>NC_138944.1:34522500-35127500 GCF_965226115.1 Aulonocara stuartgranti | reverse complement strand
GGACTAACGTTCCCTACCCCTGCAATATTCAGTTTAGTTTATATATTTCACTGGTGTTCTGTACCTTCTGTTCATATATGTACTGGTTGTGGTGTCTGTTTGTAGTTGTGGAATTTATTTGCTCTGTCTGTGTGATTCTTCATCTCAATGTTTCCCTTTTTCAGTTATTTTTAATCACTTCCTGTTTTATTTTCTCCTGTGCCTTGAGGTTTAGCGATTTTGTATTTTTGTCATATCTGTTTCCCAATGTGACTCTTATTTTAAATGAAAGATTAGGTTTTTGTCTAAGCTAGCTGTGGAGTGCACTGTGATAAAAATGTTAGATGACAGGAAAAAAAAAAAACTTTCCCTTTTTGTGTGGCTTTCATTTCTTACTAAATCCTTAGACTAAGAATTCAATTCAATTCAATTTGTTGTAATTTTATTTTATTGCAAAAAAAGTTGTCTTGATGTGCTTTATATTATAAGGTAACGGTGCTAAAATAATACAGAAAAAAAACAACAATCAAATGACCGCCTATGACCAAGAAGTTGACAACAGTAACATTAAAAATAAATTATTAAAAATAAAATTGTGGATATACACTGAGAGAGATTCACTCCATAAATGTTAGTTGAATAGTAAAAGTGAAAAGTGCATACCAAACAAATGATCAAGTATGAAAGAAAACAGTGCCAAACTACACCTTAATAACTGTTTTCTTAGTAGATTTCATAATTACCTAAATTACCTTTCATTTTAATTTTCAGCATCAGGAGAAAAAAACTGCATCTGTATAGCTCCAAAACAAGCCCGTCTCCAATCAGCATGGGGAGAATTATTGATGCCAGAATGTAATATAATATTTTTGTGCCCAAGAAATGAGACACCCCACAAGGCTGCCAATATGCTGCAGATCCAGCACACATGGTGATTACTCGTGGATTACATGAGCTCTGATTTTTTAACTTTTCATGTCTGATACCACCTAGAAATTCATCCATATCAGGAAATGTGGCCTGATCTAAATTCCATCCTTCCATCCAGTAGCAACAGCAGACAGAAAAAAGCTCATCTGTGCTGATTCTGAGGTTTACTGGTGTTTGTGAATTCTGTCTTTTCCTATAAGATATATAAGCAGATGCTGCATCAGCCCCTGGACAGTATAAATCTAGTACAAACGATAGTGTTAATAAAAACCATCATCAGATGCATTCAAACTGAATCCCATGACTTAGCAGCTGTACTAACATGCTTGATACTTACTTGGGCCTCTTTTCTGAAGCATTATCCAAATTAACTCTTATTTTCATCGTCAGCGCCACAGAAAAACTGCATGTACAGAAAATATAGTCAAATCTAAAATCAGTAACAATTTAATGAAATGTTATGTTCAGTGATGTCATCAGGACCTTCTTTCTGTTGACTGGAAATAGTTGCAAAGAAGCGATATTAAAAATAATAACCTACAAAAAAAAAGAAAGAAAATAAAGAAATGATGTTGCCTTTAATGATGCATCAGGACATTCTAAAGTTTTAATAAAAGAGCTGCTCTATTCCAGTCCCCAGTTTCTGTCAAATAGCAATAGATGCATATTAAAGTGTTTTTTAATCTGTGTTATAAATAAAAGTAATTGAACAACTGCATCGAAGAAATATTTCAAATGTAAAACAATTCCCACCTGACCTTCTCAGAAACCGTCGATTATTTAGAAAAAGCTTTCAGAATCAAAAAAACAGGAGAGTGGCACTAAATTAAGGCAAACACTTAAGATTTGATTTTGTGATTGCATTTAAACATCAAGTGCACTTTTTATTATATTGTGTGCATTTACAGGCAGTAACTTTAACAATCTGCTGTATTCATTGTCTTTTATTCTTCCCAATTTCCTCTTTTTTCCTTCTTCCTTGTATGTAAATACTATGTTTAAATTCATAAAATACTTGCTCATGTGAAAGATCACATTGGGAATCAGTGAGGTAGATAAAATAAAATAAAACAAAATAAAACATTGAAGTTTAAATCTTAAAAAAAAGACTGAAGGCATGTTTTGCTTTTTTACTTGGCAACAAGCTAATACTATTAGAAGAGTAAGCTGCATTCAAGTGCTAGTGGAAACTTGGACATCTGTTCTTTCTAATAAAACAGATCTTTTTGTTTTTTTCTTATAAAAAGGACAGTCATTCAGTGAGAGAATCTAATCAGCATTATCGTGCTAAATGTACATTAATGTCTCCTGCTAATCTTGCAACAGTACCTAGATGTGTAGTCCAACACGATGCATTGCTGTAAATGTTATGCCAGTACTCCAAACTAACCTGCAAGTCATCGGTTGCCCACAGAAAAGCCTTATGGGCCCCAATAGGACAAAACTGCTGCATGACCTGTATGGGCAAACCCACTCCTGTGTGGGTTTGCTCCATACAGCTCCACAGTTCACGCACACAAACCTACCATGAGCCCGCACATGTATGTATGCTGGGTACCTGCAAACATGAACCATCTGAAACACTGGAAACACAGCCACAAAAATGTTTGCAACTAAACACTGTCTTTATCGTATCTCACTCTGTGATTGGCTCCAGAATGCACAAAACTGTTTAAAACAGGTACGTCATTTCATAACAACAAGAGGAGATGTGTTTTCTTCTGTTACATAAATTTCATTTAATGCAAATTTGGTGCAGTCTTATCTGCTGATATACGCGGCAAAGTCCAAGGGAACTATTTTCAGGTTATAGATAAAAATCTGTTTCCTTGAGTAAGATAGCAGAGAGGAAAAAGGAAAAGTTTCATGCATCAGTGTAGAAGAGTTTGGTGCCAAAAGATTATATAAATCATGTATATTCAAAAACACAGAGAGCTCCATCTCACCCAATTACTTTGTTAGTAAGATGGATCCTGATTTAAAATTGATAGAAACTTCACGTTATCAGATCACTCCGCTAGCAAGGTGGCTTTTGTTTATCTCTTTTGGTTTGCTGTGGATTTTCAAATTAAATACATGGGTTTTTTTCTTCATCTGTCACAAACACCGCCTTGATGGATACTGATTAGGGACCAGCTTTCGTTCAAAGTCTGTCTCAACAAACAGCAGCTTTCCAATTAAAGTTAAAGCTTGGTATTTTCAGGCTCATTACTCTTACAAAGTTAGTGTCATAAGAGAGAGATGGAGCACTGAGAAAAGAGGGAGGAATCACTTTGAAATTGCAAATCATCTCTTCCTCCTTCCCGGTCCCCACTTTCATGCTTCTGTTCCATCTCTAAACTACTGTTGTTGTTTTCCACCAACGTGATGTTCACAGCATTTTCAGAGACATTGTTGGAATTGAAAGCTGTTACAGAAGCAGCAGGTATATTTTATGTGTTAAAAATCATTTGGAGTTGAGTCTTTCTTTATTTTTTCCATTTCTTTTAACAAAGTAATTCAATGATCATTAAATGTAATCATTTATCAAGAATATTCTAATCTGTACCGGTCTAAAAATTCATTGGACTCAAATAATAGAGGGCTTTGGTTTACTGGGAAATAAAATTCTTTGTTTTATATCTAGATGCCAAAAGATCTGAAAAACATCCCGCTCATTTCTCACTGATTGACTGAATGGTAGTTTTGAGTTGTCATCAGCTGTCAGCTTTGTGGGAAACAACTTGATTTAACTCAGAAAAGCTTATTTGTTTGGGATTAGTCTGAACTGATGCACAGTATTGGAGTGGTTACTCAAAAAAGAAGTGCATTGCACAAGACTTGAAGTCAACAGATGGATTCATTGATTTTTCTTTCTCTCCACCTATGTGAAGATATAAAACTAATTGTAACAATAACTTCATTAGTGAACCTATCCCAGTTACCACTGGAGGAGAGGCAGGGTACACCTTGGACAAGTTGCCAATCAGACGTTATATTGATAACTTACACAAAAATGTAATGCAATTGTCACGGCTCCGCAGCCGGAGCTCTGACATGAGGACCCAAGCGCAGACAGGGAAGGAGACGAAACTGAGTCTTAAGCAAAAAAACGAGACATTTACTTGAACATGAGTACAAAAACAAGGTAAATCATACAAGTGGAGTAAACAAAAATTAGAACTTGGAAAAACTGTGACGACTATGACTAAAGGTGACATGAACACAATTCTGAGCAGGTGCATGCGAGGAACTATAAACATGCCCCTGAACAGAATCATGAAAAAAAACCTTGAGCTTGGCGTGACGTGGAGGGAGGTAAACAGATGACCTGACAAAGACTGAATGAAAACACACAGAACAGACTAAATACATACAGGAGGTGATCAGGGGAAGTGAAAACACATGGGGAAACAGCTGACTCAAATAATCATGATGCCAAAGGGAAAAGTAAAATTAAGCACAGTGAACATAGAAGTTTTTCAAAATAAAACAGGAAACATTGAGAGACATGAACTGGGACATGCAAGCGTGACACAAGAGACAGAGGGAGTGAGAGAGGGAGTGAGAGAGGGAGAGAGACACAAGACACAAGGGGAACCTACACAGACGAGGAAGCATAGGGAAAAATATACACCAGACCAAACCAGAAAAATACTAGAAGTTAACGTTATCTCATAAGTAATACAAAATACAAAATAACTCAAGTCTACCCTTAATTTAAGAATAGCACATGATTTTTACATAATATTAACATAAGAAATCAACAATATAAAATAAGACAAAGCCCCGGGTCATAGATCCACCCCTGACAGCGACTTTAGTTACACCCAATCTGTTGTGAAACGTATACATTATTGTCACTCAAAATTCTTCATGCATCATCAGTCACCTCTGTCAACACTTTCTCGAGTTCCGTCTCAAATGTAAAGTAGAAAATCATTTGGCTCGTGGCAGCCTCTTTCCACATGTCAGTATATTGGCATGACAAGTCTAAATACTTCCATAAACTCTTTCCCTGAAACTCTAATCAACATTCATGTTTGATTTAGCAAGTCAAAATTATTCTAATTGGTTACATTGATTACATTTGCCTGTAGATGAGCTAATCTGCCAAAGGACTCCCAGGAAATATTCCTGTTAAGTTAATCAAAAACTCATCCCCTCAATACTGCTGCCGAATTCAAAGCAAGCACTTTGTAAACGAGAAGAGTCAAGCTTTTTTTAGGGTCCCTTTAGGCTGGCACAGTAAGCAGTCATTTTCATTTGAATTAGTAAATTGGTAGTTTTCTGACTGGATCTGTAGCGATAGACCTACAGTTCACTACACAGACTTATTATCAGGAGTACAAATGTGCCTAATGCGATGTTTCTGAAACTGAATCTTCTGTTGAAACTGCAGCAAGCAGGGATTGAACCACCTATCCTCTACTTGCTTTACCGCTTGAGTTACAGCCACATATGCCCCATAATGTAAATGAAAGGTTATTTCCACTGGAGCCCTTTCAGGCACGGAGGCCGTTTGGCATCATTTGTTTTGCTTCTACGAAAGGCCTCATGGACAACCTGCAACAGCTGCTCTTTAAAGGTGCACAAGTTCAATGTGAGCACTTGTCTGGAGGATAATATAAAGAGGGCTCTCTGTGGAAGGGAAACTTTACAACTGAATGAGCATGGTTGCTGTAACATGTGTGTGCAGCTCTTGTCCTTGAAACCTTACACTCATCTATGTAAGTACATTGAATACTATGTGTGCTATTTCTGCACAAGGATAAACCTGATCTCATTATAACTGCTATACTTCATAATGACACACCTATATAGCTCATTAAAGCCAGAGAGAAACTTGATGCTAAGTTAACTCACTGTAAGATTAAAATCTGACTGTACACTTCTAATCATCAGACTGCCTTGACTTCCTGCTAAAACACAGACATCTGACAATCTTTGAGGCCATTTTTTAATTTGCAGAGTAGCGTTCTCATTAAAAGCAAAGTATGGTATTTTCAGCCTCATTAGGCCTTTGAAATTTGCGCCGGAAGACTGTTTAAGATGAGAGAACAAAGTGTTTGCATGTGTGTGTATGTAAAGAAAAATGTGATGAAATGCACACGTCTACATCTTGTCACATCATTTCCCCTCAAATTTCTAAGCTCCATTTTCGCTGTTGTTGTTTATTTCTGGCTGTGGGGATGCATGCAGCTTTTATTTATTTATTTATTTATTTTCAGAGGAGGATTATAATTGAAAGTGCTTGTGCTCTCTGATAACAGCAGGCATGTCTTATTTTATCTAATTAATCATTTTGATCCGAGTTCTTGTTTTTAGAGCTAGTTGTGAAACGTATGCAGACGCTTAAGTTTTGCGTTGAAAGCATTTGTTTCAAACAGTGTGAAGCCTGCTCAGGCTCTTAATGTGTGTTAAGGTCTTTATTGCCATGTTATGTAAACAATGGCAATGGCACAATGTAAACTTAGTGGAAGCTTAGAAGCTCACAACTATAGCTCTCCACCTCCTCCTGTAGGCTCGTATTTTCTCGGCCAGTGATGAGGTCAGAGACTAATTCAGCTAAGAGTGTTGTATACATACTGTGCACCACATATCACACAACGTATGACATGAATACCTACCTACTATCCACTAACTAAACTGTAATTTTCACTGACAGGGGATGGGATAAAACTTGAATGTTGATGGCTTTTGATTCAGTTTTTTTAAATAATATTTAAAATTAGTAAATGAATTAAATTGTTTTCTCAAGTGTTTCCTAACAGTACCATAAGTGTGCTATACTGTGCACAGGGTTATATATGAGTAGATGGTGTGATGCAGTTAATAAACTAAAGTTTTCTGTTCAAGCCACTGTTGGCTCGGACGTTAGGATTTTGATTTCGCTGGTGTCCAGATCAATTCTGGTTTAACTTTCAGATTTAAGTTTGTCATGTGGGCTACTGCATGTTTTCAAGCGGAAACAGTTTTTATCTAAAGGTAGGTATGCTTTAAAATGTAGCAATAATAGTTCTGGACATTTTATTGGTAAAATAATTTTTTTCTACTTAAAAACTCACTAAAAGGGCGATCGTGGCTCAAGAGTTGGCAGTAATCGGAAGGTTGCCGGTTCGACCCCCGGGTTTGGACAGTCTCAGTTGTTGTGTCCTTGGGCAAGACACTTCACCTACTGCCTACTGGTGTTGGCCAGAGGGGCCGATGGCGCGATATGGCAGCCTCGCTTCTGTCAGTCTGCCCCAGGGCAGCTGTGGCTACAACTGTGGTTTGCTTCCGCCAGTGTGTGAATGTGAGAGTGAATGAATAGTGGAATTGTAAAGTGCTTTGAGGGTCTCGAAAAGCGCTATATATATGCAATCCATTATTATTAAAAGAACAGCTTTTGATTTTATAGTTTTGCCTTTCTTCTTGTAAATAACACATACTGTTTTCCCTGTTTCCCCCCATAATAACAATTAGATGACAAATATTTAAAAGTTTACTTAGTGTCAGAACTTTGCATAGATACTCACCTGCAGTGACCTGGTAGATCATTTAGTTTTTTTATTATCGCTCAATTAAACAGTTTTATGCAGCATCAGCATCACCAGCTGTTGGGTTTTTTAAAGATAATTCATTTTAGGTCATCTTCAGATGATATTAAATCAGAAAGAATGGCATGTCACACCACACATGCTGCAGAAAAAAGAAAATAAGAGAGTGATTGCCCCCAAAATCCCAAATAGAGCTCATTGGTAGGACAGCTACAGCAGTGCCCTCAAAGAGCTGAAAAAGCAGGTGAACCAGATAACACACAAGTCAGCAGTATTTTTGCACTGGTGCATGTGCACAGTTGAGGTCCATGAAAGTTTAAGCTGTGCAGTGACAGGCACATCTGGTTGGTGTTGTAGGAAAGACATGGATCAGTTTTTATTTTCTTTGCGTAGTCTATGATAGAGGTGAATCTGCACAGCTTTCACTCTGAGTTTTGATAGGATGAGCCACAGATGTTGTATTAAGCCATTAGTAAAGTCCTAATGTGTGACAAGCTGAAGGGACAAAAACAGCTTTTTAAATCTTGTTGGGGAAAGTCACCAAACCTTTGATGATCTGTAGCTTTTACATCCTGGTGATCAGTGTAATCAAAGATACTATGCATGGTTTCCTTGCACAGTGCCCGAGGCTTGACTGTCCAGCCTCTCCCGAGCATTACTGTTACTGAGAATGCACACTTTTTTCTCAGGATCTCACACGCGTGCTTTGAAGCACAACAAGGTAAATGATTTTATGCATTCAGTGTCTTACTACAGGACACACAGTCCACTCACATGTGTCTTAGATTTGTTATTTACTTTACAACAATATGATTTTCACAGAGGCAGTTCAATGCTCAGGCAGAGTTAGCAATCATATCCGGTCTTTAAGTGATGACATGACGAATCCCAAACTAACCTGCGTTTAATAAGGCTTTTGTGTTTTTAATATGTTCTAATGCTTTGTATCTGGTTCTATTTATTCTCAAAAAGCCCCTAAAAACAGTCAGTGATCACTGTCGCCCTCTCTCGGTTTTTATTACCGCTATTCATTTTAAAGCTTAGTTTTTAAAACCTTATGATGCAACTACAGCCCAGCCCATGCAGCAGTATATTATAGTATATTATATTATATGTTTCAGAAATCTCTCAGTCAGGACAGGCTATATTATATTTAGGTAGAAACTAGCAAGCTAACTCCTTGCTAACTTCTAACTCTGTTAAGTTTAATAAATTCCTTAATTGTTACACCTGGTAGAACAGCAACACTGATCATTTTATTACAGATGAAAGAATTTAGACAGTTTTTAACTCTCAGTCATGCTGCAGTGATTGTTTGGCTTATGGACCTGCAGCGGCGTTTAGGCCCAGACACAGCTAATGATGTCAGACTTAAAGACCAGATTACTTGAGTGCAAAAGTTTAAGTAAACCACACCCATATCTAACTCTTTAAGCCAATCAGAGAACGGCACACAGTGGTCACACTGGTTGAATGAACTGGACTCTGGGGGGCAAGCACTCTTCAGCACAGTATGAATAACATAGTCCAAGTACAACCTAAAGTACTGGCTCTTACCCTCCATCAGTATCAAAAAACTGGCTGACTGACTCGAATTTGGCCATGTTGTAAAACTGTCTTCCAGAAGGACTTGTATCATGTTTACACACCACATTAAATCAGAGCGACATCTGCCAAACTTGTTTAAACCTCACTTGTTCCCACAATAGGAGATGTCATAAGTGCCATATCTTGTCCCGATGACACACAAAAACACACGTATAAACACACACGCACAAGCTGAAAACAATACACTGTCACAGCTGGTAAATAAAACCTCGCTACACCTGATCCACTGCAGTGCTATGTGGCAGCAGGTGTGACATGCTGAGAAAATCTGGGTGGCTCAATAATGCACATACTCTTCTCTGTTTGCAGCCACAGATGAAATGCCTTTGAGCAAAGCGCTTAGGAATGATACCCACCCGTTTCTGACTCAAAAAGGTTTGTGTTCTCGCCTCAACAACAGCAAGAAAACATGATTTAAAAGGAAAACAACTTCCATGGACAAGAACAGCAAGTTCTTATTAATTGTTAATATCACCAGGTTTTATCTCTGACTAGAGAGTTCGGTCTTATAGCACAAAAGCAGCAGTAGACTGTAATTACTGTTCAGCGCAGCCTCAATCAAAGGAGCTGGAATTACAGTGAAAAGCAGTGATACTGAAAAGGCACTCAGATGCTCACCAAATCACTACAACAAGGGAAGCAAACTAATGAACAAACAAAAAAACTCCTGTTCAGATGGGTAGAGATAAAAACAAGTCAGCAAAATATTCAGAAACAGTACAGTCTACTCGTGGGGATGGATGATGAACTTTAAACAGTGTTTACAGTGTTTCATCACATGATTAACCATAGGCAATAATGGGAAATAGCAAATGATGATAGTTAAAATCCCAATGGCTTAATATTTTTATTTGATGTAATTTTACCGTCTGATGCTCAAAAAATGTTTTGTTCTTTTCTTTGAAACAAACCAACAAAAACACCAGACTGGAAGTGTTTGTGTGCGAGCTTTAAATCATTCATCAGAAAAAGCCTTACATAATGTGGTTCGGATAAGTAGCTGACTTGCAGTTATATTTACTGTGTGTTTTAACTTGAACTCCAGCTACTGAATAACATCAGACGGGGGTGTGGCTCCTTATTTCAAACTCTTACTTTTCCAAGAGCTTAAAATCAGACACGTAACTGCTCTGACAGTTTAAACCTCTCTTTCTCCATCAGTTTGGAGTCAGTGTGCTTAGAGCAGAGTTGACTCAGAGGGACATTATTTGAAGAATTGTGTTTCTCATGTCAGTGCCCCTTATCTCAGCTATCAAGCATCTAAAAACACCCAGGTCTACCTGTTCCACCATGGTTGATTGTGGCCTCCACTACCTGAGGCCAGTCAATTTTGCCCTTATCACAAATTACAAAAAGTCTTGCTGTTAGTAATTTGCTTTCTTATCCTGAATTTGTTCAGCTCTGCCTCTTGCAGCTGTAGCTGCAGCTCCTGCTCTGCCCTCCTCACGCCCCGTCCAGAGGAATTCTGCAATACTCACCAGACCTGTTCTTCCAGCTTTCCAGCTGGAATCTTCACCCAACCAATCACCACCTTCCCCATTTCATTAAATTCACCTTTATCCGCAACCTGTCTTCCCTGGTTTGTGCCTGCTTTTGGATTTCTTTTTAATAAAAAGCTCATTTTCCCTGGCTTTTGCGCAGTAGTTTAGTTAGCTGTGTGGCTTTGTCTTAACTTTTATGATTTTTTAAACCCATTTTTTAAACCTTATTTATATTTTGCATTTTTTTTCTTTGCGTTTTATAAAAAAAGACATGACGTCTCTGTCTTGCTTCCAGGTACTACACAACTCGGTTACTGAAAATGAGAGTGACGTCACGTGACATGGTTCTTAGAAACATAAAATCATACAGGTACAACTAGCAATACAGCATGAAACACCGTATATTTTTGGATACAGACTGGTCAGTGCAGTTTTACAGTTGTACTAATGTTTACCTTCATTGTCACAATCTTAGATCATTAACTTGCGTTGCTGGTGCTTTTCCAACTTTCTAAATAGGAAATCCAAAGGATGTTCTAGATTCACTGGGAACTTGGAAATTCCAATTTTCTACTTATTCATTGTTTATTGCTCCCCACAAATGTTGCCAACTGCTGACCCTGTCACTGGTTCACCACTGTTCCGATAGATATGTCCACTCCACACTGGGAACACCCCACAAGAGCTGCATGGACAAAGACATGGACAAAGATTAATTACATGTCTTTGGACTGTTGGAGGAAGACAGAAAACCGATAGTGAACCCACACTGGCACAGGGAGAACTCCACACAGAAAGGCCTGGCCAGATGGTGGAGTCTTACTCAGGACCTTCTTGCTGTGAGCTAAACAGCATACATATATGCTAATTAGGGCTAAGTAACAGACAGATAAAATCCAGAAACTTCACCAAAACTGAAACATTGACTTCTTGGATGGGCTGTACCACACATCAAGTAATAGATATTTCACAAATAATTCTAGAAAATGTTCCAAAATGTTCTTTATAACATGGTAAACATGCTTTTAAATCTTATAAAACGGAACATTTCAATATAGGACTGGTGCCAGCATCAGTTGGACACTAACTGTAGTTGTTGTCGTCTCCGGAGATTAGCACTTTCACTTCACGCTTTCTACAAAATCCAGGTTCATCAAAGTGTTGCCCAGACGAGTGACAGCCCTTAGTAACATTTCGTGTTGTCCACAAGTGCAAAAAGGAAAGAATAGGCTTCTGTATTTTCAGACACAATTTTTTTCATACTACAATAAAGGGCACAGACCAAGACCGAGGAAGCATTTCTGCCCAATTTCAGCTCTTCTGTTGTCTTCTGTAGATTTCACAGCAGATTAAACCAGAGACAAAGAATCCTGAATAAAACTGTATGAGAAAATTCTTTAATGGTAAAGTTGCTGGCCCCCAAAAGAGCCAATCAAAACTTGGAACAGGAAACATGAGTCAGTCAGGTTGTTGCACTTACACATGAAAACCATTGAAACTGTGTTACTGTTCTTCTTGTTGGCTTCAGATGTCTGTATAATTCAGTGCTCAGGAGGGATGTCTGTATAATTCAGTGCTCACCTTGATTGTACCTGGCATTGTTTCAGTTTGCAAATGTGTAATGTAATTATGCTTTCTAACCCATACGGAAAAGAAATAGTAAAAACTTATATGTGATTACTCATGAAAGTGGCCACTTTCATGAGTAAATCATATAAGGCTTACATGGTTTACTCATGAAAGTGGCCACTTTCTCATTACTTTCATACATTGTTTTAGTAAGTATCCAAAACATACAAGTTTCATTATATAATTTTTCAAGGGATCTTATATCTGTTTTCACTCTTATATGCTTTTCATACAAGTTTCACACGAGACAGATACAAACTTTATAAGATTTATATATATCTTTTCCATATGGGAAACCTTATTTCTAGCAAAGTGACCTAATTTTGAAGCTGTTTTCATCATATTTTTATAGAATACATACATAGTCTTTATCTTCTTGATGTTCTGTTGATATACAAAGGAATTCCAAGCAGTGGCTCCATTGTGGAGTGGTTAAAATTTTTGCTTACAAGCAAAAGATCTACCATTTTCAGAAAAAGCAACTGAATGACAAAGAGTACTGCAGTATTTTGGAATTAGACTTGCATTTGGTAGCTGTTCACAGGAACTGTCAGTAAAGCACAGCTCGACTGTTTGATTTGTTGCTTTTAAACCACTGTGGGGAATGCACAGAGGTATAATTAAAGAAATTATCCAAATACCTTTGAACCTAGAAAAAATCTGGTAGAAGGACATTGGGCCAATACAGCATTTGTGAAGAAATGCCACCTTTAAATTATAAAACAGTAAGAAAAAGGATGAATGCCAAACATTAACCAGCATTCTCTGCAGCGACACTTTACAAACACTAAATGAATGTCCTGGACGCTTGCATTTTTCACGCACAGCCTGGGCAAATAAACTCAGTCGTCAACGAGAACTGCCGAACTACACAGCAATTTTAACCCAATCACTGCTTCCAATTGCTTAAATAGAGACTAGTGTGTCGAAATTTGGTACTGTGCACCGCGGTTACTGGAGAAGATGAAAACTGGGTAAGGAAGAGCGATAACTAACTAGAGAAGAGTCGAAGGGAAGAGCACAAAATTAGAGAGGAGCAGACAATAGTGGTGACAGCTGTGAGAAAATGAGGAGGGAGAGGTGTAAAGAGAAAAGGAGAAAAAAGATGAAATGATATGGGGAGCGGGAGGAGAGCAATAAAAGATCTGCTTATTATACCATTTAGAAAGAGAGAGACAAGAGGAATATGGCGAGACATTCGATACAGGAAAATGAGGAAAGTGAAGATGTCAGGGCACGGAAAGAAAGGAGAAATTAGAACGCAAAGTATGCCGAGGAGAGTCTCCAGTTGCAGCCACCAAGGCCTCCTTCCTTTGCAGTTTTCTCACTGGGTCTTATTATAGAGCTGAATGTAATGCATGTATCATGTGTAATGCAGACCTCATTATATGCTCCCTCTCCCATGTGTGTCACTATGTGCTGCATTCCTATCTAAGGTGCCGATAACGTCGCCGCGCACATGACACCGATGACAAACTTACTGAAGGTTTGTTGTGCCTGGTGAGGGGTGAAGGAATATATAATTCCCTGGTTCAGTGGAGCGCCCTGATGGATCAACACACAAGGAAGCATTCTGTGCTATATGCTTCTGATGTTGTAGGTTTACGTGTGACATGCAGTCCTCTGACTTCCTCTCTAATTCTTCCCTGATAAAAAAAAAGAGAGAGAGAGAGAGAGAGAGAGAAAAAAGTGGAGGAAGAGTTTGATCTTTGATAAAGTAATCTCAAAAACTTCCCAACCTCAGGATGAGTGTGACGCCCTCACTAATTTTGGAGATAAAACGCAGAGCAGGGAGGATGAGGAGGATGTCTTGCATGGCTGATGTAATATGATGCCATTTTGCTGAGTATCCAAAATGAGAGGGATAGTCAGACACTCAGGGTTTAAAAGCTCCGATGCAAATTGTTTTCATCCATGCAGACATTAGCATCATCAAAAGACTAATTCAGCTCTGGAACTGGAATATCAGCACACAGAAGGTAAAATAAACAACATAATTAGCAAAATGTGACTATAATTACATTTTAAGTGGATAAGTAAGAAAAAAAATACACACAGAAAATCTCTCTAATCTCTTTCGCAGGAGGTGGAAATGATACGACATAATTAGAGTCCATATCAGGGGAGAAGAAATTCCTTAAGGTGAGCTTAAACTCACGAGTCATTATATCAAATTACAACTCATACTTAAATAAGGATGAAGGCTATTAATGTAAAGAACTGCCCTGAAAAAAAAACACTCCTGTTCCTCACAGTCACAGGTTAAATCTCTAATACCGTGTAATCAGCTGTGGAACACATTGAAATGGATTTTCTCAGCTGAGAATATGCCCTCTAAGGTGGGGTCTCATTCACATACGGCTTATTAGCTCTGGACACCCATCCATAGCTTTAATTAAAATGCACATTTATTAAAAAAAAAGAAAATAAACAAAATACTGCTTAGCTGAGCTATTTAGGGATCTGGTCATTAGAGCAAAGGCACTGTAGTTAATAAGGGATTAATGGAGCCCGATTTTAATGTTTAGAAAGTTTGTTCAGAAGTGAAAGAAGTTCACTGGTTGCAGCTACAATGCTTCATATCATGACTCTAAATACTGTAAAAGAACACCTCATTTGGGTCAAAAATTACCTTCATTTGAAAAGTGCAGAGAATATTCACTATATGATCATAATTGCTACTCAAACTTGGCATGCGAGAGCGCTCTCAGCAGGGCCTCTTTGCACCACATCATGTATCTATTTAATTAGGACCACAGAGGTTTCTCATCAATGTAAGAATCAAAGGTTTTCTTCAGGTCCTGAGGGCCACGTGTAGAAAAAGGGAAAAAGAAGTTTATTAGCTCCTTTATTCCTCTCCTCAACCACGATATTAAAACCACAGATAATCATTTCGCTATGATGCAATGTTCTACTTGATTCCTGGCATTGATTCCTGATGTAACTTTGACAACAACACCAGCAGTTTTAACTGAGGGCAGCGACTGCCTGCTGCTGCTTCCCTGCAGCAAGACAAAAATTGCTTAAGGAACACAACAAAGACCCAGGCCCATAACTCCTATGTTAATGCCTCAGGTTTAATAAGTTCAAACAAAGTGACTGACTCAGTTGTATATTTCTATCACATGACAAAACTAGAGGTGGCAAAATAAGATTCCACTTTGTTACTCAAGTAAAAGTGAGAAAGTAAAGGTTATGAAAACTAATAACATGTATAGGTGGCACCTCTGGATACAACCTATGCAGACTTTCCTAAACAACATGAGGTGTGTTCACTGTTATCCACATTTAGCTGGGTCTAGGCAATGAACTTCTTTGAGCTTATGATTTAGGTTTAAAGACGTCTTTGCATAACAAACATGTTGGAAAGTTTCCAGGGTTCCAAGGTTCATATGGAGTTTATATTGTAGCAAAATGATTGGAAAGCTTTCAGTTAAGTCGAACTTTTAAATTGA
Organism: Aulonocara stuartgranti; assembly: GCF_965226115.1. Classification (NCBI taxonomy): domain Eukaryota; kingdom Metazoa; phylum Chordata; class Actinopteri; order Cichliformes; family Cichlidae; genus Aulonocara; species Aulonocara stuartgranti. Next base: position 35,111,900 of record NC_138944.1, on the reverse strand, counting down.
GTTAGCAGAAAATCCTCCTCTTGACTCCATTTGTCCTTTCTGGTACCTTTATTAATAACAGCTTGTTTTATTCATCATAGAATCAGTTCATACTTGCAGAAATTAATTGATTTTTATACCACATTATAAATACTATTAATTAGAAAGCTATCAAAGCACTAGGTTAATGAGTGTTTCTGTGAAAATCAGCTTAAACCATCCACGTGGAGCCATGCATACGCTTACATACAGTATGCACATGTTCTTCTTCAGGTGATTGCCTTCATTTCCAACCCATGCGAATGAACTTGACTGATTAGAGAGAATTAATCAAAGTAACAAGCTGTTGGAAATCCTGGGTGGGGGGGCCGACAGACACATCCTTCATCTGGAGGACTGACTTCAGTGAATTCCAAGGAGACACAGGGTCCCACAAAGATTAGCATTTTTATTCTGCCTGTTTAGACAGTGTTGTGATTTTGTTGGAGAGACTAGGGAAATATTAAAAACAGCTTCAACCTAGATAAAATAAAAAATAAAAAAAAAACTACTCAGGCTGTACAATAATATTATTTCCTCATTATAATAACACCCGGACACTGAGGCAATGACAGGTATTGTTTGTAAATACTAGATGATTTCAGTATCATTTTACTTAGACTTCACTCAGAAGTCGTATTTTCCAAATACTGAAAGATTCTAATAACCATTAACATCTGTGATTCTATAATATATGGTGAATGATGGCAGGTTTATTTTTCCAAATAAAATGTAAAGTCCTGTCATTGATAACTTGTGTGTTCACTGCTATATGAACAGTGATCGTTTTGATAGTGATCAGTGATTTTGACATGGTCCATGCAGGCACGTCACTGCAGCCCGCTGTGGCTTCTGCTCCATGGCTGCTGGGTGACCCCACTGTCATGATCCGGAGTCTGCGACTCCGTGTTTGTTTAATTTATTAGTATTCTGTGGTTTTGGTTACCTTGGGTGTTTATACTCTTCTGTTTCATGGTTCATGTTCCTATGTTCTGTGTCCCCCAGTCTGTGTTAAGTTGGTGTGTTATGTCATTGCGTGTATGTGTTTCCTGTTTTATTGTGAAGGTCTGCGTCTTATGTGAGTGTTTCAGTTTGTCTCCCTACTCTCGTCACGTGATCACTCCCAGCTGTGTTCCCACCTGTATGTAATCTCCCTGTGTTCTCTGAGTGTATTTAAGTTGTGTCTTCTGTCATAGTAATTGCTGGTTTGTCTGTGTTGTTTCCCCTCGGTCTCCCTGCGTCTTCCCGTATGTATTTCTCCGGACCTCCCTGCATCCTCGTTTCTGGTTTGTCTTATTAGTTTACCCAGTTTAGGTTTCCAGTTTCATGTTTTGTCGCCACCGTTGTTTGTACTTACCCACCTCTGTGAATAAACACTCACCTGCACCAGAGCTGCCGCCTTTTGGTCCCTTTCTACAATTCCACATGGCTTGCCCCGGCAATCCGTGACACCCACGTCTGGAGCTCTCCTCAGCTCTTTCCAGGTGGGTGGGGCGGCTGCCCCCAGGTAGCCCTCCTGGGGATCTCGCACTCTGGGGGGCCTCTGGATAGGGCCCGGATCTCCTTTATGCCCTGGGGGGCAGGGCTATGGCTCCCGACACCCTAGCAGATCGTTACATGGAGAAACCTTTTGAATAGAAGCACGTTCACACTCACAGGTGCTCACAGACACACACTATATCTTCCTTGGCTGCTGCCTCAAAGCATACCATGCCCTGTTGGTTTTGCATGCTGCTCAGTAACATTCAGTATTTACTATTTAATCCTAGTTATTTGTTTCTTGTTCCTGAGGGGTTTTTTTATGTTTGTACTCTTGAGTCTCATTTAACAGCAAATGCCTCCTTTGTTTCTGAATCCTTTGATTGGGTCCTAACTCTGCCTGCCACACAGCCATGTGTCACAGATTAGTTCAGTGGTGTTTCTTGTCAACTATTAAATGTTGTGCTGAGGACATTTTTCCCTGTATATAGTTTGCTTGTGATGTATACGTATAAGTGCTCAGTGCAGACATCTTCAATAACACTCTTTGTTCATCTGTTCATCAATGCATTATTATTTTACCTCTTCTTCCTTCAACTTGTTCGTCACCCCTCCTTCATCAATGTCTCTGTATCCACTTGCTTCAAGCAAAACGAGAGCATTATTGCTCATGCAGTATTTTCCCAGCTGTCACTTGATGCCTGCTGGGGAGTTTTACTCTCCTCCCCCATTCAGTCATAACAAGCTCAATGAACCAGTCCACACTGGTCTGGTCAAATGACCGCACCTCAACGAAACGAGAGCTAACACAGGCAAACACAGGCAGACACAGACACAACTTGTTCTATAGCAAAACCTTTGATCATGCACAGGTGTTTTGACTAGCAGCAACGTGTAAAAGCATGGGTTGATTTATAAATACATATATTAAAGTAATGTTCTGTAATCTTTCAGAGAAAATAACAATAACCAACACAGAAATCTGTTATAAAACTGATTAATGTGGAAAAAATCATCAGACAAACAATTCAAATTTATCTATTAATTATATTATCTTGTTTTGCACACAGTCTGCTGTAACGTCTCAGACCGACACCAACCGAAACCACATTAGTCACTGCTGAATACTGATAATGTCATTAGTTACGTGCTGCCCTGTTTTGCACCGGTGCACAATTGAATCCATTAAATTGAATGAATGGTGAATGTGGCATGGAAAATTTGCCGGGGTTTTTTCTTTTTTGTTCATCAAAGTGGCTCTGGTTCTGAAGAACATAAACACTTTGAGAACATCCGTTAGCTGTTTGAAACCTGTTTCCTTTCCCCCAGCTCGACTCACAGAAGCTCAGAGTGTATTTCCAGTTTTTCAAGTGTAACCTAAGTTTTACACTTTTGTCAAAGCAGTTAAAGAAATTTCCTTCAACAGTTAGTCCAACATTTCTTGTGACTACTAATTTGAAGTACTTTAATCTTTTCTGGTCATCAAAATATTTGGCACAAAAAACAATTTCTCACCACTGGTGACGTCAGGTGCATCCTCATTTCCAGAGCCAATGTTTTGAAAAATTCGTCACAATGCACAGAGTCTCCACCCAAAGTCCAGCATCCTGAGGTTCTATGAGCAATGGAAAGAGGGAGGGCAAACGTTAGTGAGTGTCAGAGCCACAATCAGGATGAAACATGGAGACATACATCAGGAGGATAGAGCTGAAGCTGACAGCTGAAGACAGACAGTTATGAGGATCAGGAAGAAGAGCTATCATGGACCAGCAGGCACCTGCATGGAGTGCACCATCAAAAAACAGAGGAAGTGGCTGACGTCAAGAAATCCTACACTGTAAACAGGTTACTGGATGTCAGTAAATTTGTGTAAAAAGTGTTTACAATAACTATAAATAACTAAAAAAAAAAAAAATTGGGTTAGTAACTATGAATTTAATTTACTGTCTTACTGTAAATTTTAATTACAGTAAAGTCACTGTAAATTTTAATTTAAATACTTTACAGTAACTTCAACTATAGCAGTTTTACTAAAAAGGCACGTAACTCGAGAGATGAACCAGTGTTGTCTCTGCACAGAACATACAACTTAGCAAAGAATCTACTTTTAAATTGCATCTTTAGGCACTTTGTTACAAGTATCCTGTTCCAAAAACCCATGATTTGTTCCCATTTCTTGCTGTTGTTGAATCTACGAAAAAAGACAACAATTTGACGAGCACAGAATAGTATTTTTGCACCAACAAGGTGATTCCTGAAGAGCTATTAGCCGAAAACTTGGCATATGTCAGCATGGTGTACAGTATGTTCTTGACAACTGCGGAAACTGGACAGGTGGAGGAAAAAAGAAGAAGTGGTAGGCCTCACTACTTCTATGTGCTTACGAAATAGGAATAAATCCAGCAAAGACCTGAGACAGGACAGTCTGTTCTTGACCATCTGTTGGTCCATCTACTGGTCACTGAAGCCTCATCAGAAAAGGGCTTGAGTGAGAGAAGGCTAAGGTATGCAAACTTACAGAAGAGTTGGGCTGCAACATGTCTTCATTGTGATTTCTTATTTGGATTTCAGCCAAATACTATTGGAGATCTTGAAAAAATGTATATTACATTATTATAAAATTCTGAACAGAGACAAGTACCATCATATTTTGATCCACCATCCGGTGTCATCTGGGGCATTAGTCCAACATCCAACAAAGAGCTTTGAAAGTCCTTCAAGAAAACAGAAGAAAGCTTGTCTGCAAGAGATGGGATGGGTTGATATATTGAATTGTAAATTGAATTGTACAAACTCTGGTTTTGCCTTGTATGTCTATGTGTGGTTGGATATGTTTTGTAAGACATTGCTGCACCTGTTTCCCATTTTCCTACCAAAATGTATACAAATGAGGGGTGGCTAAAGGCTTTCACACAGTATTGTAATCTGGGAAGCTTATACTCAAATGACATTTCTAAACAACCAAAAAGATTAGTAGTTCCAAATAGTTAGTAATTCAGTCTTGAAAAACAACAGGAGGCAACTTACCATGTCTACCCTGCTTTGAATTTATTACATATCACCACATTAAGTCCAGTGGAGTTGGTCTCTGTTTGGTGATTTTACAGAGGACTATGTATGCCTCTGATCAATGCAGGCAATATTTTTTTTATTGTTGTTTTGTTTTGCTTTCCTTTTAGCCAGAGAGCATTGCTGCAGCTTCCATGAGTTTGGGCAGAGACAGACTGGATGCAGATATCGCAGGCTGATTTTTTTTCCATGTCATAAGTGTTCAGGGCTTTCTCTAAATTGGACATATTTTTTAAGCTAATTTCAAATAGGCACTCCATTCTGTTAATCCAAAACTACCTCCATGTTTTTCAACCTTTTATAAAGTTGTGCCATTTTTTCTTCTTTTCAAAAAGAAAAAAATAAGTAACTATTTATTAGACTTTTTTATTAGAGTTTCCATGAAGCATCATGTAACTTTGTTAAGAAAGAAAATCTGGCAGAGCGTCAATAAAACAATAAACAACAGTTTTGTTTTGTTGTTTTTTTAATTGAAAAAAAACACCAAAAGTTAAAGAGCAAAGAGTTGAAAATTTTACAGTCTGTCACATATTATTTTTAACAATCAACTTCACAGTCTTCTACCTGGCAAGATTGTTTTTGTGTTTCCTGCATCCTGAACTGCACAACTCTCAAATCAAACCTATGACCAGATTGGCAAACGCCTAACATTAACGCACCATTTAATTTCTTTGTAATTCACTTCAGATTACTGTTAACATGAAATTATGAGCAACTCTGATTAGTTAACGATATCAGAAGAGGAAGCTTAAAATGAGCTTGTGTTTATTTAGCTAATCTTACTTTTGGCTGATGAAAAACTCACCAGCTGAAGTGTCCAGGCTACAGCCTAACATACACAACAAGTTACCCCATTCTTGCAAATGACAAAAGTGAAAGTACTGAAAGAAAGATGCATTTTTAACTATGAAAGGGCTGTGAAACTTGGGGTTCTTCTGTCTCACAAAGTTAAGTCACTGACTTACAAATTAGCCAACATGAGCTTGGTTGGTTACGGTCAATAGACTTTATGTTAACTAATAACAACAAATACCTCAGGGGAAAATAAGGATACAAAGTAAAACTCAGCCCACTCCCTGGCTGTAACAATGGGTTTTAATGAGTCAGTCAATACAGACCTCCAATTTAGGGATAGCCTCTTCCCATTCTAACATGACTGCGCACCAGTGCACAAAGCAAGGTAATTAAAGGCATAGATAAGCGAGCTTGGTGTGGAACTTGCCAGGCCTCCTCATCCAGCATCAACATCTCATCTCACAAATGTACTTCTAGAAGAACGGTCAAATAAACACATGAACACTCCTAAACCTGGGGGGAAGCTGCAAAGGGAGGGCCAACATCATATTAAACCCAAGGGATTAAGAATGGGATGTCGCTCGAGTTCCTACGCGTGTGAAGGAAGGAGCGAATACTTTTGGCAATATAGCGTACCAGAGCAGCTGCTTCATACAAATCAGATTTGGGCCTTCTATGAAGATTTGTGTTAATTCCTAAACTCTGAACTGTCCCACAGTACCTTAACACTGCTGCAGTTTTGAATGTTGGGAGTAGATGTTAACAGTAAAGACAATAAAACCTGTTACTACTGTGCACATTTCCCATTTTTCAGCCTGTGCTGTATAAGACTTGTTGTGATCCCAAATCACCAACGCTCAAATGAAAGTTTAGGGTAAATCATTTTCAGTTAATATGAAATGCTCTTGGCTAGTGATTGATTGCTCAATCCAGACAAAAAACAATATCAAAAAAGAAAGGAATTACCTCCATTCTTCTCCTGCAGACGACAGTTATTGTTGATGGCCTTGTAATGCATTAGTCACCAGATTAGGTGGTGCTACTATCATCCAACTTTGTCTGCTCTCGAGGGCTTGATCTCTAAGACATTACATCCAACATACAAGGTTAGTTTCCAGCTCAATAACTACACAAACAACTCTCTCTGTCCCTGCACGGAGCCTCAGTTTGTTTGTTTTTTGCCTTCAGCCATTGACTGCCTTTGCTCCTGCTGCTGTCTGGGACTGACAGATATGATGTCTGTTTGTCCAAAGCTATTATCTGCTGCTTCTATTATTTTGATTTTAATTAGTTGTAGTTTTCTTCCATTAAGAAAAAAAATACAAACAATCCAAAACTAAATTAAGGGCAATCTGCTGTTATGCTCAATTAAGGCTGTTTGGAGTGAAATGTATTGTAACTCCTGTTCTCATCATGTGTTCTTGCAATCTGCATTTAGTCCTAGTAGAGGAGCTTTAGGTTGAATTTCTTCAATTATTAAGAGTCTCATGGATTATCTTTAGTTTCCAGCTTGAGGGTGGGGGGGAGGTTTGATTGAGAGGGGGGGTGCTGTAACGGAGAAAGTCCTTTCAAGCAGCATACTGAAATACTCAAATTCAAGACATACCTTTTCTATCCTACTGTCCCAACACGGTTAACAAAAACAAAGCAATGAATCATATCAGACCACAACAACAGCAAAATCAAAGCATACAATGGAGGAGAAATTTGGAAAAAGGCAAGACAATTAGCAAAGGAACTTCAACCATCCCCAGTGTGCTTCACTGATGGCTACTCAACTGCATAAGGTTTAAAAACATTTTATCTGATGGTTACCTTTCATATCACACAGGTGAAAGTATATCCAGGGTATCTTTCATACAGCATCATTGTTAGTAGTCATGATGTATGTAAAAAACAAAAACAAGGCAACATATCTATTGTATTACCCCCACCCAACTCAGGAGTTTCACACACATGAGACCAGAGTTAGAAAGGAGGCAGAAGAGGAACTTGTTTCATGTCCAACTGAGGCAGAAAGAAAAAGACAAATGGACCACAATTCCTGAGAATAAATTCACCTTATTATCTTGAAAGTTCAATTGAAATAATGTCTTTATAAGAGATCAGTATCCCGTTTCTAATAATTTGTTTAATTATACATAATCTTTAAAATTTTGCCGCGACAGTAAATAGACAGTGTGCATAAGGTGTTAGCACCTCAGTTCTTAACTACATCTGTGAGAAAGAGACTGATGAGATTAAACCCCTTTCTTCTAGTACAGGGTATCAGTCACACAGCGTATCGGAGTAAAACCAGGAAAAATGAGTGGTTGGTAAGTCAATGCACCGAATTGGTCTGGGACCAGTTCCAAGTAATTGAGACAACCAACTGGTGGCCGAAAAGGCTGAATGTGCAGCACCCTCCACTTCTGAGCTACTGCTTTCAAATCAAATCAAATCACTTTTATTGTCACATCACATGTGCAGGTACATTGGTACAGCACATGTGAGTGAAATTCTTGTGTGCGAGCTTCACAAGCAACAGAGTTGTGCAAAATACAATAATGTAAACAAGCAAAATACAAGAATGGCTACATCTGAAACTAATAAATATATGTACAATATATAATAGTATATGCTTTCCATCGCAAGCTTGATAAAGATTAGTAAATAATTGCCATGTAATGCACAAACACAAATAGAGGAACTGGAGTTACTGGACATGATTAGAACTCTTATTAACCAGGGTATAAAGAGCTTCACAGAAAGAAATTTTAAAGATATTATTAATCAAAAGTACAGTTGCACATTAAAAATAGCAGAACGAGAGCCCAACTCTCTGTAAAGGGCAAGAGCTACTCCAAACACTGACATTTTATGCTGATGTCAGTATTGTCAATATGGAAATCTACTGAAGTATATTCATCTTTTTGTGTAATTGTGAAGTCATATACTGTTGTAGAGCTCAAATAAAGAAAGTGCTGTCTCAAAAAAAAAAGTCATGTTGTATGCTAGAAACTATTTTTCACATTTTTCCCTCATGCCAGAAGCAGTTCCAGGAGATGACTTTCTCTCCCTTAGTGTTGTTCTACTGGAAGTCTCTTCCTGTTACTGCTACAGTCACACCAGGGAAAACTATGCATGGAGAGTGCAGCACAAACAAAGTTATTGCATCTGCGTGCAATGCACTTGCAATCTTGTTGGCTGTTTTTGTTGGGGACCGGGCCTGCAAACACTTGCAGTCAGTTGCTGTCTTCAAAGTGACTCGTGTGACTAAACCATAAAAGTACCTTCGTCATCCTCACAGTCAACAACTGCTTCTCACAGGGGAATGTTGAGGCTTTCTCTCTGCCTTGAGATGATTCTTGATATGCACTAGGGCTGTATGAAATTAAAAATCACTGAAAACCATAGAAAAGTAACCCCAATACATAATTTGGCATCAGTTCTCAGTCTTTATTTGAACTGAGTCTTTCCTAGTATAGAATGTTATAAATGTATATTCCTAAACCTCTCTTAATAAAGAGAATGAAAGAAAACAAGGCTTTTAAGATTCCATCTATTTTCTTCCACTTATCCAATTCAGGGTTCCAGGAGCCTGTCTCAGGTGTCGCGGGGTACACCCTGGACAGGGCACAGGCTATTGCAGGGCCAACACAAAGAAACAAAAACCATTCACACCAGCAGCCAAATTAGACTCTCCAGTTAACATAATTACCATGTAGAGATGGGGAGACCATGTAAATCACACAGAGAGACTCTAGATTCGAACCCCGCGCTGTGAGGCGACAGCGTTAACCACACCATCCAGATCCCAGAAAATAAATCACGAATGCAGTTTAAAGGAAAAAAGCCTAAACATTTATCTGTCATTTTTAAAATCCTTAAAAGTTGTTCAGCTCTGTGACGATATATAACATTTTCATCGCTCAGAACCCATCCTAGTAAAAGTCACTGTCAGACTAAACACATCCTTAAGATTAAAGAGACAGTGCTCTTAATACTTATATGCTAGATTGTAATTTAGTTACTGAGTACTGTGGTGTTATCACACCCCAAAGCTTAGAGGGAAAGAACATTTGCATGCATCTTAGTTACTTTAAATAACTGTAAAGCTGTGATTAATGTCAGGCAGCTAAAACACAAAGTCATTACACTGTTAAACACAAATTCTGGTCTTTCCCATTAGTCCTGCACACCCTTACTCACTTAGTCTACCAAGCGATATAAATGGCACACTAGATTCGTGACATTAAACTCTGGATGTAAATCATAAGGTGTGGCTTACACTAATGTAATCATAAATTTCAGAGGTATGGTGCTTGAGGGAAACTACTCCATATTCTCTTTTGTACTATAAGATAAATAAATCACTTAAGGCTGCTCAGTTTGACTACTTTCAAGGGTTTTGTGATGCTAGAAGTTGGGCTTCAATGCTGAAGTTCCATCACTCTCCCGCAGCATGACTCCTCATCTCTGGGCATTGGCTTAAAAGATAGCTGAGATCGCCTGTCAAGTTCATTATACTTGAAATCTCCTGTCAGCTTCTTTTTCAGTCTTCTCTCTTTCTCTGCCTCTATTTTCCCTTTCTCTTTTCTCAGCTCTTGTTCATCAACATTAGCACTAGGCAACTCAGGGAAATGTTCTGTCTCTCCTTTCACTATTTTTTCCCTCTATCCTTCTTCCTGCTGTTTCTCCTCCTTTTCCTCGTGGCCCTGGCATCAATAATTCACAGTCCCCTGTGGAGGCAACCGCACGGTGGACTGATTAAACATGAGAAAGAGAGAGAGACTGTAGAGGTGTGAGGTAGGTGTAGTGGAGCAGGAAGGTGATGGCAAAGATGAATCAATCTGTGAAATGCACTAAATACAGATTTGAGATTTGCATGACCAGTTCATTATTGACTTCAGATATATTTGTGTGCATGTGAGGCTGTATGTGTTGGTGAAAACAAATTTTAAATGTTCTAATTGAGTCTAACCAGTCTTGATCTCCTAGGGTAGTGTTTACCAACCTTTTGGAGCCGCGGCACATATGTCACATTAGAAAAATCATACCAAACACCACCAAACAAACAAAAATGTCACAAAAAGCATATTGATAAATTTTCCCCGCACACCAGGTATTGGCTTGGTTTGTCTCTATTACACCCTTTTTGATTTCTTCTGACCACTACTCATGCCAGGGCCTTCATCTGAGTCGGAATTTTCTCCAGGACCAGGTCAGACTGACTACCTTTTTCTTTTCAAATATGTATCTATAGCTATTATGCACTGCATCATCTCACAGCATAACTACAATGCAATTGCTTCTTCATCTTCTTCTGTTTTACTGGCAGTTGGCAACTCATATAATTAGAGCAGGTAGTTGTACTGCCCTCTAGTGGAAGAGAATGTAATTGTTCTGCCCATTACTCACACTTGGAGTACTAATCAGGTGGAACCAGATAATCTTCCACAGCACACCTGATCATTTCTCACAGCACAATGGTTGGGAAATACTGTCAATTTTTTTTTATGTGTATGACTCAAGTTTTTATAATGAAAGCAATAATGAGGTCACTATAATATGTGTGTGTGCGTGTGTGTGTGTGTGTGTGTGTGTGTGTGTGTGTGTGTGTGTGTGTGTGTGTGTGTCAGCATGTGCTTTTAAACCATCATCCCAATATTATCCCTGTTACCGACTGAGCAGGCATTATAACTCAGCCAGCTTTGATTTACACTGCCTAGCTAATGCACTGCCGACAGGTAAAGGAAGCACATTAATATTGTCTCCTCTCTTTAAATCTGTCATATCCTCTTCTACCCATTTTCTAAGCAGTCACCCATGAAGGAGTTTGGAGTTTGAACTTTAGGGTGTTGTTCTTTTGTTCTACTTGTATTCTCTACTGGTTTTGTGACTACCTTTTTGGGGGGGGGGAGTTGGGACATGTTAGTTATTCAGTGTTATTCAATAACACATGAACAGAAAAGGTCTGCTTTAATGCAACAGTTAGCATTTTGCAAAAAGAAATGATACACTTCAGTATGAACTGTGAGGAGACTTACTTACTTTCCCCATTAAGGATAAAACATGTTCAGCAGTGTAGTATCAAAGAATGCCTGTCACTTTGCAGCTTCCTTTTTGATATTATTCAATATTCACAGAGCCGTTGTTCTGTCAGTAGCATAACAGGTACAAATATCAGTTACAGTAGCATAATTATGTAGAGTGTGTACTCAAAAACTTTAGTTTTCTGTTTTCTACTACTTGAGATGCAGGTTTATACAAGCGGCTATTAATAAAAACAAATAAATACAAGATTTCCATAGAAATACCTTTGCTGCTATTTGAACTTTGTGTGAACTGTCACTGCCATCATCACCAGGTCTTCATTATGTCATTCTTTCATAGAGCTTCAACTAAATTCCAAAAACGTTCCATGCAGACATTAAAGGGTGCATGAAGGTGCATTAAGAAAATGGGGCAGGATGGTGTGAACTACTAATGCATTTTACATAAAGATTTTATTTGCACCACATTTTGGCTGTGAGAAAGAACAGATGTTAATCCAAAAATTTGATTATTTTATGAAAAATAACACATCCTGTTTCTATAAGTATAAGTAACACAACATGATCTTGTTAAACAGATATAGATAGGCTACTACTGTCTAATTAAAACCAAAATACTAAAAATTGACACCCAAAAAAAAGAATTACAAACATCTCGGACCTGTACCATCACCTGTACCATATAGCAGTCTGTGTTATTTGACAGATAACGTATAAAGACAGCTGACAGGTGCAGAGGGTTGACTTTGAGGGGGTAAAGCTTATTTGTAGTGACCCTACAAACACGAACCTCAACCCTTAAAATAACATGCTGGCTAATACTGGGCACTTTTGTTGGTTTCATTTTTCAGGCCCGCAGGTTGTGTTGTAGTCACACTGCTAGTTTACTTAGACTATTACTTGTGGGGTAATTAAAATACAGGACGTATATGAAATATGCACACTGGGAAATGACATACTGCTTTTTGTGGAAGAAGAATCTGACAGTGTCCATTAAATGTTGGTTGCTAGAAGTCTGCAACATTTAATGAGTTTTAAAGCACACCACCTGCTTGGGAGGCATGGAGGCGAAGCCGGGAGATTAGTGTTTATCAAGTGCACCTCGAAAGCTGTGGCAGATGATTGAAAGTTATGTTTTCATAAAGTCTTCCCCTTCACTTCCCAATAAGTTGCAGTGACTATTCATAATTCTGCTTTGGCAGTGATGCACATGACCACACAGCTACACCAAAATACTTGTTAGATGCAGCTTGCATGAATCTAAAGTTACACACACATGCAAAAGTGTATTGGGGAGTGCATTTTTACTGGACTGAAGTATACTTTTCCCTTAACGTTTCCTGCCAGTGCCTCAGGCTGCTGATATATTAGTGTCATATTAGGAAGAAATGTAAAGAATGTATCCAAAAGGTGTTGGGTATTTCCATTTATTTATGGGCCTGGAAGAAGGTAAAACACTATGTTTGACATAGAAACAGGGAATTTAGTGATACTGAGCAGATGACAGGGACAGTTGTGTGTATGTTGTCTTGCATGCACTTAATTCATTAGGTCTGTTTTGATTGAAAGCTGCTAAGAAATGCGACTGTGTGAAAGTTTACATTCGAAACTGGAACCATAGTTGGATTCATTAAACAGCCAGGGCATCAGAAACTGTGATTTCACCACCATTTGCAGGTTAAAATTATACATGAGGTGTGAACTGAACATGTGGGCATATTGCGGCACTTCAGAATTTCATACTCTGTAATCTCCTGTTTGGGAGATTTGTTTCTTCCAAGTTTTTTTCCCTTTCACTATTTGCTTAGGGTCAGGCAGAAAAACAGCTCGGTTTGATTAGGAGAAAAAGACTGCGATATCCGGTCTTTAAATCTGACGTCATTAGCTGTGTCTGGACCCAAACTCCGCTGCAGGTCAGAAAGTCAAACGATCACTGTGGCATCACTGACAGTTCAAAACTGTCTAAATTCTTTCATCTGTAATAAAATGTGCAGCTTTGCTGCTCTAACAGGTGTAACAATTAAGTTTAACATCCAAGCATCCATGAAAACCAAATTTATGAAATTTAACGGAGATATAAGTTAGCAGGGAGTTAGCAAGCTAGTTTTCATCTAAATATACTATAGCATGTTCTGACTGAGAGATTTCTGAAGCAAACTAATACGTACAGCTCTGCTATCACTTCCGACATTAATGAAGACATGAAAGTTAACAGCAGTGACGTTTGTAGGGTTACCGAAGTTTGGCTAGCTGGTGTATAATGATCTGCTACGTGATCGCTAGTGACACAGCTATGTGAGCATTATTAAACAGTGAAGCTGGAGGATGAACGCTAACTTTTTTCCACTCGATAAAAGTTAACGTGAGGGTTCCCGATGGTTAAGGGACAAATGCAATTGCATGGCAGGATGTTGTAAACGGACCAAACTTCAGTCAGCAGAACAACAATACGAGGTTAGTCATTAATATACTACTGCATTGCCTGGGATGTAGTTACATCGTAAGGTTTTAAAAACTGAGCTTTAAAATGAATAGCGGTAATAAAAACCGAGAGAGAAATTGCCCATAGGTGTGAATGTGCGAGTGAATGTGAGTGCGAATGGTTGTCTGTCTCTGTGTGTTAGCCCTCCGACAGACTGGCGGCCTGTCCAGGGTGTACCCCGCCTCTCGCCCTGTGACAGCTGGGATAGGCTCCAGTGCCCCCCGCGACCAGTGTTGGTCAAGTTACTTGAAAAAAGTAATCAGTAACTAATTACCGATTACTTCCCCAAAAAGTAATCCCGTTACTTTACTGATTACTTATTTTCAAAAGTAATTAATTACTTAGTTACTTAGTTACTTTTTAAAAACACGATTTACAACCTGAGTAGGTGATAAAGCGATAGATCTTTCAGCCCAATTCTACTTTTTCTGCATGATCCATCATACAAAATGTAATCAAATGTAATCAAAAGTCTCTTTTTAAAACTTGTTTTATTAGTTTTAATCTTTTAACTTTATGCATCAAGCAAAAATTTAATTATATGCAACATTCTCTGACTGGAAGAAATTTGTTTAACATTTAAACTTATTTTCTGCACATTCCAGCACATAAAATATTTTTTTTTGTGTGTTTACACTCACTCTTTCAAATAGATGCAAGTAAAACACAGCAGAAAAGAAATAACATCAAAGACTAGCGGTCCTGTTGCTCTATTTTCACCTGTAAAGCAGGAGTGGGGTAGGCGGAGGTTTACCCTGGTGAAGGTGAGCCGCAGCGGTCAGTTGAAGAATCCGCGAGTTTCTCTGTGAGTTTCCCATTACGTGGTAGCGCACTCGGTGCTTGCTTGGAAGTTTAGGGGGGTTTTTTCGCTGTAAAAAGAAGTTTTCTTCCCACACACAACGGACACTAATGTTTTTGTCACTTTTTATGGAATCAAACTCAAAGTAAGGTCAGTACTTCCACGCTTTAAATGCTGCACGCTCATACTCTCTCCCGCACTCAGTATATTATCCATTGTTGATCTGCACACAGCTGTTGTCACGAACGTCGCACTCGCGTACGTCACTGTCATGAGACATTCTCACAAAAAAATCACGGTTTTAGTAACACAGTAATGCAGCGTTCCTACGGGAAAGTAAAGGTAATCTAATTACCATTTTTGCAATAGTAATCCCTTACTTTACTCGTTACAAGTAATGCATTACTGCCCATCTCTGCCTGCGACCCTGAAGAGGATACGCGGAATCGATAGGATGGATGGATAGAAGATGCAAAAGCATTAAAACATGTTAAAAACACAACCGCCATATTAAACACAGAATATTTTGGGACCGGAAGCAGGATTCATCATGTCATCACTTAAAGACCGGATAGGTTTAAATATGTAAATTCTGACATTAACCCTACAGATCAAAATTAATGCTCTACAGCAGTCATACAGAGTGCTTGTCACCTCATCACTGCTTTCCTTGTGTATCACTCATGCTGTCATTGGTCAAATAAATTTCCATCAGTTACATTCTGAACAAATTTATTTCTCATCATTGTAGGCGCTGGAACAGGCTGTCAGAAAACTCAGAACTTCTTGATGAATGATGTAAGTGAAAATAAGACAAGGTCTTCTTCACAGAACTTTGAGAGAATTCATTAAAAAAAGAATTCACTAATTATTTTAAACTAAATAAATAAATTTGTAATGGTTGTCAAGTAGAGGTGTCCCGTCTGAAGCCAGATAATGGTATGACAGCGGTCCCAGTGGTAATAGGAGCATTGGGAGCTCTAACCTTGAAACCGGAAGAGTGGCTCCAGCAGATTCCAAGCACTACATCATAGGTCTCTGCTCAGTAGTTCTCCAGGCTTTCTGGAGGTCTTTCAATGTTTTTCTTTTGATATTGGCTCACTTTATTTTCAGAGCTTTCCATTTACCTTTCAATATTTTTTGAAAACACCACTAAACTATAAATCATTCAAGCGTAGAAACTGCATCTAACTGAAGGGATGAACCAGTTTTCTATTCACACATAACAGATGAAGAAACCATTTTAAATGATATCTTTAGGCACTTTGTTACTTGCAGCCTGTCACACAAACACAATTTGTTCCCAGCCACTCTTCCGCTGGGACTGCTGGCTGTCAAGATGCCATTCTTAAGGGAGAGAAACAAGAAAAAACGTAGAGGTATGCAAAATTACAAAAGAACTGAACAAAAATTCAGTGGCAATAGGTCTTATGGAGGCATGAATCCCAATGTTTTGGTTTAAATTCTTGTTAATAAGTTCACAGCTTTTGCAGTTTTAAAAGGTTTATTAACAAAAATGCTCTGAAAGCAACAAAAGGAACTTGTGGCCAGTGAAGCGTTGGAGCTCAGGTTTGCATCGAGGGAATATCGGATAGGCAGGTGACTTTTCCAGGTGACTATTGAGCAACTTCCTCTAGACAATGGAAGAGGAGTTTTCCACTGAGCATGAACACACTTGAACAGAACAGAGACAGAAATCTTCTGGAACATCTGGGAGCCTGATTATTGCATTTGTTGATGACTCACAAACAAAACATGTAAACTATATTTAGGATTCTCTGATATCTGTGGATCAGGTGCTGAAAAAATCTGATAATAAGACTAAAAAGCTGACATATTTTTGATAGGTACTGGCTTTAAGGGGCTCCTTGTTATTTGGTATGGCATTTGTTTGGACAATAAAGTCATGAGAATAAAGGTTAAAGCATGTGTCACATGCCAGAAGTCTGAGAGTTGGCAGCTCTGGGATGGACAAGCTCCTCTCACTCCACCATCCTCATATACTGATGAATGTGTGTATGTTAGAATGAAGTAGGTGATCCTGTAGTATCATTTCTCAGTATGCCAGGTAGCCTAGAGCAGTGCCCTGTCATCAATGTGACAGGAACACTGTGAAAAGGTGTACTTTAACCCAAACCATGATTGACATGATTATTTTTCCTCAGTTGTGTTTCTGTGGTTTTGCAGTTGGGTTGATCCTTGTTATTTGTGTGAGCCTACCTCTAAAGGTGGACTTTCGTCTTATCTTTCCTCTGTCAGCCAAAATGATATCAGGGAAAGCAAGGCAAGCAGTGCATTCCACTGAAATACAAAATAGACCCTTATTAAAACCAAAGTGTCAGCATTTTGAGAAGTGTAGTCGGATGATCGCTGATATTGAGAAATCCTACCAAAGCTGGACTGAAAGATAGCAAAGAGGCACTAATCATGGTGGCACAGGAACAAGCTCAATAGACCCTGGGGTCTACCACACCAGGCAAGACCCCAGGTGCAGGCTGTCTAAAGATGCCCCTGAGACAATCCAGCAAATAAGAGCAGGAGGCTATTAGGCAGGGCATGCATCGAATGCTATAACCAAGTGGTCGGCACAGTATACCTATTTGTGCTGAGTATAGGATGGAGGTGAAAATGAGTATGCCCCCTAGGGTGGATGAGGATGATGTAATACTTCAGATACAGACAGACAAACTGGTGATGGCTAACCAACTGGACATAGCAGTAGTGGACAAGCAGAAGAAGGCGTAGTGATAATCGAGCTGTACTGAGTGATATCAGCATCAGGAAGAAGGAACACAAGAAGCTTGAAAAATACCAAGGGGTGAAAAAGGAGCTCGAGAAGATGTGCAGGGTGAAGGCAACAGTAGCACTCGGGGCAGTGACCCCCAATTCCCCACTCGCTCCTGTAGGTGGAACAGCAGTATTTGGTATACAATGTGAGATTCTTGAATGAGTAAGGAATCAGGCTCAAAACAATATTCTGGGCCAGGGAAAGTGTTAATAAGATGGTTTGATATTCCTACAGCGCTGTTCCCAGAGTAATTACATTGTTATACTCTGAAGATGACTGAACATATATCATTTCTTGTTTTAAAGTTCAAGTCAATTTAGGTCCATACATAGACCCCGAGGAGCTACTCCCAACAAGTATTTTGCTGACACTAAGAATTATATCAGTACCCATATTAGTCTTCTGTTACTGCTTGCAGCCACACAAAAAGGCTCTCATCTCGCTTAATGTGGTGCACAGCTGAGTAGAGATTCAGTCTTTTTGCCATGGTTTATCTCTGATGTTGGAAACCTTGTGCACTGACAGTGATAAATTAAAATCCAAATAGCACATATAAACAGAAACGATATTCTTTGTCTCACTTCCATTTTAGTTGATGTAAAGTTTAAGTTCTCTCACATAATATATAATGACAACGGTCCTTTATCTGCCACTTCTGCTTCCATTAATTCCACATTTACTGAAGCTTTAAGAGCAGAGAAGATAAACCCTCCTGACAACCCAGCTTCACTGTTCTTCTCCTCATTATCAGTTTCAGGTTCACTCAGGATACTGTTGTGATGCAAAGGCAACTAATCTGAGATGAGTCTTCATTTCAAAAATTCTGCTTTTTTAGGGCACAGAAAACACCCATAACTGTGCAAAAACTGGTCACAAATATATATTTTTAATTTGATTTGGTTTTCACAGGACTTTTTGAGTTCGAAAGCCTACAGAGAATCATGGTTTATATTTTTTTTTTATTTAGAAAAAAACAATTTGTAAGGATTTTAACCTCCCAACTACAGCATATCCCTGCAGGCATAGAATTTAATCCAGCCAGAACAACATGTGTCTGCCAACACATTGTTTCGCCTGACTGTCTTACAGCCTCATCAAAGAATCCATTTTTTACACCACAGGCCATTTTGCAGTGTATGAAATACATTCATATTTCAAATCTGCATTCCTGAATAATGTAGGCATACATACACTGAAAATGGTGTCACCACTAGAACATTTCTCTTTTGTGCCTAAGTTGCAGGAATAGAATAGATGTATATGAAAAATTAGATATGCCATCTCATTAAGACAGGTTGTAGGTCATGTATTTCAGTTATCTGACCTAATAACTAGTTTTTAATCTCTGTGGCACCAAATTTACATGTATACAGGTTTGCACATAACCTGTGCAAAGTGTGACAGCACACAGTTATCAGGGTTATTAGTAGAGTAGAATGTGTCTTGTAGCTCACACACTAGAGCAAAAATAGTACACCAACCTCCTTGTGGATAGAAAAAAACAACTCAGCATCATGGCAAAGTGTGTAATAGACACACCGATCCACTGTGCCCATTTCACTTTGCCTCTCCAAAGTGTGAAATGGACACAGAAGTTGCAGTACATGAGGAAGTTGAGACAATACATTTAAAGCCAAGTCACTAAGGAGGTATGAAGTACAGTCCAGGGTCCCTTTCTGCCACAAGCAATTAAGCTAGGTGGCTTGTGAACTCTAAACACAACTTGGACCACACAGTGTTCTTGTTTTCTTTTATGGGGATCTCACTCTACCGTCACCAGCATCACTGAAAAAGGCACCGCCACTCCCCCTTCGAGCCTGCAGCGGAGCCATAGACCACACCTCTGTCACATTAGTGTTTTCAAATATAAATCTAATTCACCTTTTCTTCCTGCCCCCTGTGCTGCTGTAACAAATGAATTTCCTCAGTGTGGGATTAAATAAAGTCTATTTGTTATATGTATTTATATGTTAATGTAAATACCTAATGTCTCTTTAAACACTTTCCCATGATTATTTTCATGTTGGCTTAAAATAAAATATATCCTTCTGCTGTCACAGCAGCTACTGCAGGCATCTCCATTTCACGCTTTGGGGAGATAAAGCGTGAAATGGACACAGTGGACCGATGTGTCTGTTACACATTTTGCAGCGATGTTGCGTGCAACTCATATGCAATGTGTCTGTTTACATCAACTCCACTGGTTGCCAACTAATTGTATTCTGGTTATATTTCTAAATAAAACCAAGGTTACTAAGTGCATAGGCCATATTGCAGTTAAATCACCATCCTGCAGATCCTGTATTAATATTTGTGGAGATATTTCTGAATTTATTTCAAATTTCTGAATGTAAGGTCTTAATATGAATTTCTGTTTTATGTGAATTTTGTGAATGTACAGTGAAACAGATTTGCTTTTTGGGGTTTATTACAGATAATTATTGTAATTTCACAATTAATATGTAAAAATAACATGTAATAACCAACTTGACCACATTCCAATACAAACTGATAGCAAACTCACTCCATCTCATGGCCTTTTTATCACGATCTTAGTTATTGCACAGGTGTCATGTTATTTTACTGTAGAAACTGGATCAACTAAAAGGTCAGAAACACGTTTGTCTTATTATGTTCCACAGTTAAGTGATAAACCAAGACTAAAGTCAAGCTTTAAAAATACCAGTGGTGTTACAAATGACCAAGGTTTCACTTAAACCCTTAAGTAATGATTACTAGATCACTAGTACGTGCTCATGTTACAGTATTTGGTCTGTTTGTGCAGTTAGCAAACTGATTGTTGGGGCAAACTGATATTCTTTGTCATTAATTTCTCTGATTATTGTTTTTTCTCTCTATTATTGTAGTGTCTTTGCGTTACCATATATAAAACACCTTGAGGCAGCTATTGTTGTGATTTGATGCTATATAAATACAACTGAATTAAACTGCAAGCAGGGCAGCATGGCAGTTAGCACTGTTGCTCCACTTTAAGAAGGTCCTGAGTTCAATTCCATCATCAGGCCAGGGTCTTTCTGTGTGGAGTTTGCATGTTCTCCCCGTGTTTGTTTGGGTTCTCTCTCTCCGGGTACTCCGGCTTCCTCCCACAGTCCAAAGACATGCAGTTAGTGGGGATAGGTTAATTGGAAACGCTAAATTGTCCATAGGTGTGAATGTGAGTGTGAATAGTTGTTTGTGTCTATGTGTTAGCCCTGCGACAGACTGACAACCTGTCCAGGGTGTAGCCTGCCTCTCACTGCTGAGGTAGGCTCCAGCCCCCCTGCTACCATGAAAAAGGATAAGCAGAAGCAAATGGATGGATGGATAATCTGCAAGTAAAATATAGTGGTGATACTTAATGCTTAAATGCTAAATA
The DNA here is from genome assembly GCF_965226115.1 of Aulonocara stuartgranti. Lineage (NCBI taxonomy): Eukaryota > Metazoa > Chordata > Actinopteri > Cichliformes > Cichlidae > Aulonocara > Aulonocara stuartgranti. Next base: position 35,091,059 of record NC_138944.1, on the reverse strand, counting down.
TGGCGTGCCATCATCTCATCCACGGTTCAGCTTTTTTGGATATATTTGTGGATTGTTACTGTTGTAAAATTAAAACGATAAGATGCTTTTACAAAATGCTACAAGTAAATGGATCATTTTAACCTGTTGTAAGGTGGTTGCCAGGCTAAATGGTGACATGATATTTGATATAACTACAAATCTTCAGGTGCCTTGGATTTACCTGTGGGCCAAGTTGGGTTCCTCAACTTCTGATTTTACACTCGCACAGACAGAGAGTTTGTTCGTACTGGTAAGATGATGCCACTAATTTAAAAGTCAAAGGACCTCAAAAGTAATGAGTATATCTGATGTGGGAATCATTCATTTCACAGCAATCCAACCAATGACTGTTGGGGGACTAGAATTAAATCTGGAGATCATGAAAAATTTCTGGAATTTATCTCCTGGGTACTCTAAATATCTGCACCAAACGCCATCCATTTATGACACACTGTCCCCACAGTCATGTATTATTGTAGAGTCTTTACTTTATAATATAACTGCTTTGGGGCTATATAGATACAATTAAAATGAACTGCATGCCTGTCAGCCTGATGTCCCTATACTGTAATACTGTAAATATGAATACAAACACACCAAAACTTGACAATTCCTTTGGACATATCTGAGAATATTCTTTCATTATTTCAAGCAATTCAGTCAGTTAAATACTCTGATGCCCACAGTCTGTAGAAATAAAAGTAATAACAGGGAGAAATGTTATTGATGGTCCAAATTTTCTTTTTTTGGTTTAGGAATTGAATCAAACAGAGACAAAAAAGAAAAGAAAAAAGAACCTCTGTAGAGAGCACTAGGAAGCAGGGGATAAAAGGCTGTTCTTGAATTAAATATATAATATATATAATGTGCTGTGTAGCTCTTTTGATACATCCAGTCAATATGAAAGCACAGCAGTGTTGTCAAAATGCAAAGAAAAGGTAACATTTATATTTACACATGATTTTTGTTAATCTTGAGGCGTATATTTTTTCCTGTCAGATATTGAGAATGCTTTCAAAGCATAAATGCAAGCGCAGAAAGATTAAACTGAGGGAAGAGCAGATGGACATAAAGGGACAGACTATAATGATTAGGTCAATGCTTTGATCCTTTAAAAGACATAATGGATTTAAAAACAGCTACAAAGTCTGCTGCTAATGTGCCCTTGAGAAGAAAAAAACAGACACACTAGAGAGTTTTTAAAAATGGGAGAAGCAGATGAAACATTGCTGTGCATCTTTTTACTGTAAGACAGTGAAATGTGCTGCTAGACCTGATCTAATCTGAGCCCTTTCACTCCAGTAAAGTTGTTGAAGGACAGATTTGAAAACTAATTCTCAACATTTATGCAGACGCTGTCAGATCAATACATTTACTCTTCAGTATTGGTCAGGCTCCAGAAAGCATGGCCGTTTTCATTTTACATAATGCAGGTTGTTAGCATTTTTCATCATTTTGTCATGGTGTTTGGTCATGGACGCACAGCTTCAAAGTAGAAAGCCTCAGATCAAAACACATGGTGTCTTTAAACTGGGCTGCAGCCATGTTACCAGCTCTGTGATAACGGTGCTATATTTCATCAGAGGTGATAAGTTACAAAGCACAAATACTTTGTTACTGTTTTTGCTTTTTACACTTTTAAAACAGGCTTTCAGTTTAAAACATTTGAGCATTTAAATATTAAACTGAGATGAGCCAGAATGGAGAGAACAATAACAGAAAAGACCTTTTTGTGTACACAAAAAGAAATAAAAGAGTCAAACTATTCACGCACAGTTTGTAGAGCTGTGCTGAGGGGTTAAAGTGGATCCAAATGATCCACAATTTTCCATGCATTATTAGTGTTGATGTCTTTATGTTGTAGTCGATGTACTTCGGCATCTAGCTAGTGCTGCAGAAGACGAGCGAGCATAAAGGGATTAACAGGGTTTTGTAAGCAGCAGGTCATTTCAACATTGCCACATTTCTAGCCTGCAAATATCAGCAAACTCATAAATTGTTTCAGCAGAGTGTTTCACAAAATGTGTCTCCCAGCTAAAGGTCCCGCTGCTGTAAGCTCCAGGTTAGAGAAAGGGATGTGAGATAACTTCAGTCAGAGATGGAGAAAGACGTAGGAAAGACAGGATGGGGGGAAGAGATGTTTTTGGAAGTAAAGAGCGGCTCAGTGACGTTCGATAGTGTGGCAATTTAAAGCTTACATTTAATGTCCTCATTCATTTTAGACGTTTTTGAGCAGATGCTAGCTCTATAGATGTTAATTTAGATGCTACAGCATTGTGGGGATGTGTACTATGACCATAGGTTTAGCCCTGATGTAACCTCATGGTCTGTGTGAGGTTAATGACCAAACCCAGTTGAGGAATACAGTTTTTTCCTAGCCAGTGGTTGCTCACTGGTCTCTGGGCCTGTGAAGCTGAGGTCTAAATGGTGAACCAAACAGCCTTTGTTTAAACATTTAAATTTAGGTGCATTCATTGTAAAATAACAAACCTATATCCAGTAACTAAAAATGGACTTGACTAGTTTCTAGGCAGTTGTGCAGAGAATTTGAATTTGGAGACATTTTCAGTAGATGTCTGGGCTCTTGTTTGTTTTGTACCTGGCCTGACATGACAGTAAGAGAATAAATATGGTTTACACAACACTTTTTTTTAAAGGAAAGAAAAAAACAGACTTGTTGCAATAAGAGGCCATCTACAGACTGACTGTTCTGTTCTGAATCACAGTTGAAAGATTATGGGTTTTAAAAAAACAAGGTAAAGAAGAAAAGGGACAAGATGAGAAATATTTTATGAACTAGAGATGATTCAGATGCTTGAACTACGGAATGCCATCAGGGCCCCAGAGGCAGTATTGAAGCACACCTTGCAAAATGTTTTGCCTTAGCCGGTCTTGGCGGACAGAGATACGATCTGGGCGGCTACCACTCATCTCTCACAAGTGCCCACAGGGCAAGAGAGGTTCACCAGGCCTCCAGGCAGCACTTGCACTCCCGGTTGGACGTGGTATCCCGAGGCATCCTCTCTATCCTAGACAACTATTATTGACTTGTAAACACAGAGCCACATAGAAACGTGATGGGGGAAAGCATTCACTGAGCTTTTGGACGTCTCACTATGTTGCTTGTTGTGTATTTTGGGTTATAACAGGATCCGTAGTGGGCTTGCCCCGATGCATTATGGGAAATGATGCTTTTCGGCTGTTGCTCGGGCTAGCTCCATGTTAAGTTGCTCCGTTATAATAAATACCGCAAGTTACGTCGTGGTCCGAGTATCATTGTTATACTAGTAACCCGGAGTGAAGATATAACAAAAGTGGCGACGAGGACGTCTGGACCGACGCTGCAGTCCGCTTTGGAGTTTTACATTTTTTTTCCTGCTGATGCCTCGCGCTAACCTGGTGTTAGACGGCGCCGGAGGTAGGACGACGCTACCGGTGTGCGAAGGTGGATGCCGTTTTTTTTTTTTTTTCTCCTCAGCGAAACGGGGAGGAATGTACAGCGGACAGGACGACGAGGGCAGACTCCGTAAGTGACGTTAACCAAAACATAAACGGATAAAAGAGACGTTACGAAAAGGAACAGTTGTGAGGGGAAGAGTGCCATTCAACCAGGAGCCGAGTAATGGCTGGAGTTACTGGCCCTATCGGTCCCTTCGACGAAAGCACGGAGCAATGGAGCTCATATACGGAGCGTTTTGGATATTTCGTTGCGGCTAACGACATACAGGATGCTAAACTGGTGCCCATTTTTTTGAGTGTGATAGGCCCAAAGACTTTTACCCTGCTAAAGGAGCCTGCTACAGCCAGCAAAGCCAGGCAGTAAAAGTTTCACAGAGATCGTGGACACACTGACCAAACACTTCTCGCCCAAGCCCCTCGTGATCGCTGAACGGTTCAAGTTTCACAAGCGAAACCAAGAAGAGGGTGAGTCTGTCACAATGTTCGTTGCATCGTTACGCAAATTAGCTGAACACTGTGAGTTTAAAGATGTTTTAAATGACACATTAAGAGACAGACTCGTGTGTGGTTTAAGAAATGAAGCTGCACAGAAGAAATTGCTCACGGAAAGTGATTTGACTCTTGAGAAGGCAATTAATATCAGTGTGACCATGGAAATGGCATCAAAAGAAGCCCATGCGCTACATGCTACAGACAGAGTACACAAACTAGACAATGGTAAAGCAAATGCACAGGGACCATGCTTCCGCTGTGGCAAGTTAGGACACCTTGCTAGTGATTGCTGGTGCAAAGAAATGGATTGCAACAACTGTGGAAAAAAAGGTCATGTAGCACGGGCATGCAGGAACAAAAGGTGCAAGGATAAGGGCTCAAAGCCTGGGAATAAAAGAGGCACTGCAAGATTCAAAAAAGAAAGACATGTTCACACAGTTAAGCTTCATGAGGATAGAGCAAATGACTCCTCAGATGAAGAAGTTTTGTCTGCAATAAATACTGTGCGAATACTGAAGGTGGACGAAACCTCAGACGGCTTTTGGGTCACGCCCAAACTGGAGGGACATGTTGTAAAAATGCAGATTGACACTGGGTCAAAAGCATCACTAGTGTCATATAATGTCTATAGGACATGTCTGAAGCACCTTCCACTCAAACCCTCCGACACAGTATTTAAAGGATATACTGGACATCGAGTGCCTATGAAAGGAATGGCAGAGGTGACTGTTCAATACAATGGCCAAACTGCTAAGCTGCCTGTGTATGTTACGCAGAAGAACTGCCCTGCTATAATGGGACGTGTGTGGCTCAAAACAATCAGACTCAACTGGCAAGAGGTGAGAAAGCTGTCGCATGGTTCCTCTCAGCTACAGGCCATACTGGGAAAACACCAGGAGGTTTTTCGTGAGGAGCTGGGCAGCATGAAAAAAATTACAGTGAAGCTGCATCTCAAGCCTGACTCCAAGCCAGTCTTTATGAAGGCTAGACCTGTGCCGTACGCCATTCGGCCCAAGGTGGAGTCTAATTTAGACGCATTGGTCAAGAATGGTGTTCTGGAGCCGGTTACAACCAGCGAGTGGGCCACGCCCATCGTTCCAGTTCCCAAAAAGGACGGCGGAATCCGGATCTGCGGAGACTTCAAGGTATCCGTGAATCCTGTATTAACAGCAGAGCAGTATCCCCTTCCACTGATTGATGACTTATTTGCTGGTCTGAGTGGAGGACAAAAGTTCAGCAAAATAGATCTCAACCAAGCTTACCTGCAAATGCACGTTGAAGAGCAGTCACGTGACATGTTGACTATTAACACACATAAGGGACTTTTCAGATTTTGCAGGTTGCCTTTTGGCATCACATCAGCTCCAGCATTGTTTCAACGAGCGATTGATCAAATCCTGAGCGGATTACCTGGTGTACAATGCTATCTGGATGATATCCTGTGTACAGGAGCAGATGATGAAGAGCATCTGCGCAACTTGGATGCGACCCTTCAGAGGCTGAAGGAATACGGATTGAGAGTCCATAAGGAGAAATGTGACTTTTTCCAGTCATCTGTGGAATATCTAGGGCACGTGATTGATGCAAATGGACTTCACACTGCACCTTCGAAGATCACAGCAATCGTGGATGCACCCCCACCACGAAATGTCAGTCAGTTAAAGTCTTTCTTAGGGCTGTTGAACTACTACGGACGGTTCATACCCAACTTGGCATCACTCCTGAAACCACTGCACAACCTGCTACGCAAGGAAGAAGCATGGGAGTGGACAGCAAGCTGCCAAGACGCCTTTCAAAAGGCAAAGGATTCACTGACTGCATCTGAGGTGCTAACCCACTTCAATCCCAAGTTCCCAATTCAGCTTGCTTGTGATGCTTCTCCCTATGGGGTGGGGGCAGTGATTTCCCACATTCTCCCAAATGGCGAAGAAAGGCCAATTGCATTCGCATCAAGGACATTAAACACAGCAGAGTCCAACTATGCTCAGCTGGAACGAGAGGCGCTGAGCATTGTATTCGGTGTTCGGAAATTCCACCAGTACCTGTACGGTAGGAAGTTTACACTGTTTACTGACCATAGGCCTCTCACAACCATCCTGGGACCCTATACAGGGATTCCATCTCTTGCTGCTTCACGTCTCCAGAGGTGGGCGTTGATATTGTCAGGACATTCTTATGACATCAAGTATCGCAAATCGGAGTCTCATTGCAATGCAGATGGGTTGTCCAGGTTACCCCTTCCTGTTAAAAAACCCGTCTCTGACACAGTTGAGATCCTCTACTTCAGGGAGGTAGAGACAGCACCTGTTTCGGCTGTGCAGGTGAAAAAGGCGTCCAGAAATGACCCTGTGTTGGCAGCAGTGCTGGACTGGATCATTAAGGGTCTGCCTGCAAGTAAGGGTGTAGACCTGAAGGCTTTCCTGGGAAAGCGGGCGGAGCTTTCTGTTCAGGCGGGATGTTTGCTGTGGGGGAGGAGAGTCATCATTCCCATGTCACTGCGACCAAAACTGTTGAAGCAACTGCATGCAGGACATAGTGGAATAGTGAGAATGAAGGAAATAGCGAGAAGCTATTTTTGGTGGCCAAATATGGACAAACAGATCGAGGAGATTGCTAAGAACTGCTCTTCGTGTCAGATGGTCCGGAACAACCCACCACTTGCTCCTCTTCATCCCTGGGAGTTCCCACAGGAGCCATGGCATCGGGTACACATTGACTTTGCAGGTCCATACGAGGACAAAATGTTTCTTGTAGCTGTTGATGCACACAGTAAATGGCCTGAAGTGACCATCATGAAATCAGCCACCACTGAAAAGACCATAGAAGCTCTAGGAGAAATGTGCAGTAGGTTTGGATCTCCTACTCAGATAGTCTCTGACAATGGACCTCAACTGGTTTCACAGGAAATGGAGGCTTTCCTACAGGCTAATGGAGTGCAGCACATTACGTCAGCTCCATACCATCCTGCAACGAATGGTCTTGCAGAAAGGTTTGTTCAGACAATGAAACATGCACTGAAAACATCACAAGGCCAAGGAACACTGCATCAGAGACTGCACAAGTTTCTGCTTAACTACCGGAATAGTCCACATGCGACCACAAGGACATCTCCTGCCAACGCAATGTTCAAAAGAGATCTGCGCACTACCTTTGATCTTTTGAAACCCTCAACTGTGAAGGACACTGTACAAAAACAACAAGAGAAACAAATCATGTACAGGGGTCAAAAGGTCAAGGGCAGAGTCTTCAGCACTGGCGAGTCAGTGCAGGCCAGGAACTACCGAGGAGTACACAAGTGGGTTCCTGCAACTGTCATTGCTCAAACTGGTCCAGTTTCATATACAGTTCAGGTGGCCGATGGAGTCTGGAGAAGACACGTGGATCAGCTACTCCGGTCCGCACCAGTGTCTGCAGAAGGGTCTTGCGGAGATCTTGAAAATGCACTCATCGACTCGTCAGCCCCTTCACACACACAAGTAGAGAACTCCACCACATCAGGAACAGTGGTTCCACCTGTAAAGGAGACTGTAAGAGAGACTGAGACATCTTCGGTGTCAGGAACAAAGGCTCCACAAGAGAGCACACAGACTGACGTTACCACAGACCGCCGATACCCCAATAGAGAGCGGCGGCCTCCTGTTCGTCTGAGTTATTAGATGGCACCTGACCCAAATGAACGGGGCAGAATAATCCCCATGGGTCATGGGGGAGGTTGAGGTAGTCCACCCTTACTCCCCAAGATAGCAATTAAAAGAGTTGGTGTTGTAACCTTACAGTTAATAAGAGGTGAAATGTTTGTGAGGCTATTACTGTCATGTGCCAGTGAAGACTGAAGTTTGTGAGTAGATCACCTGTTTATTTCATAGTACATCCTTTGTAAGAGGGGAGGAGATGTTGTGTATTTTGGGTTATAACAGGATCCGTAGTGGGCTTGCCCCGATGCATTATGGGAAATGATGCTTTTCGGCTGTTGCTCGGGCTAGCTCCATGTTAAGTTGCTCCGTTATAATAAATACCGCAAGTTACGTCGTGGTCCGAGTATCATTGTTATACTAGTAACCCGGAGTGAAGATATAACATTGCTCAACAACCTTCATGCTCGATTCCATCACATCTTTGTCACCTCTTGTTTGTGTATAGACTCTGGTCATTTTCTGAAAAAAGCAATTTTCATAAATGGGGATTTTAAAAAATATCAACTCTAAAAGGCACGTTGTTATAAGTATGATCAGAATTGAGTGTTCATAGTGTTCTTAACGGATCTGTCTAAAAACAACCTTTCACACTGATATTTGCCAATGGGAGCTTAGCCTAGTCCTTGTCTTTCCTAATGTTTTTTAATAATAGCTGAGATAAAGAATACATTTATAATCCTGAAACAAGCTATCTGGCCCGAAGGTCAAACAACATAAAAATGTTGACTTTCAGTAATAAATGTACTTTAAATTGAAAGTATGTTGAGTCATGTGATACCTTCAGCATGTGTATTCGGGTTTTTGCAGTTATACCATGTAGCTGGATGTGAAACCTCTACCCAACATTCACACAGAACTCTGGGGTCAGTCCCACCTTATCAATCCCACAGAGAAACAACAATAATTTCACTCCAATAACATTTTCTTTATTAATCTACAATCAAGCAGAGAAACTGTTTTTGCCGCTGTCAGCAAAGCTGACTGTATGTATCAGTGTGATTGTTAATGACTCCTGAAGAGCTTGTCCCAGTCAGCATTTCTGACACATCAGAGGAAATGTGTGTGTAATTTACTCCGAGCTTTTATCCACCCGTTTATATTTACACCAACACAATGCCCATGTAATAACTATTGTGCTAATGATACATTGCTGTGAAGTCAGTCACAGGGATGGATGAGGTGATTGGTCTGTTGATTGATTAAACATCAAATATCTACAAATATGAGAAGCACACTAATATTTTTATTTGACCATCTATTACTGATACATCATTAAGCATTCATTTACAGTTCTTATTCTAACATCCATCACTGTTATAATCCAGAAAACACTTGTTGGTGATTTGTTTTGATGACTTTCAGGAAGACTAAATGTCATTTAAGTACTTCACCTTTCCAAAGTATTGCAGGAAGTGGTGTGAACTGCATGTCTTGGCTAATCTGCAGGAAACTGCAGTCAGCAACTGTTGTCCTTTGAGTGACACTGAATATATCTACAGGCTGCCCCCACACCCACACACACACAGACAGCTGTAATGAGGTTTCACCCTACATTGCAGAGGTCTAACCTTCGCTCCTGGACTGGAACAGGAGAATGTTTAGTTCAAGTTCGAGATCAAAACAGATAAGTGATGACTATTTTCTATCATTTTTGCAGCCTCCTCAAAGTCCTGCTTTTATAGTCATAAAATGCCAGAAACAAAAGTCAACCACTTCTTTTTAGTGCCTTCAAAAGCACCAGCAGCCAGAGAGTTTGAGCATTTTTAAAGTAAAAACAGACTGAGGAAGAAACTATAGGGAACACCAACACACACATTGTACAATGACAGCATGTACCCATCACATGCAGCTTTTCCTGTTTCATTAACTTCAAGGGTGTACTTTCTGTATGCTTGCTTGCAGATTTGTCCTTAACCAGCATCACGGTGTATGAGAGCATGGCGGTAACTCCTGCAAGCAAGAGATTGCTCATGCTGCTGCAGAGAAGATATAGAGCTTTTATTTTATAAGCTGACTTTTCAGCATCAACCCACACCACTCAAAGCTTTCAAGTAACATTATACAGAGTCTAATCATTCCCATTATCCCAACAGGACAAATAGTAACTAAAGATTTAAAGGAACAAATAAAATACATATGTATATGCACATGTAAATATAATATACTGATACCATCCTTACATTTTCTTAAATGTCCATGTCAGGGTTGGCATAGCCATCATCCATGCTGGACAGGTTACCATCAAATAAGGACGTCTTTTCGATCACAATCCCACTTTTGTGTGTGTTTGCTTACCTTTTGGCTACACATGGAGAAGAATTATGCAAATTATTCAACCAACTGAGAGGCTACAGAGACGCAACAGCGTACAGCCCCCTGAAAGTAGTCTCGCAGCAATGCTTTTGCGATTGCACATGCAGAATGCTGAGTGGCGGAAAAATTGCTTGAACAGGGAATGACAGTGGAGCTCCTCATAAAGAAGAAGTTGGGAAAAATCATACACAGCTACAGCATGTACACATGGGTCTACAGAGCTCTGTAGCATGTGCCAACTACCAAAGCTGCACCATGCTGGGACCTTGAGTCAGTGTGGTTTGGCTGATATTTTTGACAGTCTGGATTTTACATGTTTTTAGCAGTTGGAATCTGCTGTAAGATCATTAAATAATAATGCAAGAAATACTTCCTATTATTATTACTCACAATACAAGCTTTGAAGATATAACTTCACCGTCCAGATCCTAATTAAACTAACAAGACTTTGTGCAGAGTTCTGCTGTTAGCCCTGACTGGAAACATCCGGTTCTGAAGATAAATTTCAAAGAAAAAAAACTGAGCGGGGAAACTTAGAGCAGCATTGTTAAGAGTTCTGTAGGCTGAGGACACGCAGCAGGGCCTCAGGATGGCATCCTGCTGATTTTCCATCCACATTTTTATCAAAGAGAAATTCACTAAATTATTGACTGAGCCATGCTACTGTTAGATTACTTTAATATGTTTGAATCAACTAATTTGAGGCAGAGTGTTGTGCACCATCCCTGTGAAACTGAATAAACCGAACTGTGAAATGAAATGGGATATGCAGGAACAATCGCATTTGCTTAAAAATGCAAATATCACCACACTTTTAAAAGTTTTCTTTGCTCTGAGTGCGTGTGTGCGACAGAGAGAGAAAAGAAAAGAAATAATGCTGGAGTGAAAAAGAAAAGAAAGAAAGTAAAGGACTAACATGGGGAGGATTAAGGCTGGTGGCATAAAACAGATTAAGACTGATGACAGGGAGGAGACTGTAATAATTATGATAAGAATAATTAAAGTAGTGGGTAACAGTAATTTTTACTGCTTGTTCCCTATGGAATAGAGATATTTTTTATAATTTTTAGTAAACGGACGGACAAACTGGGTTTTAGCCAGAAGGCTTGTTGTCAGGTCCAATTCCCGAAAGATCAGAAGAGGGAATAGAGATTTAAACTTTTTAGCTTTTTTAAAAGTTGGTTATTGCTGCATTATCCTGTCACTATAAAGCACACTGTGTGGCACAGACTGAGTAGTGTACCGACCAGGTTATATGGTAGGCAGAGATCAGAGAGGAGAGTTCGTTTGTCAAATAAATCATGATACTGTCATTTAGAGTAAAGTATGTGATACTGCATATACTGGTACGAGCGTATCAAATTCATGGTTAACCTACACATACATGGACGATTAAGCCTGTCTTATTTAATGAACATAAACTGACACATGATACGTAAAACATCATTTCATCAGGGACTGATAAAGTATTCTGATTCTGATAGTCTCTGATCATCAGTTGAGCAAACAGAGTTAATGTTGTAATAAAAGGTATTCTCACAAAGGAATGTAAAATACGCTAAAACATTCATTTTACTTTAGTGTCCCACCTCGGGTCTGCCTAATTCGAGAGACTGTCATCAGAGCCGCAGCCTGGCAGCGGGGGAAATGTTCTGAAACAGGTGAGCTGATTCATGGCTCATTTATCTATCTGTTTGGAGGCTCTGATTGGTGTGTGCGAACGATTCTGACTGCTTATGTTTCCATCTGGGAAATTGATTGTTAACTGGGCTCCAGCTGTGATGACGTGAGCTGATGATCTTGAATGCCAATGCTTGCTAAATAAGCCCACCGTGCAGTCAGTGACACATGAAGGGATTTGTGTGTTCCTGAACTTGAAAAAAGAATTCACATCACATGAGAAAACAGAGGAATGGTGTTTATGGTTCTGAGGAATGGGTGCGTCCTTCCTTTTGTGAGCTGTGGAGAAAAGCTGCAGTAAGATCATTATTCACATGCCTGCGACCTGCTATATTTGTAAATCAACATTTTTCTCATTACTTTAGTAGAAAAAGCAACGGGATCCTAATTTCTACTTTTTCTATAAAGAATAGTTTACTTTAAAGTTTATTTGTTTTTGCTGTTGTTCTGCTGTGAGCCTATAATTATGCACAGCAGTGCCTTGAGCTCAAAGCTAATGTCAGCATGCTACTATGCACACAGTGGAAACATGCTGATGTTCAGATAAGTTAAAAATCTGAACAGATGTAAAGTAATTACAATTTTTCTGAACGTCTGTGCCAGAATTTACAGTAATCTGTCCAAAAATTGGTTGAGAACATTTCATGTAGTGATGTGCTTCTCTCTTTTAGTTCAATTTGATTCAATTCAATTTCGTTCATACAGCGCCGAATCACAACAACAGTCACCTCAACGTGATTTATATTGTAAGGTAGACCCTACAATAACAGATACAGAGAAAAACCCAACAATCATATGACCCCCTATGAGCAAACACTTTGGCAACAGTGGGAAGGAAAAACGCGCTTTTAACAGGAAGAAACCTCCAGCAGAACCAGGCTCAGGGAGGGGCGGGGCCATCTGCTGTGATTGGTTGGGGAGAGAGGCAGGATAAAGACATGCTGTGGAAGAGAGACAGAGATTAATTACAACAAATAATTAAACAGAGGTGTATAAACACATAGTGAGCAAAAACAGTGACTGAAGAAGTAACAGTACATCATGGGAATCCCCCGGCAGCCTACACCTATTGGAGCATAACTAAGGGAGGATTCAGGATCAACTGGTCCAGCCCTAACTATATGCTTTAGCAAAAAAAGGAAAGTTTGAAGCCTAATCTTGAAAGTAGAGATAGTGTCTGTCAAATCCAAACTGGAAGCTGGTTCCACAGAAGAGGGGCCTGAAAACTGAAGGCTCGCCCTCCCATTCTACTTTTAAATACTCTAGGAACAACAAGTAGGCCTGCAGTGTGACAGCGAAGTGCTCTAATAGGGTGATATGGTATTACAAGGTCATTAAGATAAGATGGGGCCTGATTATTCAAGACCTTGTATGTGAGGAGCAGGATTTTCAATTCTGGATTTAACAGGGAGCCAATGAAGGGAAGCCAATACAGGAGAAATCTGCTCTCTCTTTCTAGTCCCTGTCAGGACTCTTGCTGCAGCATTTTGGATTAACTGAAGGCTTTTCAGGGAGTTTTTAGGACATCCTGATAATAATGAATTCTTTCCGGGTGACAAACAATGCATGGATGCTGACCTTCAGTTGGACACTACTATTCAGGAGGTGAGTGTGACACTTTGAGTGACGATAGCTTACAGTAATACTCAGTATACATTTAGAAATCCCTTCAAAATAGCAAACCCTCTATTGTGAACTAGTATTGCGTAAAAATCTTAAACGAACATGTCTGTAATTTTTGTGGCCTTGACCAATAGTTCTCGAGTCTTTTCTGAAGATCTTTCAAAATGTTTCTTTGAACGCTGGCTGCCATCCAGTCCTTGTATCTGATTATTTTCAGGACAATGCTTATTTGTTTCTTTGTTAAACCACTTAACACTGACCTATGAGTCATTCCAACAGACAAAAGGCATCTAACTCAAACAGCAAGAACCGATTTTAAATTGCACTGGACTAGAGATGCAGTTTAAAATTGTGTACAAACACCAATAGCTGTTCCAATGTCTTTAGCTCAGCAGTTTGACAGAAATAAAATATTTCGTTTCCCAAAGAGCTGCTAGCCGAAAAACGTGACATATCTCAGCATGTGTGCAGTGTGTACTTCAAAGATTGTGGAAACTGGATAAGTACAGACCAAAACAAGAAGTACCAGGCCTAAAAGACTATCAAGCAGATGACCCTTATGTGAAAGTCAAGTTGATCCATCTACAGTACACCAAGGCCTCAATAACTGTGGGTCAGTGAAAGAGTGGCCGTCAGCAAGCCATTCTTAAGGAATGGAGGCCTGAAGAAAAGACTGATACATGCCAAATGACACAAATATGGGATTAAAAAATCTGTGTCAAGAGGTCTTATGCAGTGATATATCCAGATTTAGAGAGAGCTGAGGCTCTGCCATGGCTTGAGATTGCATTTTACTTCATCTTGTCAGAATGGATATAATTAGGAGCACAGGAAGCACTGTAGAGTTTGGTCCACCATTCATTACCACCTGGAAAACATTTTTAGAATAGAATTAGAATTCAACTTTATTGTCATTGCACATGCACAGGTACAGGGCAACGAAATGCAGTTTGCATCCATCCAGAAGTGCTTTAGTGATATAGATATATTACATATTAGCAATAGTATAGATATGTGAGTATATTACAGAAATGAGTCTATTATGGTATGTTATAATGTACACGGTATGAAGTATGTTGTGAATATTCTATAACTATAGGTATGTACAGGCTGTAGTGAGTACAAGCTATGTACAGGATATGAACAGGATATAAATATGAAAAACTATACAGAATATGAAATAAATAACTTTACAGAAATCTGAGATATACAGTTATCTTAGATTTACAGTTATACAGTTATATTTTCCCCCTTTTATTGCATCTGATTAGCATTCATTTTTCAGCACGAAAGTGAAAACACATTGCTAATACCCCAAAAGCATACCTGGACAGAAGAACATACAGTGGAACACTATCAGTCACGGTTTGGCTCTGCTCTCTGTTTTTGCAATACATCCTGTGTTTCCATTGGGGTCTGGACATATTTCAATAAATCACTGCACCCATTCACCATTTTCCAAGCAAAACATAAAGGAAAAAGTGGTGATCAAGACTTTGCTCCATATTGTATTTACAGGATACCAGGCGAGTGATTTTGGATATAGCTGTTGTGTAAAAATAATTAATTTTGTCAGTAGTGGTGTCAGTATTCTGCACACATGGCACAACAGCTACATTTCATGGACGATCCAGTGCTTTCAAGCATCCACAAAAGACCAGTGGATCATGGCAGTCAGCAGCATTCACCCTCTGGGAACCAAGAACCTCTGAAGAAATGGTCGTGGCAGTAAATAATATAGGTGAGATATTTCAGTTTTAGACAAGATATGTTACCAACAATATCACAAAGAAATAACAATTACTAAAGGTTCTCCTGTAACACACGAATTTGTAAACTGATTCCCATCCCAGGGCATCACATGCCACTCCTTTGAAACTGCTGCAGTAATATTTGATGCAGAGTCCTCTTTTGACGAGCCAGACACATTTAGAAGTTAGAGGTTGGAAGGATATTTGTGCAGTAAATCAGTTTTCAAGCTGTTATTTTTGTATTAAGGCACTAGAACTATGATTCCTGGATACAAGGGAAACTTCAGTTTTGCTTATTGCAAGGGAAATATTTTGAAGTGCAGCAATCCTGGAGGAGAGCTGAAGATGGAATCTTTGAAAAACAAAAGCAGAGCACTTGACATATTAGAGAGAGACGAGACAAACAAGCTGACAGATGCAGGAAAAGAAAAGACTGAAAGTGAAACATTTAGACTTTGGTTCGGACAGAGACAGTACTGGATGCAGAGTTGCATCTTGGCCGGAGCGTCTGGGTCCTCTTGGCCCTCCTTTTTCCCTGTGTTTGGATGCACCCATGCAGCTGGAGGAGGAGAGGGAGACAGCAGGCAGCTCTACGTGTGTGTTTAAAAGAAAGAGCGAAAGGAAAGCGAGCCGGGAGAGGAGATAACAGCTGAATCAGGGAGAAACTGAGCCAAAGTCGGGGCCCGGCTCACCTAATGAAACTCCATAAATACAACAGACAAAATACATTACCCCTTTTTCTTTATTCTTTATGCAAGTGCATTCTTCTTTGAGAAAGCGCACACATACACAAACACACACTAAAAAGTTATCTATATTCAAAAGTATCTTTACTTTCCTGGTATTCCATGGAAACATGCCATGTTGCTTTACAGCCACACACAAATACCCTGTGACTGATTACTTTGGCTGGCGGCTGCATTTGAGTGAACCCCAACGCAACAATGACACCTGCTGGCCAGCCGAGACCTCATGTAACAATCTGGCCTGGATGAAATTAGAGATACGCGTTACCTTTTCTGAATCAAGTCAATGTTATGTTCCCACCATTTCATCCAACCCGGCAGCTATTGAAACTCCTCACTAATTAAGTTTGTATGTTTTCATCTATTTTAAGATGTTGCACTTGTCAAAGAAAATTTCTTCTGGCACGTAATCCACCAGATAATAGGAGGAAATTACATATGCATGCCTGTGATAAGTGCTAATGTGAGGTGTATTAATATTGATTTAAAACTAACAAACAGTAGAATAAAAAACAAAGGCAGCTTCATCACTTTGGTAGTGAGTGCATTAGTATTTCCATTTGGATGCACTGCCTTAATCTCTTACACAAATTGACCCTTTAAGAACCATTTGGATTGAACTTTCTTGAACTTCTATGGTGAGATTCATTTGGAAAATGTTGATATTTCATTACAGCTGGTAAAACAGGATTTCAGCAAATACGGACCTCAAAGGAAGACCCAAACTTAATGAAATTCATCTCAGGTTAACGGCTCTGTAAGCCTGGATGATTCAATTTTGCAATAAATCTGCTTAAAGTTTACAGAGCTTAAGTTGTGAAATCCTTCTCTGTTAAAGAACCAGCTCTCTGTCCTTGACTGTGCGAATGTGACTCCTGCTGGCTTTTGTGCTGAGTGGCTAATTTCCCCAGTCTTTATCCCCTTTCATCGGCCATTCCTCTCAAATCAGCAGATTAGATTCATTGACTGACACAGCAAACCAGCATAACATTAAAGGAAATATTCCTCACAGACTGAAAAAGATATTATATGGCACACAAGACATTTGGGGGGAAAAAGTTGGAAAATAATTATTGGATGAACTTTATTTGATTTGCTTGATTTTAAAGCATAAACTTATTTTATATGTAAATACTCCTGCTACTACTACCAATAAAAGTAATAATGTTGTTGCCATTGTCATTGTCAGCTTATCTATTAAATAAATGTAATGAACACTGGTTGGAGGACCCTATCAGACTCTACACTCTACACCACTGAAGACATCTTTGTCCACCAACACGTGTACATCTTGGGCCCCTGAAGGTTCTTATCTATCTTAGCAATTGAAATGAGCGATTTCTTGCATTTATGCACCTTCAATGCCTTATAAAAGCTTTGTATCAACATCCATCATCTAACATCACAAATAGGCTAAACTGTACTGTAACATGTGCATGTACTATACTGAATCTAATATAATGTAGCATGATGTTTTCCCTCCAAAATCTTACATTCCTTTTAAAGTTTGTTCTCATTGTACTCATTTTGCCCTGGATTTCATATCTGATGTCTGCGACTGATTTTATAAAGCACATTCTGTTATATTTTTTTTTACAGTCAAGTGCTCTCCGTTGTTTTCTTTTTTCCTGACTCATTCACTTTCTCATTGTCTCCCTCTAGCCGCCCACCCATGTTTTCACTCAATACACTACTCCTTTTGCCTGTTATTCTGCCAGCCTATTCCTCTCCATCTGTCTATCAGTCTGTTTGTTCTTCCTGTCTGTACAACATATACCAGAGTTGGCTCACTCACCTTCCATCTCTGTTGCTCATCTCTGGCAGATTGTCGTGTTTGTCATACAAACATTCACTGAGAGCAGTTTTCAAAGGAGCCAGAAATCGTGTAATTGCCTGAATTAAACCTTGATGGAGTCAAATGACTGTAAATATCAATGGACTAAAATTACAATGGCTAACATGGGAGCTGACTTACTGTCTTTGTACTTTTTTTTTTTACCCAAGTTTAGAAGTAGTATATTGCCATGCTTTCTTCGGTTGCATCATTTCCATTACATTCCCTTTAACGATCAGGGTCAGTTTCACTGCTTTCTAAGGATCATTTGATGTAAATATTCACTTAGACAGGATGTTCTACTCCTGCCTTCTTAATTTACTGTTCAGAAGTACCCTTCACAAGGAAAGCAAAAACTTCCATGTGTAAGAATTGAACTCCTTCATCAAAATGAAGCATGGTAGGCCCACTAACAGCGTTAAGTGTCAGTTCCCTGGAGCTAGAGCCCAAGTCCTGAGGCTTTGTGCTAAAGCTATCCACAAATAACTTACATTATGATGGCCCAGAGCACACAATGCCGATCAATACTGAGCTGAGTGACTGTCAGCGTGAGCGATTGTTTGCACCTCTGGATCTCCACAGGGAACAGAAAACAAATGCTCTCTCTAAAATATAGACAAAAGAGTGGCAACATTTAATGAAAAAGGCTAATCTTGAGTTGTGGATAAGTTTTAAACAGAGGAAAGTGGTTGCTGGGAAACAAAAAACAATACAACAAGGGATGTGTAAAGGAGCAAGGATGGGAATAAACGACCTGGGGAGCACGACGGAAGAGGAATATTAGACGGACAAAGATGCTCTGGAATGAAATAGCCCTGTCAAATGATGGAGGGACAAGGATGCTGCCAAACACAGTGACAGTGACATCATCTCGGGCTGAGAGAACACAAGGGCATGTAGCTACCTTGAGACTCAGGGTTTGTTTCCAGGTTTTGCCTTTGCTTTGTCTCCTTTCTACAGTAATATTTGCAGTGGTTTGGTTCTAGGATGAACTAAAACCGGACCAGTCAACCGGCTTTTAATGGGACATTTGGTATAAGTAAACCACCTCCTAGAATTCCTACAAATCTTTTAGAAAGGGGATCCAAGACAGGGGCTAACAGTAGGGTGACCAGCCGTCCTCTTTTTTACACTTGTTGACTTGTAAAAGCCTGTATGGCATTTTTTATTTCACCATTCATTAACTGCACAGCAAACAGTATTGTTAAAGTTCTTCATGACTGGGACAAGTGTCCTCTTTTTTGGAAATCAAAATATGGTCACAGGGCAGATGAATGAGGCTCTATAGGTAACACTAACAACTAAGTCTGGCATACCACAATCAATCAATCAATCAATCAATCAATCAATTTCTACCAAAGAGCCTATTCTCCCTTTAGCAGAAGAAAACTGCTGCAGGAGAAGTGATTAGTTAACGAGGCAGCTTTAGGAACCAATTTTCCTGCATCCACAAAGAATTTTGGGTTTCCGAAGCCATTACTCATTTAAGCCTCTGCGTTCTGACGAGATTTCAGATGAGCTTCATTTAGGGTCAGATATACTAAGTGGGGCAAATTAGTTTGGGAATGGGTTTACTGAATGGAAAATTCTGTGCGTGATCTACAAACAGTGTGTGCATTTATAAACACGGACAATTCATTTTAATAGTGACCACCACAAATGCTGCAGAAATTACAGAATGCAATAAGCAAAACTGAAGTTCGGTGTGACAAACATAACACAGTCTAATCATAGATTTTTACTCATGTTTCTCTCAGAACAGAGCATGACACAGTGCAGGCCAAAATGAGGCAACAGGACACTTTTGATTCAAGTACAGTGTTTAGCATAAATTTAAGCCTGGCTACAAATTGTTGGACAGGTAAAAGGATGAAAAAGAGTACAGTCTATCCACAATCTAATGTAACCCACAAAGCTGAAATCACATCTGCATGCTCGTAAGATCCTTTTTGATTTGTTTAATTCTTCTTTTTTTTTTTTTTACAAAATGAGCACTTTAGGGAAAGCACGATGAAAAGAGGAACATCGTTGCTTTTTTGTTTTTGTTAGTAGGACATGACATGAAGTCCCATGGCAATTTATCGAAGTCCTGCTTCACTTGTTGAAAACAACCAGATGCCAAAAAATGAAGTCTACACAAAGTTTTGGTTGAGTGGGTCCCACGTGACTTTTTCTCGTTGGGGGGTTCAAATAATCTCTGATTTTCTTCCAGCAAATTAAGGCTGCCATGGCAATTGATATTTTAGAACAACACCTTCCTCTGACATACAAAATAAATTAACATATGTGGAGAAAATCCTCTCCAGGCACGCAGTTTTATTAGTGTCGTCTCTGTACTGCTCCACCACAAGATTTCGGTTAATTGACTGGTTTCATGCATAAATGCTTTGTGTCTAGTATTTTGCCCAAGGATATGTGGCATGCAGACAGGAGCAGCCAGGGATCGAACCACCACCGGATTAGTAGATGACCTGCTCTGCCTCCTGAGCTGCGACCACCCCCTGTTAATTTAAATCAAACAATCAAAATGTGATTGAAGTGCAGACTTTCAGCTTTAAGTAAAACAGTTTTAACTAAAGTATTGCATTAACTCTTTAGGAGCTACAGCCCTCTCCCTTCCAAGAGGCTCAAAGGTAACTGCACAACATAGCATTATTTTAAATATAATAATTGTTTTTAATAGATGAAAATAACTGCACAGACCCATGGACATCACCAAATGCTGTGTTTCCCTATACACACTGCATTACCTGTGCATTTAATACAACACTTATGTTAAACTCCTTGAATTAGGGATCTAACTGTGCTGTTGTGTGTGTCATTGCATTTACAGATCCAGCTGTATAAGGAGACATTCACAAAATCATCAGGTGAAATCTATGGAAGGATTCTGCAAGAGCAAAGATGGTGTTAGAATTACAGGGTGTTTGATTTCACAGTGTTTTAATCATATTCATTCTTATTCTTGTTATACATTATATATTTATTATTATGTATTATTATTATTATTACTGAATATAATTATTGTGGGGTCTTTACCTTACAATATAAAGTGCATTGAGCTAGCTGTTGTTGGAATTTTGGGCTATATAAATAAAGCTGAATTGAATTAATTCTGCTGCTGTTCACCAGTAGGTCACTGTTAGAACAGATTCGTGAATTTCACGTGGTTGCTGTCGTCCATTTCTTTAAAAAATATAGCGTTTTTTGATCACCTGGTATACCTACCGTGGGGAAAAAGCTTTGAAAACCTTAATTTGGAGCAAAGTCACCAAATGTTTTTAGTGGATTTGATCAGATCTGACTGGTGACTCTGTGCATGATGTCTTAATGCAATATGATGTGAACTACTGCTGCTAACCTTAACTCACATTCAATTCACTTCATTTTTATGTTTATGGCGCCGTTCCACTACGACAGCCACGCACATTATATGACTCATTTAAACACCTTACCTAAAAAAATATATGAGATAAGGCAAAAATAACTGTGCAAGGAAAGTGCAAATCTGTCCCTTGTGGCAGGAATATTCAGGCAACCACATCATCTTTAATCTAAATTAAAAGTGTATGTCATTCAGCAATAATGCGATGGAGGCATTAAACTACGCCATGCAGTCTCTGTACTTTTCCCTGTAAATGTGAACAGTAAATACTGGCTGAAAATCATTTTATAAAACTTTTTTTTTTTTCAAATTGCAAACTATTGCTATTGGTGAGGAATGTGGAAGCTTCTAGTTATATACTCAAAAGCCTCATTCAAAAGGATGAGTGCTCGGGCTGGCTCTGAGCAGTGCCAGTTGGTTCATAACTGATTGGATCCCATTCTTGAAGAGAATTTAGCACTCGAGCACAAACGCACACTCCCTGGACTAATTAAAGGAAGTGGGCCTCTCTTTTCCAGAACGTGCTCTTGTCAAAACAAATATGAAAAGCTCCTTTAGTCATGTGCTCAGACAAATTTAATGGGCTTTATATTTCATTAACTTGCCACAATTACATTTAATGGTGAGTAAATTAGACACAAAGTGTCACTTGTGCTTTCTGTCCTTACTCAGCGGTGTAGTATGATGGAGCTTTTGTTATTAACTCTGGAATCTTTAGTATGTATCTTTCACTTACACTTCGCTATCCTTCAGTGTCTTAGTAAGTCTGTGTACAAGCTGTCACTGCAGAGTGTTTATGTGGAAAAAGCTTTGTTTAAATATGTGACTGGGTTGATTTAACCTTTAAGAAAACGTGATTTGTATTTTATGAGACTACTGTTACTGCTCCCCCAACACATAACTAACTACATATGATTGTGTGTTAAATATTCTAATCATGTCATTAGAGTATATTTGTTTTTGTTTTGTTAAAACTTACCTCATATACGTTTTACACAACGCTCCCAAAACACTGAACTCAAGCAAACCTTCCTCTGCAGTTTACAAGTAACACTGGCATCATGGCATTTGAACACCTTTCAAACATTCATCCACTCTCCCAACTCCAGGTAGAATCAATAGGACTCTGAGTCTGTTCATATGTTAATATTGGTGAGTTTTTGTCTCCCAGCTCGCTGTTTCTACTGCAGAGAGTAGGAGAACGTGTCTTATGCAGTTTAAGGAGGAAGACAATGTCATTATCAAGTACTGTCATGTACTGTTTCATGCACACAGAGATACACTGATCACCTGCGTTATGACCACTGCAGGTGAAGTGAATAACACTGATTATCCCTTCATCACGGCACCTGTTAGTGGGTGGGATATATTAGCATGCAAGTGAAGATTTTGTCGTCCAAGTTTATGTTTGAAGCAGGAAAAATGGGCAAGCGTAAGAATTGCTAGATGACTGTTTCGGAGCATCCCCAGAACTGCAGCTTGCGTTCTGTCAAGATGTGGACTGAAGAAAGGACTTAAAAAAGGAGGTGACCAAAGAAAAAAAAGACTTTAATGGATGACCAAGAAACATGAAAACCAAAAAATCTAGAATAGTAGCATCAACAGCATAATTTACACATTAACACAAACACACACACATTCCCACACAGTGGAATAGCAACATATTTACCACTGTGTAGCATCCCTTTTTCTTTAAAGAACAGTGTGTAAATGTCCAAGAAACTGAGGAGAGCAGTTGGCGGTCTTTTGAGAGAGGAAAGTTGTCCCATCCTGATGTTGTCCCATCCTAATACTAGATTCCAGCTGCTGAACCATCCTGGATCTGCTTGTCTTGTTTTCAATTTCACGATGCTCCAGTGTTTTCAGATGGTGAAAGGTCTGGACCTTTAAGTCTTGAAAGAAGCATATGTTGCTCTTAAAACCTGTTTATTACATTCAGTATTAATGGTGCCCTTCCAGATGTGCAGGCCACCATTTCCACAGGGAGCCTTTAGCCTGAATTTGTGGATGACAGCAAACTGTGTTCACAGACAGTGATTTCTGGAAGTGTTCCCAAGCCCATGCAGTGATTACCATGACAGCACAATCATGCCTGTTTTTAATGCAGTGCCAGTTCAGGACCCAACGATCCATCCATCACACAGTTTGAATCTCTTTGATGATGTAGATTAGCGGTCTCCAACCTTTTTTGTGCCACGGACCGGTTTATGTCCGACAATATATTCACGGACCGGCCTTTAAGGTGTCGCGGATAAATACAACAAAATAAAATCAGTACCGGTAACAAAGAAAAAGAAGATTTATTCATAACGCACGAGAAAAGACTCAGGGAAAGCAAGTTAACGATAAAAACAATTTTAAAAAAACCCATAAAAACCCTGAAAACCATAAATTTCACACCCGGCCCTCATCTCTCGTGGCCGGGTACCAAATGACGCGCGGACCGGTCCATGGCCCGGGGGTTCGGGACCACTGATCTAGATGATGAGATATGCAAGGATTTCCCAATTTTACACTGAGGAACAATAATTCTGAAATTTCATTCTGTGCACATTCAGCTTTTTCCAGCTATTTCCAATTAGCTGGATTGTTATACCTGATTTTTAATACATGATTTTATACCCATTTTTCATGAAAGCGTAAACTGTCTTATAGTTTATTTATTATTTTTTTTATTTATTTATTTTTTTGGCCTGTCCCGTTTGGCTCTTTTGCCATCAGAATTGTTGTCTAAAGGCAAAGAAAGATGCCCAACGGATTTACTTTACCAAATTGACCATCCCAGCCTTGCCGTAATGGTCCATTTGATTCACCTTTTATTGTTTATTTTATTTTCACTTACTGAATACGGGACAGACTTGACTGGGGGAAAGAAGGGGAGAAAGAAAGAGGGAAAGAGAAACAGCTGAGAAGAGGGACGGGGGAGAAGGGCAAAAGACAAAAACCAACAGAATGAGCAGAAAAAAAAAGAAAAAAAAAAGAAATAAAAAATGCATATATCAATCACCTGGATCACCTGCTGAGAAAGAAAAAAGAAAGCAAGCAGAAGAGAACAAGAGTAATAGAATAAACAACATCACAATGATATATGGGAATATGACAGTAAATACTAAATATTAAACATTATTGTGCAGCACATAAGATCAACAGAACACAGTGTGCTTTGAGGTAGGAGCCAAAAAGGGTGTAGTTTGTGGGTGTGATCACCCGTGTGTACACCTGTGAGCATGGACGCGCTTGTTTTTTTAAAAGGTTCCTTCATGTAATGATCTGCTAGAGGGTGTGGGGGGGCCACAGCCCCGTCCTCCAGGGCATGAAGCAGGTGTGGAGGAGATCAAAACTCCAGACATCCAGAGGCCCCCAGAACACAAGAGACCAAGGAAGACCAACAGAGGGGCAGCCGCACTGTCCCAGTAAGAGCTGAGGAGAGTCCCAGATGAGGGCTCACTCAGCAGCCGCGGAGCAGAAGCCAGGGGGGGTTGCAGTGATGCGCCCGTGAGCTCCGCCGGCAGCCAGCTGCGCCTGAGAGGCCGGGGGCACCCCACCTCCGAAATGGCCGGAGCGAGCCCCAGGCTCCAGGCTCCAGGCCCCGATAAGCGGCCGCCAAGGAGTGAGCCGGTGTGTACCTGGACGCCCACCCCCGGACACAAAGAACCACCAACGCACCGATGTCTGAGGGAGTCCTCCACTGGCAGGGGAAGTGGTGGTAAGGGGAGATAGGCCTCCAAACCTTGGAGGGCCTAAGATGTCCCCAGAGAGGTGGCGCCTGATACCCAACCTGACATATAGACACAGACATACAGGCACACACAGATACAAACATCCATTCCCACCCTCATGCTCTCATATGCACTTACTCCACACTCAACCAACGTGGAGACAGACATAAAGAGACGCTGTACACACGATCACACTCCCCAAGCGTACTCTACAAACCGGGTCTAGGTACCCTTGCCCCTGGAGGGGGAACTGCACCCAGACCCAAGTGGTGTTACCCTTTTCCCTGCGGTGGGGGGAGGCAGACCGCCCCGACTCCGCAGCAGCAGGGAGGCCCCACACTCCAGACTGCAGTCGGACGGCCAACTCCTCCTCCTAGCCCCCCCGCTCCAGCAGGTCGCAGAGAATGGGGGTGAGAGAAGACTCCAAACCTCCCTCTACCCGCTCATTGTAGTGTTGATGCATGTGCATCATGGGCAACGACGCCAGGGGTGAGGTGTACACCCTGATGGTACTTTGGATTCCGTGTATCGTGCCCACCCCCAAGATCCTATATGTATGTGTAATGAGAGTGTGAGTAATGTGAATGTCTAAGTTGTGGGATAAAATTGAGGCAGAGGCAGCCAGAAGGGGACAGAGGGGGGGGGGGGGGGGGTAGCCTCCTCTGCACCCTGGTGATATACCCCTACTCCAAGGTCCTGCATGTGTGGGTGGTTGTGGTGGAGCGGGA
This sequence comes from Aulonocara stuartgranti, assembly GCF_965226115.1. Classification (NCBI taxonomy): domain Eukaryota; kingdom Metazoa; phylum Chordata; class Actinopteri; order Cichliformes; family Cichlidae; genus Aulonocara; species Aulonocara stuartgranti. Next base: position 35,065,613 of record NC_138944.1, on the reverse strand, counting down.
AGAGGGAGGCAGCTGGAGATGGGGAGGGAAGGAAGGGAGGGGCAAGTGACCCCTCCCTGGGGCCAGCTCCCCCGCTGACCCCAATAGGCATCCCCATACTCCGCGACCCGCCAGGGAAAGGGGACCCAGGCCCATCCAGACCGGGGCCCAGTGCAGCAGCGCCTCCCGGCCCCACAGAGCCCGGGACAGTCCACCCAACCCCACCACAGAGAAAACTGCACCCACCCCACCATCCACTCGTCTTCCAGACTACATAAGACAATAAACACCCAGGCTGAGATCTTCCTCCACCTCTCCTGTATCTCCCCCTCCTGCAGAGAGAGCTCCTGAAGAGAGGAAAGCTCCTGCAAGATGTGACAATCTCCCCCACCAGTTGAAGAGCCCCCCAGGTGGCTCGATGCACCGGCGGCACCCTGCTCCAGGGCTGGGCCCCCATGCAAACTGACTTATAGTTTAAACATAATATGGTTTCTTTGTTCTATTGTGAGTAAAACATGGGCGTATAGTACTTGCAAATCATTGCATTCTTGACATTTCATGTATAAAAAGACATTTAAAGATATAGTTTATTAACAAGTATAAATATAAAGTCCTCAGGTCTCAGTCTGAGCTTGGCAAAACCTTTTTGTGTGAGGTTCGCTTTATTGTCCTGAATCTGTCTTTGCCTTTTAAAACGCTTCAGTAAAGAAATAATTAAGTCTGTTTATATCGTGCTTGAGATGACACTAATGGTCCTGCGGATGGTGATGAGGCCCTCACACTGCATGGTGCGAAAACCAATAAGATCAGAAGGACACAGAGTAAAAAACTGTTATTGGTGCTTTAATTCTATGCATGGAGATGGATGGATACACAAAGGAGGAGTGGGAATAAACAGAGAGACACGGTGCGAGGAGTTACTTTAATTCTTTCATAAACTGTGAGTGTACAACACTGAAATGCCCCTACCCGCATTCATCAAGTCATTCAGTGACCCTGGGCTCTGCATCAAAAGCCTGTTTGCATTTCCATTTTTATACCATCTGAGAGAACACCACTTGTGAAAATGAGCTGACAGGTTCAGAGAGCAAGACTTTGATTGGATTGGAACAAAAACAATCAGTTGTTTCTGAATGCAATATTAAACCCTGGGGTGTTTGAAAATAATTATGTTTGGGAGGCTCTTTATGAACTATTGAGCAAAATTGATTGAAAGCCCTTTGCATCAAGAGCAGGTGAACAGTATGCAAGGAGTCCAAAGGCCATGAAAACAAAGTTTTGGTAAAAGGGAATTTCAAACGTGACTCCATAACTTCCTCTGTGTGATTATTAAAAAACATTAGTAACTGATACAAAGTGGAAAAACTCAAAGGTCTTTATTGAAATACCAAAGATAGGCAGCCCGGAGGCGCAGTGGTTAGCATTGTTGCCACACTGGAAGAATGCTCAGGGTTTGAATCCAACATCTGGTCCAGGACTTTCTGTGTGCGTCTTCTTCCCATGGGAGCATGGGTTCTCTGGCTTCCACCCAAAGGCATATAGTTAATAGGGTTAGATCAACTGACGACTCTAAATTGCCCACAAGAGTGAATCGTTGTCAGTGTTAGCCCTGTGACACCCTGCCTCTCACCCTATAGGAGCTAGGACAGGCTCCAGCCCCCCTGTGAATTGGATAAGTGGATGTAATCCCAAGTTTATTTAGCACTGGTGTGAATTGAAAATTAAAAATTAAAAACCTGGGAAATTGTCAACTTTCTCATCCCATATGGAAAAGATATATATAAATCTTATAAAGTTTTTATCTGTCTTGTATGAAACTTGTATGAAAATCATACAAGAGTGAAAACACATTTAAGATCCCTTGAAAAATTATATAATGAAACTTGTATGTTTTGTATACTTACTAAAAACATATATGATTTACTCATGAAAGTGGCCACTTTCATGAGTAAATCATATATGTTTTTACTATTTCTTTTCCACATGGGATCACATTAGAGAAATCAAACAGTTCATCTTTTTTAGATCAGAAAAAAGGACAGCTATGAAGAAAGTAAGCATGCACCTACACTTATCACATCTTCAAAAGCATCAGCTGCAGGGATGTTAGGTCCACATGATAAGACCGTGCTTAGGGAGTGACAGATGGTGCCTGTCTTATTTAGACCCCTGACATCCAAGTATGAGTATGGTACTCGTTCTGCCACTCAAGTTCATGGTGTCATCATACCAAGATCTAAAGAGTTCTTCAAGGCCTTCAGAAAAAAGAGGGCCTGTAGATGCCTATGAGCCTGACAAGGGATTTAAAAAGATCAAAAGAAGGAATGGAGGGTTATGAAATTGGCCAAGAAAGAGAGAGAGAAAAAAAACAGATCTGAATTCCTTTGAAATGTGGTCGGGGGATTTGAAATGGCCAGCATACACATGAAAAGTGAAGAAAGGTCTGCATGGAGGACCACCTTTATCTGTAGGCACTGTTCAAAGGGGCGAACATCTTTGCACATCAAAATAATGTCAAAAAGTAAAAAAGCCAGGGTTTCTGTGACATGCTGTGACTTTCTCATGGCTTTCCTTTTTTCTTTTAGGAATTTGACTATATGAAGGGGGTTTGGAGTGGCTATAACAAGTAAGACAAGGATGCTAAAGCAGTGCTGGAGATGATGCTATCAGAGTCTGTGTATAACAATACTTCAGAGAAAGTGTCAGCAGGGAAAAAGTGGAACCTGAGGGAGAGGGCTTTACAGGCTTAGACAGCACAGAGACAGATGGGTAATGTAAGCCAGCTTCTGAATGGGTGTGGGTGGTTTTTGGACTATGCTTAGTCCACATGAAGCAAAGCAAAACAGTAGAAGCTGAAAGGAGTAAACCGCTTGAAAGAGTGATTCAGAAGAGGCTCCTACATGTGCAAAATGAGTCTCTCGGGCACAGCAGGGAACATGACTGAAACGGGAAAGTGTTGACAAGCAAAAAATAAGCTCGAGGCAAGCGTGAAGGCACAGAAGAAGGCAGCATTATTTAATGATATGAGCAGTTTACTTTTTGTTTATCTGCCTGTTCAGTAAATGAACAGGAACGGGTTCACCGTCACATTCAGGTGTAAGGTTCACTTCAGCATGATGAGGAGATACAGTCTGTGTTTGCATTACTAGTTGCTGAAGCTTAACAGTAACCAGCACTAACACACATTTGCACCAAAATTGAAATATGTTCTAAAAACACAACAACAAAAAAACAAAAACAAATTAAAAAAAGTTAGAGCTAAAGGCGTGGACTGAATGGCAAATTAGATTTAAGAAAATAGGTCATATCCCAACATGAGTTATCTGTCAGGAGCTTCGAGACCACATCTTGAGGTTAATTTGTGAAGCGGACAGCATCGCGGGGGGTACACAGTAGGAATAGCCTACAGGGAAAAGGCTGACATGTGCAAAGCTAGTACACAAGGCAAAGGGGGATGTGGAGGCTGGCTTTAGTTGATAATTAACAAATCAGTTATGTCCCAGTAAAGCCAGCCTAAAGCAGACAGTGAAAGCATGACAGACAGTGTAAGGAGGCTGTCGGTGTATTACAGTATTACTTACCAAGTTCTAATTTCAATTCACATTTAAAAAATGCCCAAGTGCATATTCACTGGGTATTGTATGGAAAGATAAGAGGGCTTTACGGTGGGACAATGCTGGCTGTAGGTTCTACAGTATATGTTAAACAAGAAAAGGCCTTCATGAGAACCAGTGAGGCCACTCAAAAAAAGCACCCTAATGAGAAAAGTAAATTGATGGAGAATGTAAACGATTTTCTCCCTCAATACATGAATAGAGACCAGAATAATCTGTGCAGTGGATTTTCAAATTAGTGAATTTACACAACAGAATGTGAGATAATATCATGACTGCTGAATGATGAATGCATGTATGTGACTTGCAGTGTAAATTGCTATAAACAGTAGAATTGGGCCTTCACCAACATAACCTGGACTTGAAGATGGAACGCTTCAGTTTTGGTTTGTGACAAACTGACTGACAAACTGAAGGTGATCGAAACACCAACTTTTGTTTTTCTAAAATTCAGTTCAATTTTATTTATACAGCATCAAATCACAACAACAGTTCTCTCCAGGCACTTTACTGTAAGGTAAAGACAGTAATACAGACAAATCAGAGAAAAGCCCAACAACTGGCAACCATGGGAAGGAAAAACTCCCTTCTAACAGGAAGAAATCGCTAGCAGAACCAGACTTGGCTGAAAGAGCTGAAAAAGTATTAATCAATTTCCAAAGAAACTGATTCACTGTTCAGCCATTTTTCATGTTGTGTTTGGTGGCTCAGGTGCAGGGGAGGGGTGGAGCAGCAGGTTAAGGGTGTGGTTTCAGGGGAGGCTGAAAACACTAATCGTGCAGCTGCTGGGGCCAGAGAGGAGGAGAGACCATAGCAGGAGCAGTGAGAGGAAGGCGCTGCCACGCAATGAGGAGCCGAAAAGCTGCTGACGGTAACGCAACAGCACTGAAAGGCACACTGTAAATAAACCTTTGCAGTCACATTGCTGAGCGTGGGTCATTCCTGCTACAAATGTGTATAAGCATTAAGCGTAATCAACAAATGAAAATACAAATGTCCTAAATTCAGACTGCCGTAAAACACTAAAATATTCTAAAACTGTAAACAGAAGAACAGTAGAACAATACACCCACCACCAGTGTCTGTTTCCTATTTCACAATGTTTATTTTATATTCTTCCACTGAATGTTTGACCCCAACAGCAGGTATATTATCACTTGCATGCTGCATTTTTTAATTCTTTTCTTGCTGACATAAACACAAACATTGCTGAAAACAAACTTGAATGGATATCCAAATTCTTCTTCGTGGCATTACAGTGATGTTGTCCGAAGGAGGCCACACCGACTGGCATGGCGAGATGAGCCAGGTTTTCAGCTAACGGCTGTTTGGGGATCACCTTGTTGATGTAAAACGTGCTGTATTCGGCAATTTCTGTCAATTCGACTAAAGAAATGAGATAAATTATGTTTTTGTGACAGGCTGCTGGTAAAAGTGTCCAAAAGATAAGACACAGTGTGTAGATACAGCACTGGTTCATCCCCTAAGATGGGAAAATGTTTTTTGATCCTTTTTTGTCAGCAGAGTAATATTTGTAACCAAATTCATCACAAAACTTTACGGTTGTGTAATAGAAGCCAAAAATCGATTACGCTGTGTAGACGCTGTCCAACCTTTCACCCTGAGCAATTTCTCCCATCCATCCACGGCCGCTTCTCCAGCTCAGGGTCACGGTGGGGCTGGAGCCTGTCAGGTAAAGGTAACAGGCAAGGTACATTCTGGACGGAGCACCTCTGAGCATACAAAGTATAAAATATAATTCTGAATTTCACCAAAGAGTCCTCCTAAACTTGTTCTTGAAGACATTATTTTAAATTATTTATTATTAAAACACGTTTTGTTAAATAACATCTTTATTTAAAAGGATTTAGAACACAAACTGGCACCACTTAATTTAAACGGCATGTACAACTTGCGTCTCACATACAGATTTTTGGACAGTGACACCTCTCCCACCGTTCGGCCTCCACGCGCCACTGCAACAGTTAAGATGGAAACAACACGAAGGCTCTCACTTTAACTTTAAAGGTTGAAATGTGACTGAACAATTCACTCATGGGCTATCGTTTTCATAAATGAAGCCTGTCGAAGATCTGGAGATGATTTTAAGTATGGCGTTTAATGTAGATGGTACAACATGTGGTCGAAAAGAACAAAGTGAATCTATTGTAGGAACATCTGCCTGGATGATCGCAGACCTTTACAACCTTTTTTAGTTTGGTGGTCCAGTTTTAATTGTTACTAAGGTCATTCTCTTTTTTACAAAGATAACTTTGACTGAACGCATAACCTGTTTAAAGGTGAAAAGGTACAATATCGTGGAGTGTCTAAGTCAATCACCTGAATCAGCTATGAAGGCAGAAAGACCTATGAAGACAGCTGCAGTCATGGTGTTGAAACAAAGCGTAACCACAACGGTTTGCTCTACTATTGCAGCTTGTTTTCAAAAGATGTAAAAGTGAGAAAAAAAATGTGTCACTGTCCAAAAATGTAACAAACTGTACACACAAACAGTCTCTTCAGATAAACATCCATGCACTGTTGGTAAGATCTAAAGGGGGAGAAAGGTAGTAATGCTCTTAGTTCATTGTGCTTATGAGACGTATAAAGCTGGTAGCTCAAGGACTGTCAGACCAGACTGATCAACATTAAGTTAATACTAATGTGAGGGGAGATCTATGCCCCCCAAAGAAGAAACAGAGGGCTGCAAAACTGTGACAACTGCCAACACGGTCACCTTCCCAATATAAAGACAACTCGAGAAACCACTTTAATAAAAACCAGTGGAAAACATCTGTGGCAAAAAGGGTGTAGTCTACTGTTGCTTACTTTAGCTTGATGTCATTAGGGGTATACGTCAGGTTAAGGCAGGATGCAACATGACTTGCACACGTGTACCATAATCTGGTGATTGTCCACGTTTGTTTGTGAAGCTTTGCACCTGATTTGGACTTCACATGAAAATTCTCAATTATATGAAGAACAAACACAAAATGTGCAGCAAAACCTCAGTTACTGAAACATGTTCTGTGTTGGCTTTGACATCATTAGAGTTTGTTTTTTTTAATTAAATTAGTAAAATACCTGATGGATGTTTTTGTGCACAAGACTTTATCAGCTTTTGGATTTTTCATTTAATATACTGGATCAAAGTGGAACTGTGCAAAGGTCCTCTGCCTGCTTTGCTTGTTCAAAAAGCACTTGTAGTACATTACACCATGACAAACGCCACTTTGCTACTCAACACTCCAACGTTAAAAAAGGATGATTCAGAAATTTTCTCTTTTGGCTTCATGAAAAACTAGAAAAACCGAAACACGGACTCTTAGAAAAAGTCGATGAAGATTTCCTTCTATAACATGTTTAAACATCGGCTACATGAGCACTTTGTGTACAAGCCGATGTTTCATTATAAGTGATGCATTCATAACTAGTCTCAGGGTAACACAACCACAGAGTTTACATCCATCAGTAGGTTTCCAGAGAACAGTTTGTAGCCAAACCCCAAAACCAGTGGTCAGCTTAAACTAACACAGCAGCAGCTTCAGCCGACCGCTTGCTATCAAATCCCTTTCAGCTCAATGGATCCCAAATGCACATTTATACTGCTGGCTTCAGTAAGCAGGAGCTTAAAAACAATTTTCAACTACTGAACACAATCCTCCTTCACTGACCAATGTTAGCAGACTCCAAGTCTGGTGCCTTCAGAAAGTCCCATTAATGACAGAACACAAGGAAATGTAGAATAAGGAAAAAGCAGGCTGACCGAGGGGGGGAAACAAAAAACATTAGAGGCAGGAGAGAGCAGAGAGAGTGACTGATCCATCTGCTAGAAGCTGGGAAAAAACAAATGAGATAACCACCTCCTGGAAAAACAAATTTAAAAAAGAACTATCACCTTCATCAGCCAACAAGAAAAATATATATCATTTTTGATAAATATGTCACTCTCTTGATTCAGACTGTTCACTAATTATTTATTTGTTTTTATATGAAGAAACATGGCCAGTCTTTGCACACCTGCAAGAGGCCCACACAGTCACTCTCCCTCCTCTTTGTGAAGAGATGATGATGATGACGATGATGATGATGACGGGCTGTGAAGAAACCCATGTTTGTGCTTTTAGGCTGTGCCCGCTGCTCCTGTGGGCACTGCTGTATTCGTGGCATTCACACCTTTCCCTCGATGTCTCTGACCACCTCTCCTGCGTCCCCCGCCTCCTGACTTGAGCTGTGGATGGACAGACAGCACTGTGAGCCAGCTGTTAGGTGAAATCAGGTTTGAAATAAAGCACAGGCGGCAGGTAAAGCTTGTTGATCCAAAACAGTTAAGATGCACTTAAGAGCAACAGGAACTCCTTTAAAAAGGTTAAGAGGGTAAAAACGAGTTTAGAGGTTCTCTGAGGGGAACAAACAAAAAGGAAAGTGAACAGTTCAGACTTTAGCCCAGGATATTTTAGTGGATGGGGTAAACACCTTACAAACACAGGCCCTTTTCCCCTTTTTTTGTTTAATTTAACACAAGTGTAATTACTTTGTTTTAAACGGGGTCACAGGAAACCCTGTAACTGCACAAATGTTCTGTCTGACAAAATAACATTTTAGTAACATTTTAGTAACAAGTAACATTTAAAAAGCTAACAGAGACAAGTCATGTTTTTCTAATTGGTACGTTCACCAGGGAGAATATAGAATGGGTGTAGTTAAAAATAGAAGAACAATTAGGGAAAAAGCTCATTTTCCTTCCTCTAGCACCTCCACAGCTTTTAATCCCACTTGGGTCCAGTTCAGTAAGCAAACACTTGTACTTGCAGTACAGCAGCTTCCTGGTGTGACTGAGAAAAGTTTGTGAATATAAAGCAGAACTGCACTAAAGCAGAGTATGCATGCAAAAAAAAAAACATCTGCTTAGAACCTGGGGAGGGTTAGGGAACAGAACAACCACACCTAAGGAGACGCCATCATCACTCCCACAGTCTGCAGGAACTTTACCTTGTTTTCTTTGTTGCCATCATGACACAGAGCCTCCTCCTCTGCCACTGTCTGACGCAGCATGCCAAGACAGGGAGGGAGGAGAGAGAGAGATAACAGCGAGAGAGTAAAGTGTTAGAACTGAAGGATCGGGAATGCAGAGCGAAAACAGCAGTGAGGACGGGTGAGGATCAGAGGGCAGAGGAGGGGGTGAGTGGAGGTACATGTGGCTGATGATGAAGGCAGGATGATGGACAGGGTAGGAGAGCAAGTTGGCAATAAAATGATTGAAAGTCAAAGTACAATAATGGAACAATAATGTGAAAGTTGTAGACATTAAGTAGCAGATTTAAGCACTTTGAAGAGCAGAGAGAAGATGTCTTCCAACACAAAGTTGACTGTAATAGAAAATCTAATGTCTGTGGTGACATTACCACACTAATGCACTAGTAGTGATAACTTTTGTGTCAACCAACAGTAATTGGTTGGCAAGAACTGAAGGGTGAAATACTACAGCCACAGAGAGGGAGTCAGTGACAGTCACTGTGACCAACAGGAAGCCTGTGGCTAAAAAATTCAAGAAAGCACCCAAAACAGAATTTCTGCAGCTCCAGATAAAACAAAACCTGAGTGTTCAGAGGGTGAATTACAGGATAGACCACAAGGACAAATGTCATAAGTGCATACAGACAGTGTTAGTGCCCGGAAGGGAAAACAAAAGTTCAGCACTGGAAAATTAACTGTTGGACACATAAAACAACCCGATGAAATTTGTCACTTCTTATGTTTTCTGTAAAACATGCACTCATGAGGATTCCCCGAGCACTGTTTCACTCACCGGTAGCTGCGCTGTGGTAGGACTGGGTGGCCGTGCTGCTGATCCACTGTCCTCATTAGCGGTTGTGCCCTCTTTAGAACTCTTTTTGCTGGCTTGAGATTTGGACTGCTGGGCCTTAGCTGCCTGGGTGTTCACTGAGTGGAGAAGCTGAAATTGCAAACACAACCTTGTGTTTGTTACACCAGTGTTCACATAACATTAATTATAGGATAATTAAAGAGTTTACACTGAACCAGAAAGGTAAGCACAAGCCCCAGTACCTTTGTAATGGTGCCTACAGCTTTGGTACGTCCTTCCCTGAACACCAGCTTCTGGTCACAGTGCAGGTATTCGGGGGTCTTGATGAAGCGAAAATGGACCGTGGCTTTGTCCCCAGTCCTCAGACAGTCTTTGTTCATTGACAGGATTGTGGCTGTCTGCCTAATGCTGCCACAGTGGACTAATGATACAGAGGGAGAGTGGCACAGTTACCGATTGGCCAGACAGTATTTTTCTTTTAGAAAAGGGAGTCAAAGACACACAGATGCCCATCGGTGCTATTTAAACTTGTGAGTGTCTGTATTTACTAACCCATGGCCTGGTATCTCGGGGATATCGTGGTCGGATGGTGAAGCACCAAAATCTCTGCTTCAAATTCCCAGGTGGCCTGTGGCATCAGCTTGGGAGAAACCATCACCATTCCTTTCCTTATGGATGATCGTTTGATCTGAGAAGACAGGAGGGGAAAAAGCAGCAGGAACAAAGGAAAAAGAAATGAAGCTGGGGGATTGGTTAAGACAAAACTGAATTAGAGCCAGAACACTACCTGCTTTCACTCTTTGGGATTTGCATGTATTACAAAACTGATTCTAAAGTTAGGAAACTAATTCATATGCATATAACGTCTCAAAGTTTCTGAATAATTATCCTCCTCAGAAGTTTTCAAAACTTCTTGCCAAGTCATCTTTGAGCTATTTTTATGCTGTCTTTTGGACTGATATGTAAAAATAATTCAAATATGTCATGATGGCTGTATTTCAACTAAATTATTTCCACACAGACCTTTTTGAGGGCGAAGGATGCAGTCTGTCCACCGCGAACCTCTCTGACAGGCATCCTCTTGCGGTGGATGGATTTAACTGCGATGGGGATGAAAGTGCCGAGGGGGTCTGGACCTAAGAGGAGCGTGTCGTTGAGTCGTATCAATCCACGTAACGTAGTGCCTGAAACAACTGTGCCCACACCCTGTGAAAGAGAAATGATACTTTTGGACTTTTCTGTTAGATAGGACTGTGTGAAGTATTGGAGGTTGGGGCAGCTAATGTGGAGTGCAGTATACTCAGAGATGTGCTGCTTTGTTACAAACATGTCTGTCATATGAATCTGAAATCTATGTATTGCAAATGTTCTCTAGAAAGCACAGAAGAACAGAGAACATTATTTACTATCAAACCTTCACCTTTCTGTGTATTTATCAAATTGACTGTTACTGTGCCTCACTGAAAACTGAAATAGGAGATGACCACAAGTAATTAACAACATTCACCGCAGAAGTCTAAATTATGCATTAAAAGAAAAAAAAAAACTCAATCTAATTACTTCCTATGAGCAAACGCTTGGCAACAGTGGGAAGGAAGAACTCCATTTTAACAGAAGTGACCTTTGGCAGAACTAGGCTCAGGGAAGAGCAGCCTTCTGACTGGGGAGTTGATGGGAAAGAGAAGAAAGTTAAAAAAAAAAAAAAAAAAGAGTGTACAGAGAAGAAACACATCAGGGCTGAAAAGGTGGGACTGAGGAATAAAATGCAAATAAAAGCTTGATCAGAAAGAAACTAAACAGGGCGATGCAGGGCGTGGTTCTTAACACTGGGGCTGAGGACTCATACAAACATGCAGGAACTACAGGAAGAAACCCAACTCCTTTTGCTCCCAGCTTTTGGCCCTTCTACACGCCTCAACGATACACTCATTCTGATAAGATCTCCCACTGGCACTCAGAAAATATAAGACAAGCAACTCTCACAGCCACATCATGCTCAAAATAAGACCACCATTAAATCACCATTAACAACAACTTTGTCCACACCTTTCAGTTTCAAATTTGTTATTGCATATTTGAGTTTTTAACCCTAAAAAAAGGCACTATACTGACACAGATCATTAATAAATCTACCTCTATCTACAATGTCTTTGATCTAGTTGCCCTTGCTAGCATACTTTTTCATGCACTGAAACACTAATTGTAAAGAAATGAACATCCATGGCTGTATAACTGAGTGTGTGCTCTATTTCTTACAGGTACGGAGTATGTGTCGTCTATTTGGAACTCTGCAGGCTCATCATTGCTAAAGGTGGTCCGAGAGGAAAGGAGGTTCAAGAACATCTTCAGCAAGTCCATGTTCTCCCCCGTCACATTTGAGATCTGGAATATTGGACACATCCTGGAGAGAAGGAGAGAGAAAAAAAGAGAGATGATGAAAAAAAAAATCTATTCTGTTTAACCGACTGGGCTGGATGGCAGATTCCTTAAAGGGACTGATAAACCAGCACATGAATATTTACACATTAAATCTTAGGAAAAAATTAAAGAGGCAAGGGAAAGCTGTTTAACAGCATACCCACTTGACTTATAAACCTAAAATAAAAATGCACCACCCAGGCGTGGCTACACACAAACACCAGAGGCCGATCAAAAAACAGAAACCAGTGTGCTGATTGGTTCGATTTGAAAACAGAATCAAGATGACCCATGTGAAAAAAGCTATGCGTTAAAGCACTGAGATCATATGAGGACTCATCCAGCAATTTCCCCACAGACAAAATGTATACGCTTTTATTTTTGGCAGGAAACCGTATGATTAAGTAAAATTAAGGGTCAAGCTGATGTAGTCGGATTTATTTGGCATACTGGAGAGTGCGCATATGATATCCTGTTCTCCGTAAGTGTTTTTTTTACTTACTTTCACTAAACGTCTTTGGCATTTTATTCATAAATCCTAATTCTGCAGGAACATTTTAAAGATCAAACATTATTTCTAACTGTGTGAGTATGCTGTCAATCAACTGTCACCCATTCTGTTATTATTTCTCAGCAGAGTCACGCCCATCGTCCCACCTGTTCTCTGGTCTTACCTCTCAGAGCTGAAGTTAGAGGCTGTGACAATGACATCATCCTTGTTCTGCACCAACACTGGGATTTTCCTGCAGCCTGGTGACTTTAATAACCTCTGTAATAATTTTAGTGTCTCTGCAGACAAACACAAGCAAACCTGAGTTTCTTAAACCTAAAAACAACACTCTTGACAAAATCTGAACAAAACAACCTGAGAGTGAAAATAAATGACATATTTAAAGAGATGGAAACTGAAAGTAGTAAGCTTTAAACGGAAAAAAAGACTGCTTTTAATTTACTTTTGCTTTAAAAGCATATTTATTCATGTTTTATTATTTCTTAATTATTATCACTTCCTTTATGTGCTCTTCCAGTAGTTTGTTGTTTTTGTAAACTTCTCTCTCAGTTTGCTTCACTTTAAAAGCGTTCTAGCGATTTACTTTATATTATTCATTTTCTTCCCAAAGAGGCTTTTTTTGAGTTAGAGCCCAGTTTCCTACCTTAACATAATTAAAGCAGAGCCATGAAGCGTGAAAGTATTTACTGCTTTTAACAACACAATGGTGGTCTTTGGTATGGCTGTGTTTCTGTAAACATTGCTGTGGGAATGGAGATTATGCTGAATTTGCAAAACCTCTCACACTGAGCATGAAGTTAAGAAACTGGGACCTAAAGATGTAGAACAGAGCAGTTATACAGCTGTGCTGGAGATAGTGGATTTACCTTGCAGGATGTTAGCTGGGCACATGTCTATCTTGGTAACCACAACAAACACAGGTACGTTTAGGGCCAACGCTAGACCCAGGTGCTCTTTGGTCATGCCAACAATGCCAGCATTGCTGCCAACCTACATGGAGAGACAAGAAACACAGAGATGAGTGGTTAAATATGTGAGGGCAGAAACAGGAACAAAAAAGTAACAAAGGATTTGCCAGGAAATAGTTAAATATAAACTTTCAATCTCTCTCACCATGAGCATGCAGAAATCAGGCAGGTGTCCCGTCATGCCAAAGACTGTGGTCTTCAGGTACTTCTCGTGCCCAGCTAAGTCAATAAAGGTGATGACTTTGGAGGATTTCTCACAGATTTTGGTCCAGTCTAAACCCCCGCCATGGCTGTCTGGCTTGTTTACCACCTAAAGAAGCGAGTAGACAGAAAAGAAAACCTACTTATAATGGACGTGAGAAAAAACGGTAGGATGAAACTTTGAAAGAAAGCTTAAAAATGTTCCTGCAGGAAAAATACATGCTGTTAATTAAATGTGATCAAACTTTTCACAATTATAATTTCACATAAATCCATAAAGCTAACAAGAAAAATTACTATCTGAATAGTCTTTCACTGAGCAGTGTTTTTTTTTTATATTTGGTACTCAAAAACTAAGGAAAGATCACTACAGAAATGCATTTCTCCAGTGATTTTGCCCATTCACAACTGACAGCAGCCCACCTGTCCTTCCTGATCAAAGCCCAGGATATCGTTGCCCACACTGCTGGTCCTCCCACTTTCCATCTCATGTTTGTGCCGGAAGAGCTTCTGGCGAGCGAAACCTCTGCCATTATCCAGCTCACCATGGGTTAACACTCCCAGCAGGGTGCTCTTTCCAGCGTCTACATTTCCAACAACAGCCACTCTAGAGAAAAGAGAACAGAAAAGAAAAAAAAGAGTGAATAACACAAGTTTCAGTACAGGGGAGTGTACAGGGAGTGCAGAATTATTAGGCAAGTTGTATTTCTGAGGAATAATTTTATTATTGAACAACAACCATGTTCTCAATGAACCCAAAAAACTCATTAATATCAAAGCTGAACGTTTTTGGAAGTAGTTTTTAGTTTGTTTTTAGTTTTAGCTATTTTAGGGGGATATCTGTGTGTGCAGGTGACTATTACTGTGCATAATTATTAGGCAACTTAACAAAAACAAATATATACCCATTTCAATTATTTATTTTTACCAGTGAAACCAATATAACATCTCCACATTCACAAATATACATTTCTGACATTCAAAAACAAAACAAAAACAAATCAGCGACCAATATAGCCACCTTTCTTTGCAAGGACACTCAAAAGCCTGCCATCCATGGATTCTGTCAGTGTTTTGATCTGTTCACCATCAACATTGCGTGCAGCAGCAACCACAGCCTCCCAGACACTGTTCAGAGAGGTGCACTGTTTTCCCTCCTTGTAAATCTCACATTTGATGATGGACCACAGGTTCTCAATGGGGTTCAGATCAGGTGAACAAGGAGGTCATGTCATTAGTTTTACTTCTTTTATACCCTTTCTTGCCAGCCACGCTATGGAGTACTTGGACACGTGTGATGGAGCATTGTCCTGCATGAAAATCATGTTTTTCTTGAAGGATGCAGACTTCTTCCTGCACCACTGCTTGAAGAAGGTGTCTTCCAGGAACTGGCAGTAGGACTGGGAGTTGAGCTTGACTCCATCCTCAACCCGAAAAGGCCCCACAAGCTCATCTTTGATGATACCAGCCCAAACCAGTACTCCACCTCCACCTTGCTGGCGTCTGAGTCGGACTGGAGCTCTCTGCCCTTTACCAATCCAGCCACGGGCCCATCCATCTGGCCCATCAAGACTCACTCTCATTTCATCAGTCCAGAAAACCTTAGAAAAACCAGTCTTGAGATATTTCTTGGCCCAGTCTTGACGTTTCAGCTTGTGTGTCTTGTTCAGTGGTGGTCGTCTTTCAGCCTTTCTCACCTTGGCCATGTCTCTGAGTATTGCACACCTTGTGCTTTTGGGCACTCCAGTGATGTTGCAGCTCTGAAATATGGCCAAACTGGTGGCAAGTGGCATCTTGGCAGCTGCACGCTTGACTTTTCTCAGTTCATGGGCAGTTATTTTGCGCCTTGGTTTTTCCACACGCTTCTTGCGACCCTGTTGACTATTTTGAATGAAACGCTTGATTGTTCGATGATCACGCTTCAGAAGCTTTGCAATTTTCAGACTGCTGCATCCCTCTGCAAGATATCTCACTATTTTTGACTTTTCTGAGCCTGTCAAGTCCTTCTTTTGACCCATTTTGCCAAAGGAAAGGACGTTGCCTAATAATTATGCACACCTGATATAGGGTGTTGATGTCATTAGACCACACCCCTTCTCATTACATCACCTAATATGCTTAATTGGTAGTAGGCTTTCGAGCCTATACAGCTTGGAGTAAGACAACATGCATGAAGAGGATGATGTGGACAAAATACTCATTTGCCTAATAATTCTGCACTCCCTGTATGCAGAGCTGTTACTTCAGTCAGGACCCTTTACAGTGTTGGAGGCTAAAGGAGCTTAAAACAGTGAGCCCTATATGAGAGAGCCAGTCAGCTGACTGCCTGTCGTGCGGCTGACTTTGTGGACTCCCTCACCAACACTTTGGACAATTTTACAGCCAAGTCATTACAAATCTTTCTACCACCTCTAAACCCTCCCATTGAGTATATGAAGGTTCTCAATCTTCATTTCTAAAAATAAAACTGATGAAGACTGCTGGGTATTTTATTGAGACTAAAAAGAAATCCAGCTTAAGACCTACATCTATATTTTATTTCTTTTTCTCTAATGGTGTTGTCCATTTCTGTTCTTGTGCGTTTGATTATAACAAGTTGGAAGTAAACAAGTATCCTCGGCTCAACATGCAAAATAAATAAAGGGAAAATTATGTCAAATGCAGGACGAGATCATTTTCAACCTTCTAAATTCAATCGAACATGAATGAAACTCAAATGACGCACAATAAGAAAAGACATGCCAAAAGTAAATAAACACTCCCAGTAGGGCTGAACGATATATCGCATTTGCGATAATATCGCGACATGATCAAGTGCAATTTTCTAACCGCAAAGGCTGCGATTATACTGCGATTATAAGGCTGTCCAAATTACTACCATATCCCAGAATTCATAGCCAAACTCCAGTTTCCAGCAATGGCGGCCGCTACTAAGTTTTAAAATTACTCATACTAATCTTTCTGGGTCACAAAATAAACTTTTAACATATTTTCAGGCGAGAAAGTAGTTGTGTAAACATCAAATATCTGCTCGGTTTATCAAGATATCCCATATTTGCAAAAGTGCTTCGACGTTTTCAGAGGCGTCTGCTACCCACCAGCTCGACAGCTAGCCGGGAGCTCGAGGGTTACTGATGCGGCCGAGAACGGCACAACTCCCGGCACATCATTTTCAGATCACCGCGGAGTTTCGCTGCTCGGGTTAAACGTAATATATAAGTCACTTAGACAACCTAAAAATGTTATTGTTGGGCTTTTTTCAGTGTTTTGTTTGTTCGTGAGTAAATCGGTTTGGCTGAGATTAAAGTTATTAGATTAGATAAAATAAAACTTTATTAATCCCCCGGGTTTTCACACAGCTGACTAAACGTCAAACAGAAAACTTATTAAACAGAAGTATGAGACAGTCGAGAATTTACACCAGTGTCTGGTTATATTTTAGATAGCAAGAAGCAGACGGCCGAGTTTATTAAACTCCACCGAGACAGCGGTGACGCTAATCAGAACTAGCCTTCTGATTAGCTAATCAGAACTAGACCGTCCAATTTCACGCCTTTAAAGTTTAAAGGCGTGTTTGTGTGTGTGTTTATACAATTGCTATTATGTTTGCACTTTATGTGTAATGTTACTGACTGCAGAGATCAGTAAGATGTGTGTATTTTTTATTTATTAGTTTTATTTATTTAATATTATTTTTTAATTGAATGACTGTCTAGTAGTTCACAGATGTCGAAAAACTGAGTGTGGTAAAGCCACTGATTTTTTTTATGTATATTTCTGCAATCTGCACATTGTACTGACTTTCATTTTAATGTTTACACCAGGGTTCCTTGTCAGCACTTTATGCTCAGATGTTTGTAAGCTAAAAATAAACTATTGTGTATGTTCAAATATACTGTTGTGATTGAAGAAGTTAAATAAAAATGTCAGTCATCAATTCATGCATCACCTCATGTCATCATAACAGAGGTCTGTCTTCCAGGAAAGAACAGTTTAAAATTAATGTAATATAGTATTGGCCATACTATATGATGTATTGCTTGTCTTTGTTTAATAATACAGAAGACAAAGACCTTAAAAAATAATCGCATATCGCATCGCAATCGCAATATTGGGGCAAAAAATCGCAATTAGATTATTTTCCATAATCGTTCAGCCCTAACTCCCAGCAGCAACATCAGGTACAAAAGGGCCTGTGCTATAATAAATCATCACCTGTCACAAACAGGCCAGCGTATTTGTTTTCTGGTTTATTGCTGCTCTATAAACAGGGACAAATGGAACCAAGCTATACAATATTGACACAGACATCAACAATACGAAGTACAGCATAAAACAGGTGCAGTGTGCAATTCATTTTCAAATTGGGTTAACTTGCATGAGCAAGGCTATAAAACACCATCACAGCATTCTCACAGCTGGGCCTTTGGTTCTTGGCTTTGTCTAATGCAACAGTACACAACTTTTCTATGAAGGTTCAGAAAGAAAGTGACTGCCATCAAAAAATGACTCCTCTTTCCTGCCTTGCTCTGAGACACAGACAAGTACATGATTCTGACACAAGGGTTATCTGTGCTAAGGCAGTGTGAAAGATAATGCACAAAGTAAGCCTCTGTGGACGCTGCCAAAGGAAAAACTCTGCTCACACAACTGCAAGATCACACATGGGAGCAGGTGGTTCGGCCAATATGACTAAGATTACTAGTGTGGATGAGATAGAGCCCAGCATGTCTGATGTGAAGCTGATCAGGTCTGCTGCAGTGACTGTCCAGTGTTGACTGTGAAACATTGGGCTGGTGGTGAGCTAATAATGGAGCTGGAGACTGCAGAAGGTTTAGAAGATTTGATGCATGCACCATTTTGGCTTTACATTTGGTTTCTGCACATTTACTAGGGTTTATAACGTATATATGCACATGAGCTGCAGACTTCAGCTATTACTCCTGTACTATTATTTTATTTACCAGCCGCTTTGATAACAGACCCATATCATCTATTACTTCTCCAGTGAGCCTCATCCTGTGGATTAGGGCTGCTCGATTATGGCAAAAATGATAATCACGATTATTTTCACTGAAATTGAGATCGCGATTATTTGACGATATTTATTTAACCCTTTAAGACCTACTATAGAACCAAGTCCGCCAGAGCTTATATTATTTTTTTACATGTTGTAGTGCCATTTGTGGGAGCATTTAAAGTTGCTAAATAACTGTTATAGCCCATATTTTAATAATATGTATGCATTAAGTCCATAGTAACTACATTAATTGCAAAAAAGTGCAATAAACTACAAAAAAATTGAAAATCGTTTTTGTTTTGTTTTTTTACATATATTTCTACTTGGAGAAATTTAAGAGGTTTATCCTTCAAAACTTTAAATACAAAAAAGTTGCAAAAAATAGTTTACAACAACAGGAAATTTATTTTGAGTGTCTTCATAGTTTTATTTTGGAGATACACCAATTTTTATATACACTGCAGGTAAAACAAAAAAAACAATCCTATGATGCAAATTTGCAAAGAAAACAGCAGGTGCATCAAAATAAACTATTTCCAGCAGTGCAATTCGAGTTCTAAGCATCCCAGAAACTATTCAGAAAAGTCAAACATGACCAGTAGAGGTTTTTAAGGTCTACAAGTAAAAAACTACATTTCCGCGAAAATGACGTCACTTCCGGTTTCGGCCAGGAAATGGCGGACATGAGACAGTTCGCGCTGACATCTGTTTCACTGTGGGAAGTGTTATGAACAGCTGATCGGATCGGCAAAGCGTGTTTCTGGAATATTATGTTTTTGTTCCTGCAAGCGCTTTTTATGCAATTTTTGCAAAGCTATATGTGGAAGGAAACCGTGACCGAGGACAAGCTGATGGCATAAGTTGTAAGTACAACTCCTCCGGTTTCATATGCAAAACAAATTATTGCGCTAGCTTACGTGGTTCAGATTCTACAGGGATTTAAAAGTAGTTACACAAAACGGAGCGTGCTGCTCTGACCGGATTTAAAGGGTTAACAATGACTTTAAAAAATAATATAAAATAGTGTGCAACACCACTGAAGTTTTTTTTTTTTTTTACCTCTCTTTTCAACCAACGGCAGTCACTCTCCTCTCCAAATAACTTCTGCTTAGCTTTCCGAGCTTCCCTCGGGTCCTCTTAATCAGCGGTCTCCAACCTTTTTTGCGCCACGGACCGGTTTATGCCCGACAATATTTTCACGGACCGGCCTTTAAGGTGTCGCGGATAAATGAGGGAGGGGCTAATAATCGGCTCAGTCATTTTTAATGATCGTTGAAAGCCCAGATCGTAATCGTGATTAAAATTCGATTAATTGAGCAGCCCTACTGTGGATGAACTCTACTTCCTCTGTTTTGAGCTACAGGTTGTGCCAGTTGTTCTTACATTGCTCTGCCGTCTATGAGACAACAGGTTTCCACATTCTGAAGGTTCTGGTCACAGTGGAGTTGGAGCAGTCGGACAGGCTTTTTGGGGAAGCAGGTGAATGACAGAGGATCACCACAACAACATGGCCAGTGACTCAGCCAAGGGGACAGAGGTGTCAGGAAGATCAACAGCGAATGAACTTTTAAAATAAGAGCAGGGGGACTGTCTGTGTCATGAGTCCATGAGTAAATCAATAACGCATGGTGATTTTTTTTTCAGATTCATAAACATAACAATTCTTAAATGACTCACAAAATTACTGGTGAGCCGGCCTAATGGAAGTTTACATGTGGCAAAGACTAAATATCTAAATACAGATTGAACTCCCAAGCTCAAAAAGCTTAGCTGGAAAGGATTTTACCAACATGTCCCTTGACCTGAATTCAACAGAGCACCTTAAAATATTTTAATGTGAAATGTAGATCAACAAAAGTCCTGCAGCAAAGAGCAGCTAAAAAAGTAATCAAAGAGAATTTCAAAAATTCAGCCCATAAGTGTGAGCCAGACTGTAAGCTTCCTTTGCTAAGAGGTTTCTGTAATTACAAAAAAAAGAGACAAATATATATATATGTAATAAAAAAAAGAATAAAATCTAATTAAGGGTGAATTGAGTTTCGATGCATTTCATTCTTATAAATTTGAGTCTGGTGGCCAGTTTTGTCTTTTATTGCGTCTTATTCTGCTATTGTGAACATCTGGGAGAGAAGCTTTTTGCTGACTTGTCGGAAGCGCAAATTCTTATTTGATTCGTTCAAAACACTATTTTAAAAAAATGAAGCAATGTTAGACAGGTGCATTAGTTTGATTACATACTTCTTCCTGGTGGAAACAACTATCACAACAACAGGAACCTGTGCTTTAAATCTGCCTATAAATCTCTTCAGCAGTGCTGGCCAAAGAGCCATTTCTGTAGCTTTCTGAACCCAGTGATACATCAAAACTCATTTATGCAACAGAATATGTTTGAGTCATATTGTCATATAACCTGGCATTCAATAATAGCCAAACCCAACAGTCACATTAACAAGTTAACAATGCAGGTACATTTTCTAATGATTCTTTTGCCTACACCCCAGAACCTCCCCTCATATTTTTTACCTGACTTCTAGGAAATCCTGCTCGCCCACGCGTCGACGGATGAGGTAGTCTCGAATCTTTCCTCCAGCGTCTGTCCTTTCTCTTAGCATGATTAAGTCAGCCTCAATCTGTTCACACAGCGACCGCACGGTGGCTACCGACGCCTCCATGTCCTTTTCATCCAGACCATAATCACCTCCATCTAAACGAAGCGTATGAGAAAGGAAGAAGTCACTCTCATGCAGGACAGTGAGGGACCAATTTAATGGATGTTTTTAGAAAAAGCAATTTCAGCAGTAATGTGAAGCCACACCCTTGGAAAATTGGCATCTTCACTGCTAACTGGGCAATACAAGAATGTTAGTAACATGTAATATGAGAGGGTGGTGACTGGGAGGACAAAGACCACACAGAAGAATGAAAGAGGGTAAAACAGGTGGTTTTTAAAAGAAAGATGGGAGTAGGTGTAAAGAGACGAGAACATTTAAATTACTGAGACCAGAGCAATTTTCAAAATGAACGAATCACCAGCAGTCAGCTTCAGACAACTTTTAAGAGAAGACTTTATTTTCTAAAGGCTGTATATATGCAGATTACTCTAAATTTTCAAAGAAACCCACAGTATTCATCCACTTAACAGGTAAGAAATGTATTAACCCATTGGTTGCTGCCAGTTGCTTTACAAGTAGAACTGGCACACATAAATTACAATAACAACAAAAAAGCTTATGATTGATTGACAAAAAGAAACACAGCCAGTTAAGGCTGCTTGATTATGGCAAAAATGATAATCACAATTATTTTCACTGAAATTGAGATCTCGATTATTTGACGATATTTATTTAACAATAACAATGTATTGAATAATGGCTTTAAAGATTGTCAAAAATAATATGAAATAGTGTGCAAATACTGATGACAGTGCAAATGTTTGCAATATAAAAAATAAATGAAAAATGTAAACATTAATATTTAGTGAACTTCAAAATACTGCATAATATTAATGCATGCTTAGGCTGCTGCCCCCGCGACCCGGCCTCGGATAAAGCAGATGAAGATGGATGGATGGATGGATTAATGCATACAAATAACCAAACATCAAGACAATCTGTGTAGCCACACAATGCACAATTGCATCAAACTGACATTAAGGTATTCCAACTAAAGTTGCTGCTCCTTCACTTTGTGTCACTTTGTGAGCGGTCTTTAAATGATTGAATGAATTTGTAGTGTTTATTAACAAAGTTTACACACTATGTCTACTTGATCCACGTCTGACTCCGCGAATCCATAATGTTTCCACATCACTGAAGTTGTTTTCCCTCTCTTTTCAAGCAACGGCATTCTTTCTTCAGCAGTCATTATCCTCTCCTCTCCAAATAACTTTTGCTTAGCTTTTCGAGGTTCCCTCGGGTCCAATTAATTGTTGTGACGCGTGTTTGAAACGCAGAGAGGTGCGCTCGATTTACCACACAGAGCAGCACAAGAGTAAAGCACGAGGGAGGTGCTAATAATCGGCTTGGTCATTTTTAATGATCGTTGAAAGCCCAGATCGTAATTTTGATTAAAATTCGATTAATTGAGCAGCCCTACAGCCAGTCACATTAGAAAGTCTGTTAGTTTTTGTCTGACTCGTCAGACAGCCTTTGGTGCTGATATTCTGTCTGTACCACTGCACTACTGACAGTGCCTGTGCTGACCGAGGATAAAGTGACATGCCCTTATGTGTGCTCTGGGTCAGACAGTTGCTTTAACAGTCAGAAAATAGCACAAAAAGGCCAGCTGCATTTGTGTGTAGAGCTTTAGAATGAACAGCAAACAAATGGGATTAGCTGTTTGGGAGGCCCAGAAGTGACGACACAGCTACAACACAACAGTGACTGAAAAATACCAATAAAACTACTTTTCCCTAACAATTACTATGGCTATGAATTAATAGGTGTTATACCCCACAGCCACATGTTTGAATTTATGTTTTTGAATAATTAACTTTTATTTTAGAAGTCAGGCACTGACATAATATAGCTGTACAATTTTTTCCTTTGCTTTACAGATTTCAGCCTAGTCTAAAAACAATATGCCTGCTAAAAGTCTTTGGTGCCACCTACGGGATATCCTGAACATACACACACCAGATGACTGAAAACACAGCTTTCTTGCCTTAGATAATCTCAGACTTTTAGCCCTAAATAAATATTTCCTCTCATTCAATAACAAGATACAGTTTCCAACTGCTAATACATTATTTTATATTAAAAAAAAGACTTTTATTTAAAAAAAACACTTTCTTTCCTTTTTTCTTGTCTTTTGTGTGTGTGTGTGTGTGTGTGTGTGTGTGTGTGTGTGTGTGTGTGTGTGTTTTCTTGCCACATTATCCTATTTTAAAATTACTATACATTAATGAAGTTCACTGGAAGTTGCTAACTCTTACCTGAGCCCATCCCAACCACATAGATTGTCTCTCCGCAGCCCTCATCTATCCGCTCCCTCAAATGTCTCAGTAATGAATCATATTGCTCCCCTGTTGGACTCACAAGGACCAGCTGAAAGGTAGAGACAGTAAATGAGATAATAGCTGAACATTTGCAAAGGTCAGACAGGGCAAACACCATTAAACAAGTCTTCTGTGAGTGCACATACAGCAAGTCACTACCGCAACAAGTAGTCAGCATTTTATAAAAACAATTTTACACAATAAAGTTTTGTTGGTGTTTTGTTTTGGTTCAGTCTGACTATTTAGGATTCTCCATTCAACAATACAAAAAGAACTGCAAAGTTTGCATATACAGTAGTTAGGTTACATGTCTAGTATGCTGCCAGCTGGATACAGTTAGATATGGTGCAAAATACTGTACGTGTCACTTTCTCTGGGATGCACAGCGAGCATTAAATGCCCCGTGTACAACTACGTGGCACTCATTCACACGGTGACAATATAGAAAACCAATGAACAATCTGCTCAGTCGGAATGTATTAAAACGTAACGACTCAACGCGCAATTAACAATGAGGCCCACCTTGCTACTTAAGTCTAAATGATCCGCGGGCTCTTCATTTGTATCCTCGCCGTCTTCAAAGCCCTCTCCGCCGGACTGATCCTCGGCACACCCCCGGTCCGGTGCAAACATACAAGCAGGCACTATAGACTCTGCTGCTGGCGCTGTACCTGGGTGTAACGCTGGTTCTGTCGCCGTTAACGACGCCATTTCTAGAAAAAGTATGAAAATAGCAAATAAAACAACTAAATTATGTGTATGGCTTCAATGGCTAACATTTAGACATTAGCAATGATAGAAAGTTAGGCTGGTTAATAGAGCCAGCTAGTAAATGCTAACCAAACATCGAACATTTAACACTCTTAACAGGGGAAAACGAGGTTTTAATAAATCGACACAGCTGCGAGGTGACGACTAGATGTCCATACTTTTATACGTTTAAACTGTTGATGAAGATGAATTATATAATACATTCTCTCAAGAAACGAAGGCATACCAGAAGTTGCTAGCTAGCTGATAGGCTAACTTAGTTGTTTACTCTGGTTGGCTTCGTTAGCTTGGCACTGACTGTATGGCACGCCCATCAAAAAATAAACAAAAGGGATTGGCTACACTATAGGTAGCCCCGCCCACTGTTGGCGTACATGAACTTGTCGCCTTTAGTGACCTACTTAGACA
The DNA here is from genome assembly GCF_965226115.1 of Aulonocara stuartgranti. Classification (NCBI taxonomy): domain Eukaryota; kingdom Metazoa; phylum Chordata; class Actinopteri; order Cichliformes; family Cichlidae; genus Aulonocara; species Aulonocara stuartgranti. Next base: position 35,040,900 of record NC_138944.1, on the reverse strand, counting down.
TGCATAGCCATCAACACACACGTTCTGACTATAACATAATATGCATAATAAATAAAAAGCGTATAATTTGTGTGTATTAAGAAAATGTTCTGATTTGTTAAATCAGTTATGCAGTCCTATAAACATGCATGGAAATCGATTATAAAAGGCAAAATATGCAGAGTATGGTCCAGAGTTGATTTCGTGTTGTAATTTCAAATTTGTACAATACAGTTATTTGTTTCATTTTAGTTCGGTTTCTGTTAGTTTCAGTTGTAGTTTTAGTCTTTATTCGTGGCCTGAAGGATGTTTTCAGAAAAGTCATCACCTCTAAAACAACAACAAAAACATGAGCACTGAGCAACAGGATGTCCACTGTTGGATGTCCACTGTTGGATCCAGTGGATGTGTGAGTAAAGATACTCACACATCCACTATTAACACAGACTCTCCCCAGTGTCTGTGTCTGATGAGCTCAAGCAGGTACTGAGAGTCTGGTGTGGGGACGTTCAATGAGTCCACATAATCTTGTGTCAAAAAGCAGTTCAAAAGAGGGTAAAAAAAAGTATACAGCTGTCAATAAATATACGGATATTTAATAAAGTAGTTAAAGTCATCATGCATCCTATTCGCTCGTGTTATGCGCTCTAATTATATGCGCTCTAAATAAAGAAAGGCTTTTATTTATTTATTTTGAAAACTTCGAATTCGTCAGTGTCACCAATCTGCTGCAAGCTGACAGAAATGTAAAGGGGGCACATGGCGGTAATCGAGGTGGGAAAAGGGGTGGGGGTTGGGTTCGGTGTTCTGGTTAACTGTTTTTGTCATGTAATTGGATTGCACTTTGTCAGGTCTCTACCCTAAGACCTGAACAACTTGGGTGTCCCATCTGAAGGTTAAGCTTCTGCTGATCTAGCTTTTAGGGTCACTGAGACACACAAACCCCCTGACCTCATTAAAAACAAAACAACAAGTATTAACAATTGCTAACAATTCTCTTTAGTTGAGCTCTAATCTGAGAGGCTGTTAACTTGCGATTTCTGCGGCCTGTGATTCAGATGATTTTATCCTCAGCAGCAGAGGTGACTCTTGGTCTTCCCTTCCTTGGGTGTCCTCATGTGAGCACTTGATGGTTTTTGCGACTGCACATTGAAAGATTTAGCAGTTTTGTGGACTGACTGACCTTCAGTTCTTACAGTAATGATGGACTGTTGTTTCTCTTTACTCAGCTGATCGGTTCTTTCCATAATATGAATTCTAACAGTTGTCACATAGGACTGTCAGCTGGGTACCAACCTGACTGCTGCACAACACAACTGATGGTCCCAACCTCATTAAGAAGGCAAGAAATTGCACAAGTGAACAAGGCACACCTGTGATGTGAAAACCACTTCAGGTGACGACATCATGAAGCTCAGTGAGAGAACACCAAGGGTTTGCAGTAGAGATGGCACAATACCACTTTTTAATGTCCGATACCAATATCATAAATTTGGATATCTGCCGATACCGATATGAATCCGATATAGCGTATTTTGTAATCAATAAAACTGTTTTTTATAAATATCTTGCAGCATTTTGTATAAGGTCATACTCAAGTTTTTAAAAACAAGAGACTGAAGCTATTCTGTTATACCTGTATGCAAAAAATACACTCCACCCAAAACATTTTATAGTTCAGCAACACTGATCGGTCTAATAAATTTAAACCTACACCATCCTCCCTATTCTGGTATTTTAAATAGTACTTACCTACCTAACTAATAGGGTTGCCAACTCCCAGAAAAAATATTAGGAAACCATCCCCCGCCCTCAATGGATGTAATCAACTTTAATTTAATGCAAGTGTAAAACAAATGCACAGAAATCAATTATTTTTCTGCAATAATTAAATAGATTCAACATCTTTCTTCAACAGAATTGCAGATTGCACAGATGGTACCTTCCCAAAAGAAAAAGTACTATAGCTTACTAGGGTGTATATTAGACTTATTTATTTACTATATGCAACAATGGATTTCTATACATTTAATCAGATGACCACTTTTGTTGTAAGATTCAGATAATTATTCATTCAAAGTTTTTAAATGACATAACAAAGAAAAATATTTCTTTGTGTCCTCCTTTCCCTGGTAATGCCCAACCTGGCCCCCGACAAAACTTTGCTAGAGCCGCCCCTGCACAGTTACCAGCTGTCAGCTATGTAGAAAAGGATCCTGGTGTTATTTGTCTCTCAGAAACGGTTCATAACTTCCCTTCAACTCATTCATGTCACCTAAAAGGTAAACCTGTTTCTCCATCACCTGTTCAGCTCTGATGATTTAGTAAGGACATCTCCTGGTTTCATCTTCACGTTTCCCTTTCACCACATGTCCAAACGGATATCATTACCAGCAGCTTCTACAGCCGTGGCTCCAGCAAACATCAGCTGATACTAGAAATTAATGTTAAATATATTCTAACAACAGCTTATCACGCTTAAGCATGCTGCAAAGTGGGTGATAAACAAACAAGAAAGACGGGACTTGTGGCAGAAAAGCCGATCAATTCAATTCTATTTTATTTATATAGCGCCAAATCACAACAAAAGTCACCTCAAGGCGCTTTATATTGTATACAGTAGATACAGAGAAAAACCCAACAATCATATGACCCCCTATGAGCAAGCACTTTGGCGGCAGTGGGAAGGAAAAAATCCCTTTTAACAGGAAGAAACCTCCGGCAGAACCAGGCTCAGGGAGGGGCGGGGCCATCTGCTGCGACCGGTTGGGGTGAGAGAAGAAAGACAGGATGAAGACATGCTGTGGAAGAGAGACAGAGGTTAATAACAGATATGATTCAATGCAGAGAGGTCTGTTAATACATAGTGAGCGAGAAAGGTGACTGGAAAGGAAAAACTCAATGTATCATGGGAATCCCCGGCAGCCTACGTCTATTGCAGCATAACTAAGGGAGGATTCAGGGTCACCTGGTCCAGCCCTAACTATATGCTTTAGCAAAAAGGAAAGTTTTAAGGCTAATGTTGAAAGTAGAGATAGTGTCTGTCTCCCGAATCCAAACTGGAAGCTGGTTCCACAGAAGAGGGGCCTGAAAACTGAAGGCTCTCCCTCCCATTCTACTTTTAAATACTCTAGGAACAACAAGTAGGCCTGCAGAGCGAGAGCGAAGTGCTCTAATAGGGTGATATGGTACTACAAGGTCATTAAGATCAGATGGGGCCTGATTATTTAAGACCTTGTATGTGAGGAGCAGGATTTTGAATTCAATTCTGGATTTAACAGGAAGCCAATGAAGGGAAGCCAATAAAGGAGAAATCTGCTCTCTCTTTCTAGTCCCTGTCAGGACTCTTGCTGCAGCATTTTGGATTAACTGAAGTCTTTTCAAGGAGTTTTTAGGACATCCTGATAATAATGATTTGTAGTCGTCCAGCCTGGAAGTAATAAATGCATAAACTAGTTTTTCAGCGTCACTCTGAGACAGGATATTTCTAACTTTATAGATGTTGCGCAAATGGAAGAACGCAGTCTTACATATTTGTTTAATATGTGCGTTGAAGGACATGTTCTGGTCAAAAATGACTCCAAGGTTCCTCACAGCGTTACTGGAGGCCAAGGTAACGCCATCCAGAGTAAGAATCTGGTTAGATACCATATTTCTAAGATTTTCAGGGCCGAGTACAATAACCTGAGTTTTATCTGAATTAAGAAGCAGAAAGTTAGCGGCCATCCAGGTCTTTATGTCTTTAAAACATTCCTGCAGTTTAACTAATTGGTGTGTGTTATCTGGCTTCATGGACAGATAGAGCTGGGTGTCATTTGCATAGCAGTGAAAATTTATGCTATGTCTTCTAATGATACTGCCTAAGGGAAGCATGTATAATGTAAACAGAATTGGTCCTAGCACTGAACCCTGTGGAACTCCATAATTGACCTTAGTGTGTGAAGAGGACTCTCCATTTACATGTACAAATTGGAGTCTATTAGATAGATATGATACAAACAACTGCAGCACAGTACCTGTAATACCTACAGCATGTTCTAATTGCTCTAATGGGATATTATGGTCAACAGTATCAAACGCTGCACTAAGGTCTAGCAGGACAAGCACAGAGATGAGTCCACTGTCAGAGGCCATAAGAAGTCGTATGTAGTGAGGAGGTAAAATTATTAACAAGATAATCGACCTCTGTTGGGGGTCAACAACCAGGGACAACAAAGTCAAATTAGAAAGGTATAGTAATCATCCACAACTATTTTCAGTTGCGGATGATAAAGGATTCAGAAAGTTTATTCATGCAGGTCCATATGACAGAGAATGTGCATCTTCTTTTTGTTTTCATAATTTATATTTAATTGTGTTGTGGTTTGCAGTGTTTTGTGTTGTTTCCTTTTAATTTGTTTAAAAGGTAAAAGCTGAAAATTTAAATAGTTAAAAGTTGAAATGTGAATAGTTGTTTTTTGTATTACATGATTCATTTATTACATTTTATGTAGAGTGAATAAATAAAAGTATATTTACGGTGGCCCCTAGAGACAAAGCACGTACAAACTTGAAAACACGTACAAAACACAACAGAAGTGCTCCAGGATGCTAGGGCGCAGTGTTGAGCTTTTGTTACATAGAGGCTACACAAGCCAGCAAATACCAACGACCGGATTTGGTGTGTGGTAGTAACAGGTAAATGAACATTTTTTAAATTATTTGAATATATATGAATGCTTGTGTATAAATACACAAACAATACACATATGCTTTCAATTGTGTAATATAAGTGATCCAGGTAGCTCTGTTTTGGAAGTTCACTTAACGCTAGAAATGTGTTTTGGAGTTTGTACGTGCTTAGTCTCTAGGGTTCAGCGTATATACAGTGGGGCAAAAAAGCATTTAGTCAGCCACCGATTGTGCAAGTTCCCCCACCTAAAATGATGACAGAGGTCAGTAATTTGCACCAGAGGTACACTTCAACTGTGAGAGACAGAATGTGAAAAAAAAATCCATGAATCCACATGTTAGGATTTGTAAAGAATTTATTCGTAAATTAGGGTGGAAAATAAGTATTTGGTCAATAACAAAAATACAACTCAATACTTTGTAACATAACCTTTGTTGGCAATAACAGAGGTCAAACGTTTACTATAGGTCTTTACCAGGTTTGCACACACAGTAGCTGGTATTTTGGCCCATTCCTCCATGCAGATCTTCTCGAGAGCAGTGATGTTTTGGGGCTGTCGCCGAGCAACACGGACTTTCAACTCCCGCCACAGATTTTCTATGGGGTTGAGGTCTGGAGACTGGCTAGGCCACTCCAGGACTTTCAAATGCTTCTTACGGAGCCACTCCTTTGTTGCCCGGGTGGTGTGTTTTGGATCATTGTCATGTTGGAAGACCCAGCCTCATTTCATCTTCAAAGTTCTCACTGATGGAAGGAGGTTTTGGCTCAAAATCTCACGATACATGGCCCCATTCATTCTGTCCTTAACACGGATCAGTCGTCCTGTCCCCTTGGCAGAAAAACAGCCCCATAGCATGATGTTTCCACCCCCATGCTTCACAGTAGGTATGGTGTTCTTGGGATGCAACTCAGTATTCTTCTTCCTCCAAACACGACGAGTTGAGTTTATACCAAAAAGTTCTACTTTGGTTTCATCTGTCCACATGACATTCTCCCAATCCTCTGCTGTATCATCCATGTGCTCTCTGGCAAACTTCAGACGGGCCTGGACATGCACTGGCTTCAGCAGCGGAACACGTCTGGCACTGCGGGATTTGATTCCCTGCCGTTGTAGTGTGTTACTGATGGTGACTAGGGCTGAACGATATATCGCATTTGCGATAATATCGCGACATGATCAAGTGCAATTTTCTAACCGCAAAGGCTGCGATTATACTCTGGACATGTCCAAATTCATGGGCTGCATCCTCCTGAGGCCGCATTTGTAGACCGATTACGTCACAGCGACGCGCCGAAGGCTGTCCAAATTACTACCATATCCCAGAATTCATAGCGCGGCCCAGCCAAACTCCAGTTTCCAGCAATGGCGGCCGCTACTAAGTTTTAAAATTACTCATACTAATCTTTCTGGGTCACAAAATAAACTTTTAACATATTTTCAGGCGAGAAAGTAGTTGTGTAAACATCAAATATCTGCTCGGTTTATCAAGATATCCCATATTTGCAAAAGTGCTTCGACGTTTTCAGAGGCGTCTGCTACCCACCAGCTCGACAGCTAGCCGGGAGCTCGAGGGTTACTGATGCGGCCGAGAACGGCACAACTCCCGGCACATCATTTTCAGATCACCGCGGAGTTTCGCTGCTCGGGTTAAACGTAATATATAAGTCACTTAGATGTGGCACCCCTGTGAGGGAATGACCACATTAATGTTATTTTGTGTAAAACACTCATGTAACGGGACATTTTTCATTGCTATATGTATTTATTTTCAGTTCTTTAAGAGGATAGAAAATCCATGTAATAGGGATTCATTTTATGTTAGAAAGCAGTGAGGGCGGAACTTTGGTGCTTGCTCCGGGGTTTGGGGGTGCAGTAAGTGGAGCCCACCTTCCGCTGCTTCCTCAGACACGTTCTGGAGGAAAGCAGAGACGCATCGTGTCTTCCTTACTCCGCTCTTCACCTGCTTTTACAGGTCGGTAAATGGTGCTCGCACCGAAAATGTTGTTTATTGTTACCATGGTTACCCACGTTAACGTGAATGAGAGAGTTAAGGCGGTCCGCCCGAGTTAATTACATGTAAACGCGGGAGAAAACCAGAGGAGTGTCCCGTGCGACCGCACCGCGAGCCCGCTCGTTAGGTGGAGCGCTCGTGAAGCAGAGTCAGTGCGCTCCTATGCTCGGTGCAAACGTGTTGTAATGCTCCAATCAAATCAGTTCTGTGAGATGTGAATGTTAATAGTTATGTTGAAAGTGACTGAGTAGATTAGCTAGTGTAACACAAGCACTCTGAGCAACTCTGTGTAGCTAACAGAGGCATTCACGGGTTAATTAAACAAGCTGTGTTTCATGATGCACTAAATAGTGATTTTGCCAGTAAATTACTGGAGGGAACAAATGTAATGTATTTACCAATGCTGTTATTGAATATAACTGTTTAGCCAGTAAGACACTGCAGAAGACAATGTGATGTGTTTATTGATATGATAAAAGAATGTAGTTGTTATGGAAAGAAGTGTGAACTTAAGAAACTGAACCAGTTAAAAAGAGTATATTTCACTGATGTTGTGAAATAAGTAAAGGTAATTGATGTGAATGAGGAACCAGCTGAACAGTATATTGAAAGCTCATGTTTAGTGTTTTATAGCATTTATTTGTGTGAAATAAATCAGACTCAGACACGTTCTGGAGGAAAGCAGAGACGCATCGTGTCTTCCTTACTCCGCTCTTCACCTGCTTTTACAGGTAACATATTGTCATCGTGGTCTTCATCCTTGGGACCCGTAACAAATCTTGGGGGCTCGTCCGGGATCGGCGCCACCTTGTGGTCGGGGCTGATCCATAAATGACATCTGGGACCAGGACGCGAGCTGATGCTGGCTGAGCGAGCTGAGAGTTGGAGCCGAGACTGATCCATCGTCGTGCTGAGTGGCCCATTGAGAGGGACAGCAAGGAGTTGCAGCCATGGCCGAGGGAGGGAGGAAGAGCCTAGTGTGGGACATTAGGAGAAGCCTACTCACCCTGTCAGTGGGAGAACTCTACAAGATCGCTAAGAAGGTGGGTCCAGCGGACCCGGGTCAGCCAGAGCTCGACGCAACAGACCAGGAGGGCTGCTTTGACCACATCAGTTCTTTCATGTACAGTAAGCCACTGCTTGAGGCAGAAGATGGTGGGATGGTGGACTTGTTAATGTTAAAGGACTTCATTGATGATGTGATTGAAAATCGACAAGTATGTGATGATAGTGTGTACGCAGATTCACCTGTTACACAGACACTTACACAAACTCTGCAACCAGCTCACCCCTCAAGTGGCATGGGTGATAGTCCTACGCAACCTGTTCCGGTGACCACGATAGCTAACATGGTTAACCGGCCGCCAGTTGCAGGTACAACTAGTCTTACTGGCCTAGCTAGCTCTATCTCTGATATCACTAACACTGAGCTGCAGGAGATGTTAAATAGCTATGAGGCGCTTGGTAAAAAACTGAGACAAAGTGTAATGGTCCCCACTGAACAGTCACCTCGACAGCCAACAGGTTTGCTAGTTCAAGCTAACCTAACACAGAGCGACCCATTTCAACCCAACCCACCCGGGCAGTCACGGGCCCAGCCCACTCGTGAGGGGATGATCTCTCTGAGAGACCTCTCTTATCTCCAGAGAAGAGAATTTAGAGTACAAGGGGGTCAAGTTGGTGACCATTCATCCGACATTAGCTACAACAACATTTGCAAACAGATGGATGAGGGGATTAGAGAAGGCTTCCCTGACGCAGAGATAGTTCGTGGAGTGCTCAGGATAATAAAGCCTGGAACTTTTAAAGATATGCTAATCAATAAAGACGATTTGACTGTACTTGAACTGAAGGGGTTCCTCCAGGCCCACCTGAGAGAGAAAAATAGTACAGAACTCTTTCAGGAATTAATGTGTGCCAGACAAGACGAGAGTGAGACACCACAGCAGTTTCTCTACCGGGTGATAGGGTTGAAGCAGCGGGTCCTCTTCACCTCCAAAATGTCTGATGCAGGCATAAAGTACAGTCCAGCTACTGTTCAGGATGTTTTCTTGCACTCAGTCTACCAGGGGCTTGGGTATAAGCACAGTGACATTAGGCGAGAGTTAAAACCTCTGTTGTCAAGCGGAGAGGTGAGTGATGAAACAATTTTGCGCCACATAATGAGAATCACTAGTGAGGAAAGTGAGAGGCAAAAGAGAATAGGCTCGTCCCGTCGACAGAACACAACTAACGCACATAGTGCTCAGTCTGAGCTCAACACCATCCAGGAATGTAGTAAGCAAGACCGACCAGTTGACATAACTAAGACTGACCCGATTAAAGAACTCACAGCTAAAGTTAATGAGCTCGCTGGGCTGGTGGAGGCAATGAGACAACAGACTCTAGCACGAGCCTCAGACCTAGCGAACCCATACTCACAAAACAGGTCAAGAAACAGAAAAGACAAAACCTTTGAGTGTCCAAACTGTGTTGAACAGAACCGTCCAGATTGTTGCCATTGCTTCATCTGTGGGGAAGAGGGTCACAGGGCGGTTGGCTGCTTAAAAAAATCTAAGAACCAGGGAAACGTGAACCGGTCTCTGCAGCGGGGCGCCCAGTGACCGAGTCCAAAAGAGAGCCCCACAGTGAGCGCTTAAGGGAGGTGAGGACCCAACCTAGCCTTAACAGTAGCAAACCCAGTCTCCCCTCACCAGTCACATCAGGAGTTAACCGGCAGCAGGGTGAGGCACTCGCTACGTCTGGTGTTATGACACCCCACACTAAACGTGGGGCAGTTGCTAAGCTAATCGGTAAGAAAGCTCTCATACAGTGTAATTTGAATGGCTTAGCAGTGAAAGCACTACTTGACACAGGTGCTCAAGTTAGCATCATAAGTCGAGATTGGAAAGACAGATACTTGCCTGACTTAGTCATGCGACCTCTGTCAGAGATCATCGAGGAAATTGATGAGTTGAAAGTGTGCGCAGTCAATGGGGAAACCATACCATTTGATGGCTGGGTACCCATCATGATCAACTTACCGGGGGGTGAAGACCCCAGCCTCTCCGTCAGTACTCCGGTCCTCGTCAGTACTTTGCCAATGGACAAACCATTGATCGGTTTCAATGTCTTGGAACAGATCATTGAGGGGCAACCAGAGCGGTTGATACCTACTCTTGTTACCTTGCTGTGCAATGCCATCTGTCTTCCCCCTGAGAAAGCTGAGGTGGTCGTAAGCTTCATCCAGACAGCAGAGCCAAACATGAAGCAAGGGCGCTTGAGAACAGGTGAAAGGGATGTGATTATCCCTGCTGGACAGGTCACCTGGGTAAAGTGCCGGGTTCCATCATTCATGAATCCACCTGATTGTTTGGTGCTGTTTGAGGCTGATGAGGGTAATCAGGCCCTAGAGCAGTTGGATGTTTGGACGGGGTTAGTTGAAATACAGAATCCAGCTAAGCCGTACGTCGCCATTGCACTGAGTAACGACACCAAACATGATATCACCTTGACGAGGAAGACTGCCCTGGGCACCCTACAGCCGGTTGAACGTATTGTGGAGGCCGAGGCCCCAAACGAGTCCCAACCTACCGTAACAGTTCGCGAGGTAACGGTGGAGCCAGCTGAACCTCTCCCAACGTCATGGCATCCGCCAGTGAACCTTGAACATTTGGAGGAGGAACAAAAACAGATTGTGGAGAGAATGTTGTTCGACGAGTGCAGGGCCTTTGCGAGGGATGGGAATGATATTGGTTGTAATCCTGATCTGAAAATGGTGATAAACCTAAAGGATGACATACCAGTGCAGAGAGCATATACTTCCATACCTAAGCCGCTGCTACGGGAGGTTAAAGAGTACGTGCAAGACCTCCTGGTGAAGGGATGGATAGTAAGATCCAAGTCCTCTTATGCTGCTCCCATCGTGTGTGTACGGAAGAAAGACGGTTCACTCCGTCTTTGCATAGACTACCGTCTATTGAACCAGAAAACTGTTCCGGACCGACACCCACTACCTCGGATACGCGACCTGCTTGACACCTTAGGGGGATACTCCTGGTTCAGCATCCTTGATCAAGGCAAGGCTTACCACCAGGGGTTTGTGGATGAAGGCTCCCGCCATCTCACCGCCTTCACCACACCCTGGGGCCTATACGAATGGGTGAGAATCCCGTTTGGGCTCACTAATGCACCCGCCGCCTTCCAGAGAAGTATGGAAGAGATCTTAGGTTCGCTGAGGGATGACTGTTGCGTACCATACCTTGACGACATCCTCTGTTACTCACAGTCTTTTGAAGCCCATGTCGAGGTGGTCCGCAAAGTTCTTCAGGTCCTACAGGTCCACGGTGTGAAGCTGCGGCCTGAGAAGTGTGAGCTTTTTAAAGCAGAAGTTCGTTACGTGGGGCGCTTAGTTAGCGCTGAGGGCGTCAGGATTGACCCAAAGGATCTGGAGGCTGTCTTGGCCCTGAAGACCAAGTCACCGCAGACGGTGGGTGATCTGAGGCGGGTCCTGGGCTTCCTTAGCTACTATCGCTCTTTCATACAGAACTTTTCGAGGATAGCTCAGCCACTGTACGAGCTACTCCAGAGCAAGTCTTCAGAACGGCCCACTCGTAGCCATCAGAGTAAAACCAAAGGGCCTCAAATGCCATCAAGGGCGCCCATAGACTGGACTCCTGAGCATCAGAGGGTACTGGAACAACTGGTCGACATGCTAGTCCATCCTCCAGTGCTAGCATATCCAGACTTTGACCAACCCTTTGTTTTGCACACTGATGCATCCGAGCAGGGACTGGGCGCTGTACTCTACCAACAGCAGGGCGGGAAGTTGCGCGCCATTGGCTATGGGTCACGAACCCTGTCGCCTGCTGAACGGAACTACCACCTGCACAGTGGCAAGTTGGAGTTCCTGGCTCTTAAATGGGCGGTGTGTGAAAAGTTCAGAGATTATCTGTTCTATGCACCACACTTCACCATTTACACAGACAATAACCCGCTTACGTATATCATGAGCACAGCTAAGCTGAACGCAGTTGGTCATCGATGGGTTGGGGAATTGTCTGATTTCCGATTTAGCATCAAATACAGGCCAGGAAAAACAAACATAGATGCCGACACGCTGTCCCGCGTTCCTCTGGATGTGAACAACCTTGCGTCAGTGTGCACCGAAGAGTTGTCACATGAGGTGGTGAGAGCGGCTTGGGAGGGAGCAAGAGTAGCCCAGCAGAAAGAAGTTGCGTGGGCGGCTGTCCTTTTAGCTTCCTCCCAGGATGTCATGCTGCAGCCAGGCGCGGCTCTCCAGGAAGTCAAACCTGATGACCTGATGCAGGCACAAAGGGATGACCCCACGATGAAGGAGGTCATCAGACTTAAAGAGTCTAATGTCAGACTCAGTGAGAGTATCAGGAGGTCGTTAGAAGGATCTGCTTGTAAACTCCTCCGCGAGTGGGACCGATTACACCTCGAAAGTGGAATCTTGTACAGACGAACACCCGAACGGAAACAACTAGTCCTACCTCTCCTGTACCAGCCTATGGTCTTGAAACATCTTCATGACCAGATGGGTCATGTCGGTACTGAGAGGGTCCTTCATCTCGCACGAGAGAGGTTCTATTGGCCTCACATGAAGAGGTGCATAGAGGACTACGTCACTAAGAAATGCTGTTGCATTAAACAAAAGAAACCCACAGTTCATGTGCGTGCACCCATGGGCAACCTGAAGTCCAACTCACCACTTGAACTTGTCTGTATAGACTACCTACATCTTGAGAAAAGCAAAGGCGGGTATGAATACATTTTGGTGGTGGTCGACCACTTTACACGGTTCGCTCAGGCCTACCCGACCAAGAACAAATCCGGGCGGACTGCAGCCGAGCGGATCTACAATGATTTTATACCTCGCTTCGGGTTCCCCAACAAACTCCATCACGATCAGGGGCGAGAGTTCGAAAATGAGCTCTTCCGAACTCTTGGGCAGCTCTCAGGGGTTGGTCATTCTCGGACATCCCCATACCACCCCCAGGGTAATCCTGCAGAACGATTCAACCGCACCTTGCTGCAGATGTTGCGTACCCTGACAGACAAAGAAAAGGAAACATGGAAAGATCATCTCCCACAGGTTGTACACGCATATAACTGTACTCGTCATGAGTCCACTGGTTATTCCCCACATTTCTTGCTTTTTGGCTGTCACCCCCGCCTTCCGGTCGATCTGCTGTTCGGCCTGGTTGAGGAAACTGAACCAGTGTCGCACGGGGGGTATGCTGAAAAGTGGCGTAAGAGAATGACAGAGGCCTATCAGGTTGCCACCAAAAATAGCCTTTCGGCTAGTGCTAAGGGGAAGTCGTACTATGATCAGAAGGTGAGGGGAGTGGTACTGAAACCAGGGGACAGAGTGTTGGTGAGGAACTTAGGCGAGCGGGGTGGACCTGGCAAATTACGCTCCTACTGGGAGAACAGGATATATGTGGTCAAGGAACAGGCTTCGGATAACCCAGTGTATGTCGTCCATCCAGAGGGTAATGACCAGGGAAGGACTCGGACCCTGCACCGGAACTTGCTCCTCTTGGTCAATGATTTGCCAGTAGAGTTCCCACCACAACCAACTAAACTAACCTTAAGATCGACTCACAAACGGACCAATGCTCGAGTGAGGGGTAAAGACAGGGAAGGACGGATAGAAAATGCTGAGACCTCTGATTCAGATGATGACCCGGGTAGTGGCTACTGGCTGAGGGTACCACCAATCCGGGCTGAGTTCAGAACAACCGTCCCTTCCGGGAAACAGGCTGTCAGCCAGGACAGATTGGAACCGGGTAGGCAGACGCAGGCTCAGTTTGAAGGAGGATCTGTTCTGAGCCCGAGAGATCTTGAAGAGCCAGGACGAAGGACACCTGTGATAGATGCCGAGGACATTGTTGAGAATCTGTCAGAGGTGGCTGGAGCCCACGAAGGAGGTCCATTAGGAAGAGGGGGTCCCATGGCACCTGAGAATAGAGATGAAGTTGAGACTCACCAGTGTGACCGAGAGGGGAGTAACAGTTCGGCAGCCCTTAGCTTGCCTCAGTCAGAAGTGGAACCTGAGTTACCTCGACATGAGTGCTGTGATGAGCAGGTAGGAGACTCTCAGTCTAGCTCACCTGCCCCACTGAGGCGATCCACCCGACAGAGGCGTCCAGGCCAAATGCTCACCTATTCATCTCTAGGTCATCCAACATACCAGTCACGGCCCACTGTAAACATGGTAGATACTTACCTCGTGCCTTCGGCCACCCTGTGGCCCCCACAACCAAGCCTATCTTCATTCCAAGGCCCACCGGTCGTCCAGGTCCCATATATCTCTCTTCTCTACCCCATATGTAGTTATTAGGAAGAAGCCCTAAACTATGGTGGTTGCTTAATCCTAGAGAACCAAACATTCCTAAGTGCTTGAAGTTTTAATTTAAGGGTTTGATTATTCACTGTCCGAGATTTGACGAGAATACAGAGATTGGGAGTGTAAATTTGTTTCAAGTGTCAGGAGCCACTTTTGTTGTAGGGGAGTGTGTGGCACCCCTGTGAGGGAATGACCACATTAATGTTATTTTGTGTAAAACACTCATGTAACGGGACATTTTTCATTGCTATATGTATTTATTTTCAGTTCTTTAAGAGGATAGAAAATCCATGTAATAGGGATTCATTTTATGTTAGAAAGCAGTGAGGGCGGAACTTTGGTGCTTGCTCCGGGGTTTGGGGGTGCAGTAAGTGGAGCCCACCTTCCGCTGCTTCCTCAGACACGTTCTGGAGGAAAGCAGAGACGCATCGTGTCTTCCTTACTCCGCTCTTCACCTGCTTTTACAGGTCGGTAAATGGTGCTCGCACCGAAAATGTTGTTTATTGTTACCATGGTTACCCACGTTAACGTGAATGAGAGAGTTAAGGCGGTCCGCCCGAGTTAATTACATGTAAACGCGGGAGAAAACCAGAGGAGTGTCCCGTGCGACCGCACCGCGAGCCCGCTCGTTAGGTGGAGCGCTCGTGAAGCAGAGTCAGTGCGCTCCTATGCTCGGTGCAAACGTGTTGTAATGCTCCAATCAAATCAGTTCTGTGAGATGTGAATGTTAATAGTTATGTTGAAAGTGACTGAGTAGATTAGCTAGTGTAACACAAGCACTCTGAGCAACTCTGTGTAGCTAACAGAGGCATTCACGGGTTAATTAAACAAGCTGTGTTTCATGATGCACTAAATAGTGATTTTGCCAGTAAATTACTGGAGGGAACAAATGTAATGTATTTACCAATGCTGTTATTGAATATAACTGTTTAGCCAGTAAGACACTGCAGAAGACAATGTGATGTGTTTATTGATATGATAAAAGAATGTAGTTGTTATGGAAAGAAGTGTGAACTTAAGAAACTGAACCAGTTAAAAAGAGTATATTTCACTGATGTTGTGAAATAAGTAAAGGTAATTGATGTGAATGAGGAACCAGCTGAACAGTATATTGAAAGCTCATGTTTAGTGTTTTATAGCATTTATTTGTGTGAAATAAATCAGACTCAGACACGTTCTGGAGGAAAGCAGAGACGCATCGTGTCTTCCTTACTCCGCTCTTCACCTGCTTTTACAGGTAACATATTGTCATCGTGGTCTTCATCCTTGGGACCCGTAACATAGACAACCTAAAAATGTTATTGTTGGGCTTTTTTCAGTGTTTTGTTTGTTTGTGAGTAAATCGGTTTGGCTGAGATTAAAGTTATTAGATTAGATAAAATAAAACTTTATTAATCCCCCGGGTGGGTTCCTCCTTGGTTTTCACACAGCTGACTAAACGTCAAACAGAAAACTTATTAAACAGAAGTATGAGACAGTCGAGAATTTACACCAGTGTCTGGTTATATTTTAGATAGCAAGAAGCAGACGGCCGAGTTTATTAAACTCCACCGAGACAGCGGTGACGCTAATCAGAAGGCTAGACCGTCCAATTTCACGCCTTTAAATTTTAAAGGCGTGTTTGTGTGTGTGTTTATACAATTGCTATTATGTTTGCACTTTATGTGTAATGTTACTGACTGCAGAGATCAGTAAGATGTGTGTATTTTTTATTTATTAGTTTTATTTATTTAATATTATTTTTTAATTGAATGACTGTCTAGTAGTTCACAGATGTCGAAAAACTGAGTGTGGTAAAGCCACTGATTTTTTTTATGTATATTTCTGCAATCTGCACATTGTACTGACTTTCATTTTAATGTTTACACCAGGGTTCCTTGTCAGCACTTTATGCTCAGATGTTTGTAAGCTAAAAATAAACTATTGTGTATGTTCAAATATACTGTTGTGATTGAAGAAGTTAAATAAAAATGTCAGTCATCAATTCATGCATCACCTCATGTCATCATAACAGAGGTCTGTCTTCCAGGAAAGAACAGTTTAAAATTAATGTAATATAGTATTGGCCATACTATATGATGTATTGCTTGTCTTTGTTTAATAATACAGAAGACAAAGACCTTAAAAAATAATCGCATATCGCATCGCAATCGCAATATTGGGGCAAAAAATCGCAATTAGATTATTTTCCATAATCGTTCAGCCCTAATGGTGACCTTTGTTACTTTGGTCCCAGCTCTCTGCAGGTCATTCACCATGTCCCCCCGTGTGGTTCTGGGATCTTTGCTCACCGTTCTCATGATCATTTTGACCCCACGGGATGAGATCTTGCGTGGAGCCCCAGATCGAGGGAGATTATCAGTGGTCTTGTATGTCTTCCATTTTCTGATGATTGCTCCCATAGTTGATTTTTTCACACCAAGCTGCTTGCCTATTGTAGATTCACTCTTCCCAGTCTGGTGCAGGTCTACAATACTTTTCCTGGTGTCCTTCGAAAGCTCTTTGGTCTTGGCCATGGCGGAGTTTGGAGTCTGACTGTTTGAGGCTGTGGACAGGTGTCTTTTATACAGATGATGAGTTCAAACAGGTGCCATTCATACAGGTAACGAGTGGGGGACAGAAAAGCTTCTTACAGAAGACGTTACAGGTCTGTGTGAGCCAGAGATTTTCCTTGTTTGAGGTGACCAAAAACTTATTTTCCACCCTAATTTATGAATAAATTCTTTACAAATCCTACCATGTGAATTCATGGATTTTTTTTTCACATTCTGTCTCTCACAGTTGCAGTGTACCTCTGGTGTAGGAAAATGTATGTTTTATATATATAAATATAAATAATATATACATAAATATATATATATATAATATAAAATTGTATGATGGATTATGCAGAAAAAGTAGAATTGGGCTGAAAGATCTATCGCTTTATCACCTAGTCAGGTTGTAAATTGTGTTTTTAAAAAGTAACTAAGTAACTAATTACTTTTGAAAATAAGTAATCAGTAAAGTAACTGGATTACTTTTTTGGGGAAGTAATCAGTAATTAGTTACTGATTACTTTTTTCAAGTAACTGGACCAACACTGGTCGCCCGTATCAAAAACCGCTACTGTGTATGATCACATAGAATTTACTGCAACTTTCACACAGTAAACCACCAAAATATAAAGTTTACATCAAACAAACATTACATTTCACCACAAATAGTATATAAAGAACAAAGTTGCTTCGTTACATCCTTGTGAACCAAAATTCAAATCTGGTAAAAACAGATTCTAACACAAAAATCATTTCTATTGCTTTTAAACACAAAAAATTATCGTTAGCAAAATGCTAATTTTAGCAAGAGACTAGCATACTTCTTTAGCAAGCACGTGGTCCCAACTCACCAAGATGGGGTATCAGCACGAACACAGCCACGTGGCCTTTCTAGCTCATGTTCCCGTTAACTTAAAACATTAAAGTTTTCAAGTCAGCTTTCGGACAGTGCAAACACTTGTTTATAACACCTTTTTTCTGTATTAAAACTCACCAAAGCGACTGACAGTTCAGCACGGACCACCTGTCGCTTGTCTCAATTACTTTCAAAGTGTGAAAGACCCAGTAATGCGTGATGGTCATCCGATGATTGGAAGGCGGGACTGCTTCTAACGGTGTGTTCACACCGAACGCGATGGATGCGAATAAAACGCCCCAAACGCCCCTAATTTGACGCGTGTACATTCGCGTCTCAACGCGTGTCCAAGAAAAATCCATCGCGGGTCAAAATATGATATTTTGACACGCGTGAACCGGAAATGTGGGAGGAATGTGGGAGGGAGTTGTGCCAGACCGGTATCTTTGCAAGATGGCAGCTGTCGAGCTAGCGCTTGAAGAGAGAGTCTCCCTTCTCTATGTACTGTGGAGAGCAGAGCAGCGGCGTAAAAGACGTCCTCGCCGTACCTGGGTCCATCAGGTCCTCCAGACGCGTGAGCAGTTTGGTGAGTTTCACCATTTGCTCCAGGAGCTGCGCCTGGATGACGGCAGATTCCAGCAATATCATCGTCTGTCACTCGGCCAGTTTGAGGACCTGCTTTCCCGCGTTGGTCCCAGAATCGCCCGCCTAGACACCAATTACAGGCGCTCAATCCCACCTGCAGAGCGCCTGTCCATCTGCCTGAGGTTAGTAAAAGTGTTTATTGATACCTGTGCTAATATATGCTAAACCATCCATTTATACACTGCTAACATGGATGTGCTATGCTAACAGTGAATGCTGTCGGTGTTTACTGATAGCATAGCACATCCATGTTAGCAGTGTATAAACTATCGTTTATACACTGCTAACATGGATGTGCTATAACAGTGAATGCTGTCGGCGTGTATGAACTATCGTTTATACACTGCTAACATGGATGTGCTATAACAGTGAATGCTGTCGGCGTGTATAAACTATCGTTTATACACTACTAACATGGATGTGCTATGCTAACAGTGAATGCTCTCGGTGTTTACCGATAGCAAACTGGTACGAGACGACTGTTTATAATATTTCTAGTGATACTCAGACGGTCTCATCAAGTCCCGATTTAATTCGATTTATGCTGTTATAGTTATGTTAAAGGTAAGTTAGAGAAAGGATCATACTTCCTCTTTTCAAAATAAATATTTTTCAAAATAAAAGAGTTCAAATGCATTTATACAAATAAAAAGATAGAAATAACAAAAGGCGTTTTCGCTACATAAATATCTGTTGATTTGCTAACTCAGCCTGACAGGATTTCAAAATAGATTTTGGCATAGCTGTTAGCAAGCTTGGCTAGCTGTTTTTATTTTATTTGTCACATACACAATCACACAGAGAACACCATGCAATGAAATGCTTGCCCGCTTGGCTATGGCAGGCAGTGAGGTGCGTTTAATGTGTCTCTGTTAATTTGAGTTTTCAATGAAACCCTGATAAACAGGTATTTATGGTTCTACACTTTTATTGGCTGGGTTTATTTTGATAATAGTGTAATTGCAAACCATGCCACATGATGGTTTGTTATATAAAGCTAAAGTGGCATTATATTTTTATGGTGATGTTTCTAAATGCAATTGCCTTTATTTTAATTAGTTCTCACAATGAAGACGCTGAGCGATCCTGATGGCGAACCTGGAATAACTCATCTGTAAACAAAGAACTTGTTCGTGTGGTGGCTAAAAGGAGCAACAACGACTTGTGAGATAATTAACAACTAATAAATACATCTATATTTGTACAGTCAATGTTCATTAAAAGGCATCTGGAGAACTACAAGAAATGTTGAGGAGGTGATTTAGCCATTTGAATCTGTAGCTGTATTTGTAAATGACCTTTAAATTTGGTAAATATTTTTACGTTTGTTTGAAAGGCACTTCGGTTTTATTTTGAAATCCGTGCTTTTATTTTGAAACAGGAAACTGGCACAAAACCGTTAAAGGGCTGTTAGTAACCTTTCTTTTAGGATATGGTAAAATAGTGTGCCTTAAAGTGAAAAATATGTACGTTTACTTTGCCAATTAGTACCTGGCTGACAGTGGCACAAGGTTTGTTAATGTTTCCTTTAACGGAATAAGTTACATGCAATCAAAATGTCGTTTAATAGAGTTTATGTTGTTAACCTTGACCTTGACCTTTATGTGTAGTTGTAAGTTAGTGAGGTGATATAATGAATTGAGTGATGTAAATTTGATGTATATGCTATATGTGAGCAGGAGAAATTTGTTTCCTTTGATCTTATGGTATTAATATTGCTGGTTTTGTTTTGCTCCTAGCTCTTACGGTGTCTTCACTGAATGTTTCAATAAAAACATTTCCAATAAAACCTCTGTGAAGCATCAGTATAAGAGACCATCATTCAGCCAGGGATGCTACAGTAAGAGCTTCAGCCTCACGAGTTTCACCTGACTGCCAAAGTCTATGATGAAAGAAGAGGGATTCATTGTGATGGTCTAAATGTGACACTCGCTCAAAATGGAAGCATCTCAGATATTAACTGCAGAAGCAGAAGGCTCAGATCAAATAAAAGACATCTGTCAAGCAAGCAAGGATGAGGAACTTCGCAGATCTGATCGCCCAAGAAATCCCACGGAGAAGATGCTTACATTTCAGAGAGAGGAGGCATACAAAAGGGAGAAGCGGCTCATGCACCTTTATGATCAATGGAAGATCCAGGCACGTAAGGCAAGAAATCAGCTAAAGCTAGACATTCCAGAAAGTGAAATCGCAGCTCTCATTGATATCTTAGAGAAATGCATGAATGATATTACGGACATTTATGTACAAATCAGAGATCACCTCACACCATCCAGTGAAACGAGACGTCGTGTTGATGCATGTGAGGCCGTAACAAAGGACATTATTAAAATTGCATATGAAAGAATATCAGGCATAGACGAAGACTATGATAGTGAAGCAGTCAAAGAACGCCTTCGTGAGCTCCTTAACAGAGACTATGCTCATTCCATATATGGATCCACAGTTTCACCTCCAAGTCAACACACTATAGACTCCATTGTCGCAGTAAAAAGAGCAGATGCTGCAGCAGAATTAGCAGCAAAGGAAGCAGAATATGAGTTGTTATTGGCGGAAGGAAAACAAAAGGAAAGGATCCAGCTCTTAGTAGAGCAACAGAAAAGGGATCTTGAAGCTCAAAAACATGAACTAGAAAGACTAAGGGCTGAAAAGGATATAAGAGCAGCACGAGCAAGATTGTCAATTTACAACCAAGATGTAATGCAGGAGGGCAGCTTGTGCTCTGCTAACAGCAAACTAAGGAACCAGGAACATATGCACCCACATCAAGCTGTGTCTCTGGCTCCAGTTCAGCATCTCATAAGATTTCCAGCTTCACCTCCACAGACAGATGTGTCCCACTTAGCTCAAGCAGTACAAGACAGCATAGCCATGAACAGACTTCCAATGCCAGAGCCACCTGTATTCACCGGCGACCCAATCCAGTTCATTGAATGGAAATCTTCATTCATATCCCTCATAGATAAAAGGAACATATGTTCAGCTGACAAACTGCATTACTTGAGAAGATATGTGGGAGGTCCTGCACGAAAGACACTTGATGGTGTCTTTTACAGGGAGGATGATGAAGCGTATAAGGATGCATGGGATCGCCTTAATAGCACGGTACGGTCAACCATTCGTCTTGCAGAGAGCTTTCAGAGAAAAACTAGCTAGCTGGCCAAAGATCCACTCAAAGGATGCAGAACAACTCAGAGCATTCGCCGACTTCCTACATGCATGTCAGCAAGCCATGCCTCATATTAAAGGGCTGGACATTCTGAATGACTGTGAAGAGAACCAAAAGCTGGTCCAAAAGTTACCTGAGTGGGCAGCTTCAAGGTGGAACCGCAAGGTGACCCAGTTTATGAAGGACAGACAGGAATTTCCAGCCTTTCAGGACTTTGTCAACTTCATGTCATTAGAAGCAGAGATTGCCTGTAACCCAGTAACTTCCCTCCATGCATTACGTTTATCAGACTTACCTGCAGAGAAACATCATCTGAAAGAAAGGAAAAATAAATCTACTGTTCTCCATACACAGACACTTACAGAGAATGAGAAGAATGTACCATCCAAGACAAGCTTAAAGCCCCCTTGTACATTCTGTCATGATAACAAACACCGCCTACATAGTTGTCCAGAGTTTAAAGGAATGCCTCTGGAAGAGAAAAGAAAGTATGTAAGGGAAAACAAACTCTGCTATGGTTGTCTGAAACCAGGCCATAATGTTAAAGACTGCCGCCACAGACACTTATGTGAAATCTGTAAGGGACGACACCCAACTTGCCTTCATGACGACAGATATTCCAACATGAATGCTGTGTTAGCCTCTAATCAGAATACAGACGAAGCAGTTACGACATTGTCTCTCAATACAGAGACTGAGCACACATCTACGACTACATCCATGATTTTGCCAGTCTGGGTTTCCTCTTCCAACAACCCAGGAATAGAAAGGCTTGTCTATGCTCTGCTTGACACCCAGAGGGACACTGTGTTTATTGATGAAGATGTTAGTCGTAGCTTGACAACCAAGACCTATCCTGTAAGGCTAAAGCTAACCACCATTATCGGAAAGGACACAGTAACACACAGTGAAAGAGTCTCGGGTCTCAGAGTGCATGGCTATACCTCCACAAATCACATTGATCTCCCTCCTGCCTATACCAAAGACTGCATACCAGCGAATCGAAGGCACATTCCTACCAGTGAAACGGCGAGGCATTGGAATCATCTCAAAGCAATAGCAGATGATATTCCGCCACATTTAGACTGTGAAGTTGGTCTTCTAATAGGTTATAACTGCTCACAGGCACTAGCACCAAGACAGGTCATCCTAGGAAGAGATAATGAACCTTATGCAGTCCGCACAGACCTAGGATGGAGCATCATAGGCTGCTCACCACCTCACCTTGAATCTCCTCCTGTCGCCAACATATGCCATAGAGTAACTGTCAAAGAGCTTCCTCCAGTGACGCCATCCTATGCCATTAAAGTACTTGAGTCTGACTTTAAGGACATCAGCAAGGACAGCAGAACAGTGTCTCAAGATGACATCCTCTTCCTCAATATGCTAAAGGAAAGCATTTACATGAACGCCCATGGTCACTATGAGATGCCTCTCCCTTTTAAAGAGAGACCCTACCTTCCCAACAACAAGCAGTTAGCTATCATCCGGCTCAACCATCTCAAACGAAAGCTGCTGAACAACAAGAACTACAAGACTCACTACGTAACGTTTTTGAATGAGGTAATTAAAAACAATGATGCTGAAGAAGTTCTCTGTGAAGAGAAGGAAGGTGAAACATGGTATATTCCACACCACGGAGTTTATCATTCCAAAAAACCAGAGAAGCTCAGAGTGGTTTTTGATTGCTCGGCTAAGTACAAGGGAACTTGCCTAAATGATCATCTCCTGTCGGGCCCAGATTTGACAAATACTCTAACTGGTGTTCTTATCAGATTTCAACAGAACCATGTTGCTCTGATGTGCGACATCGAAAGGATGTTTCATCAGTTTCATGTGCGCGAAGCGGATAGAGACTACCTACGTTTCCTGTGGTGGAAGGATGGAAACTTCAGTGTGGAGCCACAGGAATTCCGTATGAAAGTTCACCTTTTCGGTGCTGCATCTTCACCGGGATGTGCCAACTATGGGTTGAAACATCTCGCTAAGGAGAACGAGAGCCTGTTTCCTCTGGGCTCCCAATTCATTATGAGGGACTTCTATGTGGATGATGGTGTCACAAGCATAGCAGATGTAGATGAGGCTATTCAGCTTGCAAAAGAAGCCCAAAGGCTCTGTGCTATGGGCGGTCTGCGACTACACAAATTTGTGTGTAACAATGCGAAGGTGCTTGAGAGTATAGCACCATCTGAGCGTGCCACTGAAGTAAAGGCTCTTTATCTTGCCTTTAGTGATTCATCGCTGGAAAGAGCCTTAGGAATCCACTGGCACATTGAGTCAGACAGTTTCAGGTTTCATGCCCATTTGAAAGACCAACCAGAAACCAGGCGTGGTATACTATCCACTGTTGCCTCTCTTTATGATCCACTTGGGCTTATTGCTCCTTTCCTGCTAACTGGGAAAAGGGTTCTTCAAGAAATGTGTAGGCATGGTACAGGTTGGGATGACCCACTCATCAGTAAACTGCAACCAGTCTGGAGATCCTGGAAGAGTGATCTGGCAAATTTGGATAAAATCACCATACCCCGATGCTATGTACCAGCTGACTTTGGAAAGGTCACAAAGAGAGAGCTACATCACTTCTCTGATGCAAGCACGTATGGTTATGGCCAGTGCTCATATTTGAGACATGTGAATGGAAATGGAACTGTTCATTGTGCTCTGATTATGGCAAAGTCCAGAGTTGCTCCAATCAAAGCTGTGACCATCCCCAGGTTAGAACTGACTGCTGCTGTTGTATCAGTTGCAGCAAGCAATACTCTAAAGGAAGAACTGGGAATTTCAGGGATTGACGAATACTTCTGGACAGACTCCAAGGTTGTACTGGGGTACATTAACAACGAGGCACGTCGCTTCCACACATTTGTATCAAATAGGATTCAGAAAATACATCTCAGTACAACTCCTCAGCAGTGGCGATATGTTTCTACTGACAAGAATCCTGCAGACCTTGCTTCGTGAGGTTCTAGTGCAAGCAAGCTTCTGACATCGAACTGGTTTACTGGACCCAAGTTCTTATGGGAGAAAGAGGTATCACCAGAGGTAGAGGTAATCCCAGAAATCCCAGTTGGGGACCCTGAAGTTAATCAGAATCAGAATCAGAATACTTTATTCATCCCGAGAGAAATTAGGGGTTACAGCAGGCAGCACGCTAATGGCGCATGCGCACTCACAAAGGAACCTTCTGACCAACTTTATACAAACATCACATTGGGGAGACATGTCAGAAAGGTAGGCTGATAGGAAAAAACAACGAAAAAACACTACATGAGGTAAGAGGAGGAGAAAAAAAACTCCACTCAGACTGAGCTCCTGGTGGGAGAACAGTTTGATAACAGAAAAAACACCTCAGCACAAAAGCACATGACTATCAATACACCATAGAAACACGAGACAAGCAACAGGGGCGGGTAAAGGGTAAGAGAGAGCCGGCGTAGACAGCGCATCCGGTCCTGCAGCATCTGCGCTGGTCCAGTTGACTGCTATCTTCCCCGGTAGGGCACAAGCATCGAAGGCGTTGGAAAGGGAGGGGGATGAGTGAGTGCTTGTCAGTGTAAGTGTGTGTGTGTGTGTGTCCAGAGTTCAGCGGAGACAGTGTCCTTCGCACTATCAGGCTAAGTAAACAGTCTGCCAGCCAACCCAGGTGGCCTTCATGGGACGGGAAGAATAGTCATCACACAGTCGTTATCAGGGAGTTGTTTTGGTGGGCTCCAGCCTTGGGCCTGCAGCTGGCGCCGTGGTGTCCGAATGTTGAATATTGTTGATTTCTGTTTTGTGAGCAGCTCGAATTTTAGCACTCTGAGACTGGTCCCTCAACTTCGCGTTGGAGAGCCGCCTCCCCATGATGGTATCAAACTTCAGTTCCAAGGTGTTGTCAGTCTTTTGATTCTGAGACTTCACAACTGCAGTGATCCGTTCCGCGATGTTTTCCAGCTGTCGCTCAAGGGTGTCATTTTGAGCAGGCCTCTCTCTGATGTTTCCCCTCATACGCTCAATGGTGTTGTTTTGAGCCTTCACAGCAGCAGTAAGCGTCTCCAAGGTGTTGACCATATTACGTTCGTTGTGAGAGGTCGCACCTCGTCCCGGCGCTTCGAATCCAGCGGGCAGCCATGTGGGGGTTTGAACAGCCGGTTCCGCTCTCTTATTTCTCTGATAAAACAGGGCTAGGCCAACGCCGATCAGCATGAACCCTGTTATCATGGGGTTCAAGCACTAAATTTGGAGTCTGCAGAACAAGTGACTCTTTCAGACCGCTTGTCAAAGTTTTCTTCATGGTGTAAGGTCAAAGAAGCTGTTGCGCGACTTCTTCGCCGAACCAAGAGTGACAAGTCAACAAGTCACAGCACAGTTCAGGAGCGAGAGGATGCACAGCGCATCATTATAAGAGATTTACAGAGACGAGTGTATCGAGATGAGCTCCAGCTACTTAGTAATGGCTTACAACTTTCATGGCAGAGTAAACTGTTTCGATTGGATGCCTTTCTTGACAAAGATGGAATCCTCAAGGTGGGAGGAAGACTGAAAAATGCATCTCTCCCTGCCTCTCAGAAACATCCAATGATCATTCCAAAGGACCACCACATAACGAGGATGATAATAGCTCATCATCATGAACAGGTTAAACACCAAGGAAGGGGTATAACCATCAACGAGATCAGATCAAATGGATACTGGATCCCAGGAATGAACAGAGCTGTTGCATCTTATGTGCATCAGTGTGTCAAATGCAGGAAACTCAGGGGATCAGTGGAAGAGCAGCGAATGGCAGACCTGCCATCTGAGCGGGTGGATCCATCTCCACCTTTCACTTATTGCGGAATGGACTGTTTTGGGCCATTTTTTACAAAGCAAGGGCGTAAGGTGAATAAGCGTTATGGTCTGCTTTTCATATGCCTTTGTTGTAGAGCAATTCACATTGAAATGGTGAATGATATGTCAGCAGATGCCTTCATTAATGGCCTCCGATGTTTTGTTTCCATAAGAGGAGCAGTACGACAAATAAGATGTGACCAAGGAAGCAATTTTGTTGGAGCTAAGAATGAAATGTATAATGCGCTGAAACAGATGGATGTCAATCATCTGACTGCATTCTTGGCTGAGAGGCAGTGCGACTTCATTATGAATGCTCCCCATTCAAGCCATGTTGGAGGTGTCTGGGAGAGACAGATCAGAACAGTAAGAAATGTACTTCGGTCCACTCTTTCACTCTCACCTGGAAGATTAGATGATGCCTGTTTGAGGACATTGTTTTACGAAGCAATGTCTATTGTGAACAGCCGTCCACTCACTGTGGATAACCTGAATGATCCAAATGGTCCAGAACCGCTGACTCCTAATCACCTACTCACTATGAAACCCTCTGGAGCCTTACCACCTCCCGGGACGTTCATCAGAGAAGACATGTATGCTCGTAAGAGATGGCGTCATATCCAGTATCTAGCAGAGCAATTCTGGAACCGCTGGAGAAGAGAGTATCTCTCTAATATTGCCACTAGACAACGTTGGCATATTTCTAGAAAGAATCTGAAAGTTGGTGACATAGTCATTGAAAGGATGGATGATCTGCCACGGAACGAGTGGAGATTAGCCAGAGTTGAAGAAACAGTCGCTGATAAAGATGGGCTTGTGAGGAAAGTTAAGATTCGTCTTGGGGACCAGAAAATGAAAAGGGAGGGTCAATGTTCTGGCAAGCCATCCATTGTTGAACGGCCCATTCAGAAACTGATCTTGCTCTTAGAGGCTGTCTAAGACAACGACTATACCCTTTATTGTATGAAGACTTGTGGACATTACCTGCAGGCTCATGCATGGATAATTCTTTGTTTTCGTTATGTAAAAGGCCTTGTGGTTAAGGTCATTTGTTTTTAAAAATCATTCGTGTTATAGTTCTCCCTTTTGCTAAAACACTCATGATTTGGTGGGAGTGTAAATGACCTTTAAATTTGGTAAATATTTTTATGTTTGTTTTAAAGGCACTTCGGTTTTATTTTGAAATCCATGCTTTTATTTTGAAACAGGAAACTGGCACAAAACCGTTAAAGGGCTGTTAGTAACCTTTCTTTTAGGATATGGTAAAATAGTGTGCCTTAAAGTGAAAAATATGTACGTTTACTTTGCCAATTAGTACCTGGCTGACAGTGGCACAATGTTTGTTAATGTTTCCTTTAACGGAATAAGTTACATGCAATCAAAATGTCGTTTAATAGAGTTTATGTTGTTAACCTTGACCTTGACCTTTATGTGTAGTTGTAAGTTAGTGAGGTGATATAATGAACTGAGTGATGTAAATTTGATGTATATGCTATATGTAAGCAGGAGAAATTTGTTTCTAGCTCTTACGGTGTCTTCACTGAATGTTTCAATAAAAACATTTCCAATAAAACCTCTGTGAAGCATCAGTATAAGAGACCATCATTCAGCCAGGGATGCTACAGTATTGGCTCAAGGACACATCTAAAACCTGCAGGAGACCGGCCCTCGAGGCCTGGAGTTGCCCACCCATTGCCACTGAGTCTTCACTGTCATCACAGACAACATACTGTCCTCTGTGTTTCTTGACGGGAAAAAAAAGTATCATTAGAGTGTAAGATCTTCTCCATGTGCCACATCTCAGTAATAGAATAAGCTGAGTTATAAACGTCATATTTTGTTTGTCCCCATGTGCTCCCACTCCGCTCGTTAACCCTTGGTGTATTTATGTCTGCGTCTCCCTCAGTGCTGTATCGCGTTCTCCCTCATGTTGTGTGGATCTTCCTGTGTCTACCTGCGAGTGTTGGTTTACTTTCCCCAGTTTAGTTTTGTATTTCCTGTGTTCTGCCGTGCCAGCATTAAAGCTGTGTTTCTCGAGTTCATCCCCGTGTCTGTGAGTTTTGCATTTGGGTCCTCCTCCTGCTTGCCACACAGCGATCCATGACAGTACAGTAGTTTAAGCCTATTTAACACCATATACGGTTTACACAGATAATTTTATTTCTTATATTAATGTTATTTATTTTAACTGTCATAAACAGGATGTGACAAGTGATGATAATAATAACAACTGTACTGTATTAAAACATTCACAGCAGGCGGGATATCCGGTCTTTAAGTGACGACGTATGAACCACCACACAGCACATCATTATATACCAGCTAGCCCAACTTCAGTAACCCTACAAACGTCACTGCTGTTTAGTTGTCTGTCTTCATTTATGTCAGACGTGATAGCAGAAAAGTACCTTTTAAATTTTCAGAAATACCTTAGTCAGAACATGGTGTATTATTTCATCTTAAAAATAATTTCTGGAGACTCCCCACGTACCACTAGAGGGAGCCCGTACCACAGTTTGACAATGACTGTTATACATTGTATTGTATTTTTTTGTATTGTATTGTATTGTATCTTTATTTGTTTCAGACATATAAAACAAAAAAACAATATATACACACTACATATATTTTCATTTACAGATACGAATATATATGTAGATATAAGCACACACATGTATGTGTTCAGATAAACAAAAAATATATAATGAAATAAAACAAAATCGTCTGACATAATGTAACAATGTTTGGTCTGAAAAGGAGTAGGAAGAAGTATGAACATACTTATTAATTCCTACCCCTGCTCAACATCTTATTGATCCCACATAATTCACCTAATTCCCATCATCACATACTCCACACAATACACGAGGAGAACCTATATAAACATGGCTACCGTGATTGATATAATTTGGATATAATTTGATATTTTTATACATACAATGGGTGATCATCTTTATCGGTATCATATTCTTCCAAAATCAGTTTTCGAAGTATTTTCATGAACTTACTAATTCCTGAGCATTGCTGTAGATCTATAGTAAAACTATTCCACAGTTTTACCCCATAAATAGTGACACAAAAGGTTTTAACCTTTGACCGTGCTTTAAGAATCCTTAGATTCAATTTCCCCCTCAATTCATAGTCTCCTTCTCTGTCATAGAACATCCTCTGTATATTTCCTGGTAACATATTGTATCTGGCCTTGTACATAATTTTTGCAGTTTTATATTTTATAAGATCCATAAACTTCAGTATTTTTAATTTCAAAAACATGATGTTAGTATGGTCTCTAAATCCTGCTTTATTAATCATCCTGATTGCTTTTTTTTAAATTTTACATAATAGTCACCCTTTGCTTTCATTACTGCTTTGCACACTCTTGGCATTCTCTCAATAAGCTCGATGAGTCACCTGAAATGGTTTTCCAACAGTCTTGAAGGAGTTCCCAGAGATGCTGAACACTTGTTGGCCCTTTTGCCTTCACTCTGCGGTCCATCTCTTCCAAACCCATCTCAATTGGTGACTATGAAGGCCAGGCCATCTGGTGCAGCACTCCATCACTTTCCTTCTTGGTCACATAGTCCTTACACAGCCTGGAAGTGTGTTTGGGGTCATTGTCCTGTTGAATATTTTATGATGATCCAACTAAATGTGAACCAGATGGGATGGCATGTGGCTGCAGGACGCTGTAGTAGCCATGGTGGTTCAGTGTGCCTTCAGTTTTGAATAAATCTCCAACAGTGGCACCAGCAAAGTACCACCACACCATCACACCTCCTCCTCTGTGCTTCACAGTGAGAACCATGCATGTAGCGACCATCCATTCACCTTTTCTGCATCACCCAAAGACACAGTGGGTGGACCAAAGATCTCAAATTTGAACTCATCAGACCAAAGCACAGATTTCCACTAGTGTAATGTCCACTCCTTGTGTTACTTAGCCCAAACAAATCTCTTCTGCTTGTTGCTTTTCCTTAGTTGTGGTTTCTTAGCAGCTATTCGCCCATAAGGTACATTTTGTTAAATGAACTAACTGTTGTGGAAAGTAAAAATCACAGTGATTTAACATTAAAATCTGTTTAGAATTTGCAGATTGATGATGATTAATTTCATGAGTCTTGACACATTCCTTTCCCCTGCATAAGCTACCTCTACGAGTTTAAACTATTGGTACTGGTATCAGCAATATTGGTGCTGCATTTATCACAGTACTGCACAGCACTACTAAGTGGATTCAGTGACAGGCAGTTATTGCCATACCCTTTTTTTACAGCCCTCCTGCCCCATATAAACCGCTCACCTGCCTGCAGACTTGTCACTGGAGGCATAACCCACTGAAGATCAGACCTCAGCACAATCCACTGAACACCATCACCATGGTACGTGGACTTTCTCTGCGTGAACAATAATCTGCATCTGTTACCTTAGTTGTGGCATTATATTCTATCCTGATGTATGTGACCATTTGCTTTGATTCTGTGGCTGAACCTCATACTCTGCCGTTCCATGGTTTACTTTTCTCGTTGCATATACAGTAGTCAAATAGTCATATATTTCAAACGCATAGACTCAATATTAATGAGGCTGAGGAATAAAAAAGCTCAAAGCTTGTGTATCAACCAGTAATATTAATAGAGCGTGTTTTATAGAAGTGATGATGGCTACATATATTCTGTGAACATGCGTTTTGTATACAATAGAGAATCTCCCTTTGATTTTGATTTTGCTGAGGCTATAACCAAATTTAGGCTTTAAGTAACAGTCAAGAAAATACGTAACCCTTAAACTGATTGTGCTCACCTTACAGTTATAAGTATATAAGAGATAATTCTCGAGTCACAGCCTGGTAACAGAAGAAAAATCCTATTCTAAGATTTACCATATGTCACAGTTGAATAATCTGAATAATTCAAATCCCACAGAGGGATTAATAATGTATAGCTTGACTTAATGATCTTCCATCAAATTCCCTGTGAAGTCAGTGATAAACCAGCATGAATCTGAAATGGGTGAGCAGATTAAACCGAGGAATCTGTGGGTGGAGGACTGGAATATAGGGTCCAGCATGATGAACTTCTCGTTTGCCCATCAGGTGATGCCCAGCACATAAATAGGAAGATTAGATGAAAAGAAGAACAGTTTATTGCTTTATTGATCAGGTGAACAGGTTCACTGACTTTGTTAAACATTGTTTAAATGTCATGTTGGGTTTCTCATTTGTATACATGTGAAATCGATCTTTAAACACATAAAATCAATTTAGCCTTACTTCATTTCTCTGTTTGTATAATTGTTAATGGGCACATATTGTACAAAGACATGCTAGACATGACTAGTGTCTGAAGAGCTATAGATCACTGTGTGGATGTTTTTTTTTTTTTTTTATGGCGACCACGTCAGTGAACAAATACGACACCTTCCTGTTTTGTTAATTTTACAACCGTGGGTACATTGTTTTACCTCGGTTGATCATCAACTGCTAAGATAAGACAAGCGCTAATCATCAGTTTGCTCATGGCAGTTCCGCTGTCTCAAACCATCATGTAGATAGTTCCTAAAATGTAATAAATAAAACTGATAGACCAGATCTATACACACTTCTACAAGGAAGAGTTTTATCATCCAAGAATGAGCATGAGTACTGAAATCTTCCTATTATTATTATTATCATTATTTCAGCCTGTCTTCCTTCTAAGAAGCAAACTAAAGTTCCCACCAAAAAGCTCTGAAAGAATGCAAGAATTGGTTTATCTTTCAATGTGTCTATTCCTATGTCGCTTTCCTTTACAGAAAATCCAGGATATGTCAATCAAGCAGGGCTTGGAGTTAAAAGTCCGTGTCAAGCCTGGTGAGAGTGGTGACAGGTGAGACCTTCTCCTAAGATGTTCATGCTGAGAGTGTCCTGTCCATTTCACACAGCAAAGTCGATTTAGTTATCTGTCAGGAAGCAGCGAGTCGAGTTCATGTTCCTTCCTCTCCTCTCCTTCCCGCATCTGTTGCAGTTTTGCCATCAACATCGGTCATGATCGTGAGAACATCGCCATGCACCTCAATCCCCGGTTAGACTCCAACACCATCGTCTTCAACTCTTTATCCGGGGGTAGCTGGGGTGACGAGATCCACGAATCAAACTTCCCTTTCAGACGTGGAGAAGAATGCAAGGTTTGTATGAAGACGTGTGGCGTCTGAAAAATGTAGTCACCAACACACAATACACTCTGAAGAGGTTCGAATGGTTTAAGAAGCAAGGCTTTTACACACTGACATAACCAGTTTAACATCAATGCAAATGCTAAAACACAGTTCTCCAGACGACAGAGAACAAAGTCATCTGTGTTACTGGACTGAGTGCCAATTTCACAATATAAATGAAAGCTCATAAAAGTTACAACGTCTCAATTGTGTATATCAGTCAGATGATAACGTTAACTAAGACAGGGCCTTGATTTGCTGATCCTTTGATTTATAACATCTTTGCATGTCACTCTATGGGCAAGGTTTTATAGCTGATAGCTTTAAAAAATGTAATTGTACTCTTAGACACACACACACACACACCTGCTGCACTTTAATTTAAAGAGTATTCAGGTAAAGCACACCCTGGGTAAATGAACTGCATTTCCAAGCTGTTATCATTTCTTTGACTATCAGGGTGTAATTAATGGGTTTGGTGCCTGCGCTGTAAGCTGCTAGGTCAACGGGTAATCACGACAGGCTTTATGGGCCCATAAAAGTTAATAGCTGTTGAGAAAGATTGCCCCAGATGTTTCTGGAGGAGGATTTTCTGTCGAAACTGCAGCTTTCTTACAGTTGTGTAACAATGAAATTCAAGGAACTGTTTACTTTCTTGGAAGGGGATCTGCTTGAAGTACTTATCTATAGTCAGTGAATCATCTGTAGTAGATAGCTGCATGCATGGCCACGTTTGGGAGAGGCAGGAGTTAAAGCATCTAACTGCAGTATACTGTGGACAGAGTCAGAAGCAAATGATATAATATCAGCATCTGATTTGTTTTGTTTTTTAATTTGAAGATTCTTACTGTTTTAGCTTGCCTTCAGCCATGTACACAACCGGAGATGGTTGGCGCTGTTAAACAGAGGCGGCCAGAGTGCCAGGCGGCATGGACACCCAAGACTGTAAATGCGATAACTCAAGAAAGGGTCGATATAGGTGTATACCATAGGTGTATCTACAAGGAGGCTGAGGGGTAGCACTTGTGTCCACATGTATTTTTAAAATCTGCTTGGATGACACACACAGTCGTGCTCATGTCACCTAGTTGATCCTTGATATGATATTGATATTTATAACCTGGGTTTTTGTTTTTTTAATAGATGGCTAAAATAAATTTGCAGTTGACTGCATCCACAGCAGCTTAGGTTCTGTCCGTGTCTGAGCCCAAGCTTCAAAAAAACAAAGGTATCCTTTTAACCAAACGATAAATGTCATTCACCTCTTTTTCTCCCTCTTGCTTTTTCTTACTTCTTCAGTTTTACATCAACTTCAACAACGAGGAATTTTACATCAAGCTTCCTGACGGCAGCATGATTACCTTCCCCAACCGCCTGGGTGATGTCAAGTACAAGTACTTCGATGTGAGCGGTGATGCGAGAATCATCGGCCTCAAGCTGAAGTAGAGGCTGACCTCTTCTTAAGCCCCAACCCTTCACCTCTCTACGTTTTGCTTGTTGCTAAAACATTCTCATGTTTTTCAATAGCTGAAATTAGGCTTGACTGCTAATATGAAATCTGAAAAGTAACTCTGGAAATGTCAACTGCTTTAGATTGCTGATGTTGTAATTAGAGGAAATGGCCTTAAGATGGAGCCCCGGCACATCTTACCTTACTATGGTTGGAGGACAGCTCAGCAAAGCTGGATTTGTTAATAAAACCCTAAAAGAAAAGAGTCTTCTTCATTTACTTCCTCTGAAATACGAAACACCACATGTAATTTACACCTACATGTTCTAAAACATATTTCAGACCTGTTTCAGGGTTTAATTTTTATATCATTGTAACGTACAAGAGTAAAAGCAGTGGGTGTTTAAAAACACTAAAAGAAGATGCCAACGCATTTTTGTCAATGTCTGTAATTCAAAAGCAGAATTATTATTTTTGCCTCTTTTTTTAAAGTTATGCAAAGTTTAAAAAAGAGGGAGAAAAAGAAAACCCAGAATTGTATTGGTCATTATCTTTAATATGTGATGAGGAAATAGGTTAAAAAAAAGAATAAAGGTCGACATGGAAAAGGAGGTGAGGTGGGAGATGTAGCACACACTTATACAGACAATTTACAGGAGGACTCAAAAGACAAGCGTCTGGAGGCTGAGGAATGTGGCACAGTGCAACGACATTTCATAGATAGAGATGAAAAGTATTTGTCTGTAAAGCTGTTGGCAAATTGGGCCATTACAAAAATATGAAAACAGTTCTCATTCACTTTTCTATTGTTTTGTTTTTACAGCAGTTTCACTTTAATTGTTACACAGTAAAAATATGTGAAAATACGGTACCAACTTTTTCCATTATTGTAAACTACACATTGTATTTGATCAATTACAGAAACTGTGGATAATGTATATAAAGAGTATTTATGATTTTTTAAAATGGATAAGGTACTGCAGAACATTTTCTGGTCATTTTCTTGTGTTCAGTATTTTGTCCAAAAAAAAGGCCTTCAAAACTTTTCTGTTTTGTACTAAACTGCCAATTCAAATACTTTTTAGATAAAATACTCACATTTCAACCTCTATATCAGTAAATCATAGATGTCTATCTGCTCAACAGAACATAACAAATAGAAAGATAATGAACACAGTGAATTCTAGTCAGTTTAGTCCATGCCTCTCTGCACTTATAATTTTATTCATTATTTAACATTTGAGATATCTCATGTAATTTGGTACAAAATGAACAAAGTTGATAAGATGATTCGTCCTAACCTGATTCATCAGACTGAGGAAATGTAAATGGAGTCAGAACCATGTTTGTCATTGTGACTGAAATGCATTTGATTCAGCTAAATGTCTAGTTTATTAAATGCATTCAGTCAAGTTTGGTTAATTCAGCTAATTCTACTTTCTCAAAACCCACAAAACCTTAACAAGACTAGTTAACTCTCTCTTTAAGACAGGAGAGGAAGTTAGGTTTTAGCTGGGTCAACTCAATGTAGATAATAAAAAATGGCCTCTCTGAATCAAAACATATTATGACTGGACAGTTTAGTATTATTAACCTTTATTTAACCAGGAAAAGTCCCATTGAGATTAAAAACCTCTTTTTCAAGGGAGTCCTGGCCAAGAGGCGACAACATGTTAAAATTACAAAGTTACATACATGTTATAAGTAACAATTACATTTTAAAAAACATTTTTCTCTGGCTCTCTCAATTTGGACTTAAAAGCATTTAATGAAATAAGATATGCTATCTTCCAGTCTTTTTGCATCATGTTCCATGTAAAAGGGGCAGCATAAGTAAAAGCCCTCTTTCCCAGTTCAGTTCTGGCAAATGGAACATTGATCAGAAGAAGATCGCTTGAACGCAGGCTATAAGTAACAGTTAATGCTAATTCACTAAAAGTCCTGCAGTGGGGTTGTCACAGCTGACCCGGGATCAGCCCTGCTGGATCCTGATGACTGTCCTTTCTGTGCTAAATAATCTTTGTAGTTCCGAGTCAGTAGAGTGTAGAGAAATGGATTTATACAGCTGTTTCCATACGTGAGACATGTGACAAAGAAATTTACATAATTATGAGCAGCTGGAGACAAAGCTTTGAGGGACTCTGGAGAGAACAGTTTGGCTAACTGCCATCCCCAAAAAGGCAAGAAGCAAGTCCAGTAAGCTACCACAATGCTAAAGATCATTGATACGACTTTTTGTTTGAGTCGTGTCCTTCTGGCAGAGTGGCTGCTACCCCCTAAGTTAGCCTGTGCTACCCAGTAGCGCCTAGCTAGCCCTGCATACAGTCCAACAATTACCAATCCAGGGACTAAAACACTGGTGAAAAACAGGGCAATGATATAAGCCTTGAAGGCCTCAGGGGTCCAGGTTGGATAGCAGATTCTCTTGACTGAACCAGCCACAGTGGGTTTGCCCTCCCTGAGTCGGATCATCACCATCATGGGAAGCGTTAGCAGAAAAGATAACCCCCAAATAATTCCTGACACTAGCCGTCGGTTGCGGGACGAGGTCTTGTGTGCACTGAAGGGTTTAGCCACAGCACGATACCGTTCCAAGCTCATAACACCCAAAATGAAGACACTGGCATGCATGGTGAGGAGGTCGAGACTCAGTAGGATGCGACATCCGGCCTCACCAAACAGCCAGTCGTGGGCAAAGTAGGTGCAGACTACAAAAGGGATGGTGCAGAGGTACAGCAGGTCAGCCAGAGCTAAATTAATGATGTAAACGTACATAGAACCTGTGCGTCGCAAAGCAGCTGAGCGTGTAACAATAAGTGTGTATGTGTTGCCGGACATGCCCACGACACACATGATAATCAGTGTAGTACCAAGCAGGAATGGCACCCACAAGCCACCACTACCTCCAGCACCAGTACCACTCCCTTGGGACTCGTCAGCTCCTGTCCCTGGGCTCAATCCAAGACCCAGCTGGGGAGTTAAGGTGGCATTAAAAGTGCAGTTCATTTTGAGTTCATGCAGTTCAGTGCAGTTCAGAGAGGTCAGAGGTCAGGCTACAAAACTGAGGAGCCAGTTTACACAAGATTATTGACTCTTACCTCACAGGAAAGGTTTCATCTCTGTGGAAACATTACAGTGTGAGGTGAACTGCAGAAAGAAGATGCCAGTGGACATTACAGTCAAATATTTCTGTTAAAATGAAACATTCAACACAGTTCCTTCCAACTTGTAGTGCTTATTCCCAAATAAGTTCGTGATCAATAAAGACTCCAGCAAAGATTTAAGTCATATGAACACCCCAGACTTAAGAGATGTTTTCAGTTGGGCGTAGAACTTAAGCAGATCCAAGCTGGGTCATTTAAGAGCAGTGGGGAGCAGCACTGCCTTTTAGCTGGACAAACTGTGCTCAAAGTCCCTGATAGAAAGTCCCTCCTGTGCTAAGATGTGCTTGAGAAGGCTTAACTGGCTGACACCTCCAGAGCAGTCTCCACAGCAGGGCAAAAAAATAATCCTTTCTCCTATATTAGCATAGAGTGCTGTGTGGCTCTTAAAAATAAAAGTTGCTTTGCTTGTGCAAAGAAAGATTCACTCAGCAGCTTTAGTACATCCATTCACATTCTCCATGTTTTTGGTCTTCTATGTTTCTGTCCTAATGTGGATTGACATACAGAGCTTTAAGATATCCTTTGTTTTATCCAAGTCATCCATATTTTTTCTGCATAGCTCTTCCAGACCTCTGCGGATCCACTTGGTGACAGATGAAGCTTCAGTTTCTCCCTGAAAATTGAGCCCACCCTTATCTCCAAGTTTTGATACTGCTGTGCTGTGTCTTTGAAGTTGCAGGGTTGCACTTCTCTCCTCCCGTCTCTCCTCAGTGCTCCCTCATTCTCACCACGGTGAAAAAATAGCAGGGACCTATAGATTCATGTGGTATTCGTCGTGGGCCTCAACCTCCAGTCTGTGTAGTGAGGGTGTAGTTACACAGTAACCAAACCTCATCAATGTTTAGCCTAATGCTTAAATGTAAAAGACATCTATTTTTTCAAAACTTGCATCACATTATTTTTACACTTATTTATTTTACTTTTACTCATAAGTACCTCATCCTTAGTGAAATATTTGAAGAAAGTGATGGTGTTAAGCTCTAACACGTCACTGCAGACATAATTAAAACAGTTTAATGGTTAAATAAAGACACACAAATCTATGCGGAGATCATTTGACAACATTTTAAACATTTCTTTTATTCATGGTCAGCAACAATTTCATATTCTATGGCAGCCATAGTCAAGCATATGCTTAAAAATGCACATATCAACATAGACGAGTACCTTTTAACCAGATGAAGGAAGCGAAAAAAGAAAACATGTCAACTCAAATGTCTGATTTGGGGGTTTTTTGACACTGATGACAATGTAGACAAAATAACTTAATGGCATTCTTGTCTATGCCACATGAAGGAGCTGTTACACCATCCAAGGTTTTGTTGTGTTAACAGCTTTTCTGCAAACATGCTTTACTGTCTTTCCAACAGATCTTTGACAGACGACTTTAAAAATATATACATTTGTGTTTGCTTTGCTTGCAGAATAGATGATTAAAGAAATGCCTAAGTACGTTATATTGCTTTTAATTAAAAGAATAAAATTACAAAAAACAAAAAACCCTACACATACCTCAGTTTGATTGTACCCACAGTAACTGGATGATAAATGATATGTTCCTGTTTGACTATGTCTTTTTTCACAGCAGACATTTGGAATTATCACAGTACCAAAAGCACCAAGCAGTAACTGAACAAACCAAGTCAGAAAATGAAATTCAGGTGTCATTAACTGTATAATTTTCACCTGTGATTTTCTCACTGTGACATGTCAAAATGTCTTTAGTGAAAACAGGCACATTTGACTACCTGCACCTCATTAGCGTTACCCAATCATTACAACACATTATACTTAATACAAGAGGACCAAAGCAAATACTTCTAACTTTGAAAGTGTTTTTTGTTAGAATATATGTTTGACATACGTTTAATTCTACTGTCCCTATTTTGTACAGCAGTATTTACATAGCATACCACAGGTCCACGAGAAACAATGGATAGTATTATTTTGTTTACATAGTATTTTATATGGGCAGTGGCCACCATGACCATGAGCCCAAAGAATGCATTTGTAAGTTAAAAAAATAAAAATATTACAAATTTGGTTGAACCGTAAGTAATTTTATCTTACCACTTTCACCAATAAAAGCTAATATCATTGACAATACAATGGTCTTATCAGTCATTACTTTCTCTTATTTGCATTCTTAATATCCTGTCATCCCATTTGAATTATGAAGCAAGCTCCAGTGTGACCACAGTAACAAAGAAGCTGAGACTCCAGGTCCGTGACGCAGAAGCGAAGCAGGTCTTTTGTCGCACTGGTCATGAACTGAGAGGGGAGGTGGTTCTTCAGGCTTCTGATCCATCAGTGCTTATGCCTGAATGTGGCCTCCACTTAAAAAAAAAGAAAGTCCAAAGTTAGGAAAGAAGATGTTCAGTTAACCCATAAAGACCAGTCAATTTGTATGACTGGTTTTTGTTGGTATTGTCATTAAAACTTTGAGTTGTTGACATATGTAAACTGCCATGATGTACTTTATGTTCAGCGCTAATTAGCATGTATGCTAACACGTGCCCCAAGAAC
Organism: Aulonocara stuartgranti; assembly: GCF_965226115.1. Taxonomy (NCBI): domain Eukaryota; kingdom Metazoa; phylum Chordata; class Actinopteri; order Cichliformes; family Cichlidae; genus Aulonocara; species Aulonocara stuartgranti. The sequence continues at coordinate 35,001,535 of NC_138944.1, read as the reverse complement.
ACAGTAAATATGCAGTTATTATTACTGTCAGTCAGTTAACACGACAACACATCTACTTATTAGACTACTAATGTTAACATACAAACTTTGGACTTTAAGGAAAATTCAGCTTTTTCTACACACTTTGGCCTTTCATCAATATATAAATGACAAGTCACTCAAAACTTTATAAAAACTTGTTGACATCAGACAGTGCACCATGTTGTATTATATATTTTATTATATTGTATTATTGTATTATACTTTGGTTTTTCTTGGTTGTGCCTGATGCTGCTTTTTGTACTTTTGTATGCATGGAGATATTTTCAAAAACAAAGCGGAAAATCACTGTTTTTAAAAAAAAATACCCATGTATGTGTATCCATAAACTAGAAGGATACATTTGTGGAAATGAGTACACTAACTAGTGTGTTTGAAACTTTCATAAATGAAATGCTAGAGTATCTGTGATATGCACAAAGCTTTTTTACTAATACTAATATTTCTGAGGATTTTGTTTTTTACCTTCTTTACACAATTTATGTAAAGAAAACACAATTTCTTAAAATGAAGGCTTGGTCCTTCTCAAGCTGTAAAATCAAACACTAGCAAATAATGCCAAAAAGTCTGATGTGGCAGACTGGAACAATAATTTCGGACCAGAAAAGTTAAAAAAAATTTGGCCACCATGTTTATTCAAATACAAAGTTGATTTAGAAAAATGATACAAACCAATAAGCTTACCTGAAAACTGTTTCTAAAACTGAGAATCACAGCCCACACAGATGTAAAAGGGATGCAAAATAATTAGTCTACTCTTTTTATGAGTGTCTGGGAAGCATTCAAGCATCAAGGAAAAGCATGTTAACAGTCAAATTAACACAGAAATTGAACAAAGGCTATAGCAATGTACCTTTAACAAAATAAGTATGTACGATTTGGCAGGTGTTTTTGAGGGACCCGTCGCTGTCCATCTATCCATCCATCCATGCATTCATCCATGCATGGATGAAGATGCCTGAAGCACCTTGTTCAGGAGGCATCCATGAGGCTTCCTAGTCAAATACCCAAACCAGTCCACATCCTTTAGATCAGGGGTGTCAAACTCAAATAAACAGTGGGCCAAAATTCAAAATGGAACAAAGTCGCGAGCTAACATTAATATTTATTGAAAAAAAAAATCTTCCTCCAGATATAAGAATGAATCTTTTCTTATGGACTCAAATAAGTTTTGCTGAAAAACTGAATATGGAACAAGCAAAGCATAATACTAAACAATATATATATATTAGCTGTATAATACCAGTAGGCCAGCTCTAATAGTAATTTGGTATGGCTTCGCGGGCCAAATGTAATTAGGCTGCAGGCCAAATTTGGCCCGCGGGCCAGAGTTTGACACCTATGCTTTAGATGTAGAAGAGAAGAATTCTCTCTTGCATGACTTAACTCATCATCCCATCTCTGAGGTTGAGTCCAGCCAACCTTCACAGGAAACTAATTTCCACAGCTTTTATATGCAGTCTCATTCATTCAATCACTACACAAAGATTGTGGCCATGGTTGAACATAGATCAACTGGTAAATTGCTTTCACCTCTTTCTTCACCATAACAGATTACAACCTTTGCATCATTGCTGATCCTGCACCAATCTCTCTGTCAGTCCACTCTCCCTTCACATGTGAATTTGGCCTGGAGTACTTCCACTTGGACAAGTAACTCATCTCAGACTTTGAGTGGGTACTCCACCCTTTTCCAGGTGAGAACTGTACCCTTGGGCTTAAAGGTGGTAATTCCCATTCCTGCCACTGCACACACGGCTGAAAATTGCCCTAGTGTAAGCTGATGAAGCCACATAATGAAACCAACATAAACACATCATCCTCAAATGGTAAAGATGAGATCCTGAGGCTGTGATCAAATGCTTTCTCTAGATCTAAGTCCTTCTCGAGCAGTCTGGCATAGGCCTTCTTTGGAAGGCTGAGAAGTGTGATCCATGCAACCCTCTGGTTACCCTTCTCAAAAAGGAGAGCCATCACCCCCAGTCTGCCAATCCAGAGCCACAGCCCCAAACACATTTCAGAGACATGTCAACTAAGACAGGCCCACAACACCTAGAGCCTTAATTAATTCAGCACAAATCTTGTTAGGTGGACAAGATTGGTGTCCATCTGCATACAGGTTTCTGTTCAGTCCCATTACCCACTGCAAAGCTACATTACATTGACTTAGCAATGGTGGTGCAGATTTGGTCCGCTCATACTTAGTGTCCCCAGTCTCCCTCAGAAAGCTAACGTTTTGTTAGGTGGGAATTGAAGATTTCACGAACTGTGGCCTCTGTTTTAGCTCCCAGCTCAAACTCACTATACGTTTGGGTAAACCACGCCTGTCTAGCATCTTCCCCCATCGCCTGATCCAACTCTCCATCAAGTGATAATGATTTGACAGCGCAGCTCCATTACTTCACCGAATGTCCAAGATACATGGCCACAGATATGACTGAAGATCTATAATTACAAAATTGATTATCAACCTAATCTATCCCAATCCCACGTGCACTTTTGAGCACCATATGCTAAAACATGGTGTTTGTTACAGACAAACTGTAGTTGGTGCTGTAATTAATAACGATCATTTAAATAACATGAAAAGCCATTTGCAAAAAAAGAAAAAGCAATAAATAGATTTTTAGTCTTACTTAGAATATAAAAGTCTTACTTGTATATTCCTGTGGGGACATCTGAGCACTCATGATATCATTGAAGTGCTTCAGCCAGTCCTGCTGGTCACTTTCTGTCTCGCAAGTAAACAGAAAGCAGCGGTCAGGTGTTTGTATGGTGATACCATATTCAAAGGCACCATTGCAGTGGGTGCCAGCAGGCAAGCCGGAGGAGGCACTGTAACCATAGTTCTTGTTCCCAAGGAAAACTTCACCTTTGGCAAAGGCATCCTTCACGTAGAGAATAAGAGAAAAAGAAGTCAGCTGTATAGACTTGTCATCATGTATATGAGAGTGTTGATTAAGAAATACACCCCTTATTTCTTTGGGAAGTAGGTGCAGCATTTTTTTTTTAAATGTGCACAAACATACATTGAAATACAGTATTTAAGGCAAAAACAGAGTTTCTACTATTCTAACAAGCTTGAAAGTCAATATTTCTATTCATTAACAGCCTGAAGTCTCTTAAGAATTCTCAAAGCTTTATTGTAATATCTTTATTTTCACTGCTTTTTGTTCTGTTATCTGATGAGGCGATTCCACATTGCCTCAGTGTTGAGAACCAGACTCTGCGAGGAGACCAGTCAATGACTAATAGTGTTCCTTTGTGCATTGTGCCAAAGAATGCCTTCTTGATAGCCTCATTTACACTGTGACCAGTTTTATTGAGGCTTCATCAAAAAGTAGATGGTTCAGCTGAAAGGCCAGATGCATGTTTCAGGTCCTGCATCAGATCTTGTTTTCTTGCTATTCCTGAACAACATGACTTTCAGATGCTGTTCATCTACTGTAGCTTGCCGCTTCGTCTTTTGTCAGGTTTCCTCAATTTCTTTAAGGACACACTGCACACCCGGTTGAGATATGTCGTGTTTACACCTAACAACTCTTAGTGCAAAAGTACAATATCATGCTTGTCAAACTGTGTTATCTGTGGCTTTTTTATGGGTTCAGTTAAAGAAATTGGAAAAAATCTTGTGTTTATGTGACAGGTAAAAGTGACTGAAGAAATGTGGTTCTCTATAATGAGTGGACACAAAGTTAGTTCATCCTATGAGTTAGGCCTTTTTTATGCTTGAATGATTCAAATGTAAGACTCTGATGGTCAGGTACAAAGACTGGCCTGAAAATGAGTGAAAAGTTCAAAGACATGCTATGAAACACCCTCAGAAAGCCGGAGAACTATTACTCAAGATAATATATAAAGAAATGTGAAGTTACTAAAGATTTTGCACAGTACTATAGGACAATAATCTGCTATCCTATAAACCAAATTATTTATTTTAGTATGTTATTATGATTCCAAATCGAAACGGTTTGTAATACTGTGTAACCAAGCATTTGCCCCACAGTAACAATATAAAGTGTAAAACAATGATTATATTTACACCTGGTCACTTTCAAGTGTTTGTGTTGTAGGTTTCAGTGATTCGTTTTGGGAGCAACAGTGATAAAGTGGCAATGTTTGTTATGTGAAAATGCAAAATTGGAAGAATATTTCAAATTTAGTTTATTTCCTCTTTTTTCTCTTCAAAATAAAAGCTCATTATTATCTGCATGTTTTCTTTTCTTCATCATCTTATTTTTTCCTCATCACCTATCTAAGAACGGGCATTTTGCTTCGCTTTTGTTTTTAAAGCTTTGCATTCACACAAATACAGCCTTTGAATTACGGCATAATGCTTTAAGGAAAGCATGTGGTAGAGGCCAAGGGAGTAAAATGTGCATCTTTCAACTGCAAGACATTCAGTTAATTTGCATATCTTAGCCACTTTAGGAACCCCAAGCCATCACCAGAAGTTTTCTGAAATGAAGCTGACCCTGTTTCAGATGCTTTGTTATGGGATTTAACATCACGATGGCTCTAAAGCACCTGAACTAAAAAGCAGCAAATCATTTCAGCCTCAGTTCAAAGCACTTGAACTGAGGCTGAGGAAAATTAGCATTTTTACTTAAAAAGTGTTTGAAATGTGTGATCTTGTGTCAAAGTTTGAGCTTGTAAAATATGGTGGTTTAAAACTACCATGTTTTGCAAAGCTCACAACACACACACACACACACACACACACACACACACACACACACACACACACACACACCTACACACCTACACACACACGCACAAGATTATCACTAGACTTCCTCTTTCTTTCATCTTCTAGATTTCCTTGTCTCTCTTGGGGTAAGTTGGACAATTCAGGAACTTCTATACGTCTATAATTATTACACCTTTCCACTGAACTATTGCGTCACCAGCAACACTTAGATAATCTGCTTTGGTTATCTAATGTTTTTAACTCAGACTTGGGCAATCTGAGCTACCCCCTCTTAAGGTCTTTGGCCAAGTCTGTATGATAATAAAATTGTCTGTAATCATTCAGGATTTTCTCAAACAACATCTCAGCATTACTCAACATCAGCTATCTGATAAAATAGGGTGTCTGCACACAGCGTTGTGTGTAGAAGTGTCAGTGTAGCACATTCCAGGCTGCATCAAGGCACCTCTGTGCTCCACAATTTGTGGTCAGAGTGAACCAACCACATGCCTAAAATACAGCAGTCTTTCAGATGTGTGCAGGTCTTTGTAAAGAAGACATACCAGTGGATCTTTGAAGTACATGAGCCGCCTTTGGTCCAGTGTAAACCAGCGTTTCTTGAAACCTTCTGTTTGCTATGTAGACAAAGAGGCAGACGAGTGAGTAAGACAGACAAAGACTGAGAAAGACTGCACAAAGATACAATGCAGCATTGTGCTTTTAAATAAGAAAAGTGAGTCTGTCCCGTTTGTGTAGTCTTGCAAGACTGTAAGTTCCGACACTTCAAAACAAGGTCTTCAAATTTAGTCCGACCAATAGTCTATGATATGCAATATATAAAAATGGAGCTGTTACTCATTGGAGACGAATCATGTCAGCTGTAAACAAATTTGTATCAAATACAACATTTAAATACTGAAAATTGATGGAAACCGTAAGAGCATGCAATGACTGTTTTTATCCCAACTGTGCAGGGTATTTTACTTTTCATGAATGAGGGGTGTAGCCTGCTTTCGTATCTGTGATTTAGCCATGAATGTGCGTTAAAGCCGATCTCAAGATTTCAACGGTGATATGAAAGCATTCCTTATTGTTAGGCACTTAACATTGTCAAACAGGTTTCCTCTTGACAACTCCCATCTGAATGTTTATCGCACTTCTCTCATAGCACTCATGTTTAATTTGAAAACTTGTCACGGCTGAAACTTTACACGAGTGCTGCATTTTCAAATCCACTGTGAAAGCAGCTATCGAAGAAAAGCGAAGCACGGCACCTTTGGAGAGTTTACTGAAGTGCACAAGCAGCTTGAGCTCTTTTCAAATAATCAGGACGCTCAGGTCCCCGACTGCTGCCAAACTGTGCTCGTAAAAGTGTTTGATATTGTCATTGTGCTGAACAACTGACTGTTCCCTTCTCATTTTGCAAGCCGACTCCTTCCACAAGGAAGGAAATGAATTATGACATCTAGTAAATCAGCCCAACGCAGCAAGTTGGTGCCTTCTTTCATCTCTCAGCCCGACAGACCAAGATTAAACCGAGTGTCTGCGTTTGCATGCCTCTGAATGCAGAGTCGCTCGTTTCGCGGAGGATCAGGTTGCTGTTTCCTGTGCAGGTACTTGTGTCTGAATGATTCCTCTGTGTGACAACAGCTGCCTGTCTGTGCAACCGTGTGTGAGTACGTGCCTGTGTACAAATCCCCTCTTTGCACGTCTGTGTTTCATGTGTGCATTTGACACCTGGGAATTTAGTCCAGCCTCAGCTGGAAGCCCTTCATTCCCTGTCGCACAGATGCAAGTAGGTGCTCTCAGCTGTCACTCAGCCTGTTAGGCAGAGGTGAAAGGCAGACGCGCTGACGGCTCAGCTCGTTAGCCTATTATCCCAGCTCCTATTCAATTAACGATGGGAGAGTGAGAGCTGGGATCACTGAAGATTTAAAGGAAGGAACTGTGTCTGACTTGTTGAACAGAAAGTTTGTCTCGATCCTGGTTTAGTACTCAAATTTGGCTGAGGTATTTATTTTGCTAAATTCAATAAATAAGGGATTTTAACATTTTTCCCTTTATAGGTAACATCAGAATTGCCACATTAAGAAGTTATCTATAATAGAGATCTCTTCTAGATTATTTAAACTGAAAATCTTGTTTTAAAGTGGTAACCATCTAGGCACTGCAGTTGCATCATTACTACATGACTACTAAAAGAACACCACCTGACATTTGCCGGCTGTAAATAGGATTTTTACCGAGCCTGCCTCTGTGTTAAGATGTATGCATAGCTCCAGAGGAGGTCGTTTCCTGATTCACCACAACAAATCACCTCCCTCCGTCTCACCCCATCTCCATCACCCTCATCTGTCACACTAATAATGTCTTTTTTTATTCATTCTGTCTCCTGCACATACCTCCACCCCTTCAGGCTGTCTTCGACTTGCTCTCTACTCTCACAAACATTATAGTCCACGTGGACTCCTACCTGGCCTGATTTGTCAACCTATCCATCATTACTGCAAACACGAAGGGGCTCAGAGATTATCCCTGATGTAATCCCACTCCTACCTTTAACCCATCTGTCACTCCTACTGTCCTGTGCTGTCCTCACACATGTCCTGCACCAGCCTAACAAATCTCTCCGCTACTCCTGACTTCCTCATGCAGTAGAAGTTCCTCTCTTGGGACCTTCATAGCACATAATCACATGCTTTCTCTAGATTCCAGGAGAGGTCTGGTTATCAGCAATAAATGATGGCTGGATAGCAATGACAAATCTGAAGCCATTTTAAAGACAGATTTAGGGAAGTCCCACACTTGGTCATCAGAGTGTGACATTATGACCATAAGGAGTGCTTCCCAAACCTTCCTATGTGAGGAGGTGGGACTGAGAGTATTCTCGCTATTGCAGAGACAGATGCATTAGGGCGTCTACATAACCTTGTCTGTATCTCTGGCAAAATGGCAGGCTTGCTGATTATGGCTCAGAGAAATGTATATAATTTGTAGGCTGATGTAATGGTATAAAGCACAGTTCCTACTACCTACGTGAGAGCTATTAACAAGTAAAGTACAGTGGATTTAATGTAGATTATTAACCGGGTCTATTGACCCACTGTTGAGACAAAAACTGCAAGCATGTGGTTAAAAAAATAAGAAACAGCAGACACCACCAACACCAAGTATACAGCTCTTCCTTATTTTTAAGTATATTTAGCAAAATCTGCTTTTATTCTTTTGTTGTTCTTGTTTTTTTTTAATGAATTGTAAGGTTTTTTTCAGTATCTCTAAATCTACATTTTTTGACTTGTGGAAAATATCCCCGTGTGTTTGAGACTGCCACTGTAAGGGTCAGTGGCTGCATTGAGAAATAGAAGGAAATGGAAAGGCTAAATAAAGCAAAAAGAGGTATGAATCCATAAATGTTTACTTGCCCTGGGACCTGTCTTTTCCATATATCCTTCCTTGATAAAGTTTCGGGTAAGTCTGGGTACCAGCTAAGAGCAACAAGCAAAAAGAAAAAACAATGGGATTAAAAATAAAGAATATTATAAGAATATTATTGTTTTAGTGTAATGGAGTTCTACACTTCAGACATAATATTCATGAGCCTGCCTATTAAAAGAAACCTAAAAACAATGTAAATATTTATTTTAAGGTAGGTGGGCGTGCATGTGTGTGTTTACCTCAGCATCGGTTGCCCCGGGAAAGGCCACCTTTAGATAGTGAAGCTGAACAGCACGAATTGAATTAAACCAGTCTACAATCTCCTGAAAGGTTATAGGATAAAAAAGACAGTATTTAGTTCTTACTCTATTTTTCTTGTCGTTGTCATTTAGAAAAGAGGAGGTACATTTTTTATTTTTTGGACCAAATTATAGGAAAATCCAGGAACAGTTAAAGCCAAAAATGTTAACCTCACTGACTATAGGATGATTATCGCCCTCATTATGACATGAAATGGTTTGTCAAATCCAGTTTTGAAGCCTCTACTTTGAGATTTTGCCTTTTTGATGTGTTGAGTCAAAAGTGAACAAGTCTGAAGCAGAGTGTGAGGGGCAAGTGTTTAGCTAATGCTTGCAAGCTTTGTTAGCACCTATCCATTTGTTAAGTCTAATGTCATCAACAATTTCTGGGTCCAATGCTAACTCTGGCAGTAAGAAGCTAGCAGGTGGTTACCTAGCTAGTTTTAACCTAAAGATGATATACCATGTTATGACTGAACTATTTCTAAAGAAAAAAAAAAACCCACAAAACCCCCCTAAAACCTATGGCTCTGCTTTCACTTTGGACATAGGCGAAGAAGACTAAATACCAGCAATGTTTGGAGGATTAGTGAAGTTGGGCTTGTTGGCATATAATCTAAGCTACAACATGCTAAAAAGATGAAAGCCTCTAGCTGAACTGAACAGATGTCTGTCTGTTAGTACAATAACTGTAACTACATTAAAATTATCCAAAATACACCAACTGAGCACAAATAGTTCAGTTTAGCGACAGTTGGCATATATAATAGCTATTAGGTAGCTACTGGCTGTGTGAATCTACCTGTTAGCCAAAACCCAAATGAAATAGCTGAGTTATATAAAACATAGTTGTGACATGTGTACATTTGTTATTATGAGGAATAAAAGCACTATAAGGTTTTATAGCTGTAGAGAAATCAGTAAAACACTTCAGGAAAGCACACTGAAGACAGTTTTACTAGCATTTACCTGTTTGCCACTGTTTACCACGTGGATTTTCCTTCTTTGTACTTTGTATCATTATTTTTTTCAATTTTTATCTTTTATATGTTTTCAGATATAAATATATATATGAGTAATATATGAGTTTTCTTATGCCAAAATGTGCAATATTATGTATAGACTGGAACAATGACTTTCCAAATCAGAAGGGATTTTATGATAGTGATGTGATTTTGCAGGAGACTCGAGTCAGCTACAAATAACTCCTCGGCCTGATGGCAGTTCTGAACTGCTCCATAGTTTCAATGTGGTCTGAGTGACACAGAATAATGGATGCCATGCTTCAATGTCATCTGCAAATGGATTCCGTCAGCCTGCACAAATTGGTACAGATGGTTTTGTAAAGGTTTGGAGACTCTCCCCCGATGACAAGAGCCAGGTAGTTTCGAACACGTCTGTCTCTGTGACAGATGACAAATATCCGATACCACCTTCTGCTGTTTAAATTAGTGGACAGTCAAGAATACACAAAAAAGCTTTAGATTTTCTGTAAGAAAGGTATTGTATTCATTCAGTCTGAGAGGTTCACACTGCTTCAGTGCAAAATTCCTCACTATTTCTCCTTAGGACTTTTACTACATGCCGATTGATTATAAAACAGCGATTACAGAAATGCAGACCTTGCCATTGTCATGGTAGACAAACATATTTCGGGTGCTGTAGTCTTTGAGGTAAGTAATCTGCAGGCCGTTGGTGTTTCCTATCTTCTCTGGCTGGAAGGTTGCATTGATGCTGTCCACCTTTATCAGTGCTTTGGGCTCCTTAGCCTGCAGGAAACAAGAGGGAAATGACTGTGTATTTGTATGAAATGCAGCAGTTTGCATAGATAGATAGATCTCATAATAAGCCATGGTTAGAGCTGTTTGACCTATTATTTCCACATGTTTTATGCTGTTTAACATAATAATTAACATGATTAATTGAAATATAAGATTTTCTAACCAAGGCTGTTGTTACATGCTCCTGCTATATGTGTAAAAATATGCCTAATGCATCTTGTGGACACACTCTGATAAATTACTACAGTGAAATTAATTTGGGATTCAGGGAGTGAAGTGCTACAAAAAAGTGTTGCTATCTCAAATCATAAATATATAGAGCACATGAAAATCCACTCTTTTTAATCATGTTTTATAGAAAAGGCCTCAGAGATTCCAAAAAGAAATAATCCTGCAATTTTCTTTTGTGGTCTTCAATGACTAAACATTTCTCTCTGGGACAATCACACTTTTACGGTTTTGAACAGGTGTGGTAATAAAAATAATAACTTTTTTTCATCACTGCTTAACCAGAAAAAATGTATATTGATTCAGTGAGTATCTGATTGGCATCACACCCTAAGCCTGTATTTTGTGTTGTGTCACTGCATTCAAAGCTATTATCTACACATCGGTCCGCATCACTGATAACCATCATCTCTAAGACCGACACTAATCCCAGCAAACATGTTTGTGGATGCTGTGCTTTAATCTTCCCTGACTTGAATTTAGATGGGCATCTTTAGAAGCCGAATCTATGTCCGTTCTTTTGTCCTTGCCTTTCACAAAGAACAAATACAGCTATGGTTATTTATGAAAGATTTGACAGTTGATGACAATTTCCCTACTTGGTTTGGGTTTTGCCTCTTGAGCATGATAAATCAGCAAGAAATGTGAAACTGGCTGAGGAGCAGCCAGTTGGAGCTGAACATTTTGCATACCTCAAGCTTTTCCTGAGTTCCAACCAACCTAACAGCATAGAAAATCTAAAAAGAAATCTAATGACACTTTTACCTTTACTACTTCTCACACTGCATGAGATTTGTTTTTTAATTGTTTGCTATAGCATATTCAGCATGGCACCTACTTTCCCCCCCAAAAATATATTATTCCCTCTTCCCCTGAGCTGGTTTACTGTGACAAACAAAGTGCTCCCAGTGCTTCAAGGCCTAATTGGTTTGGGTGGTGTACAGCTTAGTGAATCAGCCACACTGACAGAGAGGACAGACTGTTGGTTAAGCTTGTCTGAGCACGCTTGAATGCAGCAGAGGGTGCAAGTACTTATTTTGCTCTCTCTTGGTAGGTATACATAATTAATAAGAGTGTGTATAACAAAATACTGCATTTGTGTTGTGGTATTATGAATGGGAATTGGTACCTGCAAGAGCCTTGTCATAAAAAATTCTTACATCATATTTGGTAAAATACTTCAGAGTCCCCTCCGTCTCTGAAAGGACAAATCGTCTGCTGAGGAACTGCCCGTTGTCCCGCCCTCTCTTCATCAACATGCCATCTCTTATTCCTGCAGGAAGCCAACAAGGTCAATCATGAATTTGAATTTGTTATAACACAGAGGCGGTTTGTGTCATTATACACCTGTGCACTCACTTTCTTCATAAGTGAAGTTTCCAGGCTCAGAGAACTCCCTCCTTTGGTACTTTGCTCGTATCCACTGCTCCCTCAACACCCTGAGCACACAGATGAAGTGTAAACAGAACTCGCTTGCAAAGCTTGTGCTTGTGCAATAAAAGCACACTAATAGTCCTGTGTATTTTGTGAACAGTAAACACAACACCAAAAATGAAAACCAATTCAGATACACGAGAGACTCACAAAACAGTCCTTTTTAATATTATTCTTTATGTGAACTGCATGCCTAAACAGTGACATTTAAAGTCTTTAGAAAGATGACTCTGGCAGCATCTTCTTTCAGCTTGTTAAATTGCAACTATCCTGCAGTTATATATCCTGCAGAAATTACATGCAGATTATTGCCTTTGCAAGTAGCATTGCACCTGCTGCGTTAGGCTGATAGACATGAACAGACACACGCCTGAGTGAAAACATCAATCCTGGTCTGACTGTAATTTACTGCATCAGTGTCAATTAGAACTTGCATATGCTACTTTAAGATGTACAGCAACACTGAGCAGGTTAAAGCATCCTAAAAATCTCCAAATGAATACATAAAAGGATATCGGCAAAATGTTAGCATTTTCCATTAGCAAAATGCTAAGGCCAAATATTGAGGATCATTTTACTCATAAATCATAGAAAGCTATCGAAGGCTTCAGTCACACCAGAGTCAAAATAGGACAGCAACCTCCGCAGCTGGGAATGATTGTGAGTACTTGCAGCTGCCAACTGAGCGCCCAAAACATGAGGCTGCAGGGCTTCAACCACTGAGCGAACATTTGTGGTTACAGGGCACCTGATTTCCAGCCTGTTTCAGTCAGTCTCAGACTGATTACAGTCACTCTCAGATAGGTCTGCAATTAATTGCTATCTAATTTAAAAACAATAAAAGCAATAATGTGTGTGATAGTTCCCACTAGGAGTGTTTATTTATTTGGCATTAGAATGAGTTATCAAAAAGGATGTGCAATCGGCACGCCTGGATGGCTCAACGTTGTGAGCGCAGTGCCAAAACTTTTACTCTGTAATAATCTGTTTGGCACAAGCCCCACATATTCCAAAAACAATAATACCAGAATGTTTATTGAAACACAGCAGAATTGAAATGAAGTTATTTCATTTTTAACCTTAATTTATATTTTATTCCTTCCTAGTTAAATTTACCCTTATTCATAGCCTTTTCCTTTTTTTTCTTTAGGTCACGAGCAGTTGTCCAAGCATTTCACTACATATCGTACTGTGTATGACTGTGTACGTGACAAATAAAATTTGAATTTGAATTTGAAGTTAACGCTGTGTCTGAGGGAGGAGGACAATCCTGACAAAAGATGCATACAAGAATACAGCCTGTTTTCCTTTCCACAGTGAGCAGAGATGCCAGTATTTCAGGCTTTTAGTCACATTTTTACAGAGATTAGTACATAATGAAAACATCTCCCCATCTTTTCTCAACGCAAACACAGAGCAACATTCATCTTTCTTTCAATTCCCTTGAAAAGGCGCATATTACACAATATATGTTTGTAGCTATTAATGGGTCTGTGTTAGTGTGCTACAATAATGTGTAAATGTTGCAAAATGTTAGGGGTGGTTAAATTCATATGTGTAGCATTCGAGTAATCTCGATATAGGGAATGGGACATCGTGTTATATTTACAACAGCAGATATTTCGAGTTTGAAAACTAACAAATATGTGACAATAGCTCTGTAACATGTTTTACAACATCATGGGCCACAGTGAATGATGGCCAGTTTATGGTTTAGCGTTTCACTCAGGAGCGTGGCTGTTCCTCTCTATCAGCCCATCACAGTGCCTGCCTAGACTATGGGATGTGAGACATCAGCCTCATTGCATATTTATACTTGAAAGAAAAATGGTGCAATACTTGGCTCCATTTTGAGCACCAAATTTAGAATTCCCTAGGCAGATATCTGGTTATTATTTAAATAAACTAGCTGCATGTGTTTGTTTATAAATGTATAAATTTGCCCAGCTTAAATCTGGCACAGCCTGTGGCTGAGAAAGTCACACATGAGCGTGGATAACCACTGACGACGAGTCCATACCGGCTCCTGTAAAGCGCTACTGACTGTAGATATAGATGCCAACAGAATTCGAACAGAAGGCAACACATTTTTTCTTAGTTAATTGCAGAATAATTGCGAACAGAATGTAAGTGCCAAGTTGACCAGTTCACTTAAAAACTAGCAGACTAACTCCATTTTATTGCCATGTTATTCCAGTTTCACCGTCATCTTGACCCACCAAAGTCAGTTTGACGACAGCAACTGACTATGAGTGGTCTCAGACTTGGACTCCATCTTTAAAGCAACATTTCAAAGGCAAGGAGACTGCAAGAGTTTCAGTAATTTGGTCACAGATTGGTCTCCAGCCGCTATCTTCCACTATATTCTAAATGACATAATGAATTTGCAAAGATCCCACTGTCAAAGGATACCCATGAAGAACTAAGCGCTGTAACATTAGAATCACAGAAGAAAACATATGTAAACGCAGGCGTCTTAAAGATAGCAGCAAAAAGAGTGGAAATAATTTACCACCTATTTAAGAGATATTGTCTGTGTTAGGCTGAGGACAGAGCAATATTTTGGTCAAGAGTAACTGATTCACAGCAGAAAGCCGACAAAAACATAACAAAGCCAAAAGTAAATAAAAGTATTGATGCAACTACCACCCTGCATAATAACTTTATTACATTGATGCAGTGCTGACTGAAACAATTACACAATTCACCGAAACAGATCAAATGGATTTAGACTCTCCACCTACTTTTATTCTATGCTAATAAAAATAAATGCTGTTAGGATTCTCTGTATCCTGTGGATTATCACTGCAGAGCAAAGGCTAGATTAGATAATTACAACCGGTCCAAGAAATAAATCAATTTAACCCCATATATGTCGCAGGAAAATGACTCAACAGGGTCAAACTAAAGGCTGAATATCTGGCCTGAGTTTTATACATAAGCTAAGTACTGAACTTACTTCAAAAAAGAAAAGAAAAAGACAGCAGCGCTGTAAACAACGGTAGACTGGTGGGTAATAAGCGAATGAATAATACAGAAAACAGAGATTGGAGACAGGAAACTGTTCTTGAAGTATAGAGAGAGATAGAGAGAGAGCTAGCTGTGCATGAAGTGTGATTTTAATAGTCGTGGAAGCAAAACAGCAAAATTCATGACGACATTGATCGAATGTGAAGCGCAGTTTGCTGCTTCTTTTGCTGCTGGCTCGGTGAATTTTGGTTGGAGAGAGACAAAACCTGCAGCTCAGAATCAGCGCAAAAAGACGTAATCACAGCGCGGACCGGACGCATCAGAATCGCTAAGCTCCGACAGCGTGTCCGTCTACGGGCCGCCCGAGAAAGACAAAGCTGATTCTGATGCGTCGGGTCCGTTCTGTGTTTACGTCTTCGTGTGGAATCCGTGTACGTGCTCTCATTTGCTGTTTGGTTGTTGTTGAAATGGTTTTGTGAGCTTTAATCTGAGAATCTGGCGTTTCTGGCAAAACACAGTTATATTTAAAAGTCGATTCAGGATTTAATGAATTGATATCGCTTTATTCAAGCTACTCACCTCCCACTTCCACCTGCACTTTCAACTGGACCACGGCCAATCAGAGAGGTCCCGCCCCTTACTATCTCTGATTGGTTTAGTCCACGATAGGGGCAAAATGTGTGTCTGTTGTTGACCACAGGGAAGATTGCAGATTTTTTTTTTTTTTTTTTGCTACCCGAACAGTTGGTCGCACAGGTGCAACCAAATATTTTTTTTAGTCGCACCACTGAAAAATTTGGTCACAAATGCGACCAATTTGGTCGCACTCTAGAGCCCTGCAAGAGCTCCTGTAGATTTCAGCCACAGGAAGTGAATAGCTGTTCACTTTACACTGAAAGATTTCAAAGCTGAGCGTGTGGGGATAAAGTGCAACGTAACAACACGTCAGCTTTGCAGGGAAATGAGAACATGGATGTAAACAGTCAGCTCCATGTAAAAGTATTTATTGGGAGGAACCGTTTAAACTGTGTAATTATCAAGTTTATTGCATCCAATCACGGGCGAGGTCTAAAAAATAACTCATTGCATGCACATTTTTTCCAAAAACCTGTCCAAAATAAGTTATGTAAGTGTGATATATGTGTTACTATGGTTACTCACTGGCAGTCCTTGTGGGTTGGTTTGTAGTAATAGACTGGAACAGCGGCCTCATATTTGCTCTTCATGAGCTCATTGCCATTCTGTGCCATGAACTATGAAAACACACACACATACACATACATGACATAGACATATTATTTGAGGATGAATGACATCTTGGCAGAGCTATAGACAGTTTTACGGCTAAAGGACACATTTTCTCATCTCCTCAGCAGAAGCATTGAATTCCTAGAATAAATCTTCACTGATGTTACTGGGAACCGATTTCAGTTATGGGAAGATGACAGATGTGGCAACTATTTTAAGATAAAGATGTTCAGAGAACCCACATCCTTAATTATCTGATTTCCATGAATCCAGTATAAAAATGTTGTGGGCAGGAATGCAGTGTTTTGACATTCCCGAGGACTGATTTATCATAGTGATTTATAATAAAGCATTTTGAAGCAAAATTCTTGAAGCTAATTTTTTGTCTATTTAAAAATGTGGTTTTTGGTCGTCTAGGTTTGTGAAATGTGTATGTTAGATTCTTCTCAAAGTGAAAAGCCCACAGGTGAGCCCATCAAAGACTTGTGGCATCATACCTGATCTGGAGGCCAAAGCTTCTCTAAGAAAAAAGACTACACAGGTAAGTTCACCTTACTTCACAATGGGCATCGACCTAGCTCTGACAAAAAAAATGACTGGTTTCCATTAAGGATTACAAATAACTGCACAAACAGTGTAAATAAAACCCTCAATTGCTCATTTTAAAAGGTGATATCTTGGTTGGTATGATCAAAAATCACTGTATCATTATTAAGATCGTTTCAGGATACATGGAGATATACATGGGGGAAAAAAAAACCACGAGTACAAAACAAAAAACAACAAATAATGTATAATTAGGCTCTGGTCTAAGCATATAAGGAATAAGGAAACCACTTGGTAACTTTCGTTTCTTGAGAACAGGTGGTTGACCAGCCGTGGCTGGAGAAAAACAAGTAAAAAGAACCTCCAACTCATGGTCCTCCCAGCGGGACAGGGTCAGCGACTTGACCTTGCTGATGTCAGGAATGTTGCGGTGAATTCCAGAGCAGGCCAGGCAGATGAACACTCCCAGGGTGCAGGAGCCCCAATTAGGGTCTGCAGAGAGACAGATGGAGAGAACAGTTACAGTATGGTAGGGCACTACCTTTGTCAGACACAACAGACCGAATCTGAAGCTTCATCAGATATAAGAAAAGAGACAGTATGTCTATATTTGATAAGCTGGATTCACACAGCATCACTGCTCTTTTGTTTGTTTTCTGCATGGGCTTTTTTAAATGACTTGTATGACTTCTTGACTAGCTGTCTGTCAATTTTTCCAACCAATACATTTACTGAAAAATGAATAGAAGCCTTAAGGCTAGTAAAAAACAAACCAGTCCAAAATGCACATTATTCTTACATTTTGAAAGCTAAATTTAAAAAAATATTTATTTTAAAAATCCAGGTTAACGTCTTTAAGTTGTCTTCTGTGGAATGTTTTCATACATGATTTTCATTCTTCCAGCTTGATAATTTATGTTTTATCTCCTTGAGATTTAAACGTAGCAAACAACTTTTAATGCATCACTGCTTAATAGCATAAGAAGATGGGGCTTCCTTTTCATTTTTGTTGTGACAGAGATTCTCAGTATGCCAATGTGCAGACTATATTTCAAGGTACCAACACAAGCTAGCAGTGCGTTGCTACATTTTAATAGTAATTTAAAGATTAACATAGCCACTGTGATGTCACCCTGAAAATCTATGGACATTTGACGCCCCAGTATTAGTGTTTTAGCCTTGCCATGTAGTTTTTGGGGGGTTTTGGGACAAGAAATAATCTAATTTGGGGGCGCTAAGTTAGCTAATGCTAGCAGACTTTGATTAGCAAGCTTCTAAGTATATGTGTGCTTTTCACAGGTACACACATCTACCTAAGTAACAGACAAAGAAAGAAAGAAAGAAATCAAAAAGCACAAAATATAGATGTAAGGTTCAGTTCAGTGACTCAGATTAGCAGAGGTAAAGCCTAGCAGCCAGCTATTAGCTACAAGAGCCTGTGTCAGCATCCACTTGTAATCTCAATGTGGCCACTCTTCAACTTAATCATTAAGAAAATCTAAATACGTGAGCTATTAAAAATAAATAAATAGAATTTGCCACCTTTAATTTGCTAGGAAAGAAAATTTACAGACCCTTTCTTTTGTGCCAGACTGTAGACATTGTTTTACAGTCATATTTGGCTCTTTAAATACTGTAAATTTAGGCACTTTAAACATAGGCGACATAAACTCTGCAAATATCAGCCAACACCTGTTGCAAGACCTAGACAGCTGACAGCTGGAAAATTTGAACATATAACAAACCAGTTATCACTACAACATGCCTCACACTTAAGGCTCACACTAAACAGGAGAAAGCATTTTGTCCAAATCAATACAAGCCTTATGTCGGCAAGCATATTGAAATCTCTGAGCTTCCAACCAGATCAATGGTACAAAGCAACAAGCCTGAAACCTATAAGGGCAATTTATCTGCCTCACCTCTAAACTCAAAGATACGAGAAACATTTTCTTTGCTCTGGCCACACCTGTCTTATCTTTCTGAGAACCTTTCGAATTTCCTAGTAACCAGCGCGAGGGAGGCTTGGTCTTATCAGTATAAATCACAGATGTCTGAGCAACGAGGGCAGTGTTTAATTTCCCAACCATAGAAGGCAGATTGGAATACAATGTGCCTGGCTGGTTAATACTCATGCCTAATTTTTTGCAATGTTTCACAATGGGCAGACACAGCAGAGTAAAACGAAACCAGCCCACGTGCGCACGGGGCATCAGAAACATAAAGGGATTCCCTTTAGTCTCTAAAACTGAGGACACATAGTAAATATGCTTGAACGTAGCCAGAGCCGATGCTGGGAATCGGTAAAACCTGTCTTTGAGCAAGGAAGTTCCTCTCCAGCAATGCATGCCTGGCTTCTCAATAGTTTTTTTTTTTCACTATACAAAGATTAGGAAGCGAGATACTATCTCTCTTACATGTCTCCAGGGCATACATTCAGTGATTATTTTGGTTTTTTTCCTTCTGATGTACTGAAACACATTATGTGCTGTGCATGACGGCTCTCAGCATACTGTAACACATACAAAATGTAGTGCCAGCATGTTTGGGCAAAAATAACTTTGTGCCATTTTAACTGCCACAGCAGGTTATTTCTTCACACATGGATAGCTTGTATAACCTAAACTACTGCTCCACATTCCACACACTGACTAGATAATCTGTCAATCACGGAAGATGGCCTTACAGGCCTTCAGTTTCTCTTGGTTTTCTCATAGATACCTTTATATTTGCATCATCCAAAGGCAGAGGCCAGAGGTAATTATTTACCTACATTGTCTGCTGATCATTTCTTAGCACAAATAATCAGCCTAAAAATATATTTAACAAAGAAAAGTCCATTACAACAGCCCAAAAGAAAACCTATTGTTATTATTATCATTAATTATCCACTATCTACACATCTTATATACAGATATGGCCTCTTTATAATGGAGTTCCCCATATGTCCCCATTGTGTAAATAGTTTCTATTAAAAAACCTATAACCAACTAAAACAAAAAAGATCACGAAGAAGACCTCCACTGCTGAGCTCGAGTGGATAAGGGTGTGTGCAGGCCCTTGTACTGCATGTCGAGACATGATCAGCGCTGAACTTCTCTTCTCTTGGCTCCACCACATCGCTTCACTGCTTCAGCTGCGATCTTCTACACCTTCAGGGAAACTCCTCCCTCCGTTCCTAACTCACCTTGTTACACTTACAGTCAGAACAGCGCCGAGCATGCCTGGAACCCTTTGAAATATGTTAAAGGTCTAAGCAAGCATTTAATCCTATACCGTAGTGACTGTAGCATAAAACGAAGGAGACATTAAGGTGCACTTTAAAAAACGGCTTTATCAGCAACGTTATCATAGATCCCGCATAGTCTGACTTTCCACTTTCTTCTTACCCCCCAACCTACCTGGTGCGCCACAGTCTGCGCAGGCGTCATTTCCAGGCTTCTGCAGGATCTCTCTGAAAGCTCGGGTCGATCTTTCATTTGCGGACATTTCAGCGAGCTGATCTGTTATTCCTCCGCTTTCAGAGAGCGGTAGAGACTGGGTTGGGGCGGCGAATAGCCAAAAAAACAGGGAAAGGTGTGTCTGCTTGGGTTTCACGCCCCTACTCGGGGTGCGGACAAGTCCGCACAGGTGGCCTCCTCAGCGCAGAGGTATGCCTCGCATTGAAGGGGATGAAAAAAGAAAAGAAAGAACGTGAACTTCAATGTCCTTCACAAAGTTTCCACAGCAAAAAGTCCCAGTATCTCTCTTTGTTTGCTGAGCCCAAAGCCCACTAGTGGCACTCTTCAGGTGCGTCTTCAGTCTGGGACTGGCTGAGCGGAGCGGATGGCATGAAACTCTACACTAGGAAGTGAAATACAGAGGTTGTTGAAACTTGCTTTTCCGCATAATTCGAGGTTAGATTGCATACCGCACCGGCGCCAACTACACAGGGCTTATTCACTTAAAAAGCGCCTGTCGGACTATTATAGGCCTACCCGGTGAATAATGATAATGTAAATCACTGCAGATTTGGATCTGATGTCAAGTCAATACAGAGTCAGTATTGCCGATACTAATAATGGCAGCTTATGTATGGAAAAGCAATGTGTTGTGATTTATGAGATGAATCATCATTAACGTATCAATTCACACACATTTTAATGACCAATAAATCACTGTGATTTTTCCAAAATACTGAGTAATACAACAAAACACACAATTCAGCTTACATGGAATATAACTGTGCCTGTCTCTAAAGGGTCTTTGGGTCAGCTTCTGTTGTTTAAATCTGCTATAGGCAGTAAATAAAATAAACTTGACAGTTAGCACGAAAAGGTTCAGGCATTTTCCCCCCCCTAAAATACCAATATCGTAAGTTGGTATCAACACTATTGGTAGTTGGATCAATCTGCGGACTGTAGTTTAAATGTATATTAAAGCATGCTGTTATCTTTACTCCAGCATAAAAGAGTAGAGATAACAGGATGTGGTTAGAATATAGGTTTTGGGTTGTTAGTGCACACAGCAAAGTGCAGCTGATTTTAACACCTTTTCACCTTCTAGATAAGTGTTGTCTTGTCTCTGACAGGAAACACAGAGAGCAGGAGTTTCGAACCATGATTCTGCCCCTTTATTCTATTTAAGAGAAGACGATACAAAGACTAAGTTTGTGGCAAGTGGCTATTTGGGGGAGGGGGAGAGGGGCTTTTGACTTTGTTCAACAGATCTTCATATGTTTAAAAAAAAATAGAAAAAAACATAAAGATATGTGTAGAATTTGACCAGACCCTCATTAACCACCAATGGTCTTCTCACTCATGTTGTTGCAATTGAATATCGGAAATTTCTGCAGCCAGGTTTGGTAAAAGGTAAGCACCAAAAAGCTGTTAAAGCAGACAGTCTATCCCCACATGTGCAAATTAAAAGTCAGCAACAACATGTGCATCTAATATTTATATATGGGACACATTTATCATTGCATCCATTTTGTTTTATAGCTTATTGTAGCTCCGTATTTGGCCTGTAGATGGCAACAGCTCACTACTCTTCTGCACATATGAGCACCAGGATGCCTCCTGTCAGTGCTGCACCTTTGTAGCCTCATATAATGTCATCAAATATCACTCTCCTACTCTCTGGATCATAGAGAGTGTGAAGCCCTGCTAGATGCTTAGGCTAGTGGGAGGGTGCCTGATTACACGACTAATCAGCACCTCGGTAGTCTTCCCATTACTTCCCAAGGAAATGATAATCTGTAGAAATATAATGGCAGGAAACAAAAAAAAGTTCCCTTGCACCCGAACGTTCACTCTCCTAATTTGGTTCCCTAAGTGAGACAGATAATGGTTAGGCCGATTTGACAGTCAGTGAGGGTTTGATGTCATTTTGCACTGGCGGATTTTCCCTGTGACAGCAAAAGGCTAATGCCCCTTTACCAAGCTCATTTGTCAACACCACTCCAGCAGTGAGTCGTTTGTCTATTTTTCTAATGCCTCAGTCCCTAAATCTTCTTTTTCTTCTGCCAGTTGTTGAGTTGGAATCTGAAAGCTGTCAAGTTTTGGGTTTGCTTTGCAGCAGCAAATTGATTTGGAGTAAACTTGGTGTCAGTGAAGGACAAGATGTGTTGAGGAACAACTTCAATCAAATGTTTTTTCACAGATAAAAATTAATTAAGGAGATGATTTTGTTATTGTGAGTGAAAGCAGTGACAGTTGTGTCTCGTATCTGTTATTTTTATGTTTGATACCTCTTTGACCCAGTCACAGTATAGTAAAGATCTCTGGAGTTATTTGTGATTTGTCATTGTATTTTATACAACAGTGTTTATTACTTGTACTCTTTCCTTTTTCCAAAAAGGAGTTGACAGAACACCATCTCCATGAAAATACTTGCTTATTACTTCTTTAAAAATTCTT
Source organism: Aulonocara stuartgranti (assembly GCF_965226115.1). NCBI lineage: Eukaryota > Metazoa > Chordata > Actinopteri > Cichliformes > Cichlidae > Aulonocara > Aulonocara stuartgranti. The sequence goes on along the minus strand of NC_138944.1, from coordinate 34,978,968 downwards.
AGTTTTCATAAAAAGTTAAACATTATTATTATTATTGTTAATCTCAAGTTGCATTATATTACCAAAATTATTCACTTGGCTGCCTTCACACACATGAACCTGAGTAACATCCCACCTTAGTTCATTTACAATGACAGCAGCCCACCTTTTGCAGCTATAACTCTTTGGAGCTATAAGGCTTTCCACAATGTTTAAGAGTGTTTATGGGAATTTCTGACCATTCTTCAGAAGCACATTTGTGAGCTCAGACACTGATGTTGGATGAGAGGGCCTGGCTCAGAGTCTCTGCTCCAATTCATCCCAAAGGTGTTGAGGTCAGGACTCAAGTCTTCCACACCAAGCGCATTCATCCATGTCTTTATGGACCTTACTTGTGCACTTGTGTGCAGTCATATTGAAACAGGAAGAGGCCATCCCCAAACTGTTCCCACAAAGTTAGAGGCATGAAATTGTTCAAAACGTCCCTGTATGCGGAAGTATTAAGAGTTACTTTCACTGGACCCGAGGAGCCGAGCCCAAGTCCTAAAAAACAACCACACACCATAATCCCCCCTCCACACAACTTTACACTTGGCACATCCAGTTGCACAATCACCGATCTCCTGGTAACCGACAAACCCAGACTCAGATGGAGATGTGGTATCGGTTATTTCAAAGATCACGTCTCCACTGCTCAAGATTCCGGTGACAGTGAGCTTTACATCACTGCATCCAACACTTTGTATTGAGCTTGGTGATATAAGGCTTGAATTTAGCTGTTCAGCCTTGGAAACCCATTCCATGCAGCTCTCTACGCACTGTTCTTGAGCTAATTAGAATAGAATAGAATAGAATAGAATAGAATAGAATACTTTTATTTGTCAATTTCTTCAAATGTACTTGCCATACAAAGGAATTGAAATTACGTTTCACACTGTCCCATGCGTAGACATTGACAACAATAAGGTGCAGATGCACAACAAAAACAGCCCTAACAATAAAGTAATAAATAGTAATATAATAATATAAATAGTGCTAAAAGAAATACTAAAAATATATATATAGCAGCAGGTGTGTGCAATTGCAATGCAAGTCAGGAATGTTTTCAGTTCTTGGTTCAGAGAGTGTTTCCTTGTTGGAGAGTGTGCGTGGGTGGGTGGGTGGGTGGGTGGGTGGGGGGGGGGGGGGGGGGGGGGTAGAGTCCAATTCTGTCTTCCTATACTTCTGCCAATCTGGTGATTCTGCTGGCTGGGAGCCGGGAGGGAAGAGAGTTCAGCAGTCTCACAGCCTGGTGGATGAAGCTGTTGGTGAGCCTGGTAGTGCGGGAGTGGAGACTTCTGTATCTCTTTCCAGAGGGCAGGAGGCTGAACAGACAGTGCGCGGGGTGGGTTGCATCGTTGACAATTGTGATGGCTTTGCGGGTGAGGCGAGTGGTGTAAATGTCTTGCAGGGAGGGGAGTGGTACACCAACTACAGTGGGGCAAAAAAGTATTTAGTCAGCCACCGATTGTGCAAGTTCCCCCACCTAAAATGATGACAGAGGTCAGTAATTTGCACCAGAGGTACACTTCAACTGTGAGAGACAGAATGTGAAAAAAAATCCATGAATCCACATGGTAGGATTTGTAAAGAATTTATTCGTAAATCAGGGTGGAAAATAAGTATTTGGTCAATAACAAAAATACAACTCAATACTTTGCAACATAACCTTTGTTGGCAATAACAGAGGTCAAACGTTTACTATAGGTCTTTACCAGGTTTGCACACACAGTAGCTGGTATTTTGACCCATTCCTCCATGCAGATCTTCTCGAGAGCAGTGATGTTTTGGGGCTGTCGCCGAGCAACACGGACTTTCAACTCCCGCCACAGATTTTCTATGGGGTTGAGGTCTGGAGACTGGCTAGGCCACTCCAGGACTTTCAAATGCTTCTTACGGAGCCACTCCTTTGTTGCCCGGGCGGTGTGTTTTGGATCATTGTCATGTTGGAAGACCCAGCCTCGTTTCATCTTCAAAGTTCTCACTGATGGAAGGAGGTTTTGGCTCAAAATCTCACGATACATGGCCCCATTCATTCTGTCCTTAACACGGATCAGTCGTCCTGTCCCCTTGGCAGAAAAACAGCCCCATAGCATGATGTTTCCACCCCCATGCTTCACAGTAGGTATGGTGTTCTTGGGATGCAACTCAGTATTCTTCTTCCTCCAAACACGACGAGTTGAGTTTATACCAAAAAGTTCTACTCTGGTTTCATCTGACCACATGACATTCTCCCAATCCTCTGCTGTATCATCCATGTGCTCTCTGGCAAACTTCAGACGGGCCTGGACATGCACTGGCTTCAGCAGCGGAACACGTCTGGCACTGCGGGATTTGATTCCCTGCCGTTGTAGTGTGTTACTGATGGTGACCTTTGTTACTTTGGTCCCAGCTCTCTGCAGGTCATTCACCAGGTCCCCCCGTGTGGTTCTGGGATCTTTGCTCACCGTTCTCATGATCATTTTGACCCCACGGGATGAGATCTTGCGTGGAGCCCCAGATCGAGGGAGATTATCAGTGGTCTTGTATGTCTTCCATTTTCTGATGATTGCTCCCACAGTTGATTTTTTCACACCAAGCTGCTTGCCTATTGTAGATTCACTCTTCCCAGTCTGGTGCAGGTCTACAATACTTTTCCTGGTGTCCTTCGAAAGCTCTTTGGTCTTGGCCATGGCGGAGTTTGGAGTCTGACTGTTTGAGGCTGTGGACAGGTGTCTTTTATACAGATGATGAGTTCAAACAGGTGCCATTCATACAGGTAACGAGTGGGGGACAGAAAAGCTTCTTACAGAAGACGTTACAGGTCTGTGAGAGCCAGAGATTTTCCTTGTTTGAGGTGACCAAATACTTATTTTCCACCCTGATTTACGAATAAATTCTTTACAAATCCTACCATGTGAATTCATGGATTTTTTTTTCACATTCGGTCTCTCACAGTTGAAGTGTACCTCTGGTGCAAATTACTGACCTCTGTCATCATTTTAAGTGGGGGAACTTGCACAATCGGTGGCTGACTAAATACTTTTTTGCCCCACTGTATCCTCTCAGCTGTTCTAACAATGCGTTGTAGAGCTTTTCTGTTATAGTCAGTGCAGCTACCGCCACACACAGTGATGCAGCTGGAGAGGATACTTTCAATAGTTCCTCTGTAGAATGTAGTCAGGATGGGTGGTGGAGCACTTGCCCGCTTGAGTTTGCGCAGGAAGTAGAGGCGCTGTTGTGCTTTCTTGGCCAGTGATGCTGTGTTGGTGGTCCAAGAGAGGTCCTCACTGATGTGCACCCCCAGGAACTTGGTGCTGCTCACCCTCTCCACCGCAGCGCCGTCGATGGTCAATGGGGGGTGACAGGTGTGGCCTCTCTGGAAGTTGACAATAATCTCCTTGGTCTTACTGACATTTAACAGGAGGTTGTTGTCTCTACACCACATGGTCAGGAGCTCAACCTCTTTCCTGTAGTGGGTCTCATCGCCCTTGGTGATGAGCCCCACCAGCGTTGTGTCGTCCGCAAACTTCACAAGGTGGTTGGAGCTGTAGGTTGGTGTGCAGTCATGTGTCAACAGGGTGAAGAGCAGAGGACTGAGCACACAGCCTTGTGGAGCCCCCGTGCTCAGGGTGATGCTGTTTGAGACCTTGTTGCCCACACGCACCGCTTGAGGCCTCTGGCTGAGGAAATCCAGCAGCCAGTTGCAGAGGGAGGTGCTGAGGCCCAGTCTGTCCAGTTTACAGATGAGTTGTTGTGGTATTATGGTGTTGAATGCTGAGCTAAAGTCTATGAACAGCATTCTCACATATGAGTCTTTCTTGTCCAGATGAGTTAGGGCCGGGTGGAGGGCAGAGCAGATTGCATCCTCTGTGGATCGTTTCGCTCTGTATGCGAACTGGTGTGGGTCCAGGGTGGAAGGTAGGGTGGATTTGATGTGTGACATGACTAGTCGTTCAAAGCACTTCATAATAATGGGTGTCAGTGCCACGGGGCGGTAGTCATTGAAACAGGCTGGGGATGGTTTCTTTGGCACAGGTATGATGGTGGCAGTCTTGAAGCATGATGGGACAGTGGCTTGCCTCAGGGAGGTGTTAAAGATGTCTGTGAAGACATTCTTCAGCTCCTCTGCGCAGTCTTTCAGCACACTACCAGGGATGTTATCTGGACCCGCTGCTTTCCGGGCGTTGATGGTGATGAGTGTCCTCTTCACGCTGGCAGCAGACAGGCACAGAGGCTGGTCGTGTGGAGGTGGTGGTGTTTTCTGTGGGCGTGTGTTGTTCTGTGCTTCAAATCGTACAAAGAAGCTGTTCAGGTTGTTGAGCAGAGTGGTGTCGCTCTCACAGCCATGCGCTACAGGCTTGTAGTCTGTAATAGCCTGGATGCCTTGCCATAGGCTTCTTGCATCCTTGCTATCATTGAAGTGGGAGGTTATCTTGTGTGTGTAGTCCTGTTTCGCTTTCCTGATGCCACGGGACAGGTTGGCTCTCGCTGTTCTCAGGCCTATTTCATCCCCAGCTCTGAAGGCCTTGTCTCTGGCCTTCAGCAGCCTGTGGACATCTCCTGTTAGCCATGGCTTCCGGTTGGCTCGAGTTGTGATACTTTTCACTTGTGTTACATCATCAATGCATTTGGTGATGTATGAGCTCACCGTGTCTGTGTACTCCTCGATGTCTATGATGTTATTGTAGGTGGCTGCTTCCTTGAATATGTCCCAATCAGTTGACCCAAAGCAGTCTTGAAGAGCAGAGGTGGCCTCCTGTGGCCACACTCTTACCTCTTTCATAACAGGTTTGATGACCTTCACTCTCTGTCTGTATGCTGGCATTAGCATAACAGTGAGGTGATCAGAGGTGCCGATGTGGGGGAGGGGGATGGCTTTGTATGCTCCTTTTCCCTGTGTGTAGACCAAGTCCAATATGTTGTCTCCCCTTGTTGGAAAATGTACATGCTGATGAAACTTTGGGAGAACAGTTTTAAGATCAGCATGATTAAAGTCTCCTGCGAGGATGATGAAACCGTCTGGGTGTGCTGTTTGTTGCTCACTGATGGCCTGATACAGTTCGTTCAGCGCCGCATTTCTATCGCTGTTGTTGCTAGATGGAGGTATATAGGTAGCGACCAACAAGATCGAACTTACCTCCCTGGGCAGGTAGAAAGGGCGACACTTCACGATCATGAACTCCGCCAGTGATGAGCAGTGTTTGCGTACTACAGTGGCATCACGACACCACTCGTCACGGATGTAAACACAGACCCCGTCACCTCGGGTCTTGCCTCCGTCTACGAGAGCCCTGTCGGCTCTGTAGCATGCTAGCTGCTCCAGTTGTATGGCTGACTCCGGAATGTTGTCATTAAGCCATGTCTCGGTGAAAACTAGCACACAACAGTCACTTACTTTGCGATTCGCTGATCTCAGAAGTCGTATGTTGTCCATTTTATTGTCCAGAGATCGTACGTTGGCTAAGAGGATCGATGGTATGGCTGGGCGAGTTGGCTTAGCCTCAAGCCTGACTCGGACACCTCCGCGCTTCCCCCGCTTCCTTGTCCTAGCGCACCGCTTTCGACACCTCCTTGCCCAGGGAGGGTTAGCAGGCGAGTCCGGTGAGTTGCTAGGCCAGCTAGCAGGCTGTCGCAGAAGTCCTATCTCCCTTAGCATCTCAACGTTAGTGTTCAAAACTTGGCAAATCTTGCTTCTCCGAATGTGTAAGAGAGCCTGACGACTGTACACATATTCCGACGTGGACTGGCGAGAAACACTTGCAGAAAGACACTTACTTGACGAACAAAACATCGCATTTTCAGGAGAGCGTGAGGTCGCTGCATCTACACGCGCCGCCATGTTATAATTGAAGGCCGCATGAAGTTTAGAGGTCTGTAGTTATTGATTCTGCAGAAAGTTTGTGACCTCTGCAACCTTCTGCCATGATTTTACATGGCCCACCACTCTGTGGCTGAGTTGCTGTTGTTCCCAATCACTTCCAGTTTGTTATAATACTGCTAACAGCTGACTGTGGAATATTTAGTTGTGAGGAAATTTCATGAATGAACTTGTTGCACAGGTGGCATCCTATAATGGTACAATGCTGGAACTCACTTAGCTCTGAGCTCAACCCATTCTTGATTTTATACACCTGTGACAGTGGAAGTGATTGAAATACATTGATTCAATTATTTAGATTACCGATTTAATACTTTTGACAATATAATGTATGCTTGAGGAAATTACAGCATTGTGCAAAAGTCTTGAGCCAATATTCATTTATGATCATCTTGCAAAGAGAAGAGAACAAAAAAAGGAAACATTCAAAGAGGAGCCTTGAATTTCTTTCAAGAAGCCTGGAGAACTGTTCCTGAATGAAATGACAAGAAAGCTGTCCCATGCCTTACATACATGTATATTTCCACTTTAATAATCAGAAATTTCCCCTTTTCCCAGCAAAATATTAAAAAAATGTGGATCAACTCTAGACAAATACAGTATGTGTTATTGTATGCTTTTTTTTTCTCATATTTTTATTGAGAGACAAGTGTACAGTGGTTTACAATGACAATACAATCTGTTCCCCTCACATATTTTTTAGTTTTTCTTACATGAACAGATACGATAACACACACACACAGGCACACCCACACACACGCTTAAATAAACAAACAAAACAAAACCTAATAAGAAACCCAAAACAAACACAAACAACAAACCCCAAAACACACAAAAAAAAAGAAAAAAAGAAAAGGGGGGGGGGAAGAGATATGATATTAATCAGCTGGTAGAGCATGTAATGACTTGCAATAGTCTACGAAGGGGCCCCAGATACGATAAAATTCTCTGTATTTGCCCTTCGCCACAAGGCCTATCTTTTGCAATTTAAGAAATGACATCACATCTCTAAACCAAAAAGAAACTGAAGGTGGCTTTGAAGATTTCCAAAGGAATAAGATGCAACGTCTAGCCAAAAGTGATGTAAAGGCTAAAATTTTGAACTGTGTAGGGTCGGTTAGACCAGTGTTGACTGGAAGCCCAAAAACAGCTAGAAAAGGGTCCATGCAGATTTGGGTCCCAAGAGCCTTGGAAAGAATAACTGAATACTGACTCCAGAAGCCATGGAGTCTTGGGCACAGAAAGAACATATGGCCTAGGTCACATGGGGTGGCATGACATCTCTCACACTGATCCATCACTTGTGGGTAAATCTCAGACAGACGAGACTTTGAATAGTAAACCCTGTACAACACCTTGAACTGGATAAGTTGTAACCTGGCACAGGACGTACTATAACGGACATTGGATACTGCCTTCTCCCATTGCTGATCCGAAAAAATTACTCCTAACTCCCGCTCCCAAGCCCCCCTAATTTTAGCAACTGAATGGACATTTAAATCCATAAGTTGTTTATATATTAAAGATATAATTGACTTCTTATTGGGTTTAAGGGATAAGAATTCCTCCCACGGTTGGACATTTGGAAGAAGAGGGTAGGAGGGGAAGAGAGCAGAAGTGCAATGCCGTGCCTGAAAATAACGGAATAGATTGGTAGCCGGAAGATTTGTTTCTGAACACAGGTCTAAAAAAGTTAAGAAAGTACCATCTTTATAGAGATCCTTAAACGTATTAATACCATGATGCTTCCACTGTACATAGGTACCATCAATGAGGCCAGGAGTAAACAGATGGTTCTGCGTGATGGGCATGTGTACTGACGCAGAGATGTACTTAAAATGACTCCTGAATTGTGACCAGACCCTTAGACTAGACTGTACCACGGGATTTTGGGTGAAATGAGAAGGCTTAAGTGGTAGTGGAGAGAACAATAAAGCTTCTAAGGATGAGGAAGTGCACGACAGGCGTTCCAGTTTGCACCACAGCAGATCTTGAGATTCAAGCCAATGGGTCAATTTGTGAACATGAGAGGACCAATAGTAAAATAAAAAGTTAGGCAAGGCAAGACCACCATCAAATGTCAGTCTCTGTAATAATGATTTCCTCACCCTGGGGTGTTTCCCTCCCCACAAAAACAATGTAACTAGCTGGTCTAACTTTTTGAAAAAAACTTTAGGTAAAAATATAGGAATACTCTGAAACAGAAATAACAATCGAGGCAAAATGTTCATCTTTACAGCATTGATCCGACCAATCCATCTCTGAAAATCCAATTGAATTTGAGTCATTAAAGGGGAGAAATTGGAAGAGTATAGAGAAGACAAAGTACGAGTCACGTTAACTCCCAAATACTTAAAGCCGGCAGGGCTAAGTCTAAAAGGAATGTCAGATTGTTTAAGTGTAAGACTTAAAGAATTTATGGGGAAACATTCACTTTTAAGAAGATTTATTTTGTAACCTGACAGAGAGCCGAACTTGTTTAATGGAGACACAATCGATGGTATGCTAGATAAGGGATCAGAAACATATAGAAGCAGGTCATCTGCATATAAAGACAATTTTACGTCAAGGCCTGACCGGGAAATACCACGAAAATGAGGAAGAGCCTTCAAAGCTATAGATAGGGGTTCAATTACAATAGCAAAAAGGAGACTCCTAAAATGGCGGCGCGTTAGCTAGACGCACACTTCCCTCCTCCGTGAATCTTTGCCAAGACACCTAACGTAAAATCAACTTTTGAAGTTAAACTCTAACGGTATCCGCGCTTAGGACTCTTTTATGTCGTCTGCACCAGGTAAATCGGGCAGGGGTCGTGGTAAACCCTCACAACCTAAAATTGATTTCGGACCAACTAAACAAAGTGGAAAAGCTAAAGCTAGCGCCATGTCGGAAGAGTCAATTAGCGCTGAAGAGGAAGGACCAAGTCACGCTCCGATTCTTGAAGCTATCAAAGACTTGAAAACCGACTTCTCCAACAGGTTTGACGGAATAATGGCTGCAATTGAGGGAGTGAGAAACGAGGTCGGAGAGTATTGTAAATGTCGAGACACGCATTTCCGACACTGAGGACACGGTCGATAGCCTTCAGAGAAAAGTCCAGAGTCTCGAAAAGAAAACCAGAGATATGGAGGACAAAGTAATGGACTTGGAAACAAGGGCCAGGAGGGCTAACCTGAGACTGGTGAATTTACCGGAGAAGGTGGAGGGAACGGATGCTTGCGCATTTCTGGAAACCTGGATCCCGGAGACGCTGGACATCCCTCTGCTGAAATCAAAGCTATTCCTGGAAAGGGCGCATCGAATCGGCCCGAGAAACGACCCAAACGCCCCCCCAAGAACACTGATCATGAAATTCCTGAGCGATAGGGATAAGGCAATGGTGCTGAAAGTGACCAAAATCAAAAAGCAAATACTCTACGAGGACAAACCGGTGCGGTTTATCTCAGACCATGCCCCAGCCAGTCTGGTCTATTTGGATCCAGGGCTAGTACGAGATCCCCCAAAATGGAAATTTCAGCAAAAATGGATAAAGGACAAAGACCTACTGGCGTACCTTGACAAACAAATTACTGATTACTTTGAGCTCAATACTTCTGAAACATCTCCGTGTATTAGATGGGAAGCATTCAAAGCCTTCATTAGAGGCCAAATAATTAGCTTCACAAGCTCAAAATCTAAGAAGGCCAGACAAGAGCTGAAATTATTGGAATCAAAAATTAAAGCTACTGAGGATATGTACTTTAAGAACCCCTGTCCCAAGCGGCACCAAAGTTTGCTGTTATTAAGAACCCAATATAATGAAATCTCAGCTTCAAAAGCTACAGCTAACTTATTAAAACTTAAGCAGTCCGTTTTTGATCAAGGGGAGAAATCAGGTAAAATTCTGGCTTGGCGTATAAAACAATTCCAATTGGAAAGATCAATCACTGCACTTAAAAATGATAAAGGGGAAACAATCTCTGACCCTGCTGCAATAAGTGACTCTTTCAAGGCCTATTATGAAAGGTTATACAGTTCTGACTTAAACCCAGGTGAACCAGACCCCAATTTTTTCTCTTTTCTTGACAATATGAATATCCCCAGAATAGAAGAAGAGGAATCCTTGAGACTGGGGGCTAAACTGACTCTGGACGAAATCTCAGAGGCAATAATGAGTATGAATTCTGGAAAGGCTGCAGGGCCAGACGGTCTGCCAATTGATATCTATAAGAAGTTTGTATCCAAATTAAAGGCACCCCTTTTGGAAATGTTTTCTGAATCTGCTCAAAAGGGGATACTCCCACCCACTCTGAGAGGGGCCTTAATTACACTTCTTCCCAAACCTGGAAAATCTAATGATAAATGTGAAAACCTGCGGCCAATTAGCCTCTTAAACTCAGATTTAAAGGTACTCTGTAAAATTCTAGCAAAGAGACTGGAGGGCCTTTTGCCAGACATCATCAAGGAAGATCAAAATGGGTTCATGGTTGGGCGTCAGGGATTCCACAATGTTCGACGAGTGTTAAATATTTTACACGAGCAAGGGGGGTCTTCAGATACAGCTTTCTTGGCACTAGATGCCGAGAAGGCTTTCGATAGGGTGGAATGGCCCTATTTGCTTGAGGTTCTTGGTCGCTTTGGTTTGGGAGTGGGATTCTGTAACTGGGTCAGGCTTCTATATAATAACCCATATGCAGAAATAATTACCAATAATGTTATCTCAAAACCAGTTGAGATTGGAAGAGGTTGTAGACAAGGTTGCCCCCTATCCCCCCTTTTATTTGTAATTGCAATTGAACCACTTGCTATTGCTGTAAGAGAACACTGTGTGATCACGGGTATAGAGATCGGAGGGTTCGACCATCGAATAGCTCTTTATGCTGACGATGTGATCCTCTTTCTTAAAAATCTGGGAAAATCTATTCCAGCCATTTTAGACCTAATTGGAAAATTTGGACATATTTCTGGTTATAAAATCAATAAATCAAAATCTTCTATAATGCTTTTGAACTCAGAAGAAAGGATGAATCCACCTAAATACACCTGCCATTTTAGAAATGTGAATCAGTTTACTTATCTAGGTATTCAGATTGTCCCGAAATTGGAAGAGGTGGTGAACCATAATTATAGTCCAATTATGACTGACATATCCAAATCAGTGGAGAGATGGTCGAGTCTCCAAATTTCACTGATTGGTAGAATAAATATACTAAAGATGAACGTGCTCCCTAAGCTTCTGTATCTGTTTCAGAATATCCCCTTGCCACCCCCCTCAGACTTTTTCCTTAAAATAAGAAAACTGTTTAATCAGTTTTTATGGAATAACAAGCGTCCCAGACTTCGCTTATCACTTTTGTACTTGCCCTTTGATGCAGGAGGGCTGCAATGTCCTAACATGGTTTGGTATTACTGGGCAGCCCAGTTAAGAACTATAATGTTCTATTATGCTGCAGAAAAGCCCCCCGCATGGAGAACTATTGAGTCTCTCTCTCTTAGGCTTCCACTTCCTACATATGTATACTCTGATAAATATAATAAACTCAAAGACATTACGCTTAATCCTATAGTTAAAAACATGATTTATATCTTACATGTCACTCAAAGATATTTAAACGTAAAATCTCCCCTCTCCGTTTTTAGCCCGATTTGGGGCAACAATTATTTTGCCCCGGGTAGGGCGGACGGTGGTTTTAAAATGTGGGCAGACTCGGGGCTGGGACTGGTGAAGGATGCTTTCGGGGGTGATGGAAGACTTTTAAGTTTTGAACAACTAATCTCTAAATTTAATATTCCCCGAAAGCACTTTTTCAAATACCTACAGTTTAGGAGTTTTATCAGGTCTTATCATAATGATTTTACACATATTCCCCCGCTGTCCACATTAGAGAACCAAAAACCCCAGTGGTAGAGGGATGATATCAGAATTATATAACTTGATGATGACATCCTCTCCTGATTCATCTGCTGCTAAGCTTGAAGCTTGGAGGTATGACTTACAGGAGGACTTGACAGTGGAACAATGGAGTAGAGCATGTAAGCTAGCCCAAACACAGACAGGGAACACGTGTCTAAAATTGCTACAATTTAATTGGTTGATAAGATAAGATAAGATAAGATAACTCTTTATTGTCATTGCACAGTCATACATAGTACAGTAGTACAATGAAATTGGAAAAACTGTCCTACGTCGGCACTACATATAACACAACACAACACGATATGACACATCACAACGTAACAAACAACACAACACAGTATATTAACTTAGTATAAAAAAGAAGAATAAGTGTATGTGTATTGCACACTGTTATTATTGCACATTAATTATTATTGCACCTTGTTATAAATATAAATATTATTGTTATCGTTTTAAACATTGTTACCTCCCCCTAAAAAGTCCAGGGAGGTATCCAGTCAGGTCAGCTATTTACATTGATCAGGGCTATTGCCCTGTTGTAAAAGCTGTCCTTGAGTCTATTTGTTCGGGACCTCAGCAGCCTGAACCTCCTGCCAGACGGCAGCAGCTTAAACACCCGGTGTCCTGGGTGTGTGCAGTCCCGTAGGATGCTGCGTGCCCTCTTGAGACAGCGAGTGCTGTACAGGTCCTTCAGGGAGGGATGATGAGAGTGTACATAACACCAGAAAAACTTAACAAATTTAATATGCAGATTCCTGATATCTGTAATAGATGTGAAGAAGATAAGGGCACATTGCTCCACTGTTTATGGTCATGTCCAAAAATAAAGGAGTTTTGGGAAGAGGTTGGAGCAATGATAAAGGAGATTTTGTCAATTAAACTTGTGATGGATCCCAAACTTTTCCTACTGGGATTATATCCTGTAGGGTGTAACATAGATCATTTTGAAAAAATCTTCATAAACATGGGAATACTACAAGCAAAGAGAGTGTCAAGTGTTCCTCTGACTGTGAGGTGTCCACACTTGAAAAAGACCAGACTTTGAATTTCACTCAACTTTATTTAGACCAACTAGTTTGATAGCTGGTAGGTAGCAGCAGGTAAAAAACCTTTCAACACAAAAATAAAGAACATTCCATTAACCATTCAGATAAATTACATGCATTACACAGAAGACAGATGAAATAACAAAATACACTTCAGTAAAGCCATTTACCATGTGGTTAACTGTGTTAATTTAACTGTGGTTCTTAAATATACAAAATGTGTCTTCTTTGCATTTAACACTTTTTTATAAACAATTGTATTTTAAAGTATACATTTTAGCGTTCACAAACATTTTAATAGACTTTAACTAAGGATTTTCTTTACAAAGAATTATTTTCTTTAAATCAAAACCAAACATTTATTCACTAGTTTTACGATCCACCCAAGGATTTGGGGTAACTATTTTTAATATTAATTAACATAAATATGTGGGAACACTAACTGCACAAACAATTTATTCAAACTTAAACATTCATTTTTGTCAATATAATTAAACTTAAATGCAGCAACTATTTCCCTAAGCGTAAAACATTTGCACAACTGAGCTTCCATAGTCCCAGATACATCTGCAAAAGCAAAATGTGAACTCAAGAGCTTACCGATAGCCTGTCTTGTTCAAAGTCTTCCTCACAGTGGAAAAGTGCTTTGTTTGCCGTCCTCTCAGTATGTTGCACCCGGGTCAAATGACTGCTGCATGCATTTAAAGGTTTACTCGGCACGCCCACCCTTGATTGCTCTAATGTGGCTCACCTGGCAGGGCGGCGCACACCAGGCCGTGCTTAGTTGTTGATTGCACCCAAGGTCTAATCAGCGGCCATGGGTAAGCAGCAGCACCGAACAGGTAGAGGGCAGGAGGAGGAAAAGAGGAATAACAGCCACACCTACTAGGTCAGCGCGACACCTCCCACTCGATCTTTGCTCAGCACTGTCTGGAAAGATCGCACTCAGGTGGGCTGGTCCCTTACTTGATCTTCCACCGGTAAAAGGACCACAAGACGCCGGATGTCCCGATGTAAGGTGGTGCCCAGCTCAGGACTTGTGGTAGCGGGTTTTGGACTCTTTATCGCAATGCTGGAACTTGGAGTGACCCTCACATGCACATCTCGAACGATCCCTTTAGAATCAGGATTCACGCTGATGACTTTTGCGAGTCTGAACTGCCCTCTAAGGGCATTTTGGTCGCAGAGCCAAACTATGTCTCCAACAGCAATGTTTCTCTCTGCAGTATGCCATTTACTGCGGATGAACAGGTTTGGTCCAGCGAGTTGGCTCCAGGACCTCCAGAAGTTGTTGACTATGGTTTGTATTTCCTTCAGCCTTTTGAAAGGATAATTTGTGAAGTCAACAGTTTTGAAGTCCCCACTTTGTGTGGCTCGACCAAGCAACAGATTATTCGGCGTGATGTAGTCAATGCGATCTTCTCGGCTCTGAAATCTGGCATCAATGGGTCTCTCATTTGCAAGGTTGGCGGCTAGCTGGAGTGCTGTCAGAAACTCACTAAAGGTAAGAGCCTCTGTATTGCCGAGAGTATGGAGGGCTCTCTTGGTAACTCTGACAGCAGCTTCGGCGGCCCCATTTCGGTGAGGTGAGTCAGCGGGAAGAATCTTCCATGCCCAGATGGTCTCATTTTTGGCAGAGTATTCTTCAAGCGACTCCTTGTTTTGTCGTCTCAGGTAAGCATACATTTCTTCCAAGACAGGTTTGGCGCCGACAAAGTTTGTACCAGGATCTGACCAGATTTTTCGGGGATGGCCCCGGACAGAAGTGAACCTCTGGTAGGCAAGCAGGAAGCTCTCTGTTGATAGTGTGCTCGCTAGTTCGACATGAATGGCTCGGCTTGCCATACAGCAAAACACAACTCCCCAAACTTTCATGGTCACTCTTCTCTTGACATCATCCCTCACATGATAGGGTCCAAACAGGTCAACAGATGTAAATTCGAATGGTGCAGCAGGATTTGACCTCTCTTCAGGTAAGTCCCCCATTACTTGCTTGCAGGTTCTTGCCTTTGCCTTCTTGCAGATGATGCACTGGTCAACGACCTTTTGGGCAATAATTCTTCCTCTGACAACCCAAGCCTTCATTCTCATCCGCAGTAAAGTTCCTGCCACTCCGTTATGTCCCTTGCTGTGTGCTTCTCTGGCAAGGAGGGTGGATAACCAGGCTTGGAATGGTAGAAGGGGAACGGCTCTGCGGTCCTTTTTGAAGGTTTGGATTCTGCCCCCACAAACTAGAAGTCCACTTGTTTGGTCTTTGTAAACGACTAGTCTGTCTGTTGTGGTGCTTGGGAAGGTGACGCCCTCTTGTGCTGCTAGGCAAAGGTCTCGGAAAGCATCTCGTCTTTCGCTGACTGTGAGGACACCCGAAGATGGTACTACCTCCCACTTTTCTTGGTCTCTGGTCTTTGATCTCATGAACTTTTTGGCAACCCTCCAGACCCACGCCACGGTCCCAATCAGCCTTCTCAGGTTGCTGAATCGCCTTTCGTCGATTAGCTGTTGGGTTGCTACTCCTCGTGGTCTTCTCGACTCTACGTGTACTGAGTCCTGAGCCGCCTTGATGTGCATTCTGGTAAGGACCGCAAGAAAAGTCTTTTTCTGTAGCTTTGTGACCGTTTCTCGAGCTTGGGCAGCGACTTCTCCGGCGGATTTCTTCAGCCACTCATCTCCAGGAAGTTGGAGAAACTTTGGACCCGACTGCCACTCGGAGTCCTCGGTTAGGGCATCTGGACTGGCCCCTCTGGTGAGAATGTCTGCAATGTTTGCTGACCCAGGAATCCACCACCAATCCTGGACATCAGTGCTACTCTGGATTTCACCAACGCGGTTTGCGAAGAAGGTCTGGAAACCGTAGCTCTCACGCTGGATTGCACCGGAGACTTGGCTTAGCAGTTCTCGCCTGGTGAGTGGATCAGGTGTTTGCGCTCTGACTTCTTCTCTGAGCAGGTCTTGACCAAGGCGCATTTTCCTCCTTTTCTTTGAGAAGTTCACTGCGACCATGACATGAAGCTTGTCATCATTGATGGTGTAGCCAAGGCCAAGGGCTTTGTTGTCATCTTCCATCAGCTGGTTTGGCAGGATCATAGTCTTTGGCTCTGATCGGGGCAACTCTTTCTTTGACTCCTCCCTCCCACTTTGACTGGAGTAGACCCAAGGCTTCATGTAGAATCCTCCAGCTCTCAGGATGTGCTCGATGTTGGCTGTTAGGAGTCTCAGATGGTCGAGGTCATTGTGTGATGTCAGGATGTCATCGACATAAACATCTTCTTCCAGCACACGTTTCTCTTCTGTGAAGTGACTGAATGAAGGTAGGTTTGCAGTTTCTCTCATGGCGACTTGGGCTATGCAACCAGCAGGTTTGTCTCCAATGTTGACTCTTGTTATGGCATAGTCTTCTATGTCTGCATCTTCTGTGTCACGCCACAAGAATCTGTGCAAGTGGACTTCTCGATCTTCCAGCCAGACGGAGTTGTACATCTTGCGGACGTCACCAAGGGCGGCGTAGACACCAGCTCGGAACCTCAGCAGGACAGCTCTTATCGGGTTCAGGACATCAGGACCTTTGATGAGGATGTCATTCAGGCTGAGGCCTCTGTACTTCTGGCTGCTGTTCCACACCAACCTCACTGGGGTAGAGACAGAGTGTGGATTTGGCGCGATGAGGTGGCTTATATACCATACTGGCCCAGTCCAACTCTGCAGGACTTCTTTGGACAGCTTCACTGCAGCTCTGCGGTTTACCATCTCATGAACTTGTGCAGCATAGGCCTTCTTCCATTCAGGTTCTTTAGATAGCTTCATCTCGGTTCTGATGAATGTTGCTTCTACTGCTTTCCTGTTATTTGGCAAGGTTGCTGGATCTTCTACCCATGGGTATTTAGCATGCCAATGCGGTTCACTGTTGTGGGCATCTCCAGTTGAGTAAGTCAGGCCATTCCTCACGATCTCCATCTCCCTCTCTTCTGCAAGCGTCATTTCTTTACCCCCTGGCTGGCAGCTCCCACAACGACACCCTCCACATCTCGGCTGGCAAGCGGCTCTGATGCTTTCCCACCTCCACCACTTCAGAAAGTCTCTGCTGCTGGTAGCTGTGGTGGATAGAGTCTCAGGGTGATCAGGGTGCTGACAGGAAGCTAGGTCTTTAGTGAACTCTTGGTACTTGAATGCAGCAGCTCTCATTGATCTTGCAAAGTGAGTTTTGGAGGTGTGGGCCATCAAAGTGACTTCCTCAAAGAGGTCTGGATGCGTGCCCCCGATTGTTTTGCCAAGTGGACCGTCCCAGAGAACCAGGTCACCGATGGAACGGATCTTTTGGGGCACCAGCTGGCCTTCTTTATGGCTGATTAGAAGCTGGATCTCTCTGGGTCTGATGAGGTCTTGGAGAGGGATGTCAGGGAAGATCTTTTGTAGCTTCTGAGGTGGAACATGTCTTTCCACTTCAGCAATCTTGTCAAGACCATAGCAAACTAACTGGTGAGGCTTTAAAGTTCCTCTTGAGGTGTTGACACGGATCTTGAGAAGGTAGCGCTTGGTTGCCACAGACACCTTCATACCTCCGATACCCTGGATGACAAGCATGACGTCTTCACTGCGAAGGTTGAGCTTACTTGCGGCTTTATGGGTTATGTAGTTTGTGTCAGATGCTAGATCAATTAGTGTCCCAATTCTCTGCCCATCATTGGCGATGACGTCAAGGAGCATCAGGATCACAGGGTACTCTTTTAGACCAGTCCCCTCCAGTAGACCTCTCTCTGCTGCCATGGAGTTGAAGGCTCGTGATGAGACGTTGCAGAAAGCTTTCCGACACTCCTGCGCTAGCTCTGGCGATAGTTTAGAGATGAACTCTTCTTGAACCTCTGTATACCTCCTCCCCTCAGCTCTCGCCGGACCAGACTTGGGCCTTTGTGATAAGGGTCGTGGCAAGGGACAAAGAAGGTAATGATGCTGGTCTTTGCACTCTGGTTTTCCACACAGGTAAGTAGTCTTTCTGCAGGGTTCATCGTGGATCTCGAGGCATCTCTTGCAGGCTCCAAGTTGCTGCACTGCATCCTCTTTCTCCTGTAACTTTGTGTTGGTTCGAAACCGTCTGCAGATGTAGAGCTTTCTCTTGTGCTTTGGGTCCCCACAGATGATGCAGCCTGCTGGATCAGTACTGGATTTAACTGACTTGGTACGGGCGTACTTTACTGGGAACTTTATTCTCTCCTTGGCAGGGTCGATGTCTCTCAGCTGGTCTAACTGCTCGTAGATGGACTCTTGAGATTGGAGGTATGCGAGCAGCTTGTCAAACCGGTTCTGATGAGTCACAGCATTCTTTGGATCAGCAGCGTGGGTAAGCCAGTCTTTCTTTAGGGACTCAGGCAGCTTGCTTTCAATAGACTTTATTACCAAGAGGTTCTTTATGGCATTTGCTTCATCCAGCTCACTCAAATCATAGAGGGCCTTTTCAACTGCGTGGATAAGCTCTATAATTCTTCTAGGCTGGTTGCTACGGACAGGAGGGATAGCTTGAAGCTCCTCAATGATTTCAATGGCGATGGTGGCTTGATTTCCATAGCGGTTCTCAAGGACTCTGAAGATCTCATCGGCCGAGGTGTATGTGGACAGGCGCAGATCTTTGGCCACTTTATCATCGAGGCTATCGAGAAGTTGGAATTTCTTTACTTCCACGGACCCGGTTGGTTCACCTTGCTTTTGCAGAGCCTCCCATTCCTTCCGCCATCTGTAGAACTCACGCTGGCTGCCGGTGAACTTTGGTAAAGCTGTGGCTTTCAATTTTATGGCTGCGACCGAGGCTGCGTTGCGGACTGTGACAACTGCTTGGTCGGCATCTCTTTTAATTCTCTCTGCTTTGATAACGGCGGCCTTCCCTGACACCAGCTTTGGAAGGCAGGTTTCGAGCTCCATCAGTCGACGATCACAATCTCGCCTCTCAGCAGGTGGCGCCCAGCGGTTCCATGTCTGGTGTGCCTGCTTAGCTTTCTTCACCAGTTCTTCTAGATGGTGGAGCATAAAATCATATGCCTCCAGGGGTGTATCAGGCTGAGTGGATGTGACGTTCTCACACGCCATTTCTGCTGATTTTAGAGCAAGGGTCAGTTCTTTTTCACCATATGATGTCCACAGTGTCTCTCTGATCAGGTGCTTCACCTCCTTCAACTTCTGCTCACATTCTTTCTCCGTTTTTTCGACGTCTGCTCTCTGTTGGCCCATCAGCTCCGGTGTGCCCTCTGCTTCACACTGCGTGATGTAGGCGGCTTCAAGCTCCTCGTTCGCGTCAATCACTTTGGAGCCCTCTACTGTGAGTCTCTTGAAGGAATCCCGCAGCTCCTCTACAGACATATCCATGTGGGTCCTTATTATATGGTTGGTGAGTCTGGAAAACAGTC
The DNA here is from genome assembly GCF_965226115.1 of Aulonocara stuartgranti. NCBI lineage: Eukaryota > Metazoa > Chordata > Actinopteri > Cichliformes > Cichlidae > Aulonocara > Aulonocara stuartgranti. The sequence continues at coordinate 34,959,759 of NC_138944.1, read as the reverse complement.
TCTTTGCAGTGGTTCGCTCTATTTTCAGCTCTTCGAGTGACTTGGACTCAGCCATGCTGTTTTCTCGGTTGTTGATTGGACTGGCAAACGGCGTGCGATTTCCTCCAGGCCCCCAGGTGGAGTCTTCTCCGTCTTTGTGGTGAGCTTTTGTGGAGTCTTCACTGGTCAAGGCCGGTGTCTCTACTGGCCAGGCCGGTTTTTTACTGTCAAGTGTTCCTCTGACTGTGAGGTGTCCACACTTGAAAAAGACCAGACTTTGAATTTCACTCAACTTTATTTAGACCAACTAGTTTGATAGCTGGTAGGTAGCAGCAGGTAAAAAACCTTTCAACACAAAAATAAAGAACATTCCATTAACCATTTAGATAAATTACATGCATTACACAGAAGACAGATGAAATAACAAAATACACTTCAGTAAAGCCATTTACCATGTGGTTAACTGTGTTAATTTAACTGTGGTTCTTAAATATACAAAATGTGTCTTCTTTGCATTTAACACTTTTTTATAAACAATTGTATTTTAAAGTATACATTTTAGCGTTCACAAACATTTTAATAGACTTTAACTAAGGATTTTCTTTACAAAGAATTATTTTCTTTAAATCAAAACCAAACATTTATTCACTAGTTTTACGATCCACCCAAGGATTTGGGGTAACTATTTTTAATATTAATTAACATAAATATGTGGGAACACTAACTGCACAAACAATTTATTCAAACTTAAACATTCATTTTTGTCAATATAATTAAACTTAAATGCAGCAACTATTTCCCTAAGCGTAAAACATTTGCACAACTGAGCTTCCATAGTCCCAGATACATCTGCAAAAGCAAAATGTGAACTCAAGAGCTTACCGATAGCCTGTCTTGTTCAAAGTCTTCCTCACAGTGGAAAAGTGCTTTGTTTGCCGTCCTCTCAGTATGTTGCACCCGGGTCAAATGACTGCTGCATGCATTTAAAGGTTTACTCGGCACGCCCACCCTTGATTGCTCTAATGTGGCTCACCTGGCAGGGCGGCGCACACCAGGCCGTGCTTAGTTGTTGATTGCACCCAAGGTCTAATCAGCGGCCATGGGTAAGCAGCAGCACCGAACAGGTAGAGGGCAGGAGGAGGAAAAGAGGAATAACAGCCACACCTACTAGGTCAGCGCGACAGAGAGTGATAGCTCTAACGTGGAGGAGTCTTGGCAAACCAAGTATTTCACATTGGTTCAGAGAATTGTCTTTATGTTTACCATTAGAGAAAATTACATATACTCTAAAAGATAAACAAGAAATTTTCCAGAAAATTTGGGGGCGCTACATCCAGTATATTGGGAATAAAGATCTATCTGGTTTACTGTGTGAGACAGGGACAGCCTAGCTATTCCCTGTACAGGACCACAACCATATGCTGCAATCTGAAAATTATTCTTTAAAATCTGTCAGAGGTCTCATGGACTCAAGTGCTTTCATTGAATGTACCTTGTGTTTCGTTTATTGTGTAAATTTGTTTGTGTATGTACTTTATATATGTATATATGTAAAACTTTAATAAACATAATGTTGAAAAAAAAACAATAGCAAAAAGTAGGGGGGACAGGGGGCAACCCTGTCTCGTGCCGCGTGACAATGAGAAGTAGCCAGAGGAAACACCATTTGTATAGACACTGGCTTGGGGTGCCTTGTACAACAGTCGAATCCATGAAATGAATCTGTCCTTGAAACCAAATCTTTGCAAGACCGCAAAGAGAAAGCTCCACTCCACACGATCGAAAGCTTTCTCAGCATCAAGTGAGATAACTACTTCTGAATTAGTGGTCGAGTGTTGGGAAAGAATGACATTCAAAAGCGTGCGGACATTAAAGAACAGCTGGTGGCCTTTAATAAAGCCATTCTGTTCATCTGAAATAATAGTAGGAAGAACCTTTTCAGGGCGAATTGCTAAAATTTTAGCCAAGACTTTAACATCAACATTCAGCAGTGAAATAGGCCTATACGAGGTGCAAGACGTAGGATCCCTACCCTTCTTTAAGAGAACAGTAATTAGTGCTTGAGACAATGTAGGGGGCAATAGACCACGTTCAAAAGATTCATTATACACTGAAAGAAGTAGTGGGGCTAACTTGTCTACAAATGTTTTTAAAAATTCAACTGAAAACCCATCAGGTCCTGGTGCCTTACTATTGTGCATGGTCTTGATTGCATGCACAATTTCATCCAACCTAAAAGGGGCATCTAATTGTTCAGCTATAACAGGATCGACAGTGGGCATTATAAGACCGTTAAAAAAGAAATCCATCTCAGAGGCGTCAGCAGCAGATTCAGATTCATATAGGGAGGAATAATACGTCTTAAACACCTCGTTGACTTCCTTTGAATCAGAGACCAAGTTGCCTGCCGCATCTTTAATTTGAGAAATTAATCGAGAAGAGGCCTGACGTTTTAACTGATGGGCCAAAAGCCTTCTGGGCTTATCACCATGTTCATAATAAGTCGCACGCGCACGAAGTAAGAGTCGTTCAGCATCTGCTGTAGAAAGTAAATCAAATTCGGTCTGCAAGTCAAGTCGTCTTTTATGCAAATCAGGAGTGGGACTGTCAACAACCTGTCTATCTATGTCACAAATTTGTGTAGTCAAAGTTTGAAGTTTGGCTTTGTGGCTTTTAGTGGAATGGGCAGAGAAAGAAATTATTTGCCCACGCACCTATGCCTTAAGAGATTCCCAAAGCAATGACCTCGTAACAGTATCGCTGTCGTTAAACACCATAAATTCATCAATTGCGGATTTGATAAAGGTAACAAACCCCTCATCCGAAAGCAACAAAGAGTTAAATCTCCAGGGTGAGGAAAAAGAGGACTGGGCTATGAGCTTGATGTCAACGCTAAGTGGTGCGTGATTGGAAATGACAATAGGATGATATGTAGATGACAGTACTTTTGGAATAAGGGAACCGTCCACAAAAAAATAATCAATCCGCGAAAAGGACTGATGTACCTGAGAAAAGAAAGAGTACGCTCTGGTAGTAGGGTTAGAAAACCTCCAGGGATCTACAAAACCATTCTGAGACATAAACTCTGAAATAGACTTGGACATAGAGGATTGGGTCAGGGTCCGAGGATTCGAGCGATCTAAGGCAGGATCAATAACACAGTTTAAGTCACCACCCAATATCAAAAGATGAGTATCAAGGGGAGGGAGACTACTCAAAAGTGCATCTGTAAAACCTGGATTATCAAAATTTGGCGCATACACATTGACTAAGAGGACGGGTACATTGTACATGGTGCCTACAACAACCAAATATCTCCCGTTTTTGTCAGCTTTAATCTCAGAGGCTGTAAACTGTGCCCTTCTGTTTATTAAGATCGCCACCCCCCTGGCTTTTGAATTAAACATTGAATGGAAAGTATGACCCACCCATGGGCACCTGAGCCTAAGATGATCCCGATTTCGCAAATGGGTCTCTTGCAAAAACATTACATCACTCTTTAAACGTTTAAGATGCGAGAATATTTTAGATCGTTTAATTGGGCTATTCATACCTTTGACATTCCAAGTTAAAAATCTAATACCACAATTGCCTAAGGACTGACCTGAAGTACTGGTCATTGCAGAAAGATAAAAGAGAAAATACTTATTTCTTCACCCCCAAAGAAAGAACAAGTGGGAAAAACACACTCACACTCACCTTGGCCTCATCTGGCGAGACGAAGTCGCGCTGCATTCCTTGATAAGTGATCCGTAGTCTTGCCGGATAGAGGATCCCAAATCGGACTCCCTGGATGCCGCGAAGCTGGCGACGGACCTCATTGAAAGCCGCACGGGCCCGCGCTGTCTTAGCGGTGTGGTCGGGGAACACAGAAATGGTCATATTATTTATCTGCACCCTCTGCAGCTCCCTGGCCTTCTGGAGAATCCTAGCACAGTCCGCGTAATAGTGCAGCTTCACAACCATAGCACGGGGGCGTTCACCGGTGTTAGGTTTGGGGGCCAAAGTTCGGTGGGCTCTGTCTACAAGCGGCTCCTTCCCAAGCTGAAATGCCTCCATCAACAGCACAGACACATCTGTAGCAGACAGGACGTTCTCCTCTGGCACACCAACAATGCGTATATTATTGCGGCGAGACCTGGACTCCAAATCCTCGCATTTATTCTCCAATTTGGCCAACTCCTTTGACATCGCATCCACTTTGGCTTGGAGGTGGACAATATCATCCGTGCATGTGGAGAGAGACTGTTCCATCTCCGTAACTGTGCTCCTGAGGCCAGCGAATTCCTGCCGCATGGTAGTTATATCTGAGGAAAGGTCCGTTTTTAGTTGCTGTATGTCGGACCTGATAGACGTGAGATTCTCCGCAAACGCTGCCGTCAGTTCCTTTTTAAACAGTGCTGAAATTTCTTCACGAAGTTCAGAGAGGAGTTCAGCCTTCGTGAATTTTTCCGTATCGACGAGCGGCGTGTCGGGTGACCCAGGCAGTGGCGAAGTTTTACCACGAGGCGGGGATGCAGTGTTAGCAGCAGGCCGCAAGTTCGGCTGAGAGGTGCTTGCGCTCTTATTAACCTTACGCGACATTGTAAACACAAAAAGCAAAAACAGTCTTGTCTCGGAACTATACAAAAAGAAAAAACCCGTCAAAATGTGCCTGGAAATGCTAGATAATAACTAGACTCTGCAGGAGCTACGCTCGGTGCGACCTACGCCATAGTCACCTAAACTGGAAGTCCGTGTTATTGTATGCTTGTCCCTTTTAACACCTAAATATACAGTGGCTTGCAAAAGTATTCGGCCCCCTTGAACTTTTTCACATTTTGTCACATTACAGCCACAAACATGAATCAATTTTATTGGAATTCCACGTGAAAGACCAACACAAAGTGGTGTACACGTGAGAAGTGGAACGAAAATTATATATGATTCCAAACATTTTTACAAATAAATAACTGCAAAGTGGGGTGTGCGTAATTATTCAGCCCCCTTTGGTCTGAGTGCAGTCAGTTGCCCATAGACATTGCCTGATTGATGAGTGCTAATGACTACATAGAGTGCACCTGTGTGTAATCTAATGCCAGTACAAGTACAGCTGCTCTGTGACGGCCTCAGAGGTTGTCTAAGAGAATATTGGGAGCAACAACACCATGAAGGGATAAAGTTATTGAGAAATTTAAAGCAGGCTTAGGCTACAAAAAGATTTCCTAAGCCTTGAACATCCCACGGAGCACTGTTCAAGCGATCTTCTTTGCAAAACAGCTCCAGCTCAGTCAGATTAGATGGACAGCGTTTGTGAACAGCAGTTTTCAGATCTTGCCACAGATTCTTGATTGGATTTAGATCTGGACTTTGACTGGGCCAGTCTAACACATGGATATGTTTTGTTTTAACCCACTCCATTGTTGCCCTGGCTTTATGTTTAGGCTTGTTGTCCTGCCGGAAGGTGAACCTCCGCCCCAGTCTCAAGTCTTTTGCAGACTCCAAGAGGTTTTCTTCCAAGGTTGCCCTGTGTTTGGCTCCATCCATCTTCCCATCAACTCTGACCAGCTTCCCTGTCCCTGCTGAAGAGAAGCACCCCCAGAGTGTGATGCTGCCACCACCATATTTGACAGTGGGGATGGTGTGTTCAGAGTGATGTGCAGTGTTAGTTTTCCGCCACACATAGCGTTTTGCATTTTGGCCAAAAAGTTCCATTTTGGTGTCATCTGACCAGAGCAGCTTCTTCCACATGTTTGCTGTGTCCCCCACATGGCTTGTGGCAAACTGCAAACGGGACTTCTTATGGTTTTCTGTTAACAATGGGTTTCTTCTTGCCACTCTTCCATAAAGGCCAACTTTGTGCAGTGCACGACTAATAGTTGTCCTATGGACAGATTCCCCCACCTGAGCTATAGATCTCTGCAGCTCGTCCAGAGTCACCATGGGCCTCTTGGCTGCATTTCTGATCAGCGCTCTCCTTGTTCGGCCTGTGAGTTTAGGTGGACGGCCTTGTCTTGGTAGGTTTACAGTTGTGCCATACTCCTTCCATTTCTGAATGATCGCTTGACCAGTGCTCCGTGGGATGTTCAAGGCTTGGGAAATCTTTTTGTAGCCTAAGCCTGCTTTAAATTTCTCAGTAACTTTATCCCTTCATGGTGTTGTCGCTCCCAGTATTCTCTTAGACAACCTCTGAGGCCGTCACAGAGCAGCTGTACTTGTACTGACATTAGATTACACACAGGTGCACTCTATTTAGTCATTAGCGCTCATCAGGCAATGTCTATGGGCAACTGACTGCACTCAGACCAAAGTGGGCTGAATAATTACGCACACCCCACTTTATTTATTTGTAAAAAACGTTTGGAATCATGTATGATTTTCATTCCACTTCTCACGTGTAAACCACTCTGTGTTGGTCTTTCACGTGGAATTCCAATAAAATTGATTCATGTTTGTGGCTGTAATGTGACAAAATGTGGGAAAGTTCAAGGGGGCCGAATACTTTTGCAAGCCACTGTAGATGAACTGGTGACGCTGTAACACAACAAACTAAGAAGAATACATCTGAGTGCCACATTTAACTAGAGGGCTGGGGTGATAAAGTAAACCAACTTGGTCACTTGAAGGTTAATCAGTTCAGCAGACACTTATTGCCCCAGTAGTCTTCAAAGTGACAACATGCATTACACTCTTTATAGCATAATTACATTTTGACAGTCTCATATATGGTTGTAAATCCTCCCCTTATCTGTAACAACAACTGGAGCTAAAAATGCCCACTTTATCCCTTTTCTGCACCTCCCTCTGATGATTTATATGCACGCAGTTGGTGGCATTTTGAAGCTCACTGAGTATGACAGGGACTAAATGGCAGGAAGTCCAGGCCATTAGTATGTGTCTTGCTGGGTGCTGCTGACATATCATGCCCTGCGCGTGGCCCTGCCTTTGAGTCTGGACTGTTATGTGATATATCGCCACAGATTAAGCAACAGGAGTCCAAGAAAGTTGAAATCAATGTGGACTGATAATCGAACAGCTGAAGACTTTCTATTTTTAACAGTGCTCAACTCTGACGTCATGTCAGGAAGGGTACAACCAGTCATGGTTACAGCGCTTAGAAAATCCAACAAACAGGAGGCAATCAGGAGCTGGCACTAGCAGGCAGAAAACCGTATTGGCAGGCATCAAGGGTAAAAGCAGAAATAAAAGCACATCAAGCAGGCAAAGACTGTCATTCACTGAACTGGTAGCCTCACTGGGACTGAGAGCCCTAAGAACAAGTTGATCAGGAATTGTCAACACAAATCAGGCCGACAAGATCATATGTAGCACACAGTATGTAAATATGGCACTCTGAACTAACTGCTACACATATAGATGCAACAAATAGATTGCTTTTTAAAGTGCAACTGCTGTTTAATGACCATGTTTACCTAGCATGTGTTATGTGAATTACAGGAAAATATCACAGAGTCTTTGCCTGTGTGGTTCACAGCAGCGGGGGTTCTTAACTCAGAAAATCCTTCTAAAAGGTTCTTTGGTTTTTTTGGTTTTATTTCAGTTGTTGGATTCTGCTGTAAACCAGACTTACTCATTTCAGAGTGTTACAGAACTTTCTGTAATGCAGAGCTATTGTAATGACTCTTCAGCAGGCCTCATTAAATGAAGTCTGGTGGGTGGTTGTTGCTACACCAACTGCACATTTAAGCTGATGTGACTGCAGCACTGCAGATCTGCCTCTCTGTGTTCCCGTTGTGTACATGTCTAATAAGAGCAATGTTCTAAACGGGTTAGGCAAACCGTGATTAAAAAGAAGAATATGCAGTAATACAGCTAAAATACCATTATAGCAATTGTCCATCATATCTCTTTTTTTTTTTTTCTTTGTTTTCTCTCCTTTTTTTTCTTTCTTTTTTTCTCTCTCCTTGGCTCCATACAGACATTACAGTGTCTTTATGCTACTTTAGCAAAGCTAAATCTGTTTTGGGATTGTGGTAGCCTCAGTGACAAAGATCTTTGTTTTATATAAGCTTAGATAAATTGTCCATTCCCTGACCCATATATATCTGCTCCAAGACATTGTTAAAGGATGAACATTTTCTTTTGCAGACGCATGAACTATCTGTATTTATTTTCAAACAGCAGTGCTTTGACACAATTAAATATTGTCTGTTGTCTTTCTCTGTCTGCAATGCACCATATGTTTCTGTGCTTTCTAACTGGAGTGGAATCAAACAAGGCAGTCTGAACAGAAGTGAAGAAAATGACAGTTAAATTACACAAAAATTACTCATTAAATTACATCCTTTCCTTTGAAAATAATTTCTGGAAACCATCAATACTTTCTTTTCGACGTGGATAGTGCCAGACAGTACAATCACACTTGTAATTTTCTTCTTTGTTTCCCTCGTACTCAGTCTAAGGGCCCAGTTTGCAGTGGAAAATAAGCCTATCAACCAGCTCCACGGCAGTGGAAGCCGCGAAGAGGCAGAGCGAGAGATCAGCTTCTTCTTCCCTAAACAACAGACTGTGGCAGTGATCAAGCCAGATGCAATGGAGGAACACAAAGGTCTTTTTATGACACAGAAATGCTTGACATTACTTTTGTTTTGACATATTTTTCATATATTTTTGCTCCTCATTCTGACAGAGGCTATTTTGGAGGAGATTCGTGGCCGAGGTTTCTCTGTAACAAGGCTAAAGGAGACCGTGCTGTCAAGGGAGATGGCTGAGGAGTTTTACAAAGAGCACAGAGAGAAGCCTTTCTTTAACCAGCTGGTGGAGTTCATGTGTCGGTGAGTCTGCTCTCGAATACAGCCACCAGAGCAGTGCAAAGTGACAGCATACCCGCCCTAATTCCTTTTTTTTTTTTTTTTTTTTTTTTTATAAATGACATCAGAAACAGCAGTATGCGACATTACGTGATGGCAGAGCTTCAGTTCATCCTTTGTCATTTTTTTTTTTTTTTTAATAAATAGGACAGGGGGAATGAATGAGAGAAAGAGGGGGAGAGAAAGAAAGAAAACCAAAGGGGAGAAGAGACGGTGAGAAGGGGGGGGAAGAGAGAGAAAAAAAAAAGAACTCCTGGGTCACCTGTATGGAGAAAAAAAAAAAAAAACAAAAACAAACAAACAGAGGAGACAGCAAACAACAAAGAGCAACATAATAATAGAGAAAACAAAGCACCATCACAATAAACTAGCTAGCCATAGATATCAGTATTTACTAAGTAATAAACGATATTGTGCAGCACGCAAGATAGACAGCGCACAGTGTGCTTTGAGGCAGCAGCCAAGAAAGCTTTAGTCCGCGTCTGTGAATACCCATGTGTGCATACCTGTGTGGATCAGCATGCTTGCATTCCAAAGGTTTCTCCATGTAATGATCTGCTAGGGAGTGTGGGGGGGCCACAGCCCCGTCCTCCAGGGTGTGAAGCGGGTATGGAGGAGATCAAAACTCCAGACATCCAGAGGCCCCCAGAACACAAGAGACCAAGGAAGACCAACAGAGGGGCAGCCGCGCCACTGTTCCAGTAAGAGCTGAGGAGAGTCCCAGATGAGGGCTTGCCCAGCAGCCGCGGAGCAGAAGTCAGGGGGAGTTGCAGTGACGCGCCCGTGAGCTCCGCCGGCCCCCAGCTGCGCCTGAGTGACCGAGCCCCAGGCCGAGAGGCCGGGGGCACCCCACCTCCGAAGGGGCCCGAGCGAGCCCCAGGCCCCAGGCCCCGACAAGCGGCCGCCAAGGAGTGAGCCGGTGTGTACCCGGACGCCCACCCCCAGACACAAAGAACCACCAACACACCGACACCTGAGGGAGTCCGCCACCGGCAGGGGAAGTGGTGGTGGGTGGAGATAGGCCTCCAAACCTTGGAGGGCCCGAGATGTCCCCAGAGAGGTGGCGTCTGATACCCAACCTGACATATAGACATCATATCTCAGCATAGGGCAGCCTTTATCCTTAGACTGGACTGTCCCAGGCTCACTCTGTTGGGCTGTTAGACTTATGTAGCTAGTGTGCGTAAGGGGATTAAAAAGTCTTTATTCGAGAGGTAAAAACTGAGTGACGATAAAGACAGTCATTCACATATGACAAGGAAATTGTTGCAGAGTGCTCCCCCAATAGCTGTAATTTGGAAATAGTTGGCTTTTCTAACGCTGTGTAAGTATTAGAGCAAGAAGTTCTGGTGACCTGCGTCCACAAAGATGGAAAAGGTCCCTTTCACTGTTTTCCATGCCACCGAAGACAAAAATGTGTGTTCTTAAACCACTACGCCACAAAAGCTCGCTAATAAACATCCTGTCGTAACTGGGACCAGTATCAATGTGTCACTTTGGGAGCTGCATTTTTCTCATTAATATATTCTTATTTGGTTAGTATTATGTGTAACATGCTGTATGTTGATTATCTCCAAAACAAAAACTACTGACAGGTGAAGTAAATAACAATAATCTTCTCATTGCAACATATTTTTTACTTTTAAACTTTGCTACAGCTAACCTATAGCCCACCTTCCCAACGGCAGAGCAATGCACCTTTGCAAAAACTGTTAAAAGATCAAGAAACCACATCACAATACAATCAAGCATAAACAGCTCAGTCCAGGGCTCAAACGAGCTGCTGCCTGTACCCTGGTGCCGCAGGATATCCCCGGAGGTCCTTTGTCCATGGACGGGTCAGCACTGTTTCAGCAGCACAAGAGGAACCTATGGAATATAAGGGAATTTGATCACATCAAATTCTTTTTGTTGATCTTTTGTATGACATTTATTTAAAAGCACTTTTCCCATGGTGAAGCCTATAATAGTCAATGATATAAACTATGGTGAGAGATTTGGGTTAGTGATTTCAAAAGAATGGAATTCTATATACATTTTTGATTCATTTCAGTACTGAGGTAAATATATTAGTAACTTCTCCAACTTCAAATAAAAAGGTCTTCCGTGGAGTGCATCCCCACCAGCCCCACATGTACACCTGTATTAACAATTCGCAGATACTTCAGGTCTAACAAATATGCAAACATGACAAATATGCTTTCTCCTAAGTGTAGCCATATACACACCACTAATACTAAGGATGAGGCATGACATCAGTTTATTTTTAAAAAATCATGTTTATTCAAAGTCAAATGGTAAAAAGTAGGACCACAATCAAAGACATGATACAGAAATGAACAGACGGGCAGACGGTTAAATTGGGAAAAGTGGAAAACACACTGAGAGACACTGAAGGGCCACAGAATTGAACAGAAAGAAAAGAAAACACAAGTAATGAAGATAAACTAGGGTAAAATGAAAGATGAGGTGTTAAAAGAACGACACAGAGACACATCCGAAGTATGAGGCAGGAACAGAATGGAGAAGAGAGACAGGACGGGAGAGGATCGGAGTGAGAGGCAGAGACTGGGCAACAGGCAAAAGAGAGTAGACAAGAACAAAGCCGGAAGACCGCATATTACTCGTGGCAGACTCTGTCATGGAGTTAATGGGGTTTTGCCACTTCCTATCATCCCAGTGCCTTTTGAACCGTGGCCTTTGCATACAGAAAGATCATTAACTCCCCGCTCTGCCTCCTTCAGGGCCCCTTGTCTTCTCTTCATCTACATGATGTCTTGTCAGCAAAAGCCAGGTGTCTGCCCCAGCAACCCCTCCTCCCCTAAATCTGCACTACGCACTTTTTGTAGAAATACACCCACATAAGCAGGCTGAATCACAAAGAACGAGAGCGTTTCTAGTTAACTGTGATGTGGCTGAAATCGTCAGTTATCAATTAACCGAGGGTGGAGAAATCAGAGGGAAAAAGCAACTAGTTGTTAAAACTGTACTTACATCAGAAAAAAATTTTTTACATTATTTATTTATTTAAATATGCGGTGTTATTGTCACAGCATTCTTAAAAAATGGCACTGGTAATAGTTGTGGGGTTTTGTTAAGACTCCATCTGGTTAAAATAGACTAATAAAGTGGAACTAATGAGGTTAAATGATAGGATCAGAGGGCAGTCACTGTCACATCTCATTTCTGCTTTTAGTACAGCTCATAGTAATAATGTAGTAATAGGTACAATAAGGTGACAACAAGAAGGTAATGTGGAAATGGAACATTATGAAACATTTAATTACAAAGGTGATATCAAAGTAAGTATCTTGTATCAATAGTAGTTGTAGCTGAGCAATATTACATGTAATTAGGTACTGATGTTACAGAAACTGGGAGTAATAATGTAGAAGCAAATATGTGCCTATGAGGTGAACTCAGTTAGGAACAATGTAAATATTATCTTTAATGTTGTGGCTTATTGCTTAGAAACATGTGTAATAGTTTCTTTTTAATAACCAGAAATAAGGTCTGCAAAATGCTGATTCTCTGTTAATTACCTTTTAATAAAGCTGTAAGAAGTGTGATAAATGCATGCAGTAATTTATGTTCAGGATGTTAAACGATGGGAATTTATTGTTTTTGTCTTATGGTGTGATCAGGGAATCTTTATGGATTCATATCGATGTGTACATTTAGCAAATACAAACATGTTTTTATGGGCCTAGATTTTCAGTTATTACATCGTTGTTACCACATTACTCCTAGTTTCTGGCCTATTATCACCTAATTGTATACATTTCAGTGGAATATTAACTAGCTACACTGTTGACACAAGCTACTGTTACCACATTATTACCAAGCTGATGGAAAAAGCAACCATCTGTCCACCTTCATGCACATTCATTTCATCTGCAGAGTCTAAACACATCTCATGTGTAGAGGTTTGAAATCCGTGTGCACTGGTATTTGATTCAACACCTGATATTTAAAAGTTTCGGGGAGGTGGAAAAGAGAAACAACTCCTGTGTTTTCATATCTATGCTTGAAATTGATTTAAGAAACAACTTTCATGCTTGCATAATTCAACAGCTCGCCTCCAGTCGTGTTTGGGGGAAGAATTAAGCAAAACAAATAAGCAAGGCAGTCTTGGTTGTGTTCTTTTCCTGTTCATCTTTTTTATTCAGGGGAACTGTGTCACCTGAGTGGCACATTAATGTAGTATGCACCTAGAATACTGTGGATCCTTCTATAGGCATAGGTGGTCCATTTTTCAGTAAGATGCATTTGTTATTTAATCCTTTAACACTAACATGCACTATGAATACTTTGAATATCAACAATACATCAAATTTCCCAATGAAATGTGCTACAAGATGCTTGCAGTCAATCCTCCTCAGGAATTATGACTCTCAAGCAACCTTATTTTCACAGTTTTAGCTCATTATTTTGGCTTTCAAGCCCACAAGCTAAACTTTCATCAGCTTAAAATGAAAGCAAACCTAAAACAGGGCCAGTGCCCAATCTAGATACAGCTTCATGCATTTTGGCTGTGAAAAGATTGATGCTTGAACCAGCACGGAAGCACAACTTCTTGAACACACAACTGGAACCATTGTTGTCAGTGGTGTTGTGAGAGGTGTGCCAACAGTCACAGATTTAGCCACCATGTCTTCATCGCACATTACATATAGTTTAATTGTATGACCTATCACAATGTAGCCTGCTTCTCATAACACCTTGTTCATAGTTGCCATTGTTGCCTTCAAGAATGGCAGCGCCTCTTGGCTTTCTTACAACAATGTCAGCATGGAAAAAATAACTTCCCAGAATAGAAATCAGAGTAAATAAGTCTATGGAAGTCTATTGATGGCAAAAAGACAGTATGATTCCAGCCAGTTAATGAATCCCACAGGACATGAGATGAGCTGTTACAGTGTTTTAAATGATGGGTAATGGTGACTACTTTCATTTTATGAATGAAAAATACTTTTTCCACTGTGCTTGACTCCAGCCAGTTTGGATGAGATGGTCATAATGACCACTTCTCATAAAAGGTTCATGTTTTCCTATGTGAAGTCACAGAATATTATTGGAAGAAAGAAATGCAACTCAGAACAGAGCAGCAGCCTAATTTGCTGGGTAACTGTTGTGTATTTTGTATTGTTTCATTGTATTCTGAGTAAATACTGCATTACATCTGAGAGTACATTTACTTTGGTACTGTGCTAACTCCCTTTTCGTTTAACTTCCATATGTGATATTTGACAGTCGTTGAATTGAATGTGCTCTGTCACACTGTTGTCACAGTTTTATAGAAGCTTCAAAGGCAATCGACCGCCTGCAATCTCTGTCAGAAGTGTGTTAAACCTACTGCATATTCCTTTTTTTTGTCTGTGTCTTTTATTTTGATCATAAATCTTATCACAGCGTCAAACCAGAAAGATCCCTTGGTGCTTTCTCTTATTAAACTTGCACAAAGTGCACAAAGAGCCAACCATCTCTTTCTGGATAAACAACAGTAAGCAAATGTGTGCATAAATCCATATTCCATTAGAATGGAAGGAGCAACAGACGAGGAAGATAAAGGCATCTTTGTGGGATGCCATGCAATTAATTACATCCCGGAAGCAAGAATTTGACATCTCCATTTTCAGCTCAAAAACGCCCTTTTCACCCCTAATTCATATACTTAGTCTGGAATATGTTTCCCCCCTTTTGTTTACACACTTGCTCGTAAAGAACACAGACACACACACACACACACACACACACACACACACACACACACACACACACACACACACACACTATTTACAGTCTGTCTTTCATTATGTCTATGCTAACAGAATTGATGCAGAGGGACATGCCACAGGGATTACATGAAATGATGCTTCCCTTCTGTTTATAGAGGTATTGGCAATCATGCAGTGCAGTGTCAGTGTACCAGTATGTGGATGGTGGTACTAGACCATGGGACTATATACTATATTGAAATTATATTAAAGTGATTCACTTACCCACTGAATTCAGGTGTTCCAATCTCCTCAATGGCCACAGGATCAAACATCCAGGCATGCAGACAACTTGCAACATTTGTTAAGGAATGGGTCGTTCTCAGCGAATTCCAGTGTGCTACCATGATTGGATGGCAGCTGTGCAACAGAGAAGTCCTCACTACTAAATACTCCACAGTCAGCTGCTAGCAGGCTTATAAGATGCAAGGCAAAGCGTCGGACGTAGTGGTGTAAAGGACTCTAGAGCAAGACATTTTGAACAGTTTCATCAACATCAGTTACATTTAAACCTTATGGATTAAGAATGGGATGTGAAGACAGACAAGTGAATACTTCTGACAATATGGTGTATTTTAAGGATTTTTTGCAGGAGTATCTAGGCCACATTAAGAATTTTCTGACAGTTATGCTGAAATGATCAATGAGCCAAGGAAAGACACATACTGGATATAAGAAGCTTGCTAGCAGCTGCCTTCCAGTGCACATGAAAGTTGAGGTTAAGTTGTGTCAGTCAGCCAGGGGCCAAGCTGAAGGGCTGAATAGATTAAGGCGCCTCACAAACATATTTGCATTTTAATCAACTTGCCCGTCTTTGTAGGCAGTGATTATTTTATGTATCTGTTGCGCTCTAAAAGTAGTTATAAAACTTACATTTTTCTGAATCGTTGGGAAAATCTTTAAAGACTATTCTTATTTAATTGTGTTTTGTTTTTGGACACATTTCTAGTTAATTTTTGTAGTTTACTAGCTCCAGGAGGTCAGAGTTCAGACGTGTGATGTCATCAGTAAGCACAGAAAAAGGAAAAAAACAGTGTCTGAGACGTTTTTTTTATTTTTTTTTAACTTTATTTTAATTTATTTATCTGTTCAAAGTTTTTTTTTTATTAGTAATATTAACATACAAACAAAATGCACCATATATTACAGATTCAGAGAATAAACATTTCTTACATATTAACAACTTTCATACATAGGAAAAAGAAAATATAAAGATGGGGTCACATCATTTAACAGATTATTAGCTTACTAAATCAAAATCTTCCACAAAGGAAACAAAAAAGCAGCCTTTTTCTTTTTAACTAAGGTCAAAGATTTAACCAACTGGTTTAAGTGGTTTTTCCAGTAAGCTAGTGTTGCTTTAGTCTTAAAAAAACGACATTTATGTATAAATTGCTTGCACATTATTAATATATTAATATTATATTAATATTAACACCATAATTAGTTTTCTTTTCTTTCAAAAACACTCCAAACATTATCATATTTAAGGTAAATGGGGTAATTTGAATCCCACTGGAATAAAGCCAGGTATGAAAATCAAACCAAAATATTTGTATAAAACTGCACAAAAAGAATAGATGGTCCAAATCCTCCTCTTCTGTTTCACAAAATACACAATTACCCGTTTCTATTTTGAATCTATCACCAAGGAGTCTATTTGTCGGGTAAATTTTATTAAAGATTTTAAATTGGACTTCTTTCCTTTTAGGAGGGATAGGGAAGGTGATATAGTGTCTGAGACGTGAGAGCAATGTTTTGCTGATGACACGCTATGCTGCCCGTAAACTCCAAACCTGAACTGAGGAGAATAAAGTTGCAAAAAGGAGAATGGAGGCATGTCTCTCTGAGGGTGCAACATATGCATACAGTATTATGGTTTGTTTTGCACGATTAAGAATAGTGATTGTGTACAGAGCTGTGGATGCTTCCAAAATGCTGCTTCCGGTAGTGTGTTGTTCACACTACCGGTTCTTTGTGAAAGGCGACTACATGTAAATATCTTAGCAGTGCAATTCAGAGAATGGTATTACTGATAAACCTTGGGTTGCAGAGAAGTCAGCCTGAGCACCAGCTTGTGTGGACCTACAGTGTGTGATGGTAATTAGGCCCGACTCAAAGTTCAGCGTAACGTGTTTCAAAATAGCCCATTACGGTAACCACATTACAGTTTTCTGAAATGCTATAACATTTTACAAATTGGGTAATAACATTACAGTTAATACTCCAAGCAAACAATTATGCTGTGACTTGCTTTACATAAGTTCTTCAACTACCAGCATGCAAGCTGGGGGGAAACAAAAATCATCAATATTGGATCTTTCTGTAGACTGCAATCAGCTTCAGCTCACACGAAGAAGGAAAAGAGCTCATATATATGTACATTCATTTATTTTTCACAAAAGAACTAGAACGTGAATAGTAAGGTGCAAACTGAGCTCAGGCCAGAAATAACTATGCACTGCTGCTTCTCTTAACAGGATATCTGTGCTAACTATCTGCATAAGCAAGACATTAATCTAACTCAGTGATGCTAACATCAAGCTAACTCTGAAAAAGTTGGATCTAAAATGCTATCAGACTCAAACGGTTGATTTCTAATCGGTTATTAAAGCAGTGATGAATAGTCAGGAATGTAGTTTGGTAGCCACTTGTGTCTACAGAAGAACTACTCTTTGGAGCAC
Organism: Aulonocara stuartgranti; assembly: GCF_965226115.1. Taxonomy (NCBI): domain Eukaryota; kingdom Metazoa; phylum Chordata; class Actinopteri; order Cichliformes; family Cichlidae; genus Aulonocara; species Aulonocara stuartgranti. The sequence goes on along the minus strand of NC_138944.1, from coordinate 34,942,509 downwards.
ATTTCAACATTGCTATTAGCTTTATGGCTAACTGGCTAACCTAACCCCTAGCATATCATTTATAACATTTAATTAAGGTTAAAAATTGTCAGAAGCTTTAATAAACACTCAATTAAAAACAAAATGTTCTAAAATTGTAACATTTTTCTTAAGTTTTCTGGCAGTTACTTGGCTTTAATGATGAAATACCAGTTTAAGCTAAGGTTAAAATATAACATGCGGTTTATAGTGGTAAATATGTATCAAAGGCAAAGTAGTGAAATGAGAAGTATACTGAATTACTGTCAATAAGGATTAAAAAATTAAATTGTAAATAACCAATTACTTTTTTTTAAAGTAGAAAACCATGGGAAATACATTAATTTTTTATATGGCCAAAGCAACACTGATCATACTGTTGTTGAAAAATATATACCCTTTTCTTTGGCTGCCTCAGAATTACAGCTAATTCTGTGTGTCACCAGTTGAACAGCAGGAACAGTATTCTGTTTCTATTAGTAACAATTTATTACATTTCACAGTGAGCTGAAATTAAAAACAATAATTCTGTATTACCAGGATGCCTCGTTTATGTGAAATAATGTGCAGACCAAACAGTAATCAAAATATGTAGTTTAATTAACAAAACATTGTTCAATTAAATGTCTGATAAAGTGATGAAATTATCTCAATGAAAGAAATGATAAATTAATATTATGTTTTAAAATTAGTTATTAGCTACAGGTTTTCTCATTATAGGATGTGTCTGTTGACAAACGTGCAAAAAACAACCTAAAAAAGAAATGGTTGCACGTTGGAGGAGCATTAAGAGGGTAATATACCATGCTCTGTCTTAATATAGGTTCAGGCTATTAAAAATCCCTTTTACTAGACAGTAAGTGGTGATAGGATCAGTGGAAGTATGTGTGTCTCTGTGTGTATCCATTCAATGGCAAAGAAAAAAAAATACCCCCCATAACCTAACAATAGCTACACCAGTGTAGGACATAATACCTTTGTATTATCTAGGAGGGAGACACTGACATGCAATTTAAGGCAACAATTTTTGACCTTCTCCTGAACGATGTTCCTATTCGTATCACCATCTGTTATTCACATGGCCACATACACATTTTACATTGTGTTGTTTTTATCATGTTCCTAAAAGGTAACTGAGGAGCGACACAGCAACCTGAAGCTTCTTGGCTTTGTCACCGGAGATCAACAGCTGAAATAATGAGACTTTCTGTCAGTTTCAGCTTGTTTTCTGGTGGGAAACAAGCTGGTCTTAGAGAAATACCCAGACAGATCACAACCTCTTAACACAGTATTATTTGCCACCACTTAATCTATACAAAGAAAATCATATCATACAACATAAGGCCAATGGACATTTTGGTTAGGTGGGATAAGATTGAAGGTCAATTATATGTTTTATATTTTTTCACTTATAGTTTGGTCATTATTTACCCAGCCTGATTGTTTCACCAGATGAATCCTAATTTTCCATTTACATTTGTACATTTTTATCCGTAAAGATTAAAATGTGGAGAAACGGATCAGACGCAGTTTAGTGATCCACCCGTCATATTAGACTCCTTGACAGTAATACACTCTGAGGTGCATCCACCGTCAAGTTGTTTTTGCAGCAGTTTATGACCTTTTCATTTTTTCACTTATTTTTCAATAAACATTTAATGTACTGATGGGATGTAAAAAGCACATTTTTATAGTGAATTTCATTTTTTTCTGCCATTACTGGATAAAAACACTTGATGAGATTTACATGAAAACTCTGCTTTAATGTCCCCCAGTTTGACTGTTTCTAATCTGATCTAATATCAGCTTCGGTGCTAGAGGAACGCTCTCTTACAGAGTGGAGATGCTTTACTGAGTCAAACATAGTAATTGTTTCACAGTCAGCTCAAAAAATACTGGACAAGTCTAACATTTCATCAATGTAAAGTTTTATTAATAAAGGCAAACATGTTGTGAGAAATGTGGGTGCCTTATAGAGCTTTCTGCTTGTTCGTCAAAGATCAACATACAGAAAGATCATCATAGATCTGTGAATTTCAGTGGCATTCTGGAACACCGAGACACTTGTAAAATAAAGGAATAGGGATCATGTTGGGACAAAATGAGTGATTATTGATGGACCTGAAAGGATAGCTGGGAAATAAACGGATCCAGGTGTGATCTCATCTGTATCCATTAAGCTTTTCCTGCAGTGCATATAAACTCTGATTCAGATCTGGTTTACTCTACAGGTAAACCCACTGAGACTGATTTGACTTAGACTCTGTGTTTTAGACACTGAACTTTTCAAAATGTCGTTTGACATCATGCAATCTTCAGAGCATGGACTGTCTGCAGAAGTCACTTAAAAATACATTTATATTTCAATTGGAGAACAACTTGGGGTTAGTGTCTTGCCCCAGGATACTTGGCATGCAGACTGGAGCAGGCAGGGATTGGACCACCAACCTTTTGATTGGTAGCTAGCTGCTGCTCTACCTCCTGAGAAACAGCTGCTCAAAAAGGCAAAACTGAATCTCATCTACGCTTTAAATTTTCAGTCCATTTAACGTCACTGAGCAGTCTTTAACTTTCAAACTAATCTATCCTTTTCCTCTCCCGTCCTGTGTTTTCTCCATCTTGGAGGAAACTTTTTTCACCTTATTTTTTCTTCCTGGCAAATATAGAAGCTGTGCCATTAGCTAGCACACACACAGTGTGACAGACTTCACAGAAACGTTGTGTTTGCCACATTGAAAAGTTACTTCCTTACTTATGTTTGCTCGTTTATTGTAGTGCTAGCTAGATACTGAAATACAGTCATGGGCATCTGTGCCAAAAACACTGTCCTGTGTTGTTCTGGCTCACTTTAACCCCTGAGTAAAAAGTGTAAGTGACCCTGTTATAAATTATGCATAAATGATACATTTTTGCTTCGTGTCATGTGCAACAAGCACAATAACATTTAGAGACCTCACACCCACTGATATCCCCCTCAGCAGGTTCATTTCTGTTGTGCGTACGTTTAAAGTGTTTCAAACACGAGGTTCTCAAATCAGCCTGAAGATGAAATGAGCAAAGTCTTAAACTCTCCCCACTTGGGGTGGCTGTAGCTCAGGTGGCAGAGCAGGTCAGCCACTAATCAGAACGTCGGTGGTTCGATCCCAAGGCTGCATCCTGGCTGCATGCCAAATATCCTTGGGCAAGATACTAACCCCATGTTTGCCTACTGGTGGTGGTCAGAGGGCACGGTGGCGCCTGTGTCCGGCAGCCTCGCCTCTGTCAGTGCGCCCCAGGGCATCTGTGGCTACAATGTAGCTTGCTATCGCCAGTGTGTGAATGTGTGTGTGAATGGGTGAATGACTGAATGTAGTGTAAAGCGCTTTGGGGTCCTTAAGGACTTGAAAAGCGCTATAGAAATGCAGGCCATTTACCATTTACTCCCTCTTTCTGTCGTCACTTTGATAGAAAGAGGAAACTGATGCTGTGGGAGGCGCCTCTAACATTACTTTGCAGCAGCTAAATAATTACTTTGCCCCTGCCTGGTGCATTTATCATCACCAAGATCTCACCTCCCTCCATCTCTCTTCCAATCCACATGGCCTTCATTGCAGCAATAATGGCTTTCACTATCGATAAAGGATTCGCCACAACATAAGGCAGATTCATCAAGCATCGGTCTATTTTTACTGAAGCATGCAAGTGTGAGCGAGGCAGAAAGACCGACAGCATATTGCTGCCATGCTTCCTTTAATAGAACAGACTGAATTAAGTTTTATTGTGGTGCGATCAGCATGTAAATAGTGCACAGAGAAAAACTTTGGAGATATAATTATAAAGTATCTTAATCTTCTAAATTAATCCATTTTCTCTCTTCTGTGTTCGTGGTTGTAAGCTCCACACTGGATGTGGGTTGGAGTGCAGTCCCACTCATCTATACTTTTCTGCAGCATTCCTCCAATGTCGTATTAATGGCAGAATAAAGAGAGAAAGCAGGCGTAAAAAATGGGGGGGAGGAGAAGACAGTGTCTGGCTGTTTCTCAGCTATATGAGCTGAGAAAAGTGCAAAAGCAGGAGAGCTGGAGAGTAAGACAAAAATGATCATGTCATGATTGCATTTGACTTGCTAACATGACATTCTGACTCTTTCATCTGTATAAACTGTCACCAACATAGGCTCTAACAAGCACAACGTAACTCGCTTTGAAGTTCGCTAAGAAGGCAACTACTGCTGCGTGTCAACTGTGAAAGCCAAGGGCAGCCGGGCAAACTATGCTATGAATGCAGCACTTGAAAGCCTCGTGGATAAAAGTGTCCACCACTGGTAAAATGTTAACATGTTAACTGTTATTGAAAATTACACTGGCTACCGCCTGCCATCAAGGCATCCACATAGATTAGCAATTTCCACACTGAGAGGCATAGCATTTTTAAGAGGTTTATCTGAGTTATGTAATGAGGAAGAAAAATGATTCCCATCCACATGACAGAGGGAGATACTAAAAGCCCCCATATATGCTGCCGCAGCAGAATGTGGAGTGTGGGACGAGGCTTAAACCCTACGTGATGTGTTGCAAATTACTCATAGTGTAAAAAGAAGGGAGGAAGACTAGCATGTAAGTAGTGTTACACTATATCCTTTGTGTGTGTGTGTCATATTGCACAAGTGGTAGTGCTGGTTTTTTATTTATACCTGAAGAAATGTGCTATTGCAAGGAAAAGGGAAAGAAGAAAATCCCAATAAGTGAGATAAAGGTTGCTCCCTATTAAGAGATTCTTCTGAAAGCATTCAAGACATAAACTGTTAAAATTAAACTAAGAAGTATTAACTTAGATCATTTGTAAAAGGTTTCTTTGTGTCATCAGGATGGTAACCAACAAACCCTGCAAAGGCTGATGTGATGGCTGCAGTTACAGCCACACAGTGGTAATATCTATCAAACATCAGTGTTACAACAGAGCAGGTGTGTCCAACTCCAGTCCTCAAGAGCTACCGTCCTGCAGCTTTTAGATCTCTACTCCAATACAGCTGAATCAAATAATTAGTTCATTATCAGGCTTCTGGAGAACTGCAAGACATGTCGAGGAGGTCATTTAGCCATTTAAATCAGCTGTGTTGGATCAAGGACACATTTAAAACCTGCTGGAGTTCAACACCTGTGCTTTAACTTACAGGCTAATAAAGAATTAGTTTTGGTTTAGAATTAATTTACTTATAAAATCACATAATACTGTGTTCTAAAATAAGCACACACATTTGAATTTACACTGTTATGAATGTATGATTTAATCTTTTTTTGTTTTCTGAATTGCCTCAGTGGCAGCTGCTCCCAGTCCCTTGGTTTATCAGCTAAAAGGTAGAAAAAGGGGCGGAGCAAGCTTATATGCAGACCTGCAAATTGGGTCATACCACAACCCTGGAACATGGGGGGAAATGGAATTTGTTATGTTAGTTTCAGTTAGGTTTTTGTGTGTTTTACCCCTTTTCGTGTTTTTGGGGTCTGATCAGCCACTATTTAAGTTTCCCCTTTGTCTTGTTTAGATAGGTTAGTTTGTGTGTGTCGGTAGTATTGATTGTTGTTAGCTTTTGAATAGCGTTCTGTTACTTTGACCTCTTTTGTGGGCCCAAGGTTTAGTTTTTTCTGTATAACTGTTTGTTTGTTTTTTTTAATAATAGTTTGTTTTGGGGTTAAAATATAAACGTTGACCTGTGTCTGACTTTCCTTCACTGCTCGGTCCATCACAGCTCAATAGTATTTTGGCACTGGGGGTTAAAGTGGGACAGAACAATATGGGATGCATCCTAAAGATCCCACTTGGCTTCCGATAAACAGTTTGATTCAATTCTCACATCCTATGAGCACTTATTCACTAAGCATCAGAGTGCAGCAGTCCACTTCAAAGACACTTTTACTAATGCTGGTAAAAAAAACTTTGAGTTCTTACTGCATGGTAACAGAGTATGCTGTTTCTAACTCCACTAAGGGTTTTGCACTTCAGCTGTCTCTGGATACACCACAAAACATTTGATGTGTGCTAGGAGAAACTAGCTTGACTATAATTAACTTTAATATGGAGTGGCATATGACTCTCACACTGAGCTAAAAGGAGATGAGTTTTTACTTGTTACATTCTAATTTACAAAGTTAAGGAACTTTTAGTTGAGCCTATTATTGTCTTACAGGTTAAAGAATGATTCCCAGCCTCTTCTTCATATTGAGGACTATAACTTAGTAATTCAACACTATTAACCAAACATCTGTATCATGCTGGAGCTGAAAAAGGTTGGATCAATGCATCCCTACTAAAACTAAACACCAGGACCATAACGGCCTGCCTTATATTGAAAAAAAAAGTTTAACCCGACCTGGTCATGGTTCTTCCATTTGTGCTAGTTATGCTTTCTGTTTCTTCTGACATTTTACATTGAGCACCTAATACAGGGAGTGCAGAATTATTAGGCAAATGAGTATTTTGTCCACATCATCCTCTTCATGCATGTTGTCTTACTCCAAGTGTCATGATCTGCGGAGGCAGACTGTGCGGAAATGTGTGTGGTGGACCCAGGTGCGAACACAAGCGAAGATACAGGAGTGGATTAAACAAAAGCGAGCCTTTTATTATGGCTGATGAAAAGGAACAAACCAGAGTGAGGGCAGCATAAGAGTATAACTCAACAGAAACCTAAACTGGACATAAACTATGGAAAGGCTATGGCTGGAGATACGGAACACAGGGGGTGGGAACACAGACGACGCGACACAGACTGTATGAAACACAGAGACTAATACACATGAGGGATGATCAGGGGAAGTGGCCACACATGGGAACACAGCTGACACACATGAACTTAACGACAGGACAGGAGGAGTGAAACTGAATACACTGACAGTGAATACAGGCTTTCAAAGTAAAACAGGAAACATGGAGATTAGACATGACACATGACCCGGGGAGACGTAGTACAGGGGAGATGACATAACTGACAGCATGACCTTGACAATACAAGACACACAGACATAAACACACAAAGGGCAAGGGAGACTTAATATATACAACTAGCTGGACTACCTAGTGAACCTAAACAAACCATAAACGATAATCATTAAAATTAGGTTAAACACAAAACACTGGGTCGCACGACCCAGGACCATGACACCAAGCTGTATAGGCTCGAAAGCCTACTACCAATTAAGCATATTAGGTGATGTGCATCTCTGTAATGAGAAGGGGTGTGGTCTAATGACATCAACACCCTATATCAGGTGTGCATAATTATTAGGCAACGTCCCTTCCTTTGGCAAAATGGGTCAAAAGAAGGACTTGACAGGCTCAGAAAAGTCAAAAATAGTGAGATATCTTGCAGAGGGATGCAGCAGTCTCAAAATTGCAAAGCTTCTGAAGCGTGATCATCGAACAATCAAGCGTTTCATTCAAAATAGTCAACAGGGTCGCAAGAAGCGTGTGTAAAAACCAAGGCGCAAATTAACTGCCCATGAACTGAGAAAAGTCAAGCGTGCAGCTGCCAAGATGCCACTTGCCACCAGTTTGGCCATATTTCAGAGCTGCAACATCACTGGAGTGCCCAAAAGCACAAGGTGTGCAATACTCAGAGACATGGCCAAGGTAAGAAAGGCTGAAAGACGACCACCACTGAACAAGACACACAAGCTGAAACGTCAAGACTGGGCCAAGAAATATCTCAAGACTGGTTTTTCTAAGGTTTTATGGACTGATGAAATGAGAGTGAGTCTTGATGGGCCAGATGGATGGGCCCGTGGCTGGATTGGTAAAGGGCAGAGAGCTCCAGTCCGACTCAGACGGAGGGAAGGAGGGAAAACAGTACACCTCTCTGAACAGTGTCTGGGAGGCTGTGGTTGCTGCTGCTCGCAATGTTGATGGTGAACAGATCAAAACACTGACAGAATCCATGGATGGCAGGCTTTTGAGTGTCCTTGCAAAGAAAGGTGGCTATATTGGTCGCTGATTTGTTTTTGTTTTGTTTTTGAATGTCAGAAATGTATATTTGTGAATGTGGAGATGTTATATTGGTTTCACTGGTAAAAATAAATAATTGAAATGGGTATATATTTGTTTTTTGTTAAGTTGCCTAATAATTATGCACAGTAATAGTCACCTGCACACACAGATATCCCCCTAAAATAGCTAAAACTAAAAACTACTTCCAAAAACATTCAGCTTTGATATTAATGAGTTTTGTGGGTTCATTGAGAACATGGTTGTTGTTCAATAATAACATTATTCCTCAAAATACAACTTGCCTAATAATTCTGCACTCCCTGTATATGCAGTCTGTTCACAGAGTGGCTGTGCAGTAGAATGTTTTATTTATTTCTAGCCCATAAGGCAGCAGTGCTAACCACCGAGCCACCATGTTGCCTGCATATTTCAAATTCAAATTCAAATTCAAATTTTATTTGTCACGTACACAGTCATACACAGTACGATATGTAGTGAAATGCTTGGACAACTGCTCGTGACCTAAAGAAAACAAAAAAGGAAAGGCTATGAATAAGATAGGAAATAAATATGAAAAATTAAAAAGGGTAAATTTAACTAGGAAGGAATAAAATATAAATTAAGGTTAAAAATGAAATAACTGTACAACACAAATTAGAAATTATTTCTTATTTAAAGGGCGAAACAAGGCAACTGAGCCGTCCTTTTGGCACTGAATTCTTTATTCGATGTTTTGGTCCAGTGTACTGCTCTAAACTTACAGAAAGTTACTGAGTTTGTCGAGTATGAGAAACTTCAACCAGTTCCAGTGGATTATGAATAGGTTACAGTTACTAAGCAACCCTCAGCTTGTTCTGCCAATTTAAAAAAAAAGGTGTTTTTTCCTGTTTAGTTTCATTTAGAAAAAAAACTTTATGACCTATTTTTATGTAAAAGAATCAGGAACCACCAATATAAAAAAGAAAGCAGACACATTTTTATGCATCTCCAAGGAGCAGATGGATCGCCTATGCCACTATCCCTGATCTAGCCTGTTTCATAGTGGAAGCTTAATGTTGCAACAGCTGCTCCATGAAAAAGCATGTGTTCCACATACATAATGCCTTCACAGAGTAACTGTGAGGTGCCAGCACTATGAGCTGATGGACTTTAAGCTTTATTTTTTGCCCTTTGATATTTCTCTTCGCGGCTTGACATTTATAAATTATTTCTACATAGAGTAGATACTAAGTTGGTTTCATGCATTGACGGAAGGAAAAAAAACTCTATGTGCCCAACATTACTGTAATTCAACAGAATGATGCAGAGCACTCTTAATGGCTATAATCCACTTTTCATCCAGTTCTTGCCAGGACTTGTGATGGAAGGTAAGTGACAAACTCCCCATTGGCTGAATAGCAGCTGCTGACAGCGACAAGTTCAGCATCTGTCACTTTGACAAGCTGACAATCTTATTTAACATGTGAACACCATCGGAAACTTTTGTTGTCAAGAGCGTGAGCACCGCAATTTGGCAGATTTTATTCAGGCAGTGCAGAATGTGATCTTCTGCTGCTGCTGTCCACCTACCATTTGGACAAAAATTAAAATTACAAGAAAAGTACAAGCTCCAGAACTTGTTGTACTTAAAGGGAATTGACACACTTCCTTATTGCTCATGTCAGTGTGACAATATTTCATTTTTAAAGATGCACAACTTACACCTGACATTAAAAACTCAGATCTTGTAAGTAAATGATGTTGCAGCAAAATAAGCGACTGAGGTGACCTGCAGATGCTAAGTCAATAAGCTGATATTATACTGAATTATGGGGTTCTGGGAACAGTGAAGTCATGGTTCACTGATCTGATTGGTTCAGGCACAGAGGCCGTCTGCTCTCATCAAACAACACCAAGTTGACTAGTGACAAAAATTACATCTGATTGAACTTGGAGCTTGCCCTCTCTCCCATTGCTTCTCCATGTTAATGCATCCCCTCATGAGCTTGGTGAAAAAGTCAGGGATTGTTTGGGGTTGCTATGCACTGCGAGCTCTGTAATAATGTTTAATATAATATATTCATATGTTTGTTCACCGTTCCAAACAGAAACACACAGTAGACAGAGAATGTGGCAGGAAATGAATGGATTATTGTTTTGTGTGCATAAAAAGGTCATACCATGACTGGATTTATCTCAGATTTTCTTTACATCTGTGGGGTTGTCTGTAGCTGAGACAGTGAAAAATCTTAAAAGCAACCTCAGCAGATACCCAAGCCAGAAAAAAGTGCATTTTATTTTCCTGTCCTTAGACTCTTGATTTGAAAGAAATTCAAAAATCTTGACTAAATTAGGGAAATGTGGACTATAATGTAAGAAATCGCTATACACGGGTATTTTTGAAAACGCAGATTTTCCGTTTTCGTTTTAAAAAATAATCCCGTCCACACGTAAACGCAGAAATTGAGGAAAACGCTGCTAGGAACATGCCAAAGCAACAGGTGGTGATATATTCCTAACCGTGTAGAAATGTTGGCCAATCAGAAGTCTAGAAGCCTCGGTGGGAAATAGTAAACAAGGATGGGGCATAGAAGCAGAACCGAGTCGTATGTGTGGAGGGACAGTAACTGTGTGTGTATATGTAAGTATTTAAGCACTGCAGAGAGTACAATTAACAGTAACCGTACTGTAGAAATTCATTTCACCAAAACAATAACGTGGCGCACAGTGTGACGTCAAAAAAGGCGCACACCTTTGACGGTGTGTTTTCTGCGTTTTCTCCGTTTTTCTCGTCCACACGTAAATGCAAAACCGGAATTTTCAAAAATATCCACCCTGGCCGGAGTTTTTAAAAATCTCTGTTTTCAGTGACCGAAAACGCTGTTTACGTGTGGACGAAAGGTGCAAACGCATAGAAAAATCTGCGTTTTCAAAAATACCCGGGTACGTGTGGACGTAGCCTCAGACTTGTACCATTACGTACAGCTGTTTTCAATAGTGTTGATATTTATTTAGACTCTTTCTCTCCTAATCATTAGTTATTATTGATCTGTGTCTCTCTTCCACAGTGTGTCTTTTATCTTGTCTTTCTCACTCCAATTTCAGACACAGCAGTGGGCTAACCCTCTTTGAACCTGGGTCTGCTGGAGACTTCTTCCTGTTAAAAAGGAGGTTTTCCTTCCCACTGTTGCCAAGTGCTTGCTCATAGGAGGTCATTGGTGGGGTTCTCCCTGTGCTTGACTTTACATTATAAATTGCCTTGAGTTGAGTGGTGTTGTGATTTGGCAATATATAAATAAAACTGAACTGAATTGCCAGAGTTTTGGTGTTTTCACAACCACAAGCACCAACAGTTTGAGAACTTGTCAAAATACAGTTAAAAGTCTAAATTTCCATGCCCTCCTTAATAACTGACACCCCAAGGTTTGAGGAATAATTGTAATTAAAGTGCAAAGAAGAAGTCAGGATTTAAAGGGTCCAATCAAATCTGCCAGCAGAGAGGCTCTACATAAACGATTGATTGCAAGGTTATGAACCGTTACACTCACGTAGGGATGAGTAGTTGTTCTTAATGTCCTACTTCCCAAGACACTACAAGGACACCATCCTGATGTTCACCCCATAGATAGTGGGAAAGATTGACATAGCTACAGCGACGTCATTGGTCCGTTGGTTGGTAAGGTCCAGTTATGCAGCCTTGAGCTGTCATCATGTTTTAAACTAGGACGTGAGGGCTGGAACATTTGTCAACAACTGGAAAAATCATGACGTTAGTTCACCTTGCTGATTCATAGAATGATCGTTATTTACAAAATTGGCTTAATTTTCTATTCAGTAACACCTGAAAGTAACAAGTGAGCCCATCAGGTCCCAGAACAGGGAGCAGAGAGCTGTTTTCTCGTTGAATTTATGCAACTTTTATGAACTTCTATGGATTTTTTTTTTTTTTTTTTTTGCTGTCCCCTGCTGTCTATGAAGAAGATGTAAATTAAAGACAGTTACACATTAGTTTCATTTTTCAAAATCTACTTCCATTTTTGTCCTATCAGTGGCCATTAATATTAAAATTTCCATTACTCAAACTATACTTGAGTGTAACACATAGAATGTAAACGACTATTGATTTGCATTCACACAGGGCATTGGCTTTGGTAAAAATAAAGAAATACGAATTTGTGCTTGTGCATGCCTGCCAGCTCGTTTCAGTGAGATGGAGAGGTGAGGGCATCCCTCTGAAAACCCTGTCACATAATTTGTAATTCCAGTTAAACTGTAATTCCCAGGCTAAATGGCTTGTCAGGGGAATAAGAGGAGGATGAGTGCCGCATGCTAATGGCAAAGACAAAAGCATCAGTCCAGGAAGTCCAGTGCAGCTAAATGAGAAAAAGGGGTCTAAGTTTCTCTTGTGTGTAGCCTCTCCTCCTATTTACATGATAATGACTCCCACACAACACCACGAGAACAATTTGACATCCCCGTTGTTGTTGTTTTTTTCTTCCGTAGGCAAATTGCGTGTGTTTGTGTATGCATAAGAATGAGGTGGTTTAGCTACAGTGCAGTGTGTGTGTGTGTGTGTGTGTGTGTGTGCCATACACAGCCCGTCAGGATGTCATAATGCAGAATTATGTGTAGAAATGTTCAAAAACCGGATTTGGATGTCTTGTTATTCTTGTATCTTGGATGCGTGGTGGTGCTGGTGACAGGGTTTAGCTGTCATCGAGCTGTTAACAACAAGAATCAAAAGGACTCTTCAGTCCTATTCAGATCACAGATGGTGTGCTTGACCTTGGTCATGTCTTGAGAGGGAAAGCTTGACAGCCTTAATCCTTCACTGAATACGATTGTGTCACAGTAACTTCAAGAAGGTATTATTAACAGGCATATGATTGAGCCACAAACCGACAAATGACACCCAAGGCACTAAGAAAATGTGTGAAAAAATATGTCTATAAGATTATGACTGTGTGACTGAATGACGCAGGCGGTTGTGTTTAGACTGATAAGTGACAATTTGGAAAATTCTGAGCTTTTCCTCAACTTACTGCAGGATTCCTAACACACAGGGTGAAGGGAATATTACTGTTACTGGCTCAGTCTTAGTTTCATTTTTGGAAGGGTCTGTAAACTAGCTTTGTTCTGAGGTAAAATAGCATTATGTTACTGTTTCTATAGTCATGCAGGTGTCAGTTTTGAGCTACAAGTGCACTTGTTGCCAGATGGAGTGGTCTAATTGGTCAGATCTGCTATTTTCTTGCAAAAAAGTCTGAAAACTCAAGCAAAAAATAAACACTGCAAAATTTGTCCTGCAAACTTACACAGTCAGTGTGAAGCCCTGCGTTAAGAATCAGTCTTTTACGGTGACTGAAATTCAGATCCTAGCAAAATTCAAGACACAAATCAGTATACTCACAGTGCTGCCAAACTCGATGGTTTTCAGTGCTGTATAAGTAGAAATATGACACTCTGGGGTCGTGTAAAAGCTATATACAAAACACCAAAGGTTTTATATGTTATTTCTGACACAGCAAAACCATCAGCGCCTTGGGCAAACGACTTAGTTTCTTATATTTTCCACTTAAATGAACTTTAACTGAAATATTTTCCCCTGCTCCCCGTGGTTAGCTAGTTAATTAGGGTGTTGCACAGCACGAATGATATAACATCTTCGCAGTCTTTGAGCTCGTGCTCTGCTCGTGGCTGCCTTTTAATTTAAGAAGGAGGAAAAAGCCTCTAACTGTATCTAATCTCTCATCTTATAGATGTGTGATTAGATAGAAAGAGATGGATTCTGGTTTAGGTTTCGTCTTATTTCCTCCCCACTTTTATCTGCCTCTGTTATCTTCTCCTGTGGGAGCTGTTCCTGGCTGCATGTATCAACTCTCCAAAAAATTTGTTTTGCATAATGAATAGATGTAAGGAAGCTTCTTTGAAATAAACTTAATAGGTGCTGTTGTTTTGTTCTCTTGCTCTTTTCACCGCTTTATGCTATTGGAAACCTACACGGGGCTTTCATGTTTTCTTTTTCTGCAATAAGCACATTGAGTTTTCATATAATCAAATATGCTGTATTAATAAAATTGTCATTGTCATTTTCATCGTTAAGTCTTGTAGGCTGTTTTTTCCCCTTCTTTATTAAAACTCCCTCCTGTGTTGTTTGGGTGCAGATTGACAGACCACAGATTGAACTGAGAGAGGGCGGCAAATAGGTTTTTCTCTTGTTAAGCCACTAATTGGCCACAATGTTTTGCCCTGACCTCCCCGGCACAGACAACCGTGCATTTCCCATGACCTAACCACTCATTTCCAGCACCCACAGCACTTTACCTATTTTAATGCTCAGTGAGATGGCTCTTGACCACTACATATGCCATGTCAGCTTGCTAATTAACAGCAAACATCTGGTGAGTGTTGTGGAGAGGAATGTAGATGCAGAGGAAACTCCCAGAGAACAAGTGAATCGACACAGAGCTCTGCATCCCTTAAAGACAGATGGATAGAAACAGACCTTCACTGAACACTGCAGTGCCACACATTAACATGTGGAGAGGATACAAAAATGAAAAAGAAAAAAAAAAAGCATGGATATTTTTCTGATTGGAGATTTAGTCATGTCCCCATCCATGTATGTATGAATGAACATACACACTTTCCACAGCTGGTGGAACTTGAAAAAGTTCAGTTTATTAAAAATTGCAAGGGTGAAAGATTATGAGGTTTTTTTGTACAGGGTGGGCCATTTATATGGATACACCGTTATAACATGGGAATGGTTGGTGATATTAAAGTCCTGTTTGTGGCACATTAGTATATGTGAGGGGGCAAACTCCTCAAAATGGGTGGTGACCATGGTGGCCATTTCGAAGTCGGCCATCTTGGATACAACTTTTGTTTTTTCAATAGGAAGAGGGCCATGTGACACATCAAACTTATTGGTAATGTCACAAGAAAAACAATGGTGTTCTTGGTTTCAACGTAACTTTATTCTTTCATGAGTTATTTACAAGTTTCTGACCACTTGTAAAATGTGTTCAATGTGCTGCCCATTGTGTTGGATTGTCAATGCAACCCTCTTCTCTCACTCTTCACGCACTGATAGCAACACCGCAGGAGAAATGCCAGCACAGGCATCCAGTATCCATAGTTTCAGGTGCTGCACATCTCGTAGCTTCACACCATAGACAATTGCCTTCAGATGACCCCGAAGATAAAAGTCTAAGGGGTCAGATCAGCCATTCAACTGGCCCACAACGACGAATCCACTTTCCAGGAAACTGTTCATCTAGGAATGCTCGGACCTGGCACCCATAATGTGGTGGTGCACCATGTTGCTGGAAAAACTCAGGCAACGTGCCAGCTTCAGTGCACAAAGAGGGAAACACATCATCATTTAGCAATTTCAAATATCCAGTGGCCTTGAGGTTTCCATTGATGAAGAATGGACCCCATATCGTTGTACCCCATTTACCACACCAAACCATCACTTCTGTTGTTCCAACAGTCTTGGAGGGATCCATCCAATGTGGGTTAGTGTCAGACCAATAGCAGTGGTTTTGTTTGTTAACTTCACCATTCACATAAAAGTTTGCCTCATCACTGAACAAAATCTTCTGCGTGAACTGAGGATCCTGTTTCCAATTTTTGTTTTGCCCATTCTGCAAATTCTGTGCGCCGATCTGGGTCATCCTCGTTGAGATGCTGCAGTAGCTGGAGTTTGTAAGGGTGCCATTTGTGAGTAGCTAATATCTGCCGAAGGGATGTTTGACTAATGACACTCTCCAGTGACATGCAGCGAGTGCTACGCTGTGAGCTCTTGCTGAATGAAGCTAAGACAGCCACTGAAGTTTCTTCATTAGTGACATATGTCTGTGAAGGTTCTCAGACACCCAGGTCATCGTAGTCTAAGGAGCTTAGAAAGAAAAGCGTCTGGACTTCCTTGAGTTGCTTGAAGACGTTTCACCTCTCATCCGAGAAGCTTCTTCAGTTCTAAGGGTCATTAGTGACAGTTTTCTGGCGTCCACATTTTGGCAAATCCAACACTGAACCAGTTTCACGAAACTTAGCAAGCAGTTTGCTAACTGTAGCATGGGAGATGGGTGGTGTCATGACAGGTGGTCTTGCATTGAAATCTGCTGCAATGACCCGGTTACTGCGTTCACCAGATATCAACACAATTTCGATCTGCTCCTCACGTGTTAACCTCTTCGACATGTCAATGGCTGTGAACAAAGAGAAACTTGTAAATAACTGATGAAAGAATAAAGTTATGTTGAAACCGAGCACACCATTGTTTTTCTCGTGACATTACCAATAAGTTTGATGTGTCACATGGCCCTCTTCCTATTGAAAAATCAAAAGTTGTATCCAAGATGGCCGACTTCTAAATGGCCACCATGGTCACCACCCATCTAGAGGAGTTTGCCCCCTCACATATACTAATGTGCCACAAACAGGACTTTAATATCACCAACCATTCCCATGTTATTACGGTGTATCCATATAAATGGCCCACCCTGTATACATTTTTCCTATAATATGACTTGGAAATAAGTTCGACTGGAACTGTACTGGATGTCACTCTGTAAAGCTGCAATTGCACTGCAACTTAAGAAAACTGCAAAATCTCACAAAACACAACACAAGCGTCTTTGGAGACGGACCAGCTGCCGAGGTGACAGAAATCAAACACTGAACTGAGACATGCTTAAAAAAAGCAGAAGATTCATCAGTGAGCAAGAAAAAGATGCAGCTAATGTGTATTTTAATCACATCATTCATGAAAGAGCACTCAGAGAGCGCCACTCCCCCGAAGGGCAAGAGCTGTACTAAAACTTTGATGTTTTATGTTTTATTACAACATGCTGGCATCAATCAGTTATGATGTTGTAGGGTATTCTACTGAAAAAATAAAAAGTGTGTTCTACAGTTCTATCAATGTGATATATTACTAGATATGGTTTCCTGAAAAGATTTTTTTCGAGGTCTACTGTCCTTCACCCCCTTGTGTATTGTTAAAACATTTAAGTTAAAAGATTTGTTTGAAGACAATTGATGAAGAATTGTGGGTATTAAGGAGTTTTTAATTGGTTTTCACATTTGGTGGGACCTTGACCGATTTTCACCAAAATTAATCAGCCCACGCTGTTATTGGTATCTATCATCACACAAAATGTAAAAATTATATATTAAAAATAGTGTTGTTGATGTTAATCTAAAATGACGTTAACGCCATAACCACATCAACGATAACGAGCTAACCGCGCTAACGTGTTGATGCTGTGTAGCCCTATGCACGGGGCGATCTGTGCTAACTCGCTAACGGAGATTTGCTGCGGTTATGGCGTTAACGTCATTTTAACAAGATTAATGCTGACAGCACTAAAACTAAACTAAACTGCTAACAAATAGACAAACAGACAAAAGGAACCAGTTACATTCTCCCTCCCTTCAGATGGACAATAAGACTGTAGATACTTTGTCAGGGTTTTGTGGTTGTGGATTAATTTATATTCTTTGTTCTTAGACTTTAGGTTCCTGTTTCTTTCCACTCAGCGTGTTCCATGTTTCTCATCTTGTCTCCATGTCTCCCCAGTCAGCTCTGTCTCTGTGTTAAGTCTGCATCTTTGTGAATGTCTCTTGTTTCCTTTTTTATTTTGATAGTCCTTCTCCTGTGCGCAGTGTATCTAGTTTTGCTTCCACTTGTCTCATTATGTCTAGGGCTGGGTATCATCACTGATTTGTAGAATCGATTCCAATTCACAAGGCTCCGAATCAATTCGATCCATGATTCGATTCAATTCGATTCGATTTAAATCTGGGAAATTTTGCCTCAGACAGTCAGAAATATTATAATTCAGATCAGTACATTTACATATTTTTGTATCTATAAAAAGGAAGCTGACATTTTCCAGACTTTATCAAAGGTGTGAGCATCACAGCAGATGCCTTTGTGTCAAAGTAGCTGAAGATAAAACACAGAAAAACATGAAGGTGATTTTCCTGGCCTGGGATTTTATAAAAATATTCTGCAGTACATCAAAAACGAAAGAAAACCATTAATCAACACATGAACGTTACCTCTGACGTTACAGCGGTTTTATTAGAGACACAGCATTTTGCATTTTGCATAATTTTAAAAAGTTTACATTTGTTCAGTAGCCTATTGAACAGCAGAAATGAGTTCTTCTTTTCGGAAGTAACTAAAAGGGAAAAAAAACAGCGGCCGACAGCGCTGTAAACAACGGTAGACTTGTGCGTAACAAGCAAGCGAATAATGCAGAAAACAGATTTTTAGACGGGAAACTGTTCTTGAAGTACAGCGAGTGCAAGAGAGAGAGAGAGCTGTTCATGAAGTGTGATTTTATTGTGGTGGAAGCAAAACAGCAAAAGTAAGAGGAAATTCATGACAATGTTTTTGTGAAGCGTAGTTTGGATCTTCTTTTGCTGTTGGTTCGGTCAATAATGTTTGGAGAGAGATAAAACTAACAGCTTTAGAATCAGCGCAAAAAGGGCGTAAACACAAAGCGTGGACCCGCCGAAACATCGGAATCAGCGAGCTGTCGGCTTTCAGCCCCGACCGTGTCCGTGCCGTCGGGTGAGAAAGGCGACACCTCACTGATTCTGATCCATCGGCGGGTCGAGCTTTGTGTTTACATGTTTGTGCAGAATCTGCCTGCTCTCATTTACTGTTTTAGCTGTTTGGTGGTTCTTGAAATTTCGTGAGGTTTAACCTGAGATTCTGGCATTTCGGGCAAAATAAATTAATATTAAAAAAATCGATTCAGGATTTTAATGAATCGATATCACGTTATCCAAGCCAGAATCAATTTTAATTGCTAAATTGATTATCAAAACCCACCCCTAATTATGTCTGATTAGCCCCAGCTGTGTTTCCCTCCTGTTTCCTGTTTCCTCGTTACTTAACTCGTTACTCGAACCCTGTGTTTCCTTTGCCCTTTGTTGTGTTGTACACTCTCACTGCTGTGTGTGTCCCTTGTGTTCCTGTTTAGAGTCCAAGCTTCTTGGTTCCTGGTTTGTTTTCTTGTGGTCCGGCTTAAGTTCTAGTTTTCCGGTGTTTCAGTCCATAGTTAATATGTTCAGGGTTTTTGTTTATTTTTCTGAGTTTATGCCATCGTCAATTTCCTAACAATAAAGCTGCTGTTTTCAGTTATCCTCCCATGTTGTGAGTTCTGCGTTTGGGTCCTTCCTCCAGACAAACCTAACCCAGACAAACCATGATACACATATTGCTGTTAGCTATCTTACCTATCTTGTCACTGGCAAAGCTGTTCCGTTACTATTCTCTCCCCAAAATCACTTCTCTTTTGTTTTTCGAGGTTTTCTTTAAAGTTTTTACAACATTTTTTTTTTCTATTTTCATCATGGTTTATTCAGCTTCCATTCTGCTTTGTGTGCTTTTGTAGCATTTTTCTGTTTTCTAAACTGCTAGTTGTTGTGTGCTTGACCTCTCGGAGCCAACATAAATTCGACCATAAACTACTATGTTGTGTTTTATTACCTTAAATGTGAAGCATTTCCTTATATACTGTAACTGATCTTGAAATATTTCCTTTTCTTAACTTCGGTTGTTGTTTTGTTGTAATAGGAAAGAACACGTCCATAATTCACCATAATTTCCATCAACTGACAGTGCACATAAACAAAAGACCCACACTTTACAACTCTTTATAGCATTATTCACACGTTGCGATGCTAAAAGCATCTATGTGGATGGTAGAAATGCATATGGGTTGACAAGAATAGAAGCGGGTCTCAATCATCGCATTCACAGCTACAAGGTATACACCGATGTGTAAATACAATCTCTAAACAAACAGAAGAGCAAAGCTGTCGGTTTGTGTGACGGGCTCTGTAAGAGCGTACGAGCACATTCAATGTGTCCATACGTGCACGAGTCGGTGCATCTGCCTGTGCCAGCAGAGATACAGAGGCCATCACTCTTCCATTGTCTCCCAGTCCACGTTGGCTGCAGAAGGAAGAAGCCTTTGTGCCAGTCCACGCGCGTGCTTGGCGCTTCCACAGAGCTCATTTTAAGAACCCTCTTCTTTTGTCTCAGCCTACACCGTGCTGAATATGGCTTTGGTTTATGAGCTTTAAGTTAAGCCTGAGCCAGAGATCGGGGGTGTAGGGGTAGTAATTGCATGTCGCGCTGTACAGCCTCCTCCTTTTTTTGCTCTTGATGGCGTCTTATTGTACAGCAGACAGAGAAGGAAACACACGTGCAGCCGTTTCACTGATTAATTGGCTATCTTTGACTGAAAGTTCACTCTCTGACGGTTAAATGCTTTTCTTAATGGAAATACAAATTAAATTGAGAGCTTTCTTATCTTGTTATTGCACTGTAAATTCTATAGAGTGGTCACACATGATTTGTCACACATGCGTCTGTGACTTGCCTTCCTTTCCTCCATAGCTAAAACTATCTCAGTATTTCCCTGAAGAAATAACAGCGGTGCTTACCACTGCCGGCCCCTTCACTGGCTTTGTCTTTTCTGACATGACAACGACAGAATTCAAAAACAAATTAAATTTGTGATTCTACTCTTGTTACTCCACTGTGTAGAGCTGGTACATTTTTCAAAAGAGGGTAATTTTTTGGTTATCGTGTTATGTTCTAATTCAGTGCTGGAGCTGCAAAGTCACAGATGGCAGGATGGGAGCTGCCTTTGAAAATAAGCTGGTGTGTTGGAGTCTTTGAATTATTCTTTGGGGGAAATATTTTCAAGGGGCATTTGAAGCAATTAATTCTCATTATGCAGCCTGAGTCTTTCAGAAGTTAAGCTGGTTGCTCAAGTGCCCGACCTGACTCGGTGAGTCAGTGAGTCAGTGAGTCTAGAGTCTGTGAAGAGTGACATTCACACTGTGTGTGTAAGACCACTTGTTACTGACTCGTGTGAAATTTAACGTTTAATGGTGACAACAGCTAATTAGACTTTTTTTTTAAATTCAAGATCCCAGTTAGGAGGTGAAACCCACTGCAGGTGATCTCCTCTGAAGTGGCAGGAACACACGTTTTAATGTATGCTGTGAAACTCAGCACACACACACACACACACACACACACACACAGATTTTGGAGGATCAACAGAAAAAATACCCATGAAGCTCTGCAACCATCACAGCTGGTCAACATCTGGCAGGCTGCTGCAGCTGGGAGCTGCCTTCCAGCTCTCTGTCAGATTTGAAGGTCTGTTCAGCTTTTTTCTAGGAGACTGGTTAAAAAAAAAAAAAAGGAAAATCATGTTTTGATTAAATAGTTTCCCATCTGCAAATATGAAGATGGAAATAGGTTTGAGTCATTAACAGTCATAACCCTGTTTGTATCGCTTTCATTTGAAATGAATTCAATTCAATTTTATTTATTTTGTGCCAAATTACAACAGCAGTCACAACAAGCTGTAAGGTAAAGACCATACAAATATACAGAGAACCCCCAACAATCAGACCAACATCCATGAGCAAGCACTTTGGCAACAGTGGGAAGGAAAAACTCCCTTTTAACAGGAAGAAACCTCCAGCAGAGCCAGGCTCAGCGAGGGGCAGGCATCTACTGTTTAATGGGACTCTATTATGTTTTTCCTTCTTCTGTACAGGTCTGACTGTGAACATGGTAGCAACACACATGCGCTGTGCAAAGATTCTGTTTACAAGGCAGCCAATCAGAAGAAAGATAAGGGTTGACTGTGATTACTGTGGTAACACAACCAGACCACGAAACTGGCAATCCGATACCACCAAATAGCTGATCTTGCGCCCTCAAATAGAGCTTCAAGAGCCACTGTGTGGCATCACAAGCTCTCCCTCCATCTTTTATTCTGTGGACACAGTGCCGTTGCTAGTGTGTGGTTGTAGCATGTAACAGTGTGAAGTTGGCTATATTGCTGTGAAGCTGGAGAGCTCTTCATTTCATACCTTACTGCAGTTGTTGCTTCCGGTTGCATAAAATGTTTGCTGTTCAGTATCCATGCTACCATTAAGCAGAATAACATTGGATATAAAAACACTTTGGATCTTAGGACAGCATTAGAAACTTTGTGAACTAGCTTCCCTAGCTGTCTTCTTGTTTGTTTTTTTGCTCGGCTGTTTGCATCTCTTTACTTGTGTACAGCTAAGCGAAACACTACCACTGTTTCTAAGGAAGATGTCTAAGAGTAAGGGCACTGTCCATGTTTTCACACAGAATACCCTTCTCCAGTAAAAAAAAAAAACAGTTTACTGACTGGTTGTTATACAATAAATAAAACCATTTTCCAAATGTGGTGTGGAAAAAATCTTTCAAACTGGCTCTGACTGACAGCTAACCTCATAGAGATGATGGACAGTCGTGCGGTTCAGACTGTAAATCCAGCTTTAGGAGCAGCCTTTGAAAATTCTGAAGATAAAAGCTATAGGAGTACTCTTGGACTGCATTAGCAACTTATCTTCTGATGGATAAAAACTAATTAATAGTAAAGCTTACTATGAAAAAATGACTTTGGAGTACACGATCATAACTTCCTGTGCCTGAAGATAAATTGGACCCACTGTGGTACTGGCAAACTCCAACAAAGAAAACAGCTTTATTGAGAGATAATTACCAAACATACATCCTATGGTTATTGCATACAACTGAGAATTAAAAAGAGCACATGCTTGAAATATATTCTCACATCTTGGAATAGAGTGGGTGGACATGTGTCCTCAGTCTGTGCTAGATGCTGCTCCACCTGGTCTCAGCTATCAGTAACTATCTATTATTATTTTAGAGTCTTTACCTTACAGTATAAACCACCTTGAGGTGACTGTTTTTATGATTTGATGCGATATAAATTGAATTGAACTGAGCTGAATCAAATCCTCCCTCCCAGCTGGTTCTATATATTTCTCCCTGGCGTCAGATCACTCCTGTTGCAGCAGTTTGACACTGGTTTAATGGTTTATTAGGTTTTGACAGTAGGTTTACTTGCTGCGTTTGATAAAGCAGAGCTGTCCCTGGAGATCTCCAAGAGTGTGAGTGCAAGGAGAGGTCTGCTTCATGCACTTCTGGGTTGCACTAATTCTGAGTTGGGTTGGTGTGGACACAAGCGGCCCCTTAAAGTTCGTGTGCCTGTAGCGGCTGCCTTCCATGAATAACAAATAAGACTGACTTTGCTCAGAGATGTGACTTTGTTGAACTAGTGCAGTCTTTTTATGTCCTGGGACCAAAGCAATAATATGGAATGAGAAATGTTGGCTTCGCTGACAGCGCATTCGCCTGTCGTCATCACGTACTGTCCTTGTCAAAAGAACGTCCAATCATGTGCCCGTACTGGCTGTACTTTTGAAGTTTGCTTTAATCACAAATGAGAAAGATGGCTTTTATCAACACAGCTATATGTATTATTCTGCTGGGATTTCTTATAAGTGTAATGATTATAGCCGAACTGACCAGAGCTCCTCATGGCTACAGTATGGACAAACATTTTTGTGATGCTTTTGTGAATTTTTCCATCACTGAGATGTGATATTTTCATGTTTTAGCCCCACTTCTGCTTAAGCTTACCAAAAGGTTTTTTGCTTTTTTCAAGTTCTTTGTTGGAAAGAACTTGATTGGCCCACCGAGAGCCTGAAGGAGAAACTTCAGCCCCATTGGACACCTTTGGGATGAACTAAAACAGAGATTGTGAGCCCGGCCCACAAATCCAACAGCAGTGTTGGATGTGCTCTTCTGGATGAGTGGGCAGAAATCCTGCAGAAGAGTAGTCCTGCGTGTGTAATGTGTAGGTGGTTCAGTGCTTTTGTCCATATATTGTATGCTTCTCTAACATTTCATCTTTCACGCTTTAAATTGTAAACGTCTGCAAGGGTGAGGTTTTCCAGCCATGTCCCACCAGGAGGAGGCCCGAGGCAGACCCAGGACACGCTGGAGACATTATATCTCTCGGCTGGCCTGGGAACGCCTTGGTATTCCCCTGGATAAGCTGGAGGAAGTGGCTGGGGAGAGGGAGGTCTGGGCTTCTCTGCTTGGGCTGCTGCCCCCGCGACCCGGCCCCGTGTAGAGGGAAGAAAATGGATGGATGGACATCTGCAAGACAAAAAAGAAAAACTGTAATTCACATAAAATCTTAACTTTAAATGATGGCATGTAATTTTTTGCTTTTATGAAATTATGTCTTGGAAATCAGGAAACCAAGAACATCATTATTCTAGCTGACACGAAAAGAAAAAGAATCTGTTTGTCCTTCAAAATGTAGGGGCAGGGTAGAGTTAGGGTTAGCACCTATCACCATTTAAGACCTAAGAGGGGTAATAATCTTGAAATTGGGACACAACAAGCAGCCAGCCAGCTTTTCATGCATTCAAATTAAAGCTGCTAAAAATTTTCCAATGCTTCCTCCATGATGTACTCAGATTTTCTGTTCATTTGCACAGTTTTTGGCCCATTGTTCATGTGAATAAAACTTGTCCCTCAGAGCAGATTAACCCTTCAATACTAATTAAAAGGGTTAACAACATTTAACCCATCATTGTGTACAGTAAAAATACTTTTTAAGCCGGCTTAAAAAGTATTTTTACTGTACACAATGATGGGTTAAATGTTGTTAACCCTTTTAATTAGTATTGAAGGGTTAATCTGCTCTGATGTTGTACGCACCGGCTCACTCTTGGTGGCTGCTTGTTGGGGCCTGGGGCTCGCTCGGCCCCTTCAGGGGGTGGGGTGCCCTCGACCTGCGGCTCGGTCACTCAGGCACAGCTGGCTGCCGGCGGAGCTCACGGGCACGTCACTGCAACTCCCCCTGGCTTCTGCTCCGCGGCTGCTGAGTGACCCCTCATCTGGGGCTCTCCTCAGCTCTTTCTGGGATAGTGGCGCGGCTGCCCCTCTGTTGGTCTTCCTTGGTCTCTTGTGTTCTGAGGGCCTCTGGATGTCTGGAATCTTGATCTCCTCCATACCTGCTTCATGGACTGGAGGACGGGGTTGTGCCCCCCACACCCTCTAACAGATCATTACATGTAGGAACCTTTTAAATACAAGCGCGTTCATGCTCACAGGTGTACACACGGGTGCTCACACACACAAACTACACCCTTTTTGGCTCCTACCTCAAGGCACACTGTGCGCTGTTGATCCTACGTGCTGCACAATAACGTTTAATATTTAGCATTTACTGATATATTCACATAGGTCCTCGCGATGATGTTGTTTATTATATTGGTCTTTTTTTGTTTGTTTTCTCTTTTTTTTCTCAACAGGTGATCCAGGTGATTGATATTTGTATTTTTTGTCTGTTTGTTTTGTTGGTTTTTGGTTTTTTTGCCCTTTATCACTGTTCCTCTTCCCCGCTGTTTGTCTTTCCCTCTTTCTTTCTCCCTTTTCTTTCTTTTCTTTTCTTTTTTCTTTTCTTTGTACCTGTAGGAAACAGGAAACATACAGTGTGATATGCTCTGAGGACCATATCACACTTTTGCTCCAAATCACCTTGGTGCTGTAATCCAGCCATGCCCACAAATGTAAGTGCATTATTCTTCTGACCAAAGAGACATTGTTGTGCATCTTAGTTTAGCTCAACTCCACGTTTGTTGGTATATGAGAAAAGTTTGGCTGCTTTGTTCTCCCACCACCAAGAAATGAGCAGGAAATAGAGTTAGCATTAATTTCCACTGGGGTTTATGTGATAGGAAAGCTGTGTCAAATATATTTCACTAATGACATTTATTTCAGAGTTGGCAGCTCTGTGCTGTAATGACCTGGGCCTGAGCGAGATCTGAGAGGAAAATAAGGATGAAAGGGAGAGAGGCATCAGAGAAAAGAGTGGAGGTGCTTAATGTTGATTTGAATGGAACTGAGGATGGATGGAGGGATGGGGAGTTACATAAGGGGGATACAGAGAATACGTTTTACAGCTGTTTGCAGTCAAAAGTATGAAATGTAACCCGCTGGAGCAAAGAGGCTGTATAAATGTGGGCTTCTTTAAATATTTATACATTTTTATAATTAAATAAGTGGAAAAAAGTAATTGTGACATGTGACAAGCAGATGAAGAACATAACCATGTGATGTAACCATAACCATGTAATCGATCCCCAGTGATTGGAGAGGTGGTACAATGTTACATGGGGCATCATACCTAAGTGCTGTGTCCACATGATGCTGGTAGAAATATTCCACTTTGCGTGTACGCAAGCGCTACATGTGACGTGCACAGATTTAGGGATTTTTTATTTTTTACATCTGAGGGGATTTAGTGAGAGTCTGCCAAATATAAGCAAAATCTAAATGCAAATGCTTCAGTCAGACCAGAAAGTGAAAGCTTTTAGAGCGGCAGTCAGTCCTCTGACTTGAATGTCAGTGAAAATTGATATAAACATGCTGTGCATGCAAGACAGCCTCAAAATAAAACAGAACAGAAAAGATCTGGCACGACCTATATGCAAAAAATACATAAATTAAAAAAAAAAAAATCAGGATCAGAAGTGAAGTGATAGCATTACTGATTATCTCTTCATCATGGCACCTGTTACTGGGTGGGATATGTTAGGAAGCAACTGAACATTTTGTCCTCAAAGTTGGATGAGCTTGAAGCAGAAAAATGGGCAAGCGTAACGATTTTAGTGAATTTGACAAATGTCAAACTGTGATGCCTGGACAACTGGGTCATCTCTAAACTGGGGTGTTCCTGGTCTTTGATGGCCAGTGTGTATCAAAAGTCATTCAAGAGAGGAACAATGGTAAACCAGCAAAAGGGTCATGAACGGCCAAGGCTCACTGGTGCAGGTGGGGAGCGAAGGCTGACCCATGTGGTCTGATCCAATAGACGAGCTAATGGAGCTCAAACTGCCCAAAATGTGAATGTGGATCTGACAGATTACAGAAAGCATCACAGTTTGTTTCTTAAGATGCTGCAAATGCAGACAAGTCAGGGTACCCATGGTGATGCTGTTTGCCACCTAAAGCACCAACAATGGACTGCAGAGCAACGAAGAAGGGTGCCTGGTCTGAATCAGACCAGGCACCCTTCTGGTTCCATGTCTTTTGCTTAGCTGGGGGACACCAGGATGCACTCTGGGAAAAAGGCAGGCTGTTGGAGGCGTTGTGATGCTTTGGGCAATGTTCTACTGGGAAACCTCGAGTTCTGCCAACCTCGTGGATGTTACGGTCATGGTTCGGGGCAGGATTTTAGGCAGCCGTGTGTGATTAGCACAGGACAATGTGCTTTGACAATGAACCCAAAAACACTTCCAATGGAGTAAAAGCATACCTGGACGGGTCTCCCCAGAGCCTGGACCTTAAAATGATCGAAGCAGCGTGAGATCATCTTGACTGGAACGGAACAAACGCTTCAAAGCTCCAAAGAAGAGCTTTGAATGTCTTTCAAGGATAATGTAGAGCTATTCCTGAAGACTACTTAAAGGAATTACAAGAAAGCTTTCTAAAGAGATATTAGGCAACACTGACTTTAGAATTATACTGACTCTGGTTTGGCTTTATATACTGTAAATGAAAAGGGAAAAAAAAATTTGAGGGGTGGCTCAAAAGTTTTGCACAGTATTGCACATAAATGAAAGACTCAATAAACAGACATTTATTAAACTGGATTAGGTAAGCGTGTCAGCTCTCTGAAGCGCCCATTTCTGTCACGATCCTGGGTCTTATGACCCAGTGTTTTGAGTTTTAGTTCATTTTGATGTTCATAGTGTATGTTTAAGCTTATTAGGTTTCCTATGTTCATTTGCTTATTAGCTCCCACTTGTGTTTTCAACCCCTGTGAAGTCTCCCTTGCCCTTCATGTGTTTCATGTCTGTTGTCTTATGTTGTCATGTCTGCCTCTCATGTTTCCTGTTTTATTTTGAAGAAACCTCGTGTTTTTTATATTTTGGAGCATGTTTTGAGTCCTTTGTTGTACTGTTTCTTGTTTCCCTAGATTTCAGTTATGGTTATCATAGGTTTAGTTCTTTGGCTTTGTAATATGGCTTCCCTGTGTTCAATGTTGTGTCTACTGTGACCTCTTTGTACCATGTTTCTGGTCCCTATAGTCTGTCTTCTCAGTTGCTGTTAAGTTTGCATGTTTAGAGTTCAGTCAGTGTGTTTCCTGTTTTACTTTGAAGGTCCATGTCTCATGTGAGTGTTTCTAGTTTTGCTTCCCTTGTCTCGTCCAGCCTGATTACTCCCAGCTGTGCCCTCCTTCTGTGTCTCATTCCCTTGTTATCCCTATGTGTATTTAAGCCCTGTGTTTCTCTTTGTCAGTGTCGTAGTCTCCCTCATGCTGTGTGTGATTCTCCCCGTGTCTCCTGGTATACTTTATGATTAGCTTTCCCAGTTTAGTTTTGTATTACCTGTGTTCTATTTTTCCAGCAATTAAAGCTGTGCTTTTGAGTTCAAGTTCTGTCCCCGTGAGTTTGCGTTTGGGTCCTCTCCTGCCTGCCACACAGCCGAAACATGACAGAAGACTACGACCATTACATGGACCCAGCAAACCGCTCTCAGCTATATGAGCGCCGGGAGGCAGCCCTCGCCCAGCTGGAGGAGGAGCTCCGCTGGAAGCCGTGGCGCGCTCCGGATTTTGAGCACATATTCCATGGAACTCGGCTGGCTTTTGGAGGTCCCCGAAGTTGCCAAAAGAAACATGACAATTTCTATTGTGAGTTGACCAACCCACAGGTGTGAGAACAAGGCACGATGACGCTGAACAACAAAGACCAAACAGTTGACCCCGTGACACGCTTTCAACGACAGTCCCCCTCACACGCTGAAGCAGAAATGCTTCATAAATTGTAAAAATCAAAAGAGAAATAAACAGAGATTAATGCAAACACACAAGATTCAATGGGAAAGTTGGGGATAAAAAACAAAAAGACTTTCTAAATCTTTTAGATAGGTTGTGCATGCAGAGCATTTACAGCGGGTTATTTGTGGTATTAGTACTGCATGACTTATAATACATGCAAATATCAGGTTTTGTTGTTCAAAATAAAGTTAATCAAAACAAACAAATGCAGTTAAACCTCGTGCTAGATCATTCTCCAGATATTATCATCCTTATGAGCACAGTCCCAGACTGACGAACTAAAGAGTGACGCGTGAAAAAGGCTCGCATTAATCGCTGACCCCCTAACCCTAACCTTGAAGAAAGAGAAAGAGAATTCACTCAAACCTCATTTCGAAAGGACAACTTCAGGAGTCGGAGGTTGTTGAAAAGCTATCTCACTTTTATATGACACTAGAATGACATTTTGGAAAACAAAAATAACCTACATGCATTTGGGAAAAAGAAAACCGTGTCGAGGAGATGGAGGGAAAAAAGAGAGAACACACACTCTGGAATACATGAATACATCATCCTTTCAGTGACCTTTGAATCTTGGTGACATTTTATTCGAATACATGAATTCATAAATATAATCTTCTCTCACCATATTGCCTACCTCTATGAATCCCATACATCTAACTGTACATCTACTGTAGCATATTGCATATCTCGATTAGAGGTGGGTAGTCAATAGTCATTTAGTACTCTGGCTTCTTGTGGAAAGGAGATAATAGGATTGGATGGGAGTAAGAAGGGGAATGAAGACAAAGTAGAGAAAGAGATTAAACACCGAGGTTTCTTCTGCCTCTTCTCAAACAGCCACAGAAGCATCCTGCAGTGTTTTGACGCTGACATCTTTGTGTGATATGCGTGTGTGTGTATGTGCTTCAGGATGTGTGTGTGTGCTATATGTGCTGATGCAATGCATGAGGTGCATATAGGTCCACCTGAGGTCTACCTGCTCGGGATTTATTCTATGATGATCATCACAATTTGATAAAATTACAAACATGTGCTCAAACTACATCCACGTGGACCACATTGCTTGTCATAGTATATATTTTTTTTCTACTGTCTTGCTACACTCAAGCAGACCTGAGTCAAATAAACATTTGGGTTTAAAGCAGCAAACAAAACAGTGATTTCCATTTGCTGAATTCCCGCTAATCTGTACACCCACTCTTTAAGAAGAAACCATCCCTTGGGTTTCCCATGCACATGCCAGGCAGCCTGCTCCACTACTGAGAGACTCAGGTACATTTAAAACAGGCGGAAGGATTTAAAGACTGCGTTAAATCTCGTCTGGTTTGCTTCAAATGCCAACACCCGGCCCAGAGAACAGCACGCACGTATAAGACAATAGGTGCTCTTTTGTTTCAGACTGAAACAGGAGTGCTTCTGGGTGACTCAAACGAGGGACGGTCTATTGACGTGTTACCAACCTAGTGATTAGCCCTGCCACAGGGCACTCAAACAAGGGCCTGTACTCGTGACAATAATAGAACTGAAGAGGTGGCTGCGTGTCAGCGGGCTAAGGCTGCGGGTACAAAAGCAGAGCCTATCCAAAGATAGACACTTTGTTCAAAGTACAACTTAACAAGCCTATGCCAGCCAAAAGTTCAAAGTTTTCTTTTTTTTGCTACGTTCACACTCACTACACTTACTACCAACGTTTATACACACACCCAGGACACAGTGCAGTATGACTGATGAGGTTCACTGGAGTCCCGACCAGTTTACTTGAGTGTGGTGTACATCTGGAACATCGCATTAATATTACTTGACCATGTTTTTCCACAATGTTTCAGTTGTTTGTGCGTCCAAACCAGGAGCAGCAGCAGTGCAAACGAGTACCAGCTGTAGGAG
Source organism: Aulonocara stuartgranti (assembly GCF_965226115.1). NCBI lineage: Eukaryota > Metazoa > Chordata > Actinopteri > Cichliformes > Cichlidae > Aulonocara > Aulonocara stuartgranti. The sequence continues at coordinate 34,911,907 of NC_138944.1, read as the reverse complement.
GTCAATCGGCTGGATGTGGCATACACTTTCACTGTGCAGACGAGCATCATGTGGATATAAAACATTAATATGGTTGCTGGCCAGAACAGGAACTGTGTGTTGTTGGGGACACTGACTTGTATAGACAGACGGGGCTTTTGGGACTTAGTTATCATCCTGAAAGTTTATCAGATAACCAATCAGATTAACTTCAATTTTTGGAAATCTTCTTTTGTTTTGGTATGACTCAGTATACTTCTATAGGCTCTGATTCAGTGGTCAGCAGGAAGCTGGTGCTTGGAAGTCTTAAAGACATTTAACTTAGCATCCAACTTCCAGTCTCCCAAGTCAGTGCTCACTTTAGCTTCAAAGCTGTTTTACATTACTAGCATCAGAGAGGTCTGATTAAGGAATGGATGTGCCATTGTCAAACGTGGTGTTAGGTATAGTAGCAAAAGATTATTTGTCAATTGTATTTGGCCCAGGTCTACACTTAAATACATTTTAGCCCTTTCATGGGTGTGCAGAAAGCAAAAAATACAGAGTCCACTCTGAAAGTGGCCAATGCTTCCATGAATTACCCACACGCATTCTCAGCAGCATTCACAGTCTTCTTTTTTTCAAAGAGGCCATCTGTCACTGTTCAGACTGGCTAGGCTCATTGCTTGTCTTGGTCTCCCTCTTTCTCACAAATGGAGACAGAAGCAGGTACATTCACGCAACTTCAAAATGTTGAAGTTGGAAAAAACAAAGCAAAAGACAACTTTTCCATCACCCGCCAAATCTTCCAAAGAAAAAAAAGGTTGATGCTACTATTAGCCATGGACATTACAAAAAAACACGAAAAGAAAACTGTACAAAGTTCAGTTCTTCCTCAAAAGAAGCTTCCGAGTTTGCCATCCGTCCAATTTTGACAACAGGGTTTTTGGACAATGGTTCAGGCCGCATTGAGTAAAGTGAACCCGGTCCTTAGAGAGGATTGAACTTCTTAACAGTTTCGTCTAGAAAACACCGCCTTTGTAATGTTCACAAATCACTGCAATTTTCAGGGCTGTCTCTGTAATGGCTTTCTGAATATTCTCTCAAGATGGCTATAATATAAAACCCAGGATCTGCCACATCTCAAAGGCTCAGTCCTGTTAACACAAAAGCTGAGCTCCTTGACATTATTGTATAGACCTAGCAAAGAGCAATCGTATATCCTGTGTAAGAGAAATGATGCTAAAACTCAGAAGCGACTGGAATCTTTTGAGAAATGACTGATCCTAAACAGAGAGAGAGAGAGAACGAATGATTTAATAAAGACAAGAGAGAATTTCAGATTCCGGTTCACAGGACGTGTATTAAAAATCTCTCCCTGTTCTGTTCAAGGTCCAGAAATGCAAATGGTTAAAGAGTTCCACTACAGAGAGGCAACAAGTGTTTCATCTGTTTTTCCTGGAGCATGTGTCTGCGGTCTGACGCCTGCTTTTCATGCTGAGGCCTGTGATGTCTTGCTCTTCACCTCTTGCCATTCCCTCTGTCAAGGGGTTGGATAAGAAACCATGGACGTGTATGCCATGAAAGTGGTGGCCATCTTTACTCCGGGCAGACAGATTCGTTAGGTCCAGAGACCCTGTGCTGTTGCATTTCTTCACCAGCGGGGGTGCCAAAGAGTCCGGGGTAAACAGTGACGTAAGGGAGAGACTGTTCAGTGTTTCTGACAGGTGCTCGCTGCTGAAGGTTTGACGGCAGTCATCCCGGTTTGTCCCCGTGCCAACGTCCTCATCTGACGGGTCCACGGAGTCCTGCTGGGGGCAACCGGGGCTGGTGCTGCCGCCTCTGCTGCTGCTCTGGCTCCTCTGGTGCCTCCGGGTGGCTTGGAGGGTCAAAGGAGTACTGTGTCTCTTTAGTAAAGAGCAGCCCTGGTCTCCTGTAGTCGGTGTCTGGCGTTGCGAGGGGTGGCTGGGGACAGGGCAGAGGTGGGGTGTGGGGAGATCCAGATATCGAGGTGAGGAGACGCTGAAGCTCAGCCCTTCTTCCAGTGCTGCCTGCAGGCTGCCCTCTGAACTGGCTGTGGCCAAAGAGGAGTCACTGTGGGACGGGTGCTGGAAGAGAGGATAAGAATTTAGATAAAAACCAAAAAGAAAAAAAAATAACAAAAACACAGACGAATTTACAGTTACAGCTTAATGCCTTTACACATCGGACACATGTAATCCGTGTGAAAACATCAGGACCAGCTCATCATCGCTTCATGTCAAGATACAAGTTCAGATCCCAAAAATTCTGAATTTCCTGGAGCTATTGTTACCTAGATAACATTGAAGTAAAACACCAATAAAGAAAAGAAAACCAGCTCTTATTGGCTGATGTTACTGTGACCAGTACCTAAGGACAGTTGTGCAACAGGAAAGGAAGGATCTGCCCCGGGACGACAACACATTGGTTTGAACTCATTCTCGGTTAACCAATTTCAGAGAAGTCCTAATAATATGAAACCGTGAAACCACCTCGCTTGTAATTCCCCCTGCTTGAAGGACCCCGCCCTGAGTTTGGGGGAAGCGTTTGTTTAATCCAATATGTCTGTATGCAGGAGGGATTTAGTCATTATTTCTAATCCTGCCAGTACTAAAATAAGAGATTACGAAAAAGCAGAAACATAGTGGCAGGGAGCGAACGCAAAGCAAAGAGGGATAGAGAGGATCACCCAGGAGAGGAGAAAAAGGAAAACAGAAAAGCGACACGGGAGAATGTGAGAAGCGCGAGCCAAGCACAACAGCGAGTGCCGAGTCGGTATCAGGCTCGGGGCTGGCCGGGCTAATTAGCTGAGCGCCGCAAAGCATTACTGTAGCAGCGGAGGATCACAGAGCCACTCAGGCACGAGCTAAACAAACCAAACAGGTAGAGGTGAAAAGAGAAATCTGTCTCCATGGTTACAAAAGGAACAAGAACTAAAATAAGGGCTTTATTTTTCTCCCCCATTCGAGTTTGTTTCACGTAGGAGCCAGCATAGGGGAGGTGTCAGATTCAGTATGGAAGAGAGGCTGGCTTTAATTATGACTAAATAAACTCTCTGGAGTCCCACACTGCAGTAGGACTTCAGTGGAGGGTGGTGATACGTGTATATTCACGATTTGGCGTGCAGTAATTCGATTCTGACTGATAGATCGCAGAAGAGGCTGCTGTGTCACATCTAACTGTGCCACTCCTACTCAAGTGTTGATTTCTAATGAACTAAAGTGATTCCAAGTGTTTATTACACCCACAGCTGTAACAATGTCATCAAATCAATATCTAGGGCCAACATCTAGTGTCACTATATGATATAAGGCAGGGGTGTCAGCCTAGCAAAGACTTCAATCTGGCCTACTGACAAGCTGTCTACCTCTTCATAAAGAGCCATATTGGGTCATGTATTCATGCTAAATTCAAGGAATTCAGTCGTAGATAAACAGCTAAATAACAGAGAAGTTTAAAAAAAATTATGTGAATTAACAAAAACTTTATGAAACATGTAGTTAAACATCTTTCCCCTGACAGAAAGGGGCCCAGGTAAGATCAGTGTGGACTCTACGTATGTGGCCCATGACGTAAAATGAGTTTGACATCCCTGGTGTGATGTGTGTTACAGTTTTCGGTTCCCAGATGTTCTCATTCAGTCTCACAAACACGTCTGCCTCTCAACAACCTCTGCATGACATCGCCGAGCATTGACATAAAGGACACGTTTATACTGCGTTCTATCGTGTCACTGATGTTTTGCACAGCAATGCTGATGTCGTCTGTTCAGCCAGCCATACAGACACAAACGAATCCATTCATCTGCTCGTAATACCTGGGAGCCCAACGGCCTGCTGTTGGCTCTGGGTGAGCGGAGGGACGCCCAGGAGGCTGGGGAGGCCGACCTGGAAGGCCGTCTGTCTCCTGGGCTTACGCTGTTTCCAGGACTGTTTGGATGAGCTGCAGCAGCTGGGTGGAAGAAATCTGCCGGTAGATGCAAGACTGGTGAAGTTTCACGAGCACCTCCACTGCAGCTTCCTCCATCATCATCTGTAAAGGGAAGGCTGCAGTTTAATCCAGCTGTGGCATTGACACTCATATTGCTATCACTTTGTAAGTCTGCCTCTCTCTCTGCATCTTTTATTGTAGAGACAGGAGTGGTAACCACCACAGAGGCAGTTGTGAATACTCGGGAATTGTTCTCTGTCTCTGGATAGATTTAGTCTTTTTCTGTATGATTTCCTGTCCTTGTTTCCTTCATAAGGATGTCAGCCAAAGTGATTCCCCACACTTACTCAGCAGTGTCAGGATTTGTTCCAGTCAATCACTATTTCCTCACAGAAAAGTGACAAAATATTCAATGAATGTTTAGACCGTCTTATCTATGTTTCCACCACATTGCAAACAATCTCTATAAACAAATGTTGACGCATCAATTGCAGAATTTTTACGCAATGAAGGAAACTTTTGTTACTATAATGACTCATCATGCTGTAGCAGGTTTTGGCTGCATGCAAAAAATCACAGTGGAGAGCAAAAGAATCCTTTTACTGAAGTCCAACCTCAAAACCATCAGACATTTCCTGCAGTTTCGTTTTTTCTAAGCTTTTGTTTGGAACATCGACATTTGTGAACACTGACCAATGGAAGTCTTGGCCTGGATACTCACTGGCTACGCTGCAAGACCCCCCAAAAAGATTTCTACCTTGAGCCAAGGAGGTTATGTTTTTGGTAGCTTTTGTATGTGTGTGCGTCATTTTGTCATGCTCGAAGTTTTAAATGAACTCTGATCAAATATTGTGGACGTGTAGAGCAGGGTCATGTTAATATTCCATTAAAACTTGGCTTCATCCACCAAAGTCTTCAAGGTTAAACTTGTGATTAATTGGTCAAAGCTCTAATCTTATAACTTACAAAAGACTATTCTTCTATTGTCAACATAGAAAGTGATGTATAAAGAATTAAAATATATTATCACATATATTTAAATATAGCTCAATTTTCCCACCTTAACATGGACAAAACTTTATATTTTATCTTCACAACCATTTTACAAGTTAGTGATCTGATGGCTCAACGTGTCCTTAATCTAAATGAAGAAGAAACTATTATTTCAGCTTCAGGGTAACAAGCCAAACGACAGAATGTCACACCTCATTGTACATTCTGCTAACACCACCATGTGGGGTTAAGTATCTGATGGTAATCTTTGTTCGGAAATTAAATTCTGAACACCTCATTCAGGGCACCTCTTTTCTTACTTAATTAAAAATGTTATTGCACCATATTATAAGAAAAATGAACAAAAAGACATTAATACAGTTAGTACAATGAACTGTTCAAAGTTAAAAGTTATCAGGAAGCAATTAAATGTCTTTCACACTTTAATAAACTAATATATATATATATATATATATATATATATATATATATATATATATATATATATATATAGATAGATAAAGTATATAGATAAAGTTGCATTTTGTCTGTTCTGCAAACACAATTTTTACATTTTCAAGATAGATGAGAGTTTCTCACAGGGATATATCGTCTTGAAATTAAAGTTGTAACGGGATTCTATTTCAAATTAGACCTTGAGCATCCAAACATCACAGACATATTTGGAAAAATTAAAGGTGGAGTGAAAACATTTCATCTCCCAATCTGAGCATTTAGGAATAAATATTTTAAATAAGTAAGTAAGAGGGTTAATAATTAATGGAATGGACCCTCTGAGTTAGTATGTCTGTTCTGGTGATGGCAGTTATGTTACAGGGGGTGTTCAATGTTGAATTGCACCTTAACTTGTCATTCATTAGCATATCTGTCTGCCTTATGTCTGGCTTCATCGATCACTTCTTTAACTGCAGTGGAAGTCGATCAACTATGCAGGATGTGAGAGATGTCGAGTAAAAAAGTCTTACTTTTCTATAAATGTTAACATCAATGCCAAAGTCATGTCTTAATGAAATCATAGTGGTTGATACCAATGAGGGTCAGAAAGAGCACAGATAAGTGTGATAAAGGAAGCTCATATGTCCGTTGATTTTACTCTTTATTTTTTGCTTTGTGTTTTGTGTGTATGAAAGATTACATTGAACCATTTGGATGAAAAACAATCTACAAAGGTAGGATTTACAGAACGATTATTTTTTAGACTATGCTTGGCAGTCTCTTATTTAATAATTGAAAACTATTAACAGAAATTAACAGAAAGGGTTTTTTTGCAACTTTGATCTTTTTTGGTGGTAGAGATGCATTACCACTCACTTTCTCTCTCTCAAGGTGTTTATCACTTTACGTGTAAAAGAACAAATATTTTTTGAAAAACTGCTGTGATGTAAAAGCGCACCTCCCTGAATTCCCAGTGCTTCCCGTTGTGCAGCTACTCAGTCAGAATTACAGAGTAACTGCTTTATCTATTTACAGCACTGCTGCACAAAGTTGAACATTTTTAAAGAAGCAGTCAATAATTTTGTAACGCGCCATGAAGGACTGCAGTCTTGTTTCACGGCGTAAACAGCATGAGCAAATTTGCGGTCGATAGCACGGAGCAGGTGGAATGAAAAGTTAGAGATGAGCATCTTGTTGCCTGCAGCTCTTCACAGGCAGCTCAGCGTTGCTGCTTCTTGTTATTTTATAAAACCCCTGAAACTTTTAAAACGAATCCACAGTTTACATACAGAAAAAAATGATAAAAATACAGAAAATAAAGGCAAATATTTGACAAGTGATGAGTTGTAACTACACATACAGTACAGTGTACTTTAAATAATTTGGAAATCATGAAGCCAGTAGATTTTACCACTGAGTATATCACACATGTAGTCACTTTGAAGGACACTACGAGCTACATGCAGCTTCCTTGATCTTGCGCTGTCATCTTGTTTATGCCAGTACCTTTGTCATGTGCAGGGCTTTTCTGCTCCGGTGAGGCAGGATTGCACTGATGATGGATGCCCACTTCAAACAGCCCCTGAACACCCTCCTCGCTTCCTGAGCTGGAGGGACGAAGCCCTCTGTAACCCGCCTGTCTGGGCAACTCTTCCGAACTGCGGGAGTCACTGCTGCCCCTCTGAAAGAAAGATGAAGAAAATAAGAGCAGAATTTGAAAGGAGAAGATTGACTGAAAGTGGAGATGGGAAAAAATTACCTAGAAAGAATAAATATCCAGGCGCACTGATGTTCACTGGAGCAAGAGAGACACCAAACTGAGGAGTTTCATTTCACCTTATCATAATGGAAATCTGAGTAGCATTTGTTTTTCAGTTTCAAAAAGCTCCCTTTTCATATCCCATCTATACAAGTCTGATTAAAATTGGAGGTGGTTAAAAGAAAGTAACGGCAGGCTTCAAAGCTTCAAATTGCTTGGCTGTTGTTGTTGGTTGTAAACTGGATCAAATGAGCTGGCCTTCAATACCACAGGGATGAAACAGACCAGGTGGAACGTCGGTGAGCTGAGAGCGAAGCATTCATGTGATGATGGAGATATAAAAGACATGCTCACGAACTCACACACACACACAGGAAAACATACGTACAAACTCCCATGTGCCCATGTCAAAAGCACAGTGCGAGGCATGTGTTTTAATTAGGCAGTAAAGAATGTAAATAGTCATTAATAATGATTAGCAAGACCTAAGGGCTATGATGACATGATTTTACCTGTGTGTGTGTGTAGGCATGAGTGATTAGAGCTAATGTTCATTTCTGTCCCACTTATCAGGGTTAATTTCATGGTTGCTAGCATCAGCAAATAGATGTTTTTCCTTACTGATCGCCTTGGCCAAGAAAAACATTTTAAATAACTCCTTTAGCACCATAGCAAGGATAAACTTGAAGATAGAAAAGAGACATGAAATAAACGTCGACATATCAAAACAGACAAGTTGAACATGTGCAGGCTCAGCTATCACTTTCAGATTAGCAAGAAAATACTAGTAACTTTAAACAGCCAACACGCTTTTCATTAATATTTCTAATCCTCTGTACACATTGATAGATAAATATGTCACACAGTGCTCACACCTTTAAACTCACTTGATTTTTTTGCTATGAATATTTTTTAATATGCTTCTTTTGAAAATCAAGATGTAGGCTTGCTTTTCTGAGATCATTAACAGCTTAAAAAAGATATGTGTTCCTCACAGGACGCAGACTATGAATGTGATTTTACAGAATATAATGCATTACTCTAGATTAAACTGAGTATACAGTTTGAAATGAGCTTACCAGTACTGTTAATCCCAAAAATATGTAAAGGGAACCGTCTCAGCTTGACTTTCTGTAAGAGTCACCACACTACTGGTGTGTTTGTGTATTACTTGTGTATCATGTGTTTAATACAAGTGGGAGAGATGCAAGCAAGCACAGAATATGTTCATATGTGTTGGTGTGTAAGTGTGAGAATACCTGGCTGTCTCTGACCAGCAGCTGGTAGCTGCTGTTTTCATCCAAACTCAGGTCATCAGGCAGAGCTGGAGACGATGACTTGTCGGACAGCTGCTCTGACATCAGCGATGCCTGCTCCACCTCTGCCAGTCGGACCTGTACCACAAATACACAGTAGCCAATCATGTTGAAGCTGAAATTTGACAACAGGATGTGAAATGATGAAGCCAAAAGCCAGCAGCAACTGCCCCCCGTACATACAGGCTTTGGAAATTCTAGCATTGCTAACATTAGCTTGTAGCATTCCATGGTAGTCTAAACATACTTGCCAACCTTGAGACCTCAGAATTAGGGAGACATTCAAAATCATTTGTTCCTGATTTACTCAGGAACAAATGAAACACTGAAAAAAGTCAAACAATAACATTTTTAGGTTATCTAAGTGACTTATATATATCATGTTTAACCTGAGTAGCGAAAGACCGCGGGGGTTTGAAAACGATGTGCCGGGAGTTCACTGTTCTCCCCGGCTCAGATATTTGAAGTTTACACAGCTACATTCTCGCCTGAAAATATGCTACAAGTTTATTTTGCGACCCAGAAAGAGTAATATGAGTAATATTAAAACTAAGTAGCTGCCGCTATTGTTGGAAACTGGAATTGGCTGGGCCGCGCTATGAATTCTGGCATGTGTTTTTTTATTTTTGTTGTCCGGGTTGAAAACCAGGAGAAATTCGGGAGAATGGTGGCTCCGAGAGATTTACGGGAGGGGCACTGAAATTTGGGATTATCCCGGAAAAATTGGGAGGGTTGGCATGTATGAGTCTAAACAGAACCGACTAGCATGGAATGCTACCAGCTAATGTTAGCTTCTCAGTAAAAAAAAACTAAACAAAAACAAAAAAAGTCATTGTCAGTCAATACTGCCCTTAAAATATCCACAAACCCATGAGTAATGTCACAGTGGTTGTGCCCATCTTTTATATACAGTTTTTAGTTTAAAGGTGACTTGGATATGAGTGAAATGTAGAAACAGTATCTAAAGCACACAGGCGTCACACCACTGTGACTTATACAATGACTTACACTCCTACACGCATACATACATGTACACACGTACACACTTGCATGAAATGAAACTCATACCCTGCAGATTATATATATCAAATACAAAGAATAACCTCAGCTGAAACTGGTGTTTGTTCTCATGTGTGATTGATGATTTTCACAGCTATGGCTATTACAGGAAAACTCAGGACGAGTTCACTCACTCATACATCATTTTGGTGGTGCCATGTATATCCTTTGGGCATGATTATACAAGGGGGGGAAATGTCAAGAATATCCTTACAGACAACAGAAATTAATACAAGGCAAATTCTGCCCTGTAGTAATAAACACAGCCCCGCTCTATCTTTAAAGCAAATTACATTTTGCAAGAACTGTGTTTGATTTTATTTTCAATGGGATTAAATCAGATAAAAACTGGATAATAGAAAATACATTTTAAATTGCATACAATACATATTTATTGAATACAGTATTTTAAAAAAGTCCTTTTAGGAATAAAAAATTGATTTTCTCAGTTTTTCATGAGCACATGATCTAAAAAAGTTGACATTCTGAACATAGTTTCAGCTGCACTTCTAGCTATGAAAATCCTAATGCAGTATAGTACTATGTTTTGATTGCACCGCAGTGCAATCACACCGTGTAATCTGTATTTACAGAACTACAAAAATATGTAAGTTGTATTCCTTGAACCTTGCTGGGATCTCACTCGGACAAACATAACTTACATTTATGATGTGTTTTATATAAAAGCAGCTTATGCAACGTTTTTTTCCTACTTTAATTCCTTAGTGTTAAAGATGACAATGAATAATCACATTTTTCTTGTAAAACAAAGGGGGGCCTACCAAAAAAAGTTTGGGAACCACTGTAATAGTATATCTAGAGCCCCTTACTGCACATCTGGGAAAATACTTATATGAAACAAGGAGTCAGTGTGCCACATTCACCAATTTGTGAATGTGTGTGATGTGAAATGAAGACATGCTCAGCAGTTTATTTACTGCTGAAACATTATACTGCATATGCACTGTATGTGTGTGCATTAGTAGTGTTTAGAATATATGCATCTGTATAATTGATGTAGTGGCACTTTATTACTGACTTGTAAATTTGAAATGAAGGCAGCAGATGTTTAGGGTTGTGCTTTGTGAGTGTCTGTGTGTGTGGAGCGCTGATAACCTCTTGAGGGTGACTCTTGCAGTCTTTGCAGATAGGAGGAGAGCCGTAGTGGTGAAAAACTGAACCGGAGAGATTGTCGATCAGGTCTCCTTCTAACGAGTCCTTAATTAGCAGAGAGACGCTGTCCAGCCACTGGCTCTCCTGCAATGCAGACACACAAATACAGCACTGATATTTGGCATACATAATCAGAGATGGGAACAAAGTGACGAATACAAACACTTTGCTATTGTAGTTAAGTATAAATTTCAGGTATCTGTATTTTACTTGAGTAGGGTTTTTCTACCACTTTGTACTTTTACTCCCTTTTTGAAGAAAAAAAGGGAACAGGAATATATTTTTAAACAAATGTGATGTATTTAAAGTAAAGAACTGGTGCACGGTGGCTGTGGTTTCATGGTCAGCGTTAGCTTACATCAAGTGTAGCATAGATACATTTGAAGTTGAGCTGATGATGCTTAGATTGATTCACTGAATTCGATCTTCATACCAACTAAAAACTGTTTATTACAAAGACAGAATAAACAGTGTGCTGTCAGTGTAGAGGATGGAAATCAACTACAAACACTTATAAAACATCCGCTCACATCTTGTTAAATCAGTTGTGTATGTCCAGAAACAGCAGTAAACCTCAGAGCGGTGGCCCGGGACAGCTGATCACATGTAGTTTTCAGCACTAGTATCTGTACTTCTACTTAAGTGCATGTCTGTACTTTTGGCACTTTTGTATATAAATAAACAAATAGTAATACTAATGCAAATAGTACTTCCACTATCACTCCTACTCTCCAATCTTCTATTACGGCTACAAACAATATTACTAATAAGTTTGATAAGAGTGAGTAATATTCATATTTTTAAAACTACTACTTTATTATTTCCCCCTTGATAAATCTAATATAGATAGATAACATCTAACCATTTTCATCATTCTTCATTACTTTAAATAATTAAAAAACATCCTTGTCAGTAACTACTACAAATACTGCAAACATCTGTCTTTGTGTCAAGTTAACTCAACATCTGGCTGTGCTCTTTTCTATTGTCAGACTTCCTGTTGAATCGCTACAAACACTTATAAAACATCCGCTCACATCTTGTTAAATCAGTTGTGTATGTCCAGAAACAGCATTTCTCAAGCATTTCTCATTTCTCAAGACTCAAGTCACTCAGTCACTTCCTGTCAGGCAAATTCAGCTTTTACCTTACGTTTGCTTCCAGCTTTTCAGATATTAAATACCTCTTACTGACTTTTTAAAAAATTGATAGATTAGCTTAAAGTAGCTCCATCCTTTGGTGTGTTGTTTAATTAACCACCATTTACTGAAGCTGGTGTTATTTTCAGCCGCTGCTGGCAGATTACAGACAGAGATGTGTGACTTTTTCCCACCTTGCTCTGAGCCAAAGGGGCAGATGAATGTCACCATTATAAGATGAATTACATAATCCCTTTAAGATAACAAGGCTCTGCTTTATGAGAGCTTTAGTTGGCTTAAAATTCCCACTTTTCTCACTTTCCCAAAATTTTGAGTATTTAACAGATTTTTAGACAGTATGATGTAATTATTGAAAGCTGATTAAAAAAACTTGATAAAAACAAAGTTATTTTTCTCGGTTTTTAAGGTGTATATGCCTGCTTTCTTCATATGTTTAATGCAAGCAGTAGAGATTGTGACGAGAGATGAGCTCGAATGCCTGGAATCAACTGTTCAAAGTAACAGTCCACAGTGGGTGTGGGTGGAGCCGAGTGTCAGGGATGATTTGTGACAGAAGGATAGCAGCAAGAGTGAAAACGAAGGTTTACAAATGGTAGTGAGACCTGCAATGATGTATGGTTTGGAGACGATGGCACTAAGAAAAGGCCAGGAGGCTGAGATGGTGGCAGAGTTGAAGATGTTTGGATTTTCATTGGGAGTGGCCCGATTGGGCAAGATTAGAAAAGAGCAGATTGGAGGGAGAGCTCAGGTTGAGCAGATGAAGAGAAAGTTAGAGAGGCAAGGCTGAGCTGGGATAGTGAATATACTGAACAAAGGGTCTTGAATTGAATTGAAGGAGGCCATGCCGAGGGTTGGTGTGACAGAAGAGGATGGTCGGCATAAGATGAGATGGAGGCAGATGATCTGCTGTGGTGACCCATAAAGGAAGCAACCGAAAGAAGCAGAAGAAGAGCCATAATCATTAAAAGTAATGAGGATTGTTACAAGATCTGAAACAGGCAAATGAGGCTGTAACTTCAATAGTAAAAGCTTTACTGAGGTCAGTAGGGTAATTTTCTCATCAATTTCTATTCAAACAGACCTTCGTTTGCAGCCAGAGGACATGGGCATTTTAAAAAAAAGCAGGTTTAAGGTCCGTCCAACACTGTCAAGTCAAGTCAAGTCAAGTTTATTTATAGAGCACATTTAAAAACAACCAAGGCTGACCAAAGTGCTGTACAGTAAATACAGATAAAAATACAATAGAACACAATTTCGTAATAACACCTCGCTGATAAAAATAAAATAAAAATATATAAAACAAATAAATTAAACCTTTCTAAAAGCCAATGAAAAGAGGTGAGTTTTAAGAGCGGTTTTAAAAGTTTCTAGGCTTTTGGAGAGTCTGACGTGAGGAGGTAAACTGTTCCACAGTCTGGGTGCAGCCACAGCAAACGCCCTCTCTCCCTTTGTCTTTAATTTATACCTGGGAACATCTAAAAGCATCAGGTCGGCTGACCTCAAAGATCTCCTGGGGCGATAAGTACTAAGGAGTTCTGACAGGTAAGAAGGTGCAGTGCCATTTAAAACCTTAAAAGCCAGCAATAAGATTTTAAAATCAATCCTAAAGGCAACTGGGAGCCAGTGGAGAGAGCAGAGAACCGGAGTGATGTGGTCTCTTTTTTTGAACCGGTCAACAGGCGAGCGGCAGCGTTCTGCACCAGTTGAAGGCGATGTAGACAGGAACGATCTAGGCCAGCATAGAGGGAATTGCAGTAGTCTAGCCGTGAAGTAATAAAAGCATGGACCACTCTTTCTAGATCGTTCCTGCAAAGGTAAGACTTGACTTTGGCTAAAATCCGCAAATGATAAAAAGATCCCTTAACTACAGAGCTGATTTGTTTATCAAGTTTAAAAGCATTGTCAAAAATAACACCAAGACTCTTAATGGAAGAAGTGCAATCGGAGGTTAGGGGTCCCAAAAAGTCAAGAGAGAAGTTGGGATCTTTAGGAAGCCCAAACACAATGACTTCAGTTTTGCTTTCATTAAGGTGTAAGAAGTTAAGAGTCATCCAAGTCTTAATGTCAGACAAGCAGGAGAGTAGCGGCTGCAAAGAAACATTGCAGTTCAACCTCAGAGGGAGGTAGATCTGAATATCATCGGCAAAGATGTGGAAGGACACATTATGTTTACGGAGCACATCGCCCAGAGGGAGCAAGTACAGAATAAACAACAGGGGGCCTAGTATGGACCCCTGAGGTACGCCACAGGTTAAAGGAGCTCTGGGAGATGACAGTTCACCAAGGTGAACAGAAAAACTCCTATTATTCAAATAGGACTGGAAAAACTTTAAGACAGTGCCCTTTAAACCGACACAGTGTTGAAGGCGGGATAGCAGTATGTTGTGATCAACACTGGCTTGGCCTTTTCTGCTACTGATTACACCCTTGATGATAGACTTACTGTACGTAAAAAATAAATGTCTCTTTATTCAGAGGTTTCTCCCTTTGATGAACACAATCCTGTTTAAATCTGTGAAAAACAACTTGTTCTTTTGCATCTCCTCCTTTGTTTTTCTGTCTTTTAAATATTATTTCTCTCACTTTGTCTTGTTTCCCAGGGTACTACTCACTTTCTCACTCTTAGCCCTGAACCCCGAAGTCTCCTTACCGCATGTCTAAAGTTCAAGACTCCCCATTCCCTCCAGGACCTGCTTTTTGTTCCCATTTCTCTTCATATAGGAGTACCTGATAAAGGGTGTGAGGTGAAGAGGTGAACCGCAGCTGATTGCCAGTCTGTGGCAGCACCCACTGATATACTGTGAGCAACACATACACATTGTTTCATGTGCTGACAGATGCGCAGCATGGGGTAAGGCAGTCTGATTGATTGGCTCAGCTGGGGTCCTTGGTTGTGGTAAATGCTGCCCATGATGCTGTTTGACTCAATGTCTTTCTCTGTATATATTCTTTCATCCAGAAATCCAGTCTGAACAGGACTTAGTGCAACCTTCTTTAGATTTTGTGCCCTACACTCAGATCCATTTCTTCTAACCCAAGTCAGCTTTTTGATCATTCTAACAGTGTGTAAACTGCAAGCCACGCCTTCTGGTCCATCATCAGTATCTGACCTCACAAATGTGCTTCTTAAGAATAGTCAAAGATTCCCATAAACACTCCTAAACCTTGTCTTGATGCATGCTCAATCATCCAGGTACGTAAATCCCAAAAGGTTGATTCTGTTCATCTGGACGTAGCGTTTTCAGTGAGAGAAACATTTTGTGACTCATTCAAACCACTGATCAATGGGCTATGATCACTGGTTGTTGAGCAATGGTCTCATAGTTTGCATATCAATGATTAAGGAACTGACCTCACAGCCCATTGTTCATTCAGTGGGTAGTTTCAGTCATTATGCAAATGTACTGTTTATAAGGTTGGGGAAACCTGCAGTTAGCCGAGACTGAAGAAGTCACTTAGATGAGTGATGAAATGTTTCTCCTACTGAAAACGTTACGTCCAGATAAACACAATCAACCTTATGGGACTCCTAAACCTTGAAGTGTTAAAGGCTGGCCCAACATCTTGCTAACTGCTTAGGGAATACATATTTTTCCGTAGCAACCAGTTTCTACACCTGTGTGATTGAGGCTTGAATTAAACTATTCAATTAAGAGGCATTGGGAGGGCTCAACCCAGGGTTGCGGTCATGGCCTGTTAAGGGCTCTGTTGGCTCTTAGGTGATGGTTTCCTCATGGATGCGTGCAACGGGGCCAGGGGAGGGTCTGTGCTCACAGACGTGGGTTACTGACCTGGTAGCCTGGCTGCCCAGGTGGGCCTGGGGTTCTGGGGGTACCCCATCTCCGGGCTGGGGCCCTGGCTGGTGTGTCGGGGTTGTGGGCGGGTGGGTGTATGGGGGCTCAGCCCTGGCGCGGGGTGCCACCAGTGTATCGAGCCACCTGTGGGGCTCTTCAACTGGTGGGGGAGGCTGTTACATCTTGCAGGAGGTCTCCTCTCTCCAGGAACTCACTCTGCAGGTGAGGGAGAGATATTGGAGAGGTGGAGGAAGATCTCAGCCTGGGTGTCTATTGTCTTGTGTAGTCTTGAAGATGAGTGGATGACGGGGTGGTGGTGCAGTTTTCTCTGTGGTGGGGTCAGGTGGGCTGTCCCGGGCTCTGTGGGGCTGGGCGGTGCTGCTGAATTGGGCCCCGGTCTGGATGGGCCTGGGCCCCCTTGCCCTGGTGGGTTCCAGAGTATGGGGGTGCCTACTGGGGTCAGCGGGGGATCTCCAGCTGCCTCCCTCTTCGCGCTCCACCACAATCACCCACACATGCAGGGTCTTGGGGTAAAGTTGTGTCACCAGGGTGCAGGGGAGGCATCCCCCCCTCTGTCCCCTTCTGGCTGCCTGTGCCTCAATTTTATCCCACAACTTAGACATTCACATTACTCACTC
The DNA here is from genome assembly GCF_965226115.1 of Aulonocara stuartgranti. Lineage (NCBI taxonomy): Eukaryota > Metazoa > Chordata > Actinopteri > Cichliformes > Cichlidae > Aulonocara > Aulonocara stuartgranti. The sequence continues at coordinate 34,895,650 of NC_138944.1, read as the reverse complement.
TCTCATAACACATACATATAAGTCCTTGGGGGTGGGCATGCTACACGGCATCCAGATGACCATCAGGGTGTATGAGGGAGGTTTGGAGTTTTCACACACACCCGTTCTCTGCTGCCTGTTGGAGCGGGGGGCCTGGGAAGAGGAGCTGGCCGTCCGATTGGGGTCTGGAATGTGGGGCCTCCCTGCTGCTGCAGAGTCGGGGCGGTCTGCTTCTCTCCACCCCAGGGAAAAGGGTAACACTGACATCTCAGGCCCTCCAAGGTATGGAGGCCTATCTCCCCCCAACACTCCCCCTGCCAGTGCATTGGTGGTTCTTGGTGTCCAGGGATGGGCGTCCAGGTACGCACCGGTGGCTGCTTGTCAGGGCCTGGAGCCTGGGGCTCGCTCGGGCCCCTTCGGGGGGTGGGGTGCCCTCGGCCTCTCGGCCTGGGGCTCAGTCACTCTGGCACAGCTGGCTGCAGGCAGAGCTCACGGGCACGTCACTGCAACCCCCCCTCATTTGGGGCTCTTCAGCTCTTTCCGGGAGAGTGGCACGGTTGCCCCTCCGTTGGTCTTCCTTGGTCTCTGGTGCTCTGAGGGCCTCTGGATGTGTGGAGCCTGGATCTCCTCCATACCTGCTTCATACCCTGGAGGACGGGGCTGTGGCTCCCCACACCCTCTAGCAGATCATTACATGAAGGAACCTTTTAAATACAAGCGCACTCATGCTCACAGGTGTACACACGGGTGCTCACACACACAAACTACACCCTTTTTGGCTCCTACCTCAAAGCACACTGTGCGCTGTTGATCCTACGTGCTGCACAATAATATTCAATATTTAATATTTACTGTTATATTCACATAGGTCATCGCGATGATGTTGTTTATTATATTGCTCTTTTTTTTTGCTTGTTTTCTCTTTTTTCTTTCTCAGCAGGTGATCCAGGTGATTGATATAGGTATTTTTTGTCTGTTTGTTTTGTTGGTTTTTGTTTTTTGCCCTTTATCACTTTCCTCTTCCCCGCTGTTTTTCTTTCCCTCTTTCTTTCTCCCCTTTCTTTCCCCCAGTCATGTCTGTCCCGTGTGTAGCAAGTGAAAATAAAATAAAATAAACAATAAAAACAAAGGTGAATCAAATAGACCAATACGGCAAGGCTGGGATGGTCAATTTGGTAAAGTAAATCCATTGGGCATCTTTCTTTGCCTTTAGACAATAATTCTGATGGCAAAAGAACCAAACGGGACAGGCGAAAAAAAAAAAGAGAGGCATTGGAGTGCTGCAGCCCTATTTATTTAATATTTTTAGTTCTGCTGCAAATAGCAACAACACAGTGAGAGCTTACACAGTAGAGTGCCTACCAACAAGAACACATATCAGCAGTTAGTAGACCCGTATGGTATATTCCCCTACAGATAAGGAAATGAAAAAAAAATACAACAGAAGAGGGAAAACAAGCCAAGAGAAACACAATGCTCATTAAAATGTATTTCAGTCTTATCACTGCATACATGCTGAATGGTCACAGAATCGCTGTCTGAAAGAGTCTAGGCTCCCTGTGGAGACAGTTGGGTATTTAGGAAATTGATGTACAGCTCACATGAAGAGAGTCCATAAAAGAAATAATGCTGCATCACTGCAAATTTCTTCTGCCTGTCTCTGTGGTGTTATGTACCAATAATGATAAAAATCAACAGCTCTTGTGCAGAATTCCAGCCTTACCTTACAGCCTACATGCAGGGAAGAGTACAGCCATACAAGATGTGCTTAAACTTCACATAAAGAGTAGAGCGTTTGGACTGAGATAATTTCAAATAAAACACTTAAAAAAAAAAAAAAGCCAGAACAATATTATTTTACTGTTGCATTATTCATGCTCTCAGAAAGACTTCACTTTGTAATGGCTCCATTACTAGATGTTCATGGTGATTTGAAAACAAAACATTTGGGAGAAAAAAAAAGGCAATCAATTGTCATTAAGTGGATGCACGCTGGGTTGTAATTAGTCAGTATGAATCTCACAGGGCCTCGGAAAGGGAAAGTCAGCAGCTCCAAGAGTGAAAAACACTTTTATGGGGTGATAAATAATAACTGCCTGGTTACCATTATTTGATTTCATTTACATTTTACAGAAATGCATTAATAGCTTTTTAATTACAAAGGCCAGAAATAACAGTGTGAAAAGAAATAAAGCTTCAGAACCAAATTTAAACCATGCTCACGCCATGATCTGGGCCCAGACGGTGTTAAGAGGATGTTATTGTATTGTATGTTATCATCTAAAAACATTTCCTTTTATGAAAATCGTGCATTTTTATATAAGGAGATCATTTCGTATAGCAATAAGAAAAGAACCTTTTTGGCACTGGTCACGATACAAATCTTTTTCATCCTGACAAAATTTTAACATGGTTCTTTGTAGTCTTCGTAGTTTTCCAACATGACCGCACTGGAACAGGAAGCGGGCATGTGCAAACTGTTCCCACAAAGTTGGGAGCATGAAATTGACCAAAATGTCTGTTGAAGTGTCCCTTCCAACGTAACTAAAGGCTGAGCCCAACTCATGAAAAGCAACCTCACACGATAATCCCTCCTCCACCAAACTTTACAATTAGCAGCATGCAGTCAGACAAGTACCGTTTTCCAACTACTAAACCCAGAGTCGTTCTTTAGATTAGGATTTCCGCTCATTACTGCTCTAGCGTCTAGTGGTGGTGTGCTTTACACCACTGCATCTGACACTTTGCATTGCGTAAGGCTTGGATGCAGCTGTTCAGCCATGGTAATTCATTCCACGAAGCTAGCAACTGGTCGTTGCCAGGATGTCATTCACAGGTCTCTAGGTGTGCATAACAGAGGCTTTAGCCAGTAATGACGGCCAACAGCTTCCATAATTTCCAATCAGGAATACACACTTTTCTCTCATGCTATGATTGCTGCGACCGGTCTCTAAGCCGGTGTGAATGAGGCCCGATTTGGGTTTCTGAACTTTAATTTATGGTTTTATACTTAAAAAATATTGCTTAAAAATGTCTTACTGGCAAAATACAGTTGTTTTATTTCAGTCATATTTGCTATGACTGCATTTTTGATTGCAAAGAATGTGGCAATATAAATACACATAAGAACAGGCCCTTGGTGCTTTTGATCTAATTTCTTTTAAAAAAAAAGCTGTTTCCCTGCTAATCAGAATGAAGATTAATAATACAGTGCAGCTAAAAAAAGGCTCATGAAAAGAGTTCCTCCCCTTTCCCGTTTCATCCATCTTTTACTGCGTTTCTGGTTAAAAATAACATTAGGCTGACAGACAATGAGCTATAAGCACAATGAGACGCCACCCACTCACAAGCTCACTGTGTCTTTAACCATTCCAAAGTCAGCCTCTGCCACCGTTCCCTCGGCTCTGATTGCTTACCCTTTGATTCAATGTCATTCTTCAGATGGGTGACAATGTTAATTTCCTTTCAGATGAGCCAAAGTACAGAAGATCACTTGGGTTAATTAGGTCCACACAGCGCCCAAAAAGTAATCTGATTCCAGTATCTGTAAGGATCGTCAAAAGGAATGAGATGCATCATACCTGCAGGGTTGATTATTGGTACAAGCTGGGGGACATGAGTTATTAAAAGTAATCTGAGCTTAATGTCAACAGGAGAAAGAAGAAAAAAATGTTATAGTGACAGTGTGGATCTGCCTCTGAACATATTAGACATAATAAAACTTATAATCATGGTGAACAAGTTAATAAAAATGAGTAAAATGAGGCTGTCCCTGTATAAAAGTTGCATTTTTTTAGCAATGCAGTGCATCTCAGTTCACTCTTTAATCTAGTTTTAAGTCTTTTTTAGCCTCAGCAAGAAAGAACTTAAAGGGTTCATTAAGCTAAAGGCAAAAAAAAAAAAAAAAGAAGTAAAAGAGCACAATGTGCTGGGAGTGCAAGTTTAGTTACTATATACAGTTAATTAGATTTAATGGCACAGTCACTAAGCAATCTTAAGTTAAAAGCTTCTATAATCAGTATTTTACATTAGGACTGAACAAAACAGTTAATGGATCCAATTTACATAGTGCTTTTCAGTCTTATTGACCACTCAAAGCACTCTGCATTACACGACCAAATCACCCATTCATTCAGTGTGAGACACACTGACTTCATATATTTGACGTCCACACACGACTTCATGCTACAGTGACTTATCGGGGACAGTTCTGGGGCTTCTAGAGGGACCAGGGACTGACACCAGTCTTCCCGTTACTGAATGAGCCACTGTTTGCCCAAATACACTTGACTAATTCAACATTTTCACAATCTTTTTTTTTTTTACCAAAATTACAAAAATGTCCACATATATATTCTTATAAAGGTCATTACACACAGAAATGTTGAATTTTTCAGATCCCAACTTGTCATGTCACGTCTATAGACACATTCAAATTTGTTCTCAAAAAATGTTGACATCAAGTGCTGATGATGTGGTTCTAAACAAGAAAAGGAGGAAACTGAGATTGTGGGTTCATCCGATTGTCATGAGATGTCAGGAGCAGGGGGAATTTCATGGTTTGACCCAGAAGTTAAAGCTGTCTACTTACTGTTTTCATACAAAACAAATAAATAAGTTATTATTTAACTATTTCCATATTCAAATGCAGTTTGAGCTACAAGCACACTCGTTGGCAAATGCAGTATTGTGATTGGTCTATTGGTCTGATTGGTGCTCTATTTATTTAAAAAAACAAACAAACAAACAAACATCTAATTTATAATTTCACTGGATGCAAATTAATCCAGTAAAATGATGTAATCAGTGTGAATGGCTGTATTACGAATTCGTCCCTCACCAACCTGTCTGCTCTACCATAATAACTACTCTGATAAGAACACGATTAATAAAATAAAACAAATAAATGAAACAAAAAAGATTAACACCAGGAGCCCGGCGAGGGTCCATAGTGCTCTTCCAGAAAGCTTCCTGTACTCGTAACTCTATTCTGCATAATCATTTGGAAATATGCTTGTGTGTTCTCAGAGAATAGGACAGCCTAGCATTCAGGTGGGTAATAGCTCTGTTTAGGGTTCTTGTTTCTTTTTTAAGAACAGCTGGCATCGATGCCAACAACAGTGTCTGTGTTTACAGGGTCACTTCTAATCATTTCTAATGAGCCACCTTGCAGTTTACTCACTTGGCGCTGCTGCCACCAGTCCAAACAAATTAGTTAAGCTCAGAAGTAAACACTCCAGCAGATTCTTGCGGGATGCAAACAGACCTTTAGTTCCTCCACACAATTATTCAATGTGTCAAACACAGTCACCCTTCATTCAAGCATTTGCTCAATCACTTGATGCAACAATCACTTCTCTGCTCACTCCCTCACTTTCCCAAACTGCTAGTGCTCCTTCTCCCTCCCCAGCCCGTCTCAGTTTTTCCACATAGTTGTTCTATTTTTCCTTTGTTTGTTTCCCTCCCTCTTTGTTTGTTGCCACCTTTGCTTATTTACATGTGTCTTTCTTTCTGCTCCAGCAGGCACACATCTAAAAATACCTGTTCTCGTCTGCAGGTGCAACAGTTCCAGTGGGATTAGAAATGTGGCGTCTACTGACTGGCATCCTTTTCCCCCCACTGCTGGTGTTTTTTGGTAAAGATGGTGGCCATTTAATATTTTTACACATGTGCGCGGCAGTTCTCGGTATACGTCTCAGTCTTGTGATTTATGTGCTTTACAGTTTTTCTCAAATGCTAAAACACATGTCACAAACGTTACCACCAGGTCCCCCAATGTCCAAACACAACACCCTTCTCTAAAGCTACATAAACACAACCACACCTTCCCACTGCAAAACTCAAACTCCCACACCAAGAGAGGAGCTCGAAGCTGTCAAAACTGTAAACACTATACACAGCATTACACACTACAGCAAAACAATTGAAAACACAATGCTCAATTTGTGAGAAGGTTCTTTGTTTCATAACTGCCAATCCATATTTTAGAAACTATACAGTAACGGATCGTCGTAGATCTCTGCAGAGGATTAGGCATTTAGATTTGTGAGTTTCATATGAGTAGTATAAATCTATAGAAAATCCTGCATGTACGTACACTACTGTAACACAACTCAATGCAAAAACAGAATCTATTGCACACAACAGTAATCTTGAAAACATGAACAGGGTGTGAAGTTTTTTTATTTACGTTATTCACACCACACACACACCACAATCACTGTGCGGCATCATGTCGCTGAGCTGTTGCTCGCATCTCGTCCGTAATGATGGTGCGAGGTTGTCTTGCTCTCCCTCCTGGACCTTCTCCTCTCCCATGTTGGCCTTCTCCTCTTCCTCATTGGCCTGCTCCTCTTCTTCCAGGGCCAGCTCTTCTCCCTCCTCTGCATCAAATTCCTCTTCCCCTGACTCTGCCTTCATCCATTGTGTTTGTTTGGAATCTTCAGCATACTGTGCACTCTGAACTTGCTTTTACATGTGGGTACAGCATTAGCAACAAGTGTCTTCAATTTTGAGTCATTGTGTGTAGTGAATGACGCCAGGTGTGTTCCCTGTGTTCAAAGATTGGTGACTGTGGCAAGCATTTTGCATCACATGGGCTTTCATTTGAGAATATGAGCAGAGTTGTTTTGCAACATGTGTTTTAGCAAGGAAAAATGTGTTTAGATTTATGAGTACAGAGGGTTGTGTTTTGTGAATTGTGTCTTCATGTGACATGTGTTTATGGTACTGGAATATGGTGGCTACATTTAGTAAATGTGTTTAGACTACTGGTCATTTGGGTTACAGGATTGGCTTTTGTGTTTTAACATTTGAGAAAAACTGTAATATATCTTTATGTGTGGGTGTAAAAGTCACCTCTAACACCTTGTATGCACACAAGTAGGGCAGCGGTGTTTCATGAATAAAAACAACTCCAGCTGCTGTGCAGTCCCACTGAGCCTGACGGATGCTTGCGGTACCAACTGCCACTGTAGATTAAATTAATGAAGTCTTGAAATAACCAGAATAAACATGCTAATCGTGTACAGTTCATCATATATTCACAGCCTGTTTGAGTACTTTTAATATGAGCCAGGCTCAAGTTTGAGCTGCAACTATCACTTTATGAATGAAATTCAAATTCAAATTGTATTTGTCACGTACACAGTCATACACAGTACGATGTGCAGTGAAATGCTTAGACAACTGCTCGTGACCTAAAGAAAAGAAGACTATGAATAGGATAGGAAACAAATATGAAAATCAAAATGAAGGGTAAATTTAGCTAGGAAGGAATAAAATATAAAAATTAAAGTTAAAAATAAAATAACTGTACAACAAAATACACAATACACAATATAGAAATATATAAGAATATATGAAGAAATATAGAACAATAACAGCAGCTGTACAAGTACTAAATGGTATGAAGAAATATAATATCCAGGGTTGTGCAATCCACATGTGTAAGTGTCTTGTGCAGTGCAAATATGCTTAAAGTGATTTATTTAAGTGACTTGTGATAAAGTGATTCGATTAGATGACCACACAGTGTAGTTGTGCAGTGGCCACTAGTGTAAACAAATGTCCAGAATGTCCAGCGTGTGTGTAAAAACCATATGTGTGGGTCAGTACTATGTGGTGGTGTGATTGAGAGACCGTATCGCCTGCGGGAAGAAGCTCCTCCTCAGTCTCTCTGTGTTGGTCTTCAGGGAGCGGAATCGCTTTCCTGACCTCAACAGAGAGAACAGTCTGTTGTTGGGATGGCTGAGGACTGTTCTCTCTGAATGAAGAAATTAGATAAAAATTAAGAGTAAAATTTGCCTCTTCTCTGTATTTTAAAGAAAATCAAATAATGTGGGTGTTTTTGACTGTGTGACAGAAGATCTACAGCAGTTTCTACAAAAATGGGATGTTCTTTTCTACTTTTCTCATGTTTTATGAAGCAATAAGTGATCAGCTAATAAAAAAAAACTGAACAATGTAAAAGGGTATTTTCAACTACGCTGTTTAAAAACGTCTACAAAGTCAGTTATCGGTCTCTCTCATTAGGGAGCAAAATGTGAATTCATTTCACAGGCGTGTGCAGATGTGCAATAGGTGCATGTTGAATGGGCTGCAGGTCTCATGTGACCAACAGTGATAATAAAGAAAAACTAGAAATAGAAGTCAGTGAGGAAGGAGGAGAGAAAAGTGGTCTGTGGCCACCACCTGCCTAACCATCCCCTTTTGGGGCTTGTCTTGTTGTTGCTTCTCCAGCTCACTTGTTGTCACTTTCATTTCACCAAAAGAGGTAAAAGGGCTTTCCAATGGCTCATGCTTTTCAAACTTGAGGTTTGAGTGACATTGCATATTACTCAGATGATTGAGTGTTAACTTAATTTATACTCTGATGAGTATTTTGTGATTTGATAACCTTTATCCTTCATTAATTGATGAAGTGGCTTCAGTTGCCTAACACAGCAGTCCCCAACCCCCGGGCCTCGGACTGGTACCGGTCCGTGAGTCGTTTGGTACCGGGCCGCGAGAGTTGAGGCTCAGGTGTGAAATGTATAGTTTTCAGGGTTTTTATCGGTTTTCAGCGTTATTTTGTTATCGTTTTTATCGTTAACTCGGTTTTCCTGGGTCTTTTCACGTGTGCTATGAATAAATCCTCTTTTTTTCAGTACCGGTACTAGTTTTATTTTGTTGTATTTATTTACAACCTTAAAGACCTTAAATATTGTCGGGCATAAACCGGTCCGTGGCGCAAAAAAGGTTGGGGACCGCTGGCTTAACATGTGAAAGATCCCTGCTTTGAGTCTGGGAGGGGACACTAAGGGACATTTGGTGAAAAAGTCAAACAAGTGCTGTGGTGATGCCCAGTTGTGACCCCTCAGCTAGAGCAGGTCATCTACTAATCGAAAGGTTGGTGATTCGATTATTGGCCGCTGCAGTCTGCATGCCAAATATCCTTGGGCGAGATACTGAACCCCAAGTTACTCCCTGATTCATTCATTGCAGAGTGAATGTCTGTGAATGTTAGACAGCAAGCACTAAAGCATAAAAAACTGCTTGTGTGAAGGAGGTATGTTGTATGAATTGCTTTGAGTGCTTAAGGAGAGTAGATATATGAGCCAGTCCATTAACCGCTAAGGAGCAGCTGAAAGACCTTTTTAATTGAAGAACTGCTAACACTAGTATATGTTGGCAAGGACATGGGTTAGAAGCCCAACCAGTCATGTGCAAATAGCTTTCTTTAGTTCTGAAAATTTAGTTATGGTGGTGGTCAGAGGGCCCGGTGGCGCCAGTGTCCAGCAGCCTGGCCTCTGTCAGTGCACCCCAGGGCAGCTGTGGCTACAATGTACAATGTGGCTACAATACAATGGGTGGATAACTGAATGTAAAGCGCTTTGGGGTCCATAGGGACTAAGTAAAGCGCTATACAAATACAGGACATTTACCATTTACCATGAAAAGCAGAGAAAGCTATCAAAAAGCAAACCCTGAAAATGCCACTTAATGATAATTACTCCGATTGCATTACTGGTTTATTACAATAGCAGAAACTAGTGTTTTTTTTCTCTCCCTTGCTCTGGGCAAAGGAGTAGTATATGTTACCTTAAGGGACAGAAGTAAACACGTCTTAGGCCGTGACTATGCAAACTGGCTCTACACTGTAACTCAGATAGGCAATCCTGTTGAGTTGTTGAATGAGCTATTTGGCGGCTGATGACGCATCGTGCTCGACGGACTTTGCAGTCAAGAGTTGTGCAGACTAACGGTGTCTGTCAAATCCTTACAACCACAGGTTTCAATATCATTTTGTGACGGCTGTAACTGGTAGAGGCTGAATAAATACATATACATATATGTAACTGACTTACAGTTAACCCTAAGCCTAACCCATGGCTTCCAAGCCACATGCAGCTTTTTAGCGGCTTGGAAGCCACAGGTTGCTGACCTTTGGTTTCAACAAATGAGTATTTATAATTATTTTTTCCACTGCCATGATTTGCGTAAGAAAAGGTATAAACAGGTTTACAAAACTATTTTGTTTTTCTAAAAGATGAGTGTGATTTTGACATAGCCAGCATGCAGAACCCAACCCAAGAGCTCTCTGTTCAGCAGTAATTACTCTCTTCAATATTTGAAAGTCCACTCACCTGTGCAGGGGAGTAGAGGCGACATCGAGGGTGAGTGTGTCCCTCATGAGTAGCGCTCCCTCCTCCTCCATCTCGAAGTGGTGCCATCAATCCGCTACTTGGGCCTCCGACTGTTCCCGCTGTAATTGCGCCAGACACTCCGCCACCTACGCCCGCCCCGCTCGCAGTGGCAACGGTGGCCCCAGCGATAGCTCCGATGCCTCCCATCATGCAGCACAGGCCTCCCTGGGCCAACTCCAATTCAATCTCTGCATCCATCTCGGCATCCTCCTGTGCCTCCTTGTTGGAATCGTCCAGATGTTTCATCAGCACGGCAACCACCACGTTTATCAGTACGAACTGAGCTGTGAGCACGAATGACACGAAATACATCGGGGAGATGAACTGCAGTCCGGCATGACAGCCGTAGTCGGTTCCTGGACGATCAGGCGGGCACTCTCTCAGGGTGTCCTAATGGATAAAAGGGTATTGAGAGAGTTTTAAAGGATTGAGGAAGGAGACAGGAATGAAGTGTCAAACACATGAAAAGGCAGTAAAGGAGCAGTGAAAGAGTGAGTGGATAAAATGGAAAAATAGTGAGGATTCGGCAGATAAAGCTGAATAGCAGGAAAGTAGGGAAAAGAAAAGGGGAAGAGGAAAAGATCAGTCAAATAAGGAAGATTTTATATGTAGTAAACACACAAAATATTTGCTAGAAATAATTATTTTAAATCAGAGTTGGGCTTAGAAAATGTGACCATATTGCCCAGTTTCATTTCCATCATTTACCAATCAATCAATTAATACTCTTTAGTTTTAACATGACACACTGTCAAACTTTCACACTTCCAGAAATCTGCTTTTCAGCCACAGTCACTTTTTAGAGAGCCTAATCAGCACTGATTAACAGCTGGATATGAGCTGTTATAAAATTTTAAGAGCTCCAGGTACTCGGGGTACTTGGGTGTGATTGGAGAGTAAGATTGAAGTGATAGATGAAATTGAAGAGGCAGATGAAATAGTCACTTTTTGTGAATGTGAATTTGAATCTTCATTCATCCTCTGTAGACTCTGAGTGCACATTTACATCTTCAGGATCATCTTTGCTAAAGGACACGCTCATTACGCACTCATTTCCCCAACCTAAATACGGTCTAGTCCACAAATTTGAACTAAAGACCTTCAATTATAATTCAGCTTCTCATCCTCTTTCTCTGCTGAGGTTGGAGTAGCTTATATACGATCAGCCAACCAGTTCAACGTAAGCATGTATGTGTTATTAGAATAGAATTAGAAATGCTCAAACGGTGTCTCATCTAAAAAAATCTGTCCAACACTGCCACTGGAGACAAGTTGAGGTAAAGCGGAGTGAAAAACAATCATTTAGGTCCATTAGATAACCCAGCCCAAAATGATGAAATGAGGATGAAGAACAAAAGTACCTTCATGATGCCATTCCAGTTGTCGCCAGTTGAAACCTGGAAGAGCGTAAGGAAGGCCATTCCAAAGTTTTCAAAGGTAGCATGGCGGCTCATTCCTTCACAGGGGTAGTCAGCATTACACACTGAGACCAAACATCAAGTGGAAAGAAAACAAAATGAGCAAGACATGGTAAAGAGTGAATCGTGGCTCAGTCAGTTGTATCTTTCTTTTGCGTCTGTCCATAGAGTGAGACATAACAAATGAGCAGGTGGTACAAATGGAGATGAATCCAGGTCAAAAAGGCAAATCCAAACATTCCTTGTATGCTGCGTTTTTCATTGCAGTGTTTTTACAGATATCTAATTATATTTGATAAACATGCTCCAAAAAGCCTTTAGTAGGAACAAAAGTGGTGTCTGAAAGACCCACCTAGTTCTCCAAACAGCTCCACACCCAGAGCAGCATAGATGAAAAACAGCAACATGAAGAGTAGGCCCAAGTTCCCCACCTGGAACATAAAGAAAAAGCATTCATTTCTTATATTCATTTGTGGAATCGAATCACGTGGACCTCCACAGTTAGGTGAGGGGGGCTCAGCCACTGTGCAAACTGACTCAGTAGTTTCCAACTCTTCCTCCTATTTCCCCTGTCAGAGTTCAGAGATAACGGTACTTAATATAACAGGATTTCACTATTTATGAGTTTATATTTGAAACCAGAACCTTCATGTTCCTTTTGCATTGCTTGTTATCATCCGTGAATCACACAGCAAGGCCTTGTCTGTCTCATGATGAAACATGATTAACTGCAGTTTTGTTCCTGTTTGTTCCTGTTTGGTGCTTCTCCAGGACTGGAGAAGAATTTCATTGGCTCAGAAATAGTTGCAAGGCAGGTTTACGCAGCATCGTCATTGTATTGCACAGTTCTGGGTGACACTGTAATATGTGTGAATCGGTTGATGTGGATGGTCACAGTGTAGATGTAGATGGATAAAGGGCCCCTGTGGGTGCAGTAGTAGGCACTAGCATCACACCATTAGCTAAGTCACTTCACAGGGAAGGCAGTGGGGTGCTTTTAAATAGGTGAATGTAGGATTCTATTAGACAGTCAAATGAACTGAGAGAAGCTGGGGATAGCATACAATGTGTTTTAGTTTTTACAGGAGGTGAGATCACAGTGGAGGACTGCATATAATGAGAGAAGGAGATAAGCAGAAATGAATATATATACACTACAGAGGAGAGGTTAGGCAATGCCTGAGGAGAGCGTTCTTCTCATGATAGATGTAAAAAAAAAATCCATGCCTCGGCCTGAAGCAGTCTGCAGCTTGCAACTTAAACCCATCTGATGTTTTTGGATTCCTTGAGCAGAGACTGAAAGCAAGCTTCAGGAGCAGTGTTGCTATACAATGTGAAACAGACAACTGAATGCTAAGGAAGCAACACAATGATCAACAAGGTAGCTGAAGTTGGAGCATCCTGTGTCGTGTACATCTTTTGGTTTCCGGTAAACGAATCTAAAATCTAAAGCCATCTACTACATTTTAAAAGTGTGTCCTGAAAATGTTGTTGGTGCCATTGGGAGGACAATTTTTTTCTTCAAGGTCAATTCTTTCTCCATAATGTGATATGAGAAACACTGGCATATGGTCAAGGCCACCCACTTCAAATCCCAACTGAAAACAAGCAGGATGATTTGTTTTCTTTACAGACACAGACCGTTAAGGACAAAGACATCGCTAAACCATGGAGCACAACCCTCCTACTGTTCTCTGTCCTTAAGCAAAGAACTTGTATTTGAGACACATTTAAAACACAAGCAGAAAAGGTCACAAGACACTACTTCTTCTTATATAGGCATTTTTAAAACCACTGTATATTTCTTTGGTGCCTAGCAGAGGGATGCCAGTTGGTGTAATTGAGAGAAATTCTGAGACAATTTCTAGGTGGACCAGAAAAAAAAGGTCACAGCACACTCATGCATTTGATTTTTCTACTGTGCAAGCATAACTGTGCATACTTGCTATTAAGCTATCTTTCTTCTGGCTTCAGTGAAGACGTGCTCTACTGAAGAAAACATTGATGTTCTGGCTTGTTACGTGCTCACTTTACAAAAGGTAAAATTGACCTCATGAAAAATGTGCGGATGCTGCAAAATGAACTTATTTAACAACAGAGCCTACTGCTATATCGTATAGACAATGCCAATTACATGCTTCATTTGCTCTACACAGAGTTGAAGTAACATTACAAACGATCAACTAATGGCTTTTGTGTCATAGCACAGTGGCAATAAATCTATCATGAAACGACCTGTGAAAAAGAAAAAATATAGATGAAATGATACTGGAACACTTCCAGGATCTATACGATTGAATGCTTTCTTCCCATTTTTACTAATATATAAATACACAGTAGTATGCTATTTATAATGCATCACAGTGAAGCCTCAACTGTTATTGTTTTTTCAGAGAACAGCTGATAATTTGGCTTTTTTATGCTTTTTTTTATTGGACACTTAAAAATAACAATGGCATTAAATTAATATCTGCCAGCATTTTGAATTTAACAGTATTTCATTTACTATTTACCAATGAAACCTTGAGTTTGTGTGTGTTCATGTCGATTTTGTTTTTGTGAAACTGAAAATGAAAGAGCTTGCTTTTATAAATGCGAGGCTTACTGAAGCAGAGACATTTTCTGTGACTATAATTTATACATGTGCACAAATTTTGCAATCCAAACATCAGGGAGACAAAAATCCTCCCAGACACCCAGGAGAAAGAACTTCTTGCTGCTGACTCACTCCATTAGAAATGCCTCGAATAAGGATATGTTTCCAAGAGTTGACAGTTCCAATACATCACAGCTTTCTTTCCCCTCTAGTTTGACCAATTTTCTTTTTAAAAAAGCTTGACACTTTACACATTTTAGAATTTTCTGTATATCTCGTTAAATATGACCCATGCTTAGATCCATAAGCTTTTTTTGTCATTTTGCCTCTGTACTCCACCACAGTGGATTTAAGATGTGACTGAAGTGCAAACTTTCATTTTTAATTCAACGGGTTTTAAAAGGTAATTCATATATTAACAGTTTAGAAATTGCAGCAATTTTATCTATTAGTCGCTCATTTTCAGAGGCTCAAAATGAACTGCACAGTGACTGACAAGCAGTTTTATGGTCAAAGAAATCCCGTTCACTTGATATTCTATGACAAATGTATTAGATAAAAGGTAGCTGCTAACTGGAAGTCTCAATCTGAGGTTCCAAAACATGATGATGCCAGAAAAAGAGGCCATCATTTGGCTAAAATCCCAAAATGAATCTTAAAAAGGAAAAAAATGTGGCAACACCAAAAGACCATTGAAAAAAAGATAAAATCGATAACTGTAAATTATAGTCGTGGTAAAGAAAAAACCCTTTGTCATTGTCATCAAGTCTACAAGCTAGAGATGAAATACATAGAAATACAGATGAAATCGAGAGGATTTACAACAAGGTGAGATTAGGTCAGATTAGACTTGACTAAAAACATCTGAAGGAGACGCCCAGTTTTAGAGAAAAATCTTTGATGAAGACTAATTTGTATCAAAATGATTGGAAAAGAAAATTATGTGGAAGGAGTAAAACAGCTCATGATAGAAGTGATAGCTGATGGGCTACGCCCTCTGCTCAGCTTCAGCAGAGCTGACTTTATGGCTCTTTGCAGTGCACATGGGTAAGAGGTGAAAGCAAAAGCAACCCAAGAATTGTCATGACAGAAAAATGAGATATTAAAGCCAAGATCCAAAGGATCAAAAAAGGACAAAAAATAATAATAATCCATAAATCTAAAGTGACTTTGTCCATTTACGTTTGAGCCTCTGAAAATGGGAGAGTGTGGGTATAAAACCTGCTGTAATTCCTGCAGGGTTAAGTAGTTTTGTTAAACGCCATGAATTAAAGCTTAAAGTCTGCACTTCAAGCAAATGTAGATCATTTCAGTTTGAACTGACTGTGGTGGTGTACAGAAGCAAAATTATAAACCTGTGTTGAGTCCCAAAAGAGCAGAGTGTGACTGGAGTACGTGCTGGTAAAATATCTCAACATTACTGAACTCCTAATAAGTTATTAAACATCCCCAGCTAAAATAGTCGATCTACAGTGTCTCTGTGTCCCCTCAGATTCCACAAAACCATCCATTAATATCAGCAAAGGCTTGAGACCAAGAGTCTTTCAGTGCAACAGGGGAGCAGAGCACATTTGCTGCTCTGTTCCCATTAACGGTGGTAAGAATGAAAAAAAAAAAGAAATCTTAACTGCGAGTGTGTGTCGGTGTTTTTTTTTAAATTCCTGAATAAATTAGAGCAGCCATGGAAATTTACCAAGTGTCATAAGATTAAGGGCAAAAATTTTTCTAATAACCTGACTTTTTAAAAGTTCTTATTCTCAGAGAGCGTTTATCGACTCTGGTCATTTATCATTTCACAAATGTTAATTAACTCCTGGGTGCGTGTGTGTGTGTGTGTGTGTGTGTGTGTGTGTGTGTGTGTGTGTGTGTGATGACTCATACCTGAGGCAGAGCTTGGACCACGGTGTCAAGAAGAGCTCTCATCCCCGTTGCCATTTTCAACAACTTCAACACTGAAGAGAGATCACACAGGGTCAGAGAAAACTATAGCCATGGGTAAAACTGCATAAGTCTGTGTCTGTACGTGACACTTGACCTACGAGTTGGGGTGATAAACAACCAACAACACCTACAGAGTGAAGAGAAGTAATACCAAAGACAGAAAGACTAAAGACACCAGAGGGATGGAGGAGAAAAGTCAAGATAGATACATAAGGTGTGGGCAGAGAGAGAAAGAGAGACAGTAAACGATCAATACATGGAACAGGTTTCCCAGCTCATCATAAGCGACCTTCGACAATTCCCAGATGTCCAATTTCTGGAGGAACTCGGTAATTACTGGAGCCAGAGGAAAACATGAGAGTATTCTCACAGAGAACAGCAAGGAACAATATAACCTCCTGGGAGATGGGCTGCTCTTCACAGTTCTTAGTGAAGATACACAGTGCGTGACAAAGAGAGGGTGAAAGCAGTGGTTACAGCCCACGAAGAGAACAACTCTTAATAACCTTTTCACCAAAACATACAGCCAACAGCTTTACTTACAGGCAGTTGCTGCCTTTATTTGCTGAAAACATTTTAGAGTCTTTAATGCTCGATCACAGCGACTTTTTAAAAAAAATGCTGTTTGCCAATCATTTTAATAACTTTGACTATATTTTGACCGCTGGGACTTTGTCCTGTAAGATCTGGTACTGCAATTAAATATCTACAGTTCTGAAGGAGGACTTCTGTCTAATGAACTATGACATATGATGATTGTTTTGGCACCTGGTTGGAAATTAGCCTCAGCAATGCTACAGTTCGTAAAAAAGCATGGCTGTACATTATTTCAATGTCAGGTTTCATATTACATCTAATTTGGTATCTGTAGGATATAAATTATAGTTCTGTGGTTGATATTATGACTGCTCAGTAACACTATATATCCTCATTGGTCACTTTGTTCGGGACAACAGTTCAACTGCTTGCTAGCATAAATATCTAATCAACCAACCACATGTTGGCAACTTTAAGTGTTTAGGCTGATAGGCGTGGTTGAAACAACCTGCTGAACTTCAAGTCCAGCATCAGAGTAAGGCAGAAAGGGAATTTAATGAGTCTGAACGTGGATCAGACAGACTGGTTTCCCCTGTCTTCACTGCAGCTCGTCCACAGTTAGCTAAGAATCAGACAACAGTAAATACTTAGCTAAAAACTGAGTATTGTAAAAAACATGTAATTTATATAGTTTTTAAAGTATATATAAATTTGAGCATATTTGCATAGTAACAGTATTTTATTTCCAGTATTTGTTTTTGTTTGTTTTCCAAGTTATAGGAAAAAGTTTCTCTGGGAGACAGCTGCTTCTGAGGCTAAATGTGCTACACTTCCAAATTAATGGTTGCATTTGTCATCTTTCTTTTTTCACTTCTCTGGGTTTTATTTTTATACAAAATATAAAATGAACACAAATAATAGCGTTCTCATTTCTATATACCTGTTGACTATTTTGGAGTAGCAGCTAGGCAATACTTACACTCAAAGTCTAGCTGGTAGAGCTGTTTGTTCACTGACTGTTTTGAATGTGTCCATCTGGTTCATTAAAAATGTCAAGCCTACAAAGAGTTTATAACACTGAAAAACTAAGGCTTACACCATTAGTTCAAGGGAAAAGCTAGCATCCCTGCCAGCTAATAATTCACAAGCACGGTCATTATATTGTGGGGTAGATTATTATTATACTGGGTCATGCTAAAAACATTAAATGAGATTTTATTTGTTCAAATGCAGTCCTTGGACTTTGAAGGAGTATTAGGGCCACATTAAGAAAAAAACATGTTATTATTCATTTTGAGAATAAAGTCAAAGTAACAATTTGAAAATAATTACAATGTTTTATTAGATGGGTTAGTTAAATCGTACTTTAGAATTGCTTTTAGTACAAATAAATTCTTTCTTTTTTAGCACATAAACACTGTGTGGTGACAAATATAAGGACAGAAAGATGCATATAGTCAGTAGGAAAGACCACAGAAATTTGGCCAGATTTGCGCAAAATGAAACAATGAAATGAAACATCAATGGGCAGATTACTAATGGTCACACTATGATTTACAACAAGACACAAAAAGACAGCTGATCATGCTGTTTCTACACAGGCATTTAGTAGACGGCATAAACGCTGTGGCAGTTATTTGACTTGAAACGACAAATTTCATCTCCACATTCTGAATTTACTCTGAGAGTTTAATCTCAAAATGAACAATAATATTTTTCTTTTAATGTTGCTGTAACATTTCATTGTACTGGACACTTTTAGAGAAAAACTAACAATAACTGCCAACATACAACAAAACAGTCGGATGAATATTCTATTGTATTATCCCACTAGCGAGTTGGAATTAATCCACTTGTATGAAACGACTGTGGAACATTTTAATATTCTCTCTCACAGTTACAAATTAGTTAACATTCATACACAGTGGCAAAAATGTTAAGAGAAGAAAGACTAAAAGTCACCAGTAGCCCTCACACTCATCATCAAATACCCCACTTGCTTCTTAATTACCACTGGCTGCTGTTTAGTTAGCATATTACCCATGGGTCCACTCAGAGGTCCCTGAACAGAATTATGGAGGGCAGAGGGTGATGGTAAGAGAGGGCGAGGATTAAGTGAGATTGATGTAATTAGCCTTTATCCCCCACAGTGTGAAGTTAAGAGGACAGCCCAAAGAACTGGTCCTTCAATTTCCCCAGATTTATTAGAGCACAGATGCAAAATGAGAGTCAAGTTAAAAACAAGAGCAAATCACAGTGATATCTGGATACTGATATCAACCTCAGTGAGCCTCTTTTTCAAGTTACTCAGTCAGTCAGTAGGCCAGTCTAAAATTCTTAAGCAGTCAACACAACTAGTCATCGTTATCCATGTGTCTTCGTTCAGTGGTAGGTTTGAAGGCTCCCTAAATGCTGTTTCATAGATTGAATTAAACACATAAAGAAACATTCATCACTTCCACAAGTTAAATCAAACAAAAATGAACATGTCTGTAATATTTAACATAAAAAGCTTCCAGGACATGAGAGATTACACCTGCTAAGCTTCTGTTAGGCTCCTCTGATTTCATTTTCAAAAGCTTCATTTACAAAAATAATGAACACAATCATTTTGTGAGAACTAAATTGAAATTAGCGATGTGGAAATATACATGACTTTTAATTTATCTCGACTGCTGGGTGATATTAAAGAACAGCTGGGCACACTATAGCTCAAACAACAGCTACAGAAAACTGAAACAGAAGCAAAACACACAAAACCTCTGACTAATTTTCTCTGGAAAAATGGTAAATTAGGAAACGGGTAAGGGACAAGCACATGTATAAAAATATAAAATAATAAAAGAAGTAATGTAAGATGAAGTTTGAGGCATAAGAAAACACCATGGGCAGGTTAAGGACGTGTGCCTCTGTGGGTTGTGGTATACCTCGTGCTATCCTGAGCACCCTCATGATCCTGATGATGGTGGGGTTGATGGGGAGCGAGGCATTGATCTCAATCTCTTCCAGGGTGAT
Source organism: Aulonocara stuartgranti (assembly GCF_965226115.1). NCBI lineage: Eukaryota > Metazoa > Chordata > Actinopteri > Cichliformes > Cichlidae > Aulonocara > Aulonocara stuartgranti. The sequence goes on along the minus strand of NC_138944.1, from coordinate 34,875,977 downwards.
GCCCATCACTGACAACAGCACAATGGCCAAATCCAACTGGTTCCACCTACACACACAGACACGCACAACGACTTTTCAACATACCGGAAAAATACCGAACCCGACGGAATATAATGTGAGTCTTAAAAAAAGGAGAACGAGGATGAATTGCTCAGGATTTCATGACTGCACACATCATGGTCGGTGTCATGTTAATTTCCCAATGAATATTAATGTTCTACATCACATTTGTGCATAATTGGCCTTACTTTCACACAACTGACTTGGCAGAAGAATTGGTAACAGCTCACCATTACCCTAAGGCCTGCTCCAGCTATGAATATTTATAATAATAGTAGGATAAGAGTTTGAATACAATGCAAACTTGGACAAAGAAACAATATCTGCTGAGTGATTTATGTAGCCTGTTGTCATTTTATTGGTCAAAAAAGAGTTACTAAATGGCTCATGTGGGAGAATTCATGAATGTAAAGTTAAATAAATAATGTGGATTTTGATATTTTTGTCAAAGTTTTGATGCAAACTTCATATTGTAATGCTAATTCTGAAACAAGCATCGCATAATCTCATCAGACAACAAACATAAAGAGGACATTCTTCAGTTATATTGTTGTTGAGTAGCTATATTATGAAAGAACCTTTAAAACCCTTATATATGAAAGAGACCTGACCTTTCTTACTTTAAATGACATGTGCACTTCCTTAAATATACATTCCCCCCTTATTTTTTTTTAAATGTAGCAACGTTTCCTTCACTTTTCACTCAGGTTACAGCAAAATTATTGCCCGGGGGAATGTTTCCCCACTGCGTTTCATGCTAGACAATATCTTAGTGCCGGAACAACAAGAAGCGGCACACAGACAGACTCACACAGTGTAAACACACTCAAAACAGGGTTGCCTAATAAACCCAGGGGTTTCCAAAAAGACACACAAGGGTGAAGACAGAAAAAGACAAAGGTGCTGCAAAAGAAGAGAGAGGAAGGACATAGAGAAAGAGAGCCATGAAATGTAATGCACACTAGAAGAAATACCGTGACTAACTAAAACTGAGACACATAGAAAGATGGACATTCAAATAGGTCGGAAGAAGTAATTTTGAAAGCAAGAGGGGCAGAAATAACCAATAGCAATTTTCTCCAGCACAGTTCTTGAAATGGATCGGAAGCAGCAATAATAAATCTACATAGTAGGGTCGAATAATATTCGCCAACACTCTCACAGCTGCTCCACGGTCTTGTATACGTAACTGAGAGAAGAGCCCTGCAGGATTGCTATGATGCTGGGTGAAGATATGGAAATGAGTTAAAAATTCAAGACTTTCTGCACCTGCACAGTTGGATCGTGTTTTTAAATTAAACATTCACCATATAATTGACCGATGACATCATCAAAAACTTGTGTAAAAGGGGCTTGGATCTTATTCTCTTTACACAGTGCTGGCATAGTCGGTTGGTTATATTTAAACAACACATTTTTGTCACCATCCATCTGTCCATAGATCTAACCAGGTCTCTTAGCAACTTCATAGTGTATGCTGTTAATATACTAGCAGGCTCACCGACACTGCATTCTCACACAGGAAATACCTGCCAATGATATCTAAAGCAGGATTTAGCTCTTTGTGGTTCTAATTAGGCACAAAAGCCTGAAGAGAAAATAAACAACCTGAACAGAAGTGCAGAACTTGAAACGTGTGGAATAAGAAAGCAAGCATTCTCTAAAAATGGTCTTCTTCACCTTTTTTGAGATTGCATATTATGCTCTTTGTATGATACCTGTTACAGTCCCTATTTTCATTCACTGTAGGCTGTTTTTTTGTGGATTGACAATTTCTGGCAAAAGTTAGTGCCAAACATAAACAATCTTTCTTAAAGGTACAATGTATAAAATTTCCACTACTAGATGTCAGTAGATAGCAGTAAACTGAGTTCTGTGTTCCAAATTCAAGTGTATATTCCTGTAGGAAAAACATGTTTTTGTGAGAGCAAAAACATTCAATTTGTACTCATAATGACCACAGCTGGCATGTTTCTGCAACTGTTTGGACCTGATTCTCCCCAGAGTTTCAGTAGAGTGCTGTGAGTCCACCGTTTACCTCAGCTGTCAATGCAGGGTGAGAAACGTCCACGTCTATTTACTCTGGAAGAGGCTGTAAAACTTTGTGAAAGGAGTCTGATCTGAGTCAATGAGTCAAAGAAGCCGACTTGTGGCCAATGACAGACATACTGAGGTGAGTTCCTGAGGATATGCAGAACGTTTCTGTCTGTTTCTGCTTCTGTTAGCCACTGTTAGCTGGGGTTTGTTGGGTCTGTGTTTCCACAAGCCCCGCTAGTTTAGAGACTTATTCATCATGAAGACATCAAGACATAACAGAACATCTACAACCGGTTTTTCACTCGCTAACGAGGAAAGTTTTTGGTCAAGAACCAGCTCTTGGAGCTCACGCTCCTAACCTGTCTCATGCCCAAAATCCCCCCAAGAGCAGCTTCCCTCGCAGCTATTTATTGACAAACTGTTACAATACACGTCACAGCACGAGCACCTCCCTCTGTAAAACCCCCAGTGGTTCTAAGACAAGGCACTGTGTGTGTGTGTGTGTGTATGTGTAAGCACGTATATGCATGTGCAAGAATGTGTGTGTGTGTGCGTGTGTGTGACCTCCTGCTGACCAAAAGGGTCATAAAAGCAGGAAGCTTACAACAGAAGAAACAGATCTTGCAGATAGGATGTATGTACAATAAATCCTCCCCCAGCACAGAGTGGCTGGAGAGGTGGTCAGGATCAAAGGGATGTCTTGATCCTATAGATTGAACTCAGACTTACAAATTTAAGAAGCCCAATGACAACATTCAACAATTAGACTTAACAGGGTTAGCTGCTATTAGCAGGTGTTGGTGAAACTGTCTGACTTGTTGAACTCTTGAGACACTTACGTGAATAAATATGATGCGAGAACGTAATGAAAATGTATGTCAGAGAGAAAGCGTAATTTTTAGGACACTAACAACAGCTGGTAGCTGTACGGAGACAGGAGTGTTGCATATCTAATTTGCAGACAATAACTGACTGCAACAATATTGGGAATAAATAAGCATGTTTGTCTGACTTGAGAGGAGGAAGAGGATGATATTTGATGAAGTTGCTGGTAACGTTGTCTCTTTCCTTCACGTGTTAGTTCCTCTGCAGATAAAACATAGGTATGATGCTTCATATCTTGAGTCGGAAGTTGCAGACACAAATTAAAATGTCGCTCCATCGCATGCAAACACCTATAACTTCTCCTTCCCCTTTGGTGTTTTACATATATAGTCGGTCTCTAGGCAAATACGTAAAACACAATTAGTTGACAGGGAGATGTCCATCACGGCCACTGTAGTCAAACATGGTGGGGGAACACGGCGGCTTTCACTAACGACAAATCTGGTTCTATGTACATTTAATAGATGATTCAATTTATAAGAAGGTATAGGAGTGCTGGAAGACATAATCACAAAGTAATCTGCGTGTGTAAGTTTTGCCCTTGAATCTGTGATCTTGTATTTTTTTCCTGTCGTCTCTCAGAGCTTAGCTGGCCACAGCAAGCAGCTGCTTCTCTATTAGGAAGAAATATAAGAGATAAGGCCGTGGTATATAATACCAGAATATGGACTGTACAAGGATTAACTTGCTGCTGGTGCTATAGTATAACATAACAGATTTTATCAGTTTTGCATGCTTCAAAGATTTAGTGCAGCCGGGACTGTACCTGTCCTTGAAGAAGCGCCGAAAGCCAAAAGCTACCAGTTTGAGAGAGGCCTCGATCACGAACGTGGACGTGAAGAAGTAGTTGCAGTACTTTAATGCAGTCTCCAGAGACTGGGAGTAAGAGAGGTGAAAGATGGACAGAGAGGTTAGAACTGAGACAACAACAGCAGACAGTTAATATCACCTCTCCCGTGACCTATTACAAGCACATTTGTTATCTTTTTTCACGCCAGTAAAATGGTTTTTTTATCAGTTCACTGAAGAATGAAGCAAATAACACAGCAAGTTATGAGAATTGTTGTTCAGTGAATCCGTTTTGCCAGAGTCAGCAACATTTGCACTTGCCAACAAATTTCTTTTAATAGAGGAGAGCTTAATTGAGACAGACAGCTAAATTATGTCACACTCTAGGGAGAAACAGAGAGCATTTTTTCTACTACGCTGGTATTAATGAGTCAGACAAAAAAAGGGCTACACAAGTCAAACATTTGTAATGTTCAGTGCACATAATTAAACCAGATTATCCACAACAAGTCTAATTACATATTAACAAAGCGTGTGTTGAGAGGTAGTAGAAATTTGCCATTTTCAAACAGATGTTTGGACTTTAACTGCATAACGATGCTATTTTAAATGATCTTTGTAGATTTTTGACTTATGGTAAAATACTTTTAGTACTAGTTTTGAAGCTGAGACCAAACAGAGAGTGAGTTGGTCATTGTGCATGCCTTCATGCTGACAATTGGTTGCTAGAGGATGTTTCTGGTTGTCTAGGTAACGTATTTTCAGGGCAGATGATTTCCTGTCCTCTCATTGGTGGTTGCTTCAATCAATTGCGTTGAAGTTGAGAGAAGTTTAATTCAGAACCTCCTTTATTTATTTTTTTTACCCATAAGTCATTTGAAATCAGCGAATGCTATTGGCCATCTACCCTCTCTGGTCGCCACAGTGCTACAAAATCACAGCTTAAAACACACAGATAATCAAGACCAGAAAATACCTGAAGGATTTCCAGAATTAGTCGTGTTAATCTATAAGGTTAAGCATTTTAGGATGTCTAAGGAACTTGGAAAGAAAAGCGTCTGGATTTCTTGAAATTTCTTCTCATCTGAGAAGCTTCTTCAGTTTTAAGAGCAACTGGTGGAGAGTCACAGATTTTAAGCCCTATGGGACTGTCCCCAAAGAGGGTCATGGACCCCCTATTGATCCTCTACCTAATCACCAAGGCCAAGGTGTAAAAATAGGTCAGAATCAGCCAAGGTTTTGGGTTTTTGAGCCCAATGCGAAACCTAGCCCCCCCCCCTATCATGTGATTTCCTGAGGTCAAATGGCCCAGGATCTGAGCGGGCGTTAAGGCGCCTACACATTGGCGTCCTCGAAAGAGTGACCTTTAGATGCAGATGGAAAAGCCGAGTCTTGTCTTGTCGAGGTGGCTCCTCTATGCTGTGCCGTGCATTTATGAAGTGGCTGTATGGTCTCTCCGATGTAGAGGTCTGAGCGTTCCTCGCTACACTGTACAGCTTCTCGGATGAGAGGTGAAATGTCTTCAAGAAACTTAAAGAAGTCGAGACCTTTCTTTGCAAGCTCCTTAGACTATGATGACCTGGATGATGAAAAAGTGGCTGGGGAGTTTCTTCCCTGTTTTCTGTTTTTATACCAGGCAAAACTAACTGTCCATAGCTTTATAGGACTAGGAACAATTTTGTTTGTTCAGGTTCAGATAAAGGAAAAAAATAACCGTTATAACTTATTTTATAATATAGATCTTTTTCAAAATGTGTTTTTGTCAGGTTACTTTACTGTTAAAGCTCTTACAAAACCATTCATTTTTACAGCAGTTCTGCTCTGAAGACAAAAATGTAATTATTTTCATTGTTAAACGAGTTAAGTCAAAGGCCAGTGTTTTTAACTTTTCCACTTTAAGCAGCCTTTATAATACCATTTCAGCTACATTTCTTTCCTTTATTCCCAAAGGGCTTCAGTCAAGTGTTATGTAGCCATAAACCCTGCAGTTCTTTGACGATAGCCTCGCATGTGTGGGCGATAGCCTTTGGATGTCAATGGCAATTCACACAGTCAACTGAAAATAATGAGCTCCGTGGGCTGTCTGTGTACAGCTATGTAAGTGGCTAATACCTTATATGTTTGCCACAATTGTCTCTCAAGATAAGAACATTTTCAGCTCAACACTGAGACCGAACACCACGACAAGTCGTATACAGCCTACATGCCACAGGTCAGAAATGTGAGAGGAAACAGTGGGGGCAACACCACAGGGAAAGATCCTGACTGATTTGAGTGGGTTGCTCTGGTAGTTTCATTTCCTCCTTAGTGATCATATGTTAAACCATTTGATTATGCTATTTCATTAGGGTAGCAAGAACATGGCATAAAAAAGTCAACTGTTACCATCCATTTAACACGTGAAGAGCCTTTTCTTACTTTTTTTATATTCCAGCACTTCAAGATATGCTTTAGTTTTTGGCAGTATTTATTGCTGATTCAGAGCAGCGGGCTGGCCACTTCCCTCAGGAAATGGCAACTTTTAACCATCAACACCTACTCAGAAGCTTTTGATGAGACTGAGAAAGAAACAGCAGATTTGTTCAAAACATCGCTCTATCCTCCTCAAGCAAGGCTGTCACCTGTGGTTGGTCGTAGTGCTCCAGAGACATGGTGATGACATTAATGCAGATAATGAAGGTGATGACCAGGTCCAGGTAGTGGCTGGTGCACAGAGCATGGATAGCCAGGCGTGTAGGACCATAGGATGCATAGTAGGGCAGCTTCTGTGCCTCTGGATAGAGGAAGAAAAAAAAATAAGACAATTAGGGTTTAGGGTCAATGAATGAGAAGGAAAAATGACAGAAGGAAAACAAAATGGGAGTGAAAGACAAATTAGAAAAATGTAGAATAAAACAAATGACCAAAAAATGACAAAATACCAAAAAAGAAAATATACAGACAAAAATTTTTCATTAGACAAACAGTGAATAAAAGCTGTACACTCAGTCTTGAGTTACGCCTTCTTCATACTTTGCTTCCAAGAATCTAGGCTATATTTGTAAGTGGTTATGAGGCTTTCTTCAGGCTGAGGATCTTTTATTTGGACATTGGCTGCTTTTTCACTCATTTATAGTACAGTACTAGTTTTGGGTTTTTTTTTCTTTTTGTCGAGCCGCTTAACGCTGACCTATAAATGATTCAAGCATAAAACAGACACCTACCTCAAAGACTGCGGAATATTGCATCTACATATAACATAAACTGAGAAGCCATTTTAAAATGTACCTTTAGAAACTTTGTTACAAGCAACCTGTCAGAAAAACATTAATTTGATCCAATCCAGCCAAGACCTGACACAAGACATAAGATCTACTTGCCAAAGTTACCAAAGTCCCATCAGAAATGGTCTCAATGGTGGACTGGCTGTCAAGAAGTTACTTTTAAGGAGGGGAAACGGGGAGAAAATGTCTGAGGCATGCTAAATTACACAAGAACTGGAACACAAATAAGTGGCAACAGCTCTTCTAGAGTGAAGAATCCAAATTTGAAACCTTTGGTTCAAATTGTTGTTGTCAGTATATACGTTGTTCCACCACGCAATGCTATCTGGAAGGTTCCTGTTTACCAATGGCTTAAATTTTCAGGAAGTGGTGCCAAACATACTGCTATAATGCTGGATAGAAAGAAAAAAATAGAACACTATCAGTCATGGATTGGCCTCCTCAGAGCCCAGACCCCAACATTATTAAAGCAGTGTGGGACCATCTTAAGGTCTACCGGTTTTGCGCAATTGGTGTGGATGGTCAGGGGGCAACAGCCTAGGTTTGACTTCTGAGGCCCTGAGACCAAATAAAAGTTTTTAAAGTCTACTACAAGAAAGTACAAGAAGGCTTGCGTAAGAAAGTTTAGGCATTGTGGACGAATAAAGACAGTCCTACCAAATATTGACTTTCAAGCATGTTAGAATTGCACAAACTCTTTTTTTGCCTCATATAATGTATTTCCATCTATGTTTGCAGATGATTTTGCTAAATCACTATGTCTATTTCCCAGTTTCCTAACAAAATATAGAGAAATAAAGTCGCGTCAAGGCTTTTACACAGTAGTGAATTTATTCCAAAAGAGGGAAAGAATAATGACGCTCAGAGCAGCTGAAGAAAAGTCAGACACTGAGATAAACTCTGTGCTTATATAAAGAGAGAATTTGATAAATGTGTGAGAGAGGTTAAGTAGCTTTAAATGAGTTGAAAAAATGACTCATTCAACGTCATATTATCATGTGTAATATAAAAGATCAAATTAGAAGTCTTGGGCATATGCCACGTGGATTTTACCCAAGGAGTGGAGACTTTAAAAGATTGCATCTATTAAGTTAAACATATACTGTATATAAGATTTCTGAAACTGGAAGTATGAGAGAAGAGGTGAGCATTTTTTATATAATAGACTGTATACCGTTTGCATCTCTTTGCTAGATTTTCTCTTTATTCTTCTGTACACTCAGTCTTTGTTCCTCTCCCAATAGATTTTTGGATCTCATCAGTCCTCCTCCTTCCATGTATGTTTTTTTTCAACATGACTTGATTTTTTAAAACTGTCCTTTTTTACTTTCTTTTTTATTTCGTTAAATTTTCCGTCTCATCTTTCTGCTTTTCTTTATTAATTATTTTCCCCTCAATCTTTACAGTGCTTCAGGCACTCAGCTCCCTCCCAACTCCTGCGTATCCCATGTTCACCCTTCAGCTTCTTCCTGTTCTCTGGATCTTACTTCTCCTTTTCTTCTCCATGCGACGCTGGCGTTTCTCCTCACGTCTTCTGGCCTCCTCCACCTCCTGGTGCTGCCGACATTTGTGGAAGTTCTCCACGACCACACCCACAAACATGTTAAGGACGAAGAAGCTGACAATCAGCAAAAAGGAGATGAAGTAGAGCAGCATCCATGGGTTGTTGTTGGTCATCGGCTAGAGGACACAGGGAAATGTAACATTAAAAAAAGGTAGACAAAAATAGGAAAACATAAATAATCCACGGGTGAGCTCAAAGTACCTACTTCCAGCCACCTCTGAGCAGCCTCATTTTAATCTCAATAAAAAAAAAAATACTATGAATGGAAAGTTTAAAGCCCTTTTCACAGATGTACTCAAACTTTTCTGACTTTTTTCTTTCCTTTTGAGTTTGTGTGATGCGTTGATGGGCAAAACGCTCAGCTAATAATCTGGTGCATTCACCTTTATCAAGTAGGGGTCTTGTGTGTCACCAGACAGTTTCTTAAATCACTACATAAAGCTTACAGCAGTATTCAATACAGACTATTTCCTGCTATGTGCTTTATGTGACCTGATTAACATCTGAAAATGGAAAGGTTAGTTGTTGATGTCCAGCGGCCCGGTTGTTTTAGCTGGTATGTACATGAAATATGGTGATCGCTGAGAATCACTTCCAGGACAAGTTTGACACTGTTCTAAATGTTTAGGGTTACACATCTATTCAACTCGTTTTAATAATAATAATAATAATAAATTTTATTTATGAGCGCCTTTCAAGTCACCCAAGGACACTTTACAATAGGATAAAACACTTAGTAAAACAATGGCAGAATAAGAACAATAAAATACAAGCACAAGATAAAATGAACAAACAGTGGATTCACAGTGAATATGCAGATTTGAACAGATGAGTTTTGAGTTGGGATTTAAACTGGGGGAGAGAACCAATATTTCTTATTTCAGGGGGCAGAGAGTTCCACAGCCTGGGAGCAGAGCCGCTGAAAGCTCTGCTTCCCATGGTGGTGAGGCGGAAGGAAGGTACAGTAAGCTGGACAGAAGAAGAAGAACGAAGTGAACAGGCAGAACAAGTGGTGGTTAACAGGTCAGAAAGGTAAGAAGGAGCGAGGTTATGAATGGCCTTGAAGGTGAGCAGAAGAAGTTTGAAAATTATCCGGAATTTCACAGGGAGCCAGTGAAGTTCCTGAAGAACAGGGGTGATGTGCTGGTAGGAGGGGGTTCTGGTGATAATGCGAGCAGCAGAGTTCTGAACCAGTTGAAGCTTATGGAGGGATTTTTGGGGGAGACCATGCAGAAGAGAATTGCAGTAGTCAATACGGGAGGTAACAAGACTATGTACAAGAATGGACGTAGACTGGGTGGAAAGAGAAGGAACCAATCTGTTAATGTTACGTAGATGGAAGTAGGCAGAACGGGTGAGATTATTGATGTGAGATTTATAGGAAAGTGAACTGTCTAGGATGACACCAAGGCTCTTAACCTGAGGAGAAGGGAAAACTGTGGAGTTATCGATGGTGAGTGAGAAATGGTTTGCCTTCAAAAGGTTGGATTTGGTGCCAATAAGGAGGATCTCAGTTTTATCCTCATTGAGCTTTAGAAAATTAGAGGTAAACCAGGATTTTAACTCGGATAGACATTCTGTAAGGGAAGAAGGTGGGAGGGAGGAATCAGGTTTGCAAGAGAGATATAACTGGGTGTCATCAGCAAAACAGTGAAACTGAAGATCAAATTTGCGGAAGATGGTATCTAGAGGGAGGATGTATATTATAAAGAGAAGAGGGCCTAAAACTGAGCCTTGGGGTACACCAGAGGTGACGGGGAATAGACGAGAGCGGAATGATCTTAGTTGAATAAACTGGGAGCGGTCGAGGAGATATGATTGAAAACAGATGAGGGGTGTGTCAGAGATGCCGAGAGAGGAAAGTCTGCTTAGAAGGACAGAGTGAGAAATGGTGTCAAAGGCTGAGCTCAGATCTAAAAGGACGAGAATGGTGAGAAGACCAGAGTCAGCTCCGATTAGAAGATCGTTAGTGACTTTAAGTAGAGCAGTTTCGGTACTGTGACATGAGCGAAAACCAGATTGAAATCTCTTTTTTGAGAGAAAAGAATACATCTGACACTCTGTGTCCATATTCAGTACAGTTTGAAAATCTGGGGACTGTCAGCAATCTCAAAGGATGACAGTAAACAGAGGAATAGGCAGAGAATGGAGACAACGTGGGTTGATTGGATGTGGAGGTAGTTTTTGGGAGAGAGTCATTAGAAAACAAAACAAAAAATAAAGAAAAAAAACTCTGAAGTTCAGTGACAATAAAGCTGGAGATGAGAGTCAGATTTTCAATTTGGGGGAGCGCTGAGAGCTGAAAGCACTGGGTGGAGTGTAAATGGGATTAGTCATTCAGAGCCATGTTGGACTGCAGTGAGGGTTCTCCCTGAGGCGAGGAAACTGAATCATCCAGAATAATGCCCACTCTTTTTAATAGATTCTCTAATAGATTTTCAAATAAACCAATTCTACAAGGAACGTGTTCACTTTGTAGCCACTATAGAAGACTAATTTGCATCACGTTATTGGATGGTGTTGTCGTCTGTGTATATTATTTGTGGGGTTAAGGAGACAGTAAGCAGCGTGTTCTCCAATTTAGGAAGCAAAGATACATTTTTAAGATCGTGACTGGCCTCAGGTGTGATTGTTTATTAGAACGTTTTAGCTTCCATTAGATAACTATAGTATCTCTGATAGAGCATTCAAGCAAAGCTCCTAATTTCACATTCCAATTATAGCTCAACTCTCACCTTCAATCATAATTTTAAAGTCTTATGTGAAACTAGTTATGAACAACATTCAGCTCACATAACATTCATTGGAGGGAGTGTGGGTTAATTAAATTTAAAAAAAGGGTATTTGCATTATAGCAAAGACACAGGCAGTGCACTTAAAAACAGCATAATAGGGACATTGGAGTAAAGCTCTTCAAATAAAATATACTAACAAAGGGATCTCAGAGGACTGGGCCGTCACATTTAACCGTTTCATGCATGACAACCTCAATCTGGTTAGTATTTTTATTCATCTTTAAGCATGAAAAAAGATTTTTGAACTTCATTTTTTTAAACATGTACTTCTTAAAGAGTTTGTTACATGTCGACTTAGGTGGACATCATACGTTTTGACTTATGAATTTGGTATGGAGTGACACATCAGTGTCCAATGTAGTGGTTTATGTGCAGGTATACCATCAACACTGACACAAATACAAGAAAGCAGCCTTTGAACAGCTGTCCACTGTAGTGACCACTATGTGTGAAAGGGTTAAATGTGATTCCAATGATAAAATCCAGAAGGAGAAGGTGATGTAGAAGGTGCTGCTCCTACAGGAAACATTTGTAGTATTGCAATGATATGAACAGACGACACTAAGACACGTCCCTGTGGAGGAGATCTGGGAACATCCAACTGGGTTGAATATTCAGAAGACCAGAAGGAGGAATTTTATATCCCATCTGTTAAAGAAATGTGGGATTCCCTCAAAGAGGTTTGAGTATGTAGATGGAGATTTAGGCAGGCATGTGGGCCACTCTGCTTAGTTTACTACCACTGAACAGTGAACCTGACTGACTGACTGACTGACAGACAGACAGATAGACAGAAAAAGCTTTTAAGTATCTGGATATAAAACAATGAATGTGATCATTCGCATTAGGTAAATACAATGTCAGGTGAACTGCAAAACCTGATATATTATACCATATGTATGTCAATACAAGTGAAATAAAAGTATTTCAAAATGCTGAAACAAGCACAGCTTTTCTGCTTCCACAGGAATTAAGACGATAAGTAGCAGCAAGATGCTGCAAATCAAACACATCTAACTGATCATCATTAGGTGTGAGAAGAGTGTAGACTTTCTTTTTACTATAACCACAAGCATGAGCATAGGTATTTACGGTAATATTATTTATTACCTGCTGGTCAATTCCCACTGCATCTAGTCCATGGTACATGATGTTGACCCAGCCATCTTTTGATGCCAGCACAAACAGGGACATAAGAGCCTGAAAGGGACACAAGCAACAGCATGAATAAACAAAGCAGGGGTCTCCAACTCCAGTCCTCGAGAGCTACTGTCCTGCAGCTTTTAGATGTATCCTTGATCCAATGCACCTGAATCAAATGAATGGCTTGTTACCAGGCCTTTGCCAAACTTCATCGCATTCATGATTCAATCATTTGATTCACTGTGTTGGACTGGGGATGCATCTCAAAGCTGCAGGACCGTAGCTCTCGAGGACTGGAGTTGGAGACCCCTGATTTAGACCCATCCAAACAAAACGCTAATAGTATAATGGGCTAAATCTAACAGCTGGCATTTATTAAAAAAAAAAAAAGACAAAGAAAAGATGTTAGTAGATCAAACCACAGACATGAAGCAAAGTACTTTAATCGCCTAGTGCTCAGAGCAACAAACATGAACTGCTATTATGTAATAGACATCAGTGGTACAATATTAAAAACATTAATTAGCATTGTCAGCCGTGTGAGTCCTTCCTCTGTTATTCTCCACCTCTTTTTGTTGTACGATGGGATGTTGTAGCTAACTGAAAACCATCTCTTCTATTGTGGGCAAAAGGCACTTTACATTTCTTTTTTCGCATTCATGAATCAAACTGTCGCTTTTTCTCCAGCTTTAAGACCATTTAAAGGATCGACAGCATAGTACAGTGTCTCTGTGTGCGGTGTAGTTTGTGTGTACTTCTAGGGTAATATGTGGGAAACAGCCCTGCCAGGATGCCAAGCATACACTGTATTCTATCTCGTACCTGTCCAAGGTTGTCAAAGTTGTATTTGTGGTGAACCCATCGATAGTTGGCAGCCAGGCAGTCAGATTTATTGGTGATATTCTTCACATCGAGACCCACACAGTAGTAGAACTTTCCTTTGAAAAGCTTTGAAGGAAAACAGACACAGGCAGAGGCACATGAAGATAAATCACGACAGAGCAGTGAAAAAAAAACCTTCTCTGCATAGCCACTTCTTTCACTCGGTTTTTGAAGTAATTTCACAATTAGTGTTTGTAACTAGTGCATACATGGAGCTTTATTGAAGACTCCACGAGCGCTTGATATCAACAGTGTGGTTTTCCTCCCGAGAAAAGACGTTTTTAACTCTCACTCACACTGAACATCAAAGAGGGATGTGGGTAAAAGAATGCATAACAGCAGATGCAGAGAGAATGACATGAAATGAAGTGTGCAATAGCAGGGTGGGATTGACAACCAGGTGCAAAAGAAAATATGAAAATATAAAGGAGCCAGCTGTACATTTTCCATACTTGCAAACTTGCTTGTAGAGTTAAAAAGATAAACTAGATTTTGTGATGATATTCCCTTACTGATTTAAAAAAAAATAGCAAGGCAGAAGATGTTAGGTGGAGGGCAACTTGGACTTGGACACGAATATGTTTACCTGAACACCAAGGATGCCAAAGATGATGAAAAAGGCACAGCAGATGAGGACAATGTTGCCGATGGGCTTGAGGGACGTGATTAGGGTCTCGACCACCAGCTTCAGTCCTGGAGCTCTGCTGATCACCCTGTAGGACAAACAGGTGGAGAGGGATGGAAAGATGAAGAAAGAAGGAAGAAAAAAAAATGACACACAGCATCTTTTAGAAGCGAAAGTAAAAAGAAAAAGAACAACGTGACTGCAAAGCTTTTGTCTAAAACACTGCGGTCATTTCAGTCACTTTTCTTTATGCTGGCATCCCAAAAACTGCCAATAATCTATTTTGTTATCTCAAGAAAACAGATTAATTTAACTCGCCAGCTGACAAAAGAAAATTTAAATAAGAATAAACATCTGATTTCTCAAGATCATTTCTCCCAAGGAGATAATTTCGGTTTTCAGGATCCGGGGATAATTATGGAGAAGCCATTAACGTCTTAGTCTGTTTATCTGGTTATCCATGAAGCTATCCAACAGTTTCACTGAGATGCTGCCATTAATCTGACATTCTAGCAAACATCAGCTGCTGAAGTTGATTCCTGCACTGTGCAGCTGGAGGGTGGGGTGGGGGGTCACCACTTTTCCATGTTCAGAATTACAGATCCATTTATAAAACACTTGACTTCACTTTTATTTATCATCCTTCCTAATATATGAATCTGCGCGGAGGTGTGGAGAGCAGTCAGAGAGAGACACTTTACTGCTGATAGGGGGAGGCCGTTTCATTAATCCACTGTCCTGTGTGAGAATGACTGCACCTGTGTTGTCCAGAGTGCTACGGCTGATACATTAACTGTTTTATGGTTCGCAAATATGAGCAAGTTCAGAAGGAACTGAATTCATGCCAACTCTTCTCTCTCTCTCTCTCATATATATTAGTGCTGTCAATAGATTAAAAAAATTAACTAAAATCTTTCAATTTTCTGTAATTAATCGCAATTCTTATATAGCGCTTTTCTACTCTGAGCACTCAAAGTGCTTTATACAACTAATTCATTCACCCAATCACACAAGTACTTTTCTAAACTTTTTAGTCTAACTGTTAGTAGCTGATCTGCTCTACCACCTGAGCTACAGCCCCCCCCCCCCCCCCCCCAATTACCTATTCAGCACACATGCTTTGCAATGTGCGCTCGTTTACAGGAACATTTCTGGGATTTTGAGTCATTCTGCACTCCAGGTGCGTTAACGTGTATATATATATATATATATATATATATATATATATATATATATATATATATTAGGGGTGCAACGATATTCGTATCGATATTGAACCGTTCGATACAGTGCTTTCGGTTCGGTACGCATATGTATCGAACAATACAACATTTGTAATTTATTTTATCAACTTTCCTTCTGACGATGCTGTCTGTGTTGAGCGCTCAGTGAATCTGCGTTCGACTACTCCGCCTAGGCTCGACAGTGCAGCCTAGGCGGAGTAGTCGAACGCAGATTCACTGAGCGCTCAACACAGACAGCATCGTCAGAAGGAAGAGCGCAGGGCAAGCTAGCGAGACAGAAGTTAAGCTCACCTTTTAACATGGACCTCCCCCACTCTCATTCAGATCTGGCGTTTGGAATTATTTTGGTTTTCATGTGACATATGACCCTGAAGGTAAGCGAGTCATGGACTAAAGTAAAACAGTATGTTGGATGTGCCATGCAATGCTCAATTACATGGGTGGGAACTAGTGTGTTAGCGCAGTTAGCTCGTTAACATGTTGGCCGTCTAGCCCCACGCACGGGGCGATCGGCGGTAGCTCGTTAACGGAGATTTGCCGTGTTGTGGCGTTAAGGTCATTTCAACGAGATTAACCTGAAAGCACTAGTGGGAACACAACGAATATGACTGCACATTTACCCCGACATCATCCTAGTGCAAAGACAAGTGGAAGCAGAAAAAAAACAAGCAAGCATGCTACTAACTTTAGCCGAGTCATTTAGACAGCTGTTAGCACATGATTCTCCTTATGCTGCTGAGAATATAGCCCAGAAGAGGCGGATAGTATAGCTTTTATTTTGGAAAGAGACATTTCTCTGTAATAAACTCTCTTTTACAAAGATGAGTGATTCCTCAATCAGATACAGGGCTCGCAATATCGCTAGCCCGACGTCCCGGGGCTAGCGATTTTTTCAGTTAAAATATATATTTATAATTTTAATAAATGACAAATTAAAAATGCATGAACATTTTTTTTGTATCGAAAAAATATTGAACCGTGACACCAAAGTATCGAACCGAACCGTGAATTTTGTGTATCGTTGCACCCCTAATATATATATATATATATCATTCCTAGGACTGCGCTCTTCTGGATGGAGATCTCGGATGTTGTTCCTGGGATCTGTTGGAGCCACTCGTCCAGCTTGGGGGTCACTGTTACCTTTACCTTCCACATCTTCTCCAGCTCTTCTCTGGGCCCTTCGTTCTTCTCCAGCTTCTTGTGTTCCTTCTTCCTGATGTTGTTGTCATTCAGTATCGCTACGTCTATCACTACGACCATGTTCTTCTGTTGTGCAGCACTACTATGTCTGGTTAGCCATCACCAATTTGTCCATCTGTATCTGGAAGTCCCAGAGGATCTTAGCTCGGTCATTCTCCACCACCCTTGGAACAACTGGGACTTGATAACCAATCTCAGATGGGGGTGATGATATCTCCCCTCGGACCTGTCGCCCTGAGTCCCCCTTGCTGCAGCATTTGTGTTGTACCTCTTATTTTATCAGTTTCTCAGATCACTAATTAGGAATTTTGTCCCACTCTTTTTAAAGCATTTCTCAGTCCTGAGTCTGAGATGTAGCTCTTGTTTTTTTGCAGTTTCTCACACTGCTTCCTCCTGGTGAATCGTTCTTGCAGTAAAATGATGCAAAAGTGCTTGTGTGACTGGGTGATGGAAATGATTCCAAATTGTTTGGAAATGGTCTCACAACCGTTCCTAGATACAGTCCCTTTTTATGAACAATGTTGATCAGGTTTAATGTTTCAGGTAAAGCTACCTAATGCTAAGCTAACTAAGCTAAGTGAGTATTATTGATCTTCAGATTGCAAATATTTTCCTAAACTGTCCTTTTCCTTTTTAGAAACCATCCTGATGGGGCATGCAGTGGGGAAATGTGAAAAAATAACTGAAAGTCCTTCAAACCTGAGAGGACGGAGTGTCCTGAGCAACCTGAGCACACGGAGAACCCCGAGGATCTTAGCCCCACCCGCCATGGACACTACGATGTCAATCAGAGACACGAAGACCAAGAAACCATCTAGAATGTTCCAGCTGCTTCTCAGATAGGCAGTTTCCCCCAAATACAGACCCATAGACACCACCTGGGGAGATGAAGGGAGAAATGATGAGGAAATGCAGATGTGAGCAGATGTACACAGGCACACACACTCTTTGATATTCAAATTGCTTACTTAGCTTCTCAAACAGGTATTTCATTTCATATTGGACAGGAGAAGAGACTTAAAAAAATAAAACAGTTGGTTTGTAAGCGAAACTGTGGTTAGAAGGGACACAAGGAAAGAAATAAAAGGCAGTTATTAAAAGAAGACCAGGCAGAAATCATGAGCATACTTCAAAGTGGGAGTAGAATAAAGATTCCATAATGAAAAGAAAACCCTATTTGTTTGTGCCGTTAATCAGCTTTCATGTTGACACCGAATCTTGCTGACCACTGTGACTGGAGCAAAAGTCTATGAATAAAACTCGAGGAAAATAGTTTACAATTTCATTTAGATGTAGAGTAGTCTGCACTGCTGACAGTGCAATGTGCTACTTCAGCAGTCTGGCCAAATCTTCTTATGTCAGGCACTTCCACATTTCGGCTTTACTAACTGCCCGGACACAGAAGCCCAAACATAAAGAAGAGATGTTCGTCGAAATCGAGGTATGAACGTCATGCAGTTGTTTTTTCTGGTTGATTGTTCTATCAACTTCTAGTTACAGCGAGATGGGAACTCACAGTCGTAGGAAAACTCCTGAACTACAAAGAAAGGAAACGAGTGAGGTGGGTGGGGAAGATCAAGAATCTTGTATAAACTGTGGGAAAACTACCAGCTGGTGGAATGAAAGACAGACATAAGGGCAAGTGAAAAGCCCCTGAAGTGGCTCAAAAAGACATTTGGAAAGTTTGGGGGAGAAGAGTTGACTTTCAAAGAAAAGTTGCGTGGCAGATGGGTGTAAGCCACATCATTTGACACCTGTCAAATGCTTTCATGGGATGGAGCAACTTCGGTGTTGCTGTCATTTCACAGCAAAACTTGCGAGACGCAGAAAATATAACTAGAGCCAGATTCTGGAACGCTTTTACATTATATTCTGTATCAAGTAAAGTCTTTCAGGCAGAGCATTTATTTTACTATTTTACTACAATGATCACTGTAGGACAAACAACTCCAGCTGCTTATCTCAGCTGTCATTATGTGTCCACACCACATCAAGTTATCGACGCTTACAAACATTTTTTCTGGTCAGTCGGTGCTGTTTTTGCCACTATTAGCTGTGAGGAATGGGTCACTTTTAAAGCCAGGCTCAAGTGGCTTCACCAGGAGTTTAAATTTCTGGCATTTTTGTGGTGGCATCATTTTCTGCCTCAAAATAAATAAATAAATACGTTTAAAAAAGAAGAAGAAACTTAGTGTCACTCAGGACAAAAAAAAAAAGGTAGTTTGACAGTTTTACACCACCAGCCTATCATAGCTGTGTCCAACAAGAATCCTTTTATTATTACTTGTTATTATTATTATTACTTATTACTTGTTATTATTACTTGTTACTTTTACATACACAATATGTAAAAATTGTGTATGTTTCTGTTCTGTGTCTTTGTGTCTTGTGTCCTGTTTGTTTGTATATGTGTCTTTCTTGCTGCTGTTACACCCAAATTTCCCCTTGTGGGACAATTCAAGGATTATTCTATTCTGTTTTGGCTGGAGCGTCACATCAGTACATTACATGCAGCTTCATCTCTTTTTAGTTTATTTTTAGGGCTTTTTCTCACTTTTATAAGACCTGGGCTGCTGGACTTGGCCTTGTGGCATGTGGTCGCCTGCTTAACCACTGAGTGAAACCAGAGCCCTAATTGGCACCTTTAAAATTCACCATTACAAAAACTCAAATGACAGAAACAAAACAAGAAACACACTAAATAAAAATATGGGAAGCCTGTCCTTCAGCTAACGTGGTGTAAATCATGACTGTGAGTATATATTTTGGGGATTAACACAGATGAAATATGTACAGCAACAAGTTGGTCATGTCCTCTGTGCTCGGTCTATGTTAATGCTTTGAGAATTACAAATCAACTGTTATAGTATTAATAGCAGCCAGCAACACGGAGGCCCCCGTGGGACTACTGGAGTGCTGTGGACCTGCCATTAAGCAGATTAAATACGATAATAAAAATGATAGTAGGTCTATTGTCAAAGCATACTTGTCTCCTCTCACAGCTGTTATCCAGCTCACAGCTTTACAGTAAATTCATTTCTTATTTACACTCAAATTCCAATTGAAATGTAGCTGAAAACGCTGTAATTGTTGCTACAGCGTTTTTTAAATGGATTGTTTAAAAAGGAAGCTCTGATTACACCTACAGGAGCTGCTCACACACAGAAACCCAGGTCATGAAGCCCCCAGTGCACATTTTCTGTGCTGACACTCACAGAATCAGAAACCCTTTAAACAGAGCCGGTCTGGAGTTTCAGTACTGGGGTAACTGGGATCTAACAGCTGTATTAGCCTGTCATGGATTTGCGCCTCAGTAAAAACACAAAATACTTTAACACAATACTTTAACCATAATGATAAGCTGAGCATAGTTTTAGTACACTATTTCCCACTTTAGCCTTCCCACACTACAAACCAGCTCCTCCCTGAGTGTTTGACAGAGACACTGCTGCCTGCTCTGTTCTCGCGCTCTCTTAGGCTTTCTACAAGTGTACGTGAAACAATGAGGAGTTCCCCAGAGCCATCTCCCTTCAAATTGAAGTCATGTGCCAGCACACATTAACAAGTTAAATGACTTATTTCCAGTTTTTCTGAAGCTTTATTTATTTATTAAAAAAAACATTTTTGGGGGAAATAGTACTCAGGTCCCCTGATACAGAACGCTCACATGCTGTTTTGGGCAACTCCTCGTTTCTCTGAATTTTCAGTAATGGGGGTGTAGAGTGCAAAGACCCACAAGAACACAATAATTGCTACATTAATGGGAAAAATAGCAAGTTGAAATGAACCTGAAATTGCCTTTAATCTTTCCTGGCTGTGCACGTCTCAGTCCACCTTTCAAACTGAAGGATGTTTGGCGCTAACATTAGTCTGCTAATACCAAAAAGAAGAACAACTTAAGAGTCCTAATGGAAGGAGTTCTGACAAGCAAATGCTGTGAAGATGCTGGAGAGCACTTTAGTAAATGGCTTTCATTGTGCCTAGATTCGAGATAGAGACATATAGAGAGTCTTATGTCAGGATATAGCTCAGAAAAACTTGCTGAGTAATGCTACTTAGAGCTAAGAAGTCTGCCTGTTTTGACAGAGTTTCTTTCAGCCTTTGTTAGTGAGCTGCTAAGAAAGTGTTACGAAGCGGCTCTGAAAGAAAAAAAATTGCTAATGTGTAGCATCAGCTTAAAGCTTGATGCTGTTCAGTTCAGAGCTGGATGTGCTGGGAGAAGCAAAAAAGAAATAAAAGAAAAAAAAGAAAAATCAATCAAAAGGGGAAATTGTAAGAAATATGAATCGTTGCAATGAGAAAAACAAAACAAAAACACAGTGACTTTAAATTGAATACATAAAAATAAATCAGTCCTATAGTAGTTTACAGAATCACAGCTGATTCTTACACTGGGTTTAGGGTTAAAGAAGGGATTAGTTATGCAAGCACAATTTATATTAAAGGTAAGGTTTTAAAAAAACGATGCCAGTGTCATAAATTCTTCCCGAAGTAATGAAAACACAGTCCCCTGTGTGTGTGTGTGTGTGTGTGTGTGTGTGTGTGTGTGTGTGTGTATGCGAGATAGGGAGAGGAACTGGGAGGGCGAAAGATAACAGATGTACCCCCTGTTTCTAATCAGAGTCTGATGTTCAAGGTCAGGCTCGCCGTGTGCAGGTAACAGTGTTTACACTGATTGCTGCTACTCATGTATGGGCTGTGCGCAAGTGTGTGAGTGTGAGGAGATGAGAGCGGGTCGTGTGTGTGATGGGGCGTGTTTAGAAAAAGAAACTGTAATTAGTGTGGTTGCTTGATTAGAGCTCCACTGAGAGAGATCAGACTGACCAGACTGGAACAACAGATTAGACAGCAACAGGAGGGGTGGGAAAGAGAAACGGAGAAAAGATGACGGGAGGGTGAGACAGAAAAGGACAAGACAGTCTAATGTGACGTTTTGCTCAAATAATTATAAAAAGAAAAAGCAAACAGCACTACAGGAAATCTTTTTTTTCCCTCTAAGCATTAACAGAAATGCAAAGACAGAAAAAAACTGTCAAAAGAGGAAAGAAGACAGAGGTGAAGACCTTCCCCAAAACAGTCAGACGTCACCCATCCAACGCTGGCAGGAACAAACAGTGTAACCAGAGCGACAAAACAATAAACAGCGTTTACACTTTATGGGAATGCAACTGAATAAATAAGTCTGTAAAGGGCAGGTTTGTCTGCTGAGATAAGAAAACATAGGTCTGCTCAATATGGTGACGGTGGAGTTCATAGCTGTTATGAATGGCCATCCGCCAAGACAATGTGGAAAAGTGTTTATGTTGTTCTTCTCACTTTCATTTTCTTAAAGTAAACTATGTGCTCAGACAGAATAAACACTGCTACACATACATCAAGGAATACAAACTACATCTAAAATAAATCTTATGTATCCAACAAATACATCCATTCATTCGCTTCCGCTTATCCTTTTTCAGGGTCGCTGGAGCCTATCCCAGCTGTCATAGCTGTATGTATAGGTACACCCTGGACAGGTCGCCAGTCTGTCGCAGGGACAACACACATTCACTCGCACATAGTGGCAATTTGGATTATCCAATTAACCTATCCCCACAAGTTGCATGTCTTTGGACTGTGGGAGGAAGCCGGAGTACCCGAACCCACGCAAACACGGGGAGAATATGCAACCTCCACACAGAAAGACCCCGGCCTGATGGTGGAATTGAACTCAGGACCTCCTTGCTGTGCGGCAACAGTGCTAACCACCGTGCCACCGTGCTGCTTCCAACAAATACAGCTGAACAATAATGTTATGTGATCTTCAGAGACTAGTTCCCTGATTTATGACAATCCAAAGGGCAAAAGACAAACTCTAGCAGTCAAACCTGAGTACTGAGTATTTCAGTCACCTTTCTCACTCACTATGTGTTAATAC
Source organism: Aulonocara stuartgranti (assembly GCF_965226115.1). Taxonomy (NCBI): domain Eukaryota; kingdom Metazoa; phylum Chordata; class Actinopteri; order Cichliformes; family Cichlidae; genus Aulonocara; species Aulonocara stuartgranti. Next base: position 34,853,570 of record NC_138944.1, on the reverse strand, counting down.
AGCGATCCCGGTCCGTGAGTCTTTGGTACCGGGAGAGTTGAGGCTCGTGTGTGAAATTTATGTTTTTGCGGGTTTTTTCCCCATTTTTTAGAGTTATTTTTTTATCGTTTTTAACGTTAACTCGGTTTCCCTGGGTCTTTTCCCATGTGTTATGAATAAATCTTCTTTTTTTTGGTACAGGTACTTATTTTGTTGTATTTATCTGCCACACCTTAAAGGCCGGTTAGTGAAAATATTGTTGAAAATAAACCAGTCCATGGTGCAAAAAAGGTTGGGGACCGCTGCGTTAACAGACCTCTCTGCAATGAATCATACTTGTTATTAACCTCTGTCTCTCTTCCACAGCATGTCTTTTATCCCGTCTTCCTTCTCTCACCCCAACCGGTCGCAGCAGATGGCCCCGCCCCTCCCTGAGCCTGGTTCTGCCGGAGGTTTCTTCCTGTTAAAAGGAAGTTTTTCCTTGCCAGTGTCGTCAAAGTGCTTGGTCATAGAGGGTCATATGATTGTTGTTTTTTTCTCTGTATGTATTATTGTAGGTCTACCTTACAATATCTATCTAGCTAGCTAGCTAGCTATCTATCTGACCCTGAATGGATTAGAGAAAATCCAAATGCAAAATAAAGCCAGACTTGTCTACATAACTCTTATTTTTCAGTCATTGTGCTCTGTAGTGTAAACACTGTTAAACACATATGCTTTCCGTGAGAGGCAACACTCACCTCTCCATCATCAAAACACTAAAAGATGGAAGATCTGTTTGGGAAAAATGGTGTTCCAAGGTGCAGCCAGGCTGTTCTGGCGACATGTGCAACGTGAAGATTTCACATGCTGCCAGAACAGCAGCTGTCTTCATTAGTATTTTAAAGTGTTTGGAAAAGGAAAATGAGCAAGCTCATAACACATTTGAGAGTGCAAATAAGCAGCACATGGAAAGACAAAAATAAAGCTAAACTAATTAAATTACAAAGGAAGGCCCTGAATTTGAAATTAATCAAATGAATGTCGCACAGAAGATAAAGAAACTGAAGAGCGGAGATTTGAATGAAGGAATGGAAGTTAAAAAAAGAAAGAAAAAAACTTGAAGATGTACGATACATAACAGCGAATGCAGCTCAATCTGGGGCAGCTGCATAAATGTGCACATGTGAACTCTGCGCTGCTACAGCAATGAGATGATCTCCACATCATTGTGCTGCACATGCCCTCATTATCCCTGGTAATAAATAAATCACTACAGGATTTCTACCATTGTGGAAAAGGCCTGAAGACACATGGGCCTCAATAATGGATGATGTCTTCTGGACAGCAGATCAGTGGATTAAAAAGATAATGCGTATGTGCACTGGTTGATTGGAAGGCCAGGAGCAGCTAAAGGATAGCTTAAGAGTGATAGCCTTCTAACTAACTTCATTATCTGGATGTGCATCGCTAATGGGGCATGTGCAACTGATTAATACGTAGGTTGCAGAAAGAAGTAGGAAAGGAAGGTAAAGATTGATTTTTTAAGACAACAGTAGAAGAAAGAATCCACAGGATGAGACAAATGTTTTAAAAAAGAATACAACGTGGACAGTAGCATGGAAATGAGATGAAAGACGAATCATTTTGGTGAGAAAGGAGACGAGAAGATTTCAGGAAGAGGGAAAGACAAGCAGAATAATAGAGATGGACTGAAAAAAAGAGGAGAGACTGGATAGGATGTCAAAGAAGGAAACCGAGATATGTAAGGAAGGCATAAAAGAGCAAGAAAAAAGAGCAAAAGGGGTTTTACCTTGAGAGTCATCTCCCCAACGAAGATGGCAGTAAAGATGTAGTTGGAAATGGTAAGAAACAGTCTTTCCTGTAACAAAAGGGGCACAAAAAAATCAAGGAGAAACTGTTTGATTTATTAGAAAAGAAGAGAATGATTAAGAGAGACAAGCAGAGGTGGCAGATTAAAGCCAGAAAAAGCCGTTTCAGAAATGATGACTTTGGCTTGAGTGAGAAGCTTTTAAGAAGGACACGAGCGAATCAATGTTTGTCACTGATCGCATTAGTCAGGGTTTTGTTAAAATTCCATCAAAATGAAATGCCAAACAAGTAAGAGTTGCTGTGCTTTAATTCGAAAGTTTTCATTTCACTTGATCACTTTCCTTGCAAAGGGCTCACTGTTCAATAATTCAGTGTTGCTTAATTACAGGAAGTGGCTTGAGGCCAGAATGCAGTAAGAACTTAAAGTAAGTGGGATTCTGATACTGATTTTTCTATATTTAACTGCTTGTTGTCAACGAAGGAGTGAAAGGTACTTTTACCTGGATGGTAACAATTCCCCTGCTTTATTTGTATGTTCATTTGCTCTTTGTAAGCGAGCAGTCTCTCATTTTTATGACGGTTTCATTTCAATGGAGAAAGACAGAATATCACCAAAAAATGATAAAAAGCCCCACACTACATAAAGTTACACATCCCTATGGTGAAGCACGGAGGAGGAATCATTATGCTTTGGGCCTGTTTTTCTGATAAGGGTACAAAATGACTTCACTGCACCGAGGGTCCAAATGCCATAAAATCCTGGATGAGAACTGGCTGCTCTCAGCCACAACATTAATGCCAGATTGTAGATAGGTCTTCCAGCATGACCTAAAACACACCACCCCAGCAATAAAGAAGCGGCACGTTAAGGTCAAAAACCTAAATAATTTAGAGAGTTCTGTAAAGAGGAGTGGGCCATCCTGAGATGCGTGCAAATCTGGTGACCAACTACAAGAAATGTGTTACTGCTGTGCTTGCTAACAATGTCTCTCCACCAAGCACAAGTCATGTTTTGTTTACTTCTTTCACTCAATGACATGCAAATCATTTTAGAATTTCTATGTAAAGTATCTTTTTCTGCATTTTTGGTTGATCTATCGCTCTCCATTAAAATGAAACCCCCACGTGTACATATAAATCTACAGACACACACATACACAGCATGCTTCTTGCTCTGTTTAGTACATGTTGAGTAGCAGTATTTGGAAATATCCACCATGAATTCAAAGCGATTCCTCTTACCAGGCTACCTTGAAGAATCTTTGGCCTCTCCAGAGCCACTGTGATGCAATTGAGGAATATGAAGGCCAGCACCACGTAGTCAAAGAGTTTATGGGCAATAACAGATTGGCAGAGCAGTCTGAACCTAACAAAAGGAAAGCAAAATTGACATGACAGAACATAAAAGATATGTAAACGGGAAAAGGTAACAGATTTTCTCCAATAGTTTGTGTTCCTTTGTTAACATATGTCACATATAAGAAATCCCAAAGGAAATTATTTTATGAGTGAAAGAAAACACAATTTTATCTTTTTGCAGTATTTCATGTGATGCAAATCTAGCAAGAGAACTCATCCATAACGCAATTTCATCACATTGAAATCATCTGGGTTTTTTTTCATTGGTCAACATCTTAACCCTCATAAAAAGCTGCAAAGTTCCTTCCAACTACTACGGATCTTATTAACCAGTGTAGGTTATTTTTTATGTAGATATATTAGTGTGAATGAAACTAGAATGAAGAACAACGTAAAAAAATGTTTGGCCTCATGATCTGGGGGACAATACCCGGAGTTACCAGACTTTATAGTAGTTATTAGCACTAGTTCACTTGTTTACTCTTCCCTTGTTATATCTTCAGTATCTTGAGTACTAGCAGTTGTTTAAATAGCCTGACCAGTATTCAGGGGACTTGCACTGCACATTTGTGTGTTTGCTCCAAAAAAGTTACAGGAAGGGTGCCGGGTGGTCAAACTGTCAGCTATAGAACCAGTAAAGAAAACATGCGGGTCCAGAGTGAAGCCCTCACGCACCCAATCTCACGTCATCTGCAGGCTCTGATGGGAACTGAATACACCGACTGCTGCACTCGCTCTCTTGGCGAGGAGATCGATGTGCTAATCTGAATGCTTTTCCTCAAGACCTGGCAACTCTGTCTCTTTATCTATTGATTCAAATCTGGCAACTCTGTCCCCCCGATATTGATCATCACCAGCGGCTGTGTTGGCGTAAGCACTTACCCTACCCGAGACACAACTTTTAATGTTGGTTTCTTTCTCCTTCAGTATGTTTGCCTCTATTGCTTGTTAGAGTGAACACAAATGATCTTGACAAAACATGTGCACTCACACACATACACACGCTTACACGCTCCCACACGGACATATGCAAAGTCATCCAAACACATGTACAACCAAGCAACAAGACTTTACCGGCGATACGGTTTGACGCCATCCTCACACACATACACACAGCCTTTGCTTGACAGATGGCACCTGCCAGGATGCCAAAACACAGCCCTGGGGCCCGGCTTCCCTTAAGTGGCTATCAGCACGCAGGAAATCGAGTGAGTGAGCGAACGAAAGACTGAGTGATTTTTCTTTCATGTTGCTTTCAGGGAAGTTTCTACCGGCAATGAATTGAATTCTGACGGAAAACACAGCCCAGACTACCGCTCTGTCTTCAGAAAAAAAATGCTTTAGGAGGAGAATAACACAGTGACATCACTTTAACAAGCTATTTGTGAAACCAGGAGTTTTCTCTGTGGAAACAACACTCTGGCTATACATCTTGTTGTTCTTCTACATTATCCAGCTAGAGCTGAAAACATTCGCAGACGTTTATTTTTCAGGGCCATTGGTCTTGCTTGATGAGCCTTTTTCCCCACACCCTCTTTGTCTCCATAGAGCCTTGGTAAAACCACTTTGCCAGAGCAAACAATTACAAGTATTAGCACATTAAGAGACATGCTTGTCTCTTTGTATGTCTCTCGCTAAAAGGTTGCATTTGTTGTACATTTCAAAGCCCACATACAGAATGTTTTGAATTCTACAGTCATTTAAAGAAGTTGATTCGGGAAGATTTCTTTTCTCAGTTTAAATATAAAAAGCTGAAAAAAAACACGTCATCAGGACAGCGTTCGATCTGCGTGACCGACTCTGGTTTGGCAGCACATGCAAACAACCCTGTCATTAGATTTGAATTTGCACCTAAATCTGTGTTGCACTCACTTATTCTGAGGGGAGAACATGTAGACTGACCACTCCTCTCTGGTTTCACACCAGTCTGGCTTATACACCTCCATCATCTTCTGGATACGGAAGCACAAACTCTTCATTGGAGAGGAGGGAAAATACAGAAGAGGAATTAGCATTGATTTCTCTGAATTATTAGAATATTGATACTTTTCTGGTCAGAATATATGCCTTATTCTATCAGGAATAGTGCTATATAAATGCAATCCATCATCATTATTATTATTATTATTATTATTATTATTATTATTAATATTATTAATATCAACCAAAGTAGAATACATGAATTACTATTCTCTAAGATGGCTTCAGTGTGTTTGTAGACAAAGTAACAGTAAGTGCAAAGTCACTGCTGCCACAAATTCCTGCACCAAATCCTAAAATAATGATGATTTATGTCTTGTTTTGGTTTTCAGTATAATCAGGGCATTTTGGGAAAACCTCTATTTATATAAAGAATCTCTATTTATCGACCACAAGCAGCATGACTGAGAAAAGCCCCGAAGGCCCTCTCTTATTTCACTGCAGAAACAACAACAACAAACACATTCTCGACTCCTTCGTTTCTCATCTCTACCTGACACCTTCTGCACCACCTATAGCATTACCAAACTAAAGTGGCACCATATTATCTTAAAGTTTGTGTGAACTAAGCAGCAAACGTTGAAGTTAGATGGTTAAACTGCTAATGATGGGTTCAGCACCATGAGCTGCTGTTGCTAGGGTTTCTGAACTTGACCCATCCACTAACATGACAATAGTATAAATACTGGAGCAGAAGGAAAAAAGTTACTATAGTCACCTCATATCATTACAGTCTACAGTTTGCTATTTAGCTAGATCTTTCCTTCACCAACAACCATGCGTCTTCCTTAATGCCTGGATTTCTGAGTAATAATGAGATAAAGAAGAATTAAGGGAGTTTCTATGGTTATTCCTGTTTATCAATACAGCTATAACAAGGACCTGCTGCTTATCATTGAAAATCGATCACAGTAAATGAACCACTGCGCTTCAGAGAGCTGGTAGTAAACCACTTACATAGTCTGTTTCTTCATCAAGGTCTGTTCTGTCCTTGCGTGCATTGACTTGAGGGAAAACCTCAACCATAAGCTGAGTGTGGGGACCTGGTGCCTTGCCATTACAGTCCCGGTGATCCACTCCTAAACCGCTGCCGGCCACAGACCCTCCTGTAATGGAGCCCCCCGCTCCAGACCCACTCCTTTTGCCAGCGTCTGGGTGGATGGGAGGAAGGCCTGGCGGCTGTCCACCTGCCCGAAACAATTCAGGGAGTTCGAGGGAAAGAGCCCGCCGATCTCTCCTTGCAGCAAAATGCCTGGAGAGGAAAAATGGGGGCGGAGGTGGATGATGAGGGGGCAGAGGATGATGGGAGTGGGCTGGGTGGGAAAGAAGGGACTCCTGCTCTGGCGCAAAGGTGTAGGAGTGGGGCGAGCGGGTGCTGTGCAAGCGGAGGCTGCCTCCCACTGGAGGTAATCCGCTGAACCCATAGCTCCTTCGACCTAGGCTGTTTGAGCTAGACCTGCAGAGCACAAGTGATTAAAGGTACAATTAAAAGGTCATACATATTCATGAACGGCTTGTAAAATGTCAGTAGAACTGTATCAACAGATGGCGATCAATACTGTTTTATAAAGTTTTATGTGCTAAGCATTTAGACTCGAAGCTAATAGGAAAATAAAATAACATCAAAGGTCTGATGTTTCCAAGGAGGTAATTACAGCTTAATGGTTCTGGAAGTTCATTAAGACAACAGCTGGAATCAGTGGTTGCAACTGAATTTAACTGTGTACCTGCGACTCCATCCAGACTGCGGAGGGAACGGACGCCCCCAGTTGTGGTAGTTGGAACTGCGACCGTGGCGCTAAAAGAGAAACGCAGCATTTCAGAGAAGTTTCTGATCCACTGAATGTCTCTCAGTGAGGTGTCAAAGACCCAAACACCCCAAAATTAGCAATGACAAATAAAAACTAAGTCCTAAAAAAATTGTTCACTCCTAGAATTTAATATTTTTAATTCAATGGATGATTGTATCACCTCTAGAGCGATCGACTTTCTTTCTGCAATGACTTTTTCGGTACTTACAGTATTCCAGCCAGAGACTAATGTCACTAAAACATTGGTTAAAAGGAAAATGGAACGGAAACAAGAGCGCGGCTGTTAGTGTATGTCAATTATCCACAAATTAAACAACAAATATAAAACAGCTGAACAAACGAAGTATAAATTGAGCTTTTTAAAAATAAGATTGCAGTGCACTGCAGGTTGTCATCTACTTTAATATACAAACCCCAGAGTGCCAGTTCCACTTAAAGGAACACCAACAGTTCTTTTTGTTTCCGCATGTCTAATCCTCTGAGCCTGATGGTTCTAATTATATGTTTTACCCTCGGAAATGTACATGTTGCCAATCAAAACCCGAGCCAGAGAATCCGCTAAATAAACTGTAGCGAAGCATGAAAGCTAAATGTTAAGTAACACTTGAGTCCACACAGAGCTGCACTGCAGATCGCCCAAGAAGAACGGCGAGTGACAGACACCAGCTGCTGCCTTCACTTGCAAGCATATTGTAGCAGTTACAACTTTCTGTAAATCTGATCTAAAGGTCACTGGCTATAGATAGTTGTCATCAAAGCAAACAAATAACCACATGAACGATACATTTATATCACACACATTAGATTACACACATCTACTGCACAGTTAAACAACATGCAAACACTCTACAGGAACGTTTGTGTTGAGGCTCATTCTTTTCTAGCAATATACAACGTTAGAGTGATGAATTTCCATCACAGCCGACAAACACATCATCTCATAGTCTGAGTGTCATTTCGTGGGGGAAAAAAATTGATAAAAAGTGGTTCCTGACAAAACTTCAACCAAAAACACAACATTTATACACAGCTCTCTCGAACGCTTATTAGTTGAGTGATGTAACCGGTGCCTACTGATATCAATAAACCTGGAGTGCTGTGAGAGAAGAGGAGGAGACTTCACAGTGAAGTGGATCTCGCACACCCACCGTGTTTAACATCGTAACCTTTGCGGTTGCTAAACCACAGACTTTCATCTCACATGTTTTCACTGCCCTTTTTTTTTATTACTGAATCATCCTTCCTGTTTGTCTCCATCACCATCTCTCTCTCTCTGCTCCGTCTTTTTTTCCTCCCCTCTACTTCTCCCTGTCGCCTTTTTTCCCTTCTTTCTCCCACAGTTTCTCTGCGGATGAACAGAAGAAGGGAACAGTCAATTAATAGAAGTTACCATGGCAACTGTATGCCGAGCCAGCCCTTGTAGAACTGTTTCAGTTTTTCTTCAGTTCTGGTTCAGTGGACACAACAATAGGGGAATTCCTGCTGTGGATTTTTGTATACTATATATATATTACTGAATGTTTACAGGATGGTGCAAATAAATTGTCATTTATTAGCCTTAATTGCAAGCTTTTTTCACACATAAATGTCACCCATAAATAAATAGCAAAAGAGTGCTATGAAATTCTAAGATGCCATATAATAAGATTTGCAAGAATGTGCCTACTGCATGAGGTGTGGTCATAAAGTCTGCTTGCAGCATGGATGCTATTACTATTGGTGCTTCAGATACATCAGGTCAAGAGTGCAAGAAGCATGCACACTGGTTTATTGACTTTCAAGGGGTTGTGCACAGTGAATTCAATTCATTTCAATTCAGTTCAATTTTATCGATATAGAGCCAATTCACAGCAGCAGTTTTCTCGAGGCACTTTATATTGTCTCTCCTGAGGCTGCTCGGGTGGTGAGGGGGAAAGGGATGAGAAAAAACAAAAAGAGAACACAGAGACACCGTGGAAAAATAAACAGGACAAAACTAGTGCTGCAAAAGACAGGAAGTGCTCAGTGTAATCATGGGAAGCAGCATGACTAAGGTTCACCTGATCCAGCCCTAACTGTGACCTGTTAGAAAGGTTATTGCTCCTAATACCTTTTCAACATTCAAGCACTCAGTACTGAGTTCTCCTGTTGTGCTCAGTCATTTGAGGATCAACATTTGGCCAAAAAAATGAGCCCAGCTATGGCGTGCGGCCCCTGCTAACAGCACACTGACATCGTTCATCATGTGCCCTCGTGGCCAGATTTAGATCCTTTCAACTTCCAAAAATGAAATTAAAGTTCAAGAGTTGGTATTTTGACACACTAGAGTTCTTTTGCCTCTTTTTATTTTCTTGCTCTTTACCAAAAGAGGTCAAATCCAATACACGGTGGGCCATATTTGTTAAGTTTGCAGACAAAACAGACACTGCGTCTCTTCCGAGTAGTGATGACCCTGCGGTGGGGGATTTCACAGAGTGGGTAAGCTGTCCTTCTTGGACACGAATGCATCAGAAACTAAAGAGATGGCGTTTGTACAGCAGAGTAAACACCTTTCCACTTTTGAGCTTCAGGTGGATGCTGTCTAAAGAAAAGCTGACCAACACATGTACTTTTATTTCGAGCTTCGTGGTTGTTATGTCGGCAGAACCTCTGAGTTTTTTTTATTCTCATTTTTTAGATTCTGGTTGGTCAGGCGGTACAAGTCACTAAACCTCAAAACCAAGAACGGACTGGAAGATGTGACCCTGAATGACCTCCCTCTCTTGTGTAAGGTTAGGCCCAGTCACTCCCAGCCAACCCTCATCCAAGTAGTTCAAGCTGCTTGCTAGCCTGCAGGTCGGGTCTCATTTGGGTCAGCTGCCATTATTCTTTTAAATAAATAATTGTTTTTAATGGTGATATTTTATTCTGGAAGTCTTATTTAGTGTGTTCTTAGTGGTGTAATTATTATGTTTTTATTGTTGGCTTGATGCTTTTGTGGTTTCTGCTGACCGTACAACAAATTGCCCCTCAGGGTTAATTAAGATCATTCATCCTTGATCCTTGAAGTGCTCAGAAAAGGACTTCAAGATCAATCTAAAAATAGCATCCACAGTCAAGGGATGATCTCCTTAAAGGGGTGGGTTACAGCGTACTAGCGGCGAGTGGAGTGTTAACATGTGCATCATACTTACAGATGGGTGACTCATGCTAAACATGACACGTGAAAGAGATGAAAACAGAGAGCCTAACATCAATAGCACATGGTAATGAAATACTGAACATTAGATCTATGAAAATGAAGGGAAGCGGAATTTATAATAATCTTTTTAAAAACATGCAAATGCTATTAATCGCTGAATGAATGATGACGGTCATTCAAAGTTTCATTCACCTTGGTCCACCTGTTAAGGAGGAAATAAGGTTCATCCAGACATATACATACATAGAATAAAGTCATTATACAGGGTGAACCGAGACATCTCAGTATTATTATATCATATTATATTATATTATATTATATTATATTATATTATACTATATTATATTATATTATATCATATTATATCATATTATATTATATTATATTATACTATATTATATTATATTATATTATACTATATTATATTATATTATATTATATTATAGTCAGTATTTTAACATTCATTACAAGCATCTGTGTCCGTAACCTGACATAATGAAATACATTTCAAATGAATTGAACTACACATTCACTGTGATGGATTGCATATTTTGGGCCAGTTTAAAATCTGTAAACAGACATCGTCGACGCTAAATATAAACTTGAAACCAAGGCATTCTGCTAAAGAGGAAAACATATTTATCATTGTATAAAGCCGCAAACAGCTCATAGAGTCATAACAGGAATGGTTGAAAAGTGCTCGGAGGCAACGTAAACCATAAAGTACACATGATTTGTTGAGAATAGGCTGAGAAGTTGTGTTTACGTGTGTGCACGACCGTCTGTGGTATGACAGTGTGATAAAGTACCAGGGAGAGGGAGCGTCTCTCCAGGCTGCTCTTGCCCAGGCTCATAACGCTGCTCTTTCTAGAATCCATGGTGAAGCTCCGCCTCTCCGAGGAGTAGGATCCCCTGGGTGCTGAAAGGGCACCCAGCTCCAGGTGGCCGTTTGGTGTCAGGGTGCAGATCCTCGGGTCTAGAATGGAAAATAACAGATGGGTTAAAAGTGTTGTGATAGCAATCCAAACTTCCCTCAGTCATAGTTTAATGCCTGACTGCTAAGACATGAGAAGCTATTCTCATATACTTAGTCCAATTTCAGTTGATTTCTGGGATTCAGTCATAAGACTGCAATTCTTTTCTCATAGCCGACACATTTCTTTTCAAGCTGTCTCTGGGTGCCTTACATTTACTAAATTTCCATTTGAAAACCTCCAGGGATGGAGACACATAACAAAAACAAAATAATAAAGAAACGGCAACATGAGACACTGGTATTACTGTGACGGCTGTAACCAACATGCTCAACTTAGTTCTGCTCAATATTAATTTGATCTCTTTATAAACTGCTGGGGATAATAGCAGATGTTACAAATAGGCTCTAATTTGTGCTCCAACCCTGTCCTAAATAAGTTAGAAACCTTATACTGTCAACACTCTTAAGTTGGTTATGGGTGATATAGGGGTGGTTTTGGAGGCATATTCATATTCAATTTGCAGGTGCACAGCTGGGTTAAAAATGAAGGCCAAGTCTGAACACAAGTGTGGTAAATTCTACTGATTAGCTATCTACTGGTACCTGCACATTTAGCCAGGTCTCCTGTCTGCTGTGATCCCAAAGCAAAATTGTCATGAAAATGGCTGTGTGCAGGCAGGAGAGGACCCAGAAGCAGACTCATGGAAATGGGATGTAACTCAAAAACGTCTTTATTTACAGAAGGGGAAACAAACAATACAAAACTAAACTGGGAAAAACTAGTTAGCTAAACACTCGAGAAACACACAGAGAATTCCACACAACCACGAGGGACGATGCGACACGGAACTGCGAGGACCGTAGGAGCACACAGGGAACACAGCTGACACGAATAATGATAATAATGAGACTGAGGAAGAGCAACACAACATGACGGACACAGACGGAGACTATCAAAGTAAAACAGGAAGTACAAAGAGACGTACACTGGAGAGGGAGAGAGAACATGAGGAGCACGAGGGAGAGAGGCAGACATGACAGGCTGGGGAAAACAAGATGGCACAAGAACTCATACAACCATGTAAACGCAGACACCCAGGGGGTGGACAGAATAATGTAGGAAACCAAGATAATCCTTAACATAATGCAAAAAATGACAACAAACAAAGGAAACTTAAACGGCTGGGCCAAAAGGACCCAGGACCATGACAAAAATAGTCTTTAGTGGTTGATGACGTGGCTACGTTGTTAGCACTGCTCTGGAGCTTTTGTTTCCCTGTGATGGAAAACTATCTCATGTCTTTTTATAAACCCTCTTTAGTGACATTTATGAATCATTGGAGCCTACGACAGTGGTACACTGAACTTTTAATGAGTGTCTTTGCCTTGTCTTGATGTTTTTAAGGTGCTTTTAACCAAAGATAAAAATTCTGCAATCGTACACTTTTAGCTGTTCTCTTTGGTCTCAGAGGTCTTTTTGTGTTGCTGCATTCCTTTTTTTTAAGAATACACCAGATTGTTGATTTGGCCACTCCTGACGTTTCTGCTCTCTGATAGGTCTGTTTGGGCCTTTACCATTTAATAAGGGCCCATGTCAGTTGTACTTGTGTCTTGGGACTTCACACTAAGAGTTGCAGTGACCTTTGAACATAAAATACCTATACTTTCTCCTATTAGATATTTTAGTTTTCATAATTACCTATTGTCTTTTAAAATATACTCATTTTATTCTCGAGTATTAATAAACTTAAGAGTTTTCAAGAGTTATATGGATTCATATGAACTGGTTGGATGGATGGACAGACAGGGACAGACAAACAGGAAACAGATGCATTAGAAAACTTGATGTACCCATATGAACAGGCTGAAGCCAAACAAAGTATACCTCTGTGATGGATTGCATCTATTCAGACAGGATAGAGGTATACTTTATTAATTTTGCATTTTTAATTTTGCATTTTTCCCATCTATGAAGACGGAGTCTACAAGCTTCCCTTTTTGTCTGCACCGCAGTGCAGAGACCAGATCTTTTGTGCAAACTTAGCCCACTCAGATGGTATAGAAGCGATCCTCCAGCCTCTGAACTCATATTTAATCCTCTCTGAACTGCATTGTTTGTTGGATCTGTTGAGGAAGTCTGTACTGCTTCAACAATTTTACTGTGAGGCTGGATATAGACAGAGCCCATTCATCTTTGTTGACTACAGGCTATTTTCTGCAATTTTACAAGTTTTTAAGCTTTTGGCAAATGCTTCCGTCTTAGTTTGAGTTGAGCACATTTAACCTCCCTTTGGATAAGCCTCAGTGAAAAACAAAGAGCTAAAATTCGATGAGCAGGCAGATTCTCGAGCACGTTGTTCCATTTTGAGATAAATGATGCAGTATGTGAATTGAGGTATTAGCGTTAAATCCTTAAAAATAAACATTTTTAACAAAACCAAACATTCTGACCTCATGCATGTCGATCTTACTTCAGGCCTTTTTTAGCTGAGTGGTACTAATAACATGGCAGCTGAGTGTAATCAGAAAGTTTGGATGTCGCTCTTACCAGACAACTTGATGGAGTCACGTTTTTCACTCTCGTCAAAGTTGGAGGAGGAGTGATCATCGTCTGAATATGAACGATTTGCATCACCCTGTAGATAAAAAAAATCTATCAGACAGGACTCGTGGTCTAAAAGATTTTTGTCACAGACTTTTTTTTTTCAGATTTTGTCATACGCCAGCCTTTAATCTCCGGGGCAAAACAGTGCTCCCTCACAACAGCTATCAGACGTATTTAAACATACTATCAGACAATCTTAGATCGACGCCCCTCTGTAAGTCTGTAAAACCCTCAAAGTACTGACACACTACTCCAGGAGCCCTCTCAGACTTGGTTAAGACCAATGGGATTTCCCCTACAGTCTTCACTGAGGGAGTAAATTGGCTCAATAATCCCTAGTGTGTCGCAGTTGTAGACCCAGAACAGATGAGTGGAGGAAGGGGAGCGAGCTGGAGGAGAAAAGGCCGACAGCGAGAGAAAGGAGAGAATAAAAGGCAGGAAGAGAGACAGACTGAATGACTGATGGCAGGGTTTTGTTTTGGCATTTCAGAAAGATCAATCAAGAGCCGCGTGATTTGTGTCAATGTTTCCCTCCCAACTCACACATCATAGCTACATGCCATGAATATGGTAATGCTTTGATCTATGTATGAAAACTCAACTGGGTTACTCAACCACACTACAATTTTCCAGTGATATCATCTGACATCGTTTGACAGCTGAGGGCAGATTGACAGCATCACTTTTGCAGTGTTTTCCACTGAGAGGGATGGCTTCAGAAATTCTGCTGTATTTAATTATTATTACATAGGACCAATACTATAATATATATCATCACTCTTTTTTTCTACAGCACAAAACAGATTTTAAACTTGATTTTTGTTCATTTCTTTTACTATATTTAGATCCTCATGTTCTCAAACCTCAAGTTTGCTCACCTACAAACAAATGAACAGTCTAAATTTTCACTGTAGTTTGGTTTTAATGAAAAGAGACAGAATATCAACAAAATGTCTAGACATTTGTCACTGAGTGAAATACGTATTTGATCCCCTACAACCAAGCCAGAATTCTCATTCAATTCAATTCAGTTTTATTTATACTTCTGGCTCCCTCTTTAGCTGTGTGTCCATGTGGCACACGTATTACAATCAAGTAATCATTAATCAATGAATTATAGACACCCCTGATCTCAACTTATTATGTGTATAAAGCACAGCTGTCCACAGAGTCAATTTCTTCCATTTTAGCCTCTCCTCCACCACGGGCAAGACCAAAGAGCTGTCAAAGGACGTCGGGGACAAAACTGTGGAGCTGCACCAGGCTGGAGTGAGCTACAAGACCTTCAGCAAGAAACTTGGCGAGAAGCTGACAGCTGCTGGTACGATTAGTCAGAAATGGAAGACATATAAAATGACCATCAACCTTCCTCAGCCTGGAGCTTGATGCAAGATTGAGCTCTTTGGCATAAACTTGACCCGCCATCTTCAGAGGAAGAAAAATGCTGAGAATGACATAAAGAAGGCCTACCCCACAGTCAAGCACAGAGATGAAAACTATGCCTTGGGGCCCGTATAGATACAGGACAACTTCACCGTATTGAGGGGCCAATCGATGGGGCCATGTACTATAAAGTCTTGGATGAGAACCTCCTTCCCTCCCTCTGCTCTGCTTTTTTCCATCCTGAAGATGGATCATTGATTGGTCTTCCAACATGACGATAACACAAAACATACAACCGAGGCAACAAAGGTGAAGAACATTAAGGTCGGTGCATTGCCTCCAGACATCAGTCCTACAGAAAATCTGTGAAGCCCAGAAAATCTGGGAGCTGAATTTTCAAGTTGCAAGAGTCACCCAAGAAAACAAAAAGGACACAAACTCTCCCGAGATCTGTAAAAATCTTTTGAAAAACTATAAGAAACATCATACGCCTCTGCTTACCAACAAGGGTTTCTCCATCAAGCGCTAAGTCATCTTTTGGATCAAAGATTTATTTCACTCAGTGGTGTGTAAATCAATGTAAAACTTTTATGTAATGTGTATTTTCTGGATTTTTGATTGAAATTTGGTGTCTTTCCATTAAAATTAACCTACCAAAAAAATACAGATTGTTTATTTCTTTATCAGCGTGTCAAATATTTGATTCCCCCACTGAACATCATTTCAGTTCCTGCTTGTACTGTGATAACAGTTTGACATTCAGAAGAAGTATTGCAGGAAATACGTTTTTTATGGATGTGATGGCTTTAATGTTGATAGAAGTCACCATATTTAGTGCACAGAGCAAATACTCTGAACATTATGTGTGTAACGTTTGTCTATCCTTGCCTGACTGATAATACAGTCAACTTGTATGTATGAGGTTTTACACATCTATGTAAAGAAGCTAGCATGCAAAGCCCCTCTGCTGAGTTTATTATGTAACAGGAATGATAAAAGATGATGCAGCATAATATCCATACTGCACTTGAGGCACATTAGATTGTAGGTCACCCGAATTTTGGCAGCTCAATACGCAGTCATTGCAGCTGTATGCATAAAACGGAAAAAAACAGACTTAAAGCACAAAAATACATTTTGAGCTGTGTTCAAATGAAAGCAATACATTACATGTATTACGTGGACTGTGCAGACAGTCTGATTTAAATAGAATTTAATCCATTTTGTCAAATGCCATAAGATGGATGGCTGAAAAATAGTCGAAGTGTTGACTGTGTAGACATGCTGTAAACATGTAAATCTGCTCAATTCAGTGATTATGGAAATCAACAGAGGGCAACAGCTCGGTTTATTTTAGCTGTGAAGGTCTTTGCCAAAGGTTAAATTCTTCAGTTTGAGAGACACAGACAGACTGATATCAGTGGACCACGCAAGAGATCACTGTGCAGGGAGTGCAAGCATCGGGTCAAGTTAGATAGAGAAGTGCCAAAGTTTGGAAATGTATCTAAATCACAGGCGGCCAAACAGCTTACGAGGCCGTGCTTTTTACAATATTAGAGATGTGGCACTTATTTGGTGGATGTTTTCAAATATCTGTAAGCTAAGTGCTCCTCCATCAATTTATACAATTATTCCATTGAGTCGTGGTATAATTTGGACTTATAAACTAGTTAAATTATTGCCAGACATAATCATGTTCATTTATTGAGTTTCTCTGGTGGCTGTTAGAGGCCAATACAACAATAATAATTAGAAATATTTCACTACTGATGAACACAGAATTGGATTAATAATTTTAGATGAGTAACAATTAAAAGATGAACAAGCTTACATTGTGCAGTTTGAAATGTGGCAGCAGTCAGCATCGGGTTGACCTATGCCCCTTACCTCCGCCTGAAAGCCTTCAACCAGGATGGCGACCAGCAGGTTGAAGAGGACGTAGTTTCCAAATGTCATGAGGGCCACAAAGTACAGAGCAGCAAGCGGTGAGGTCGCTGCCATACCATTGTACAAAACTGCGTTCCAGTCCTCCTGGGTCAGAATCTTTGAGATTTGCATAGACAGACGTAGGAGGTTAGTAACACAAAAAGGGCCTACTGATTGTTAAGCGCTAAACGACTCTAGTCATGCTGGAGTAAAAATAGAACTGCAACATCCTTGTGACCAATAAAACAATTTGGCTGGTTGGTTAAACAGAATTTTTTCACTTTTACTGACCAACTGGAAATAGTTACAGTGACCAGCTGGTTGGCCAGAGGTTGAGGATGCAGCACCCTTAACCCTCTTACGCATAGTGGTCACTACAGTGGACAGCTATTCCACTGAAGGCTGTTTTCTTGTATTTGTGTCAGTATTGATGGTATACTTGCACATAAACCACTACATTGGACACTGATGTGTCACTCCATACCCTGCCACCCACTGGGCAGCCAGCGTTGTCCACCTAAGTGGACGTGTAAAAAACTCTTTGAAAAGTACATGTTTAAAAAATGAAGTTCAAAAATCATGCCTGTGGTTTTTTCATGCCTAAAGATGAATAAAAATATCCAGGTTGTCATAACTCATGGATGAAAGGGTTAAGCTATGGGTGACCACTTTGGGTTGCAAGGTGACTGCACTGGATCCCCGTTTGCAACCAATTTTAGTCAGTCACCACTGCATCTCTTTGACGGAGTCAACTCAACTGGTTGCTAACTTTGCCAACAGCAAGAAACTCCTTCCCGGCAGCAACTACGTCACTATTTGTAGAAACATTTCAGAGTTTCTGTTTTAAACATATCAGGTTCTGGCTGTACTCTGAATTTAAAACGTTGATGTGACTGTTTCAATGTGATTATCACAGTTAACTGATGAATTATCACAAAGTGATGGCATGTAATTGTTAACCTGACCCTGTCAGGTTAACAATTAACCTGACAGGGTCAGGTTTGAGGCATGCCTGTAGTTTGAGGCATGTTGTGCTCATATAAATCAAAGCTATGATATGTTGAATACCTGAAAAACGGTGACAATGGCCCACAGCAAGGAATCAAAGTTCTTCCTGTCTGGTACTGTGTCTCCGGTCTCCGTCTTAAGACTGAATTTGCATCCAAAAATGTGCATCCCAAGGATACTGCAATACAATATACCACACAACATACACTCGGTCATCTGATATACCTGACTAATAATTAAATTCAGATCTTTGTTAAATCCATTTAAGCATGATACAAATACAATCATCTTTTATAGAATCACACACGAAGACGCTTTGGATAATTAAGCTGTATCTGTACCCTAAAGGTTCCTAACTGTGTAAATTCAGTTTTATTTATTTATTTATTTATTTTTAAGTGTCATCATTTGTTTTGTACTGTGTGACTTTCCGAGCTGAAATAAATTAGATGGCTGTAAATGCCTGAGTGCTGTTGGACGCTGGGGAACGGCTACATGAGATTTAATCCGCTCCAGCGACCATTTAAAATGTAAAGAACCAAACTAAACATTCACCAACAGTCTCAAACGTTTCATTTAGTAACATTTCTGAAGAAAAAAAGCATTCGCGTTGCCATTATGGGTATTAAATGTGGCGTTACAGAGAAAAGTTTTAAATTTAGCTGTTAAAAATCGAACCGATGGAAAAATGAAGTTGTCTAATTACTTTTTTTTTAACACTGTATGTAAAATAACATCTAATTTAACAATGACTTCCTTTTACATTAACCCTGTGTATGAGTCTGAACAGACACACAGAGGATTTTTTTTAAAGCACACTGAGATCTCAGGGTCATTTTCCTCAGACATTACAAAACAAAATTACAGGGATGTGAGTGGCATGCAAATCTGAAAACAGTATATAAATAAAGACAACAAATACTGTGTACACTGAACACCCACTAAAGGACCTATTAACTCTCAAAGCAGTTCTGTGGCAGTGCTTGAGCATCACAAATGTGCCCTTGTTGCTCTACTCACTTAAGTGTATGCTTGTTAAAATCTAACCAGATCATCAAGGGTCTGCTTGTTATTTTGTACCCAAGGTTAATAGCTGCTGTGGAATGTTGTGACCGTCTGTGCTACAATGGTTGCTGGTAAGCAGCTGTGCAGATCTAAAGCCAATACGTGCCACACCATGAAAGTAGAGGGTGAAACAGAGATCTGACTCACAGTACTGTTCCTGACACCAACTAAAAACACAGCTGAAAGAAACGGATCAAACGAGCCGTTTACATTCTTCTTCTTTTATTATGATCACACAGTGTGTACACCTTACCTAAAGATGAAGATGAAGAGCATTAGTAACATGCAGAAGGTGGCCACGTTGTCCATGGTCTTCATCAGGACCACCAGCTGTCTCCTGAGAGCTGGCATGAACCTCACCAGTTTCAGCACCCTCAGCAGCCTGAAGGTCCTCAAAACAGACAAACCACCGTCCGACTGGCCGATAATCTCACACACACTGAGGGGTGAAGCACAAAATGCTGCTAAATGTCCATTTTAACATAGCATGTACAGAAAAAACACTTACATATGTACATAAAGCATAAATGAAAAAATGCCCTTTTACACGTAACTACAATAACATTTACATTTTGGTTGTATTACATAACTACAATAAAAAGTTTAAATTTCATGATACATTCAGTTCATACAGAGCATATTTTCCTCAATTAATTATATAAATAAACAAATCTTTTGTTTTAATATTTAATATTAATATTTTTAATAAGACTTATGTTTTACTGCGAGTCTATGAGGACGAAGAATAATTGTTTTGTTTTGTATTTTGCTCATTTCTTGCAAACACGTTTCAACAGTGGCTATAACTGCAACTACACCTGCCCTGCCTGAGATGACCATATGATGAATATCCACTCTCACTGACATCACACACAGCCAAGAGTAGAAAAAACTGGCTGAAACATTTTGGCTCATGGGAACTAAATGTGAACATATTTTATGCCTAAGAAAACAACTTCTAACTGCTTCTTCGCTCTGTAGTCCATCGTGTGCACACACAGCACTGGTTCATCACTTGCATTAGGTGCCTTATTTTAAAGCATGATTCAAAGGTCAATGTTAAGTGCCTTAACAAAATTCCTCTGAAAATAGTCAAGTACAAGGACTGCATTGAAAATCAATGAGAAAGCGTCCATTTTCAACACACACTAGCACTGGACTGTAACACATTCAAGAGGTTTATCTTAGCTGGTCGCACACAAGGACTCAACACAACACATCTTTGCTATTGTATTTGCACTACTGCACTAATGCACATAGGCTTGATTTATTTTATATTCCCTTTTATCTTTTCATAATGATCTCTTTCTATACTAGACTGAGAGAGAAACTGCAAACCCTGTACATGCAATGAATTGAAAATCTTGAATCCAATGGCCGAAGGAAGACTTTGGAAGACCTTCTGAAAGACTGGAGAAATATTGCTCAAGATCATTTTCAAGCAATATTGCAGATAATTATTGCTGCAGCACAAGCCCAAAAGTGTTCATTTTCATTATTATACACCTTCAAGTCCCTAACCTTTAAGGGAATCAGTACTGATTCTAATTTCTCATTTCTTTTCCCATCAACTCAAGTAAGTGTAGTAACTGATCCATGTTAAATTTGTGGTCACTTTTTAATCTTCAAGTAATTCATTTGTCCACTAGCAGGTTACCAGGGTTCTTGAGATTGCAAGTGAAGCTCTAAATGCTTTTATTTGTACATGAGTTCACAAAATGTGATGGCTGAAGTTTTGCTGTCTATTTTCTTTCTCATTCTGACGGATATTTAACGTGAACAGAGAGCTGTTCTCTCGTGAAAAATATGCCTTTAAAGAAACACGTCTCCTCGGGTTGGTAGCTTTCAAAGGCCTCACTCAGCACATCAAAATAGCGTTGGCTTTGAATTGACAAAGACCGAATAGGGACCCTTGCATAGCAGCTCAGTATAAATAGCTGAGGACGTTCAGATAGAAAAAGAGATGGAAATGGGTAGCGGGGCAAGAGATAAGAAGACAGATGCAGATATGTTCAATCACCATGTATCTTCTGTGATGGGTTGCACATTTGATCTTGTTCAGTTTTAGTTGCTTTGATGTGTATTTGATCTCGGGGTTATAATGGGGATCACACACAAAGGCGCCTAACCAGATGAATTGGGGGAAAAAAACACCAGCAGATCAAAGGCATTGCCACTCACCTGAAGCTTCCAGGCACACAAAACAAAAGACAAAATCTGTTTGCTGCTTTCTGACGCTTTGGCATCTAAATCCATACAGGTGGTACATTTGAACAAGATAGAAAGCACATGACAATTTGACAAAGTATGAATAATTAAACTGCAGGCTCTCTTTCCAGAATCGTCTGGCAAATGAAAAAAAAGCCGATATCTAAATTACATCAGTTACTATATTAGAAACTGTTTTTTTTACTCTCCAAAGCCTACTTCCGTCTTCTTGTGCTATTGAGGACATTCAAACTCTAAAATTACCTTTAGCTCTGACATATCTATGGCTGTCCACACATAAGGGTAACCTTTAAAAGCTGTACGTAACAACTGCAATCAGTGTTTTAGTACCTTATGATGACAATGATTCCATCAAAGACGTTGTAAGGGTTTCTCAGGTAGTTGAAAGAGCCAAAAGCTGTGAGCTTGAGGATCATCTCCAAGGAGAACATGCTTGTAAAGACGATGTTGCAGATCTCCAGAACATTGGTGAGCTCCTCTGGCTGTTAGCATAGAGACAAATAAAAGTAAGAGAAATTAGAAATGAAAGAGAGGTATATAAGCAGGGGTGCACATAAGTGGTCCGCAGGTGCGCATTCGCTGTCAAAATAAAAGACGCGCACCAGATAAGAAGTAGCAACGTGCGTTCGCGTACATATAAAAGGCACTGTTTTTGCCTTTTATATGCTGCAACTTCTTATCTGGTGCGCGTCTATTATTTTGACAGTGAATGCGCACCTGCGGACCACTTATGTGCACCCCTGTGTATAAGGATGATAGGCAGAGACATTCAAAACAGTCAAGCTTCTAGTTACTAGCTAAAAAGAAAGTGTGATTATGCTTAATTTAAAAGTTTAAAGATAATAAAGATCTGTCTTCTGAAGGTCTCAGTTTGTTTGACAATCAGTAAAATATCGTCGGCATGTTCAAATAGTCTGTAATCTGCTGTCTGCACCAATCCCAAACAGCAGCAGGCAATAGTTAAACCAATTATAAAGCTCATCAATACATTTTGCAGATATTAATTAAAGAAACAGAATTTACTCAGTCCACCCTGAAGACTGCTGAAAGACCACATTTATATCCAAAAAATGTCTTTAAGAGCTCAGATTTCATATACAGTATCTTTTTGGTCTTCAGTTGTCAGTTTACCATCATAGTAATTGCACTAGCCATAATTAATCATAATAAGTCAACTTATTAACACACTAGCACAATCATTTGGTTATTTCTTTTTTGTTGTTTTATTTATTTCATTTTCAATCCTCCATATGCCGTTGCAACATATCTATCTATGTATCTATACATACATATATATATATATATTCTTGTCGTCTAATGTTGTTCTGTTTCATTTGAAGACATCTCTCTCTTTCTGGCTTTTTGTATAGATTTGCTCAATACGATGAAGAACAGCCATATATATACACGCAGACACACATACAAAGCACTAAATCTGGCACACTCGTGATTTCCAGCACATCTCTATTCCACAGAGCTCCTCTGCAACTTCAGCAATGACATTTCAACATCCCAGAATCAATGAGCACTGTGTTTATCATATTTACATGTCTGTGCGCATGTGTGCAGCTTTTTGTTACCCCTATATACTGTGTGTGTTTGTCACGCCTAATGACTGTTTGCAGTGTGAAAACATGGGCTAATGATGTATGCCCATCAGTGTCCAGACCAGCCAAACAGTGCTGGCAGTCACTGGAGATCCATTACTGCTGTCTCATTACTGCAGACCTGGAAACAGATCTAAAGACTTGAGTTTTTTTGTTAGCTGATACATGGAATCAAATTAGAAAAGCAGGGATTTTCTATCATACTGAGGACTTCCAGGTTGACTTAGAAAAGTAAGCAGAATTCACTTGTGAACTAGTAGTTTGGGCTCTAAAAATACCTGTAATCAGGCAGTCAAGTCTAAATTTGTCAAGGAAAGGTGTTCGAATCAATCATACACTGCAGTTAGACCAGGGTTCGTAGTAGTAACTTTCTTAGCGAATAATGCAGCAAACAGGTGCAACAGGGTAAAAAGAAAGGAAATTTTCACCATTTGAGCCAATTTATTTGAAATGGCAAAATGCCAAAGCACTTGTCCTTGGCACACTGTTGGAGGAAATCAAACTTGACCTTGAATCTTCAACTAAATGAGGTCATGCAATAACTCAGTGCATCGCAAATTCTTGTAGCCCATTGAACTTCTTTCTGATTTTGGCTTAAAAAGAGAGACGCACATAAATTGGATGCTTATACGCAATTAGCTTTGTCAGATGGTGCTGCTGACTCTCATCGTCTTTAGGTCTGTGTGTGCCATCCTAATCTAATTTGTCCAGCACTTAGTGGGTTCTTCTTGTTGAAATGAGCTGGTCAATTCTGCATAAATAACATCTGAAGAAGTACTCTGATCTGAGATCTTAACTGAGAACGACTGAACTTCAGAGATCAGAGAATCAATGATATGAATCAACGAGCACAGTGGTCTCCATCATCTGTGAATAGGAGAAATTTGGAAGCCCTCAGACTTTTCCTAGAGTTCACCATCCAGTGAGTTGATCTCAAAATATCCAACTGGACAACAATCTTAAGTCTTGTATGGTACAGTGGCCAGAAGTCACTCCCCAGTAAACAGCACATTTCCACATAGCGACACAGAAAGTGCTTACATATGGCCCACACACCGCAAAAAAGGATGGCTGTTTGATGTGTTATACAGTGTTGGTCAAGTTACTTGA
Organism: Aulonocara stuartgranti; assembly: GCF_965226115.1. Taxonomy (NCBI): domain Eukaryota; kingdom Metazoa; phylum Chordata; class Actinopteri; order Cichliformes; family Cichlidae; genus Aulonocara; species Aulonocara stuartgranti. The sequence goes on along the minus strand of NC_138944.1, from coordinate 34,829,560 downwards.
AAAAAGTAATCAGTAACTAATTACTGATTACTTCCCCAAAAGAGTAATCCCGTTACTTTACTGATTACTTATTTTCAAAAGTAATTAATTACTTAGTTAGTTAGTTACTTTTTAAAAACACGATTTACAACCTGAATAGGTGATAAAGCGATAGATCTTTCAGCCCAATTCTACTTTTTCTACATAATCCATCATACAAAATGTCATCAAATGGAAAAGTCCCTTTTTAAAACTTGTTTTATCAGTTTTAATCTTTTAACTTTATGCATCAAGCAAAAATTTAATTATATGCAACATTCTCTGACTTGAATAAATTAGTTTAACATTTAAAGCTATTTTCTGCACATTCCAGCACATAAAATATTTTTTTTTGTGTTTACACTCAGTCTTTCAAATAGATGCAAGTAAAACACAGCAGAAAATAAATAAAGTCAAAGACTCAGCGGTCCTGTTGCTCTATTTTCACCTGTAAAGCAGGACTGCGGTAGGCGGAGGTTTATCCTGGTGCAGGTGTGCCGTGGTCAGTTGAAGAATCCGCGAGTTTCTCTGTGAGTTTCCCATTATGTCGTTGCGCACTCGGTGCTTGCTTGGAAGTTTAGGGGTTTTTTTCGCTGTAAAAAGAAGTTTTCTTCCCACGCACAATGAACGCTAATGTTTTTGTCACTTTTTATGGAATCAAACTCAAAGTAAGGTCAGTACTTCCACGCTTTAAACGCTGCACGCTCATACTCTCTCCCACAATCGATATGTGATCCATTGTTGATCTGCACACAGCTGTTGTCACTAACGGCGCACTCGCTTACGTCACTGTCGTGAGACATTCTCGCAAAAAATCACGGTTTTAGTAACGCAGTAACGCAGCGTTCCTACGGGAAAGTAACGGTAATCTAATTACCGTTTTTGCAATAGTAATCCCTTACTTTACTAGTTACTTTTAAAAAGTAATCAGATTACACCATCTCTGGTGTTATATGTTTAAAAGTAACCTAGTCAGTTTTGAAGATTAACAATGGCTAACACTGAGCAGTGCTGATTTTCTAACACTGGAATATTTCTAACATTTTGAGTTATTTTCCAGTGTTAGAAAATCAGCACTGCTCAGTGTTAGCCATTGTTAATCTTCAAAACTGACTAGGTTACTTTTAAACATATAACACTGTCAAAAGTGTTAATTTAACACTCAACAGTGTTGTATTTAACACTCAGAGGTGTGGACCCATATATTAATGGATTGGATTTATATAGCGCTTTTCAAGGCACCCAAAGTGCTTTACAATACCACTATTCATTCACTCTCACACACTGATGGAGGCAAGCTACAGTTGTAGCCACAGCTGCCCTGGGGCAGACTGACAGAAGCGAGGCTGCCATATCGCGCCATCGGCCCCTCTGGCCAACACCAGTAGGCAAGTAGGGTAAAGTGTCTTGCCCAGGGACACAACGACCAGGACAGAGAGCCCAGGGATCAAACCGGCGACCTTCCGGTTACAGATGCGATTCCCAACCCCCTGAGCCACGGTCGCCCACGACACTCTCTAGTGTTAATTTAACACTGGAGATTTTGCTGTGTATAGCGCTTTTCTAAAATGGCCTGTATTTGTATAGTGCATTACTAGTCCCTAAGGACCCCAAAGTGCTTTTACACATCCAGTCATCCACCCATTCACACACACACACACACACACACACTCACACACCGGTGATGGCAAGCTACACTGTAGCCACAGCCACCCTGGGGCGCACTGACAGAGGCACCAGGATTACTCTCCTCTCCTCGCCTCTCGCGGATTACTCAAAATGCTCTATACAACATGCCACATTCACCCAATCACACACGTTCTCTACACTGAGTGCTTCCTAACTACATTCACACACATTCACACTCTTGACATGCAGACTGGAGGAGCCAGGGATCAAACCACTAACCTTCAGTAGGCGACCTGTTGTACCTCCTGAGCTACAACCACCCGGTGGTAAACGTGAGTAAACCCTCACTAGGTTTTGGATAAAGTGTAAACTCACAAACCTGTCAAACCTGCATCTGAAACGTTGGCTAGCATAGCAGTATAGTATTGCAACATGACATTTGGATCTTCTAACTAAAATAGGAAAATAAGAACATAAATAGTGCCATCATTGCCAGACCTGGCCCACAGCTGGTTGATATACACCCTGCCATGACACCAGTCAGTCAGAAGTGCCAGCTTGATGCTGGATCTGGGCCAGACCTGTTTTCTATGAGCCTGGGCCACATACACCAAACCAGAATCGGGCCAGATGTGGCATACCATCACATAAACAGTGCCATCTACGCCAGGCCTGACCCATATCTGGATGACGTACCACTTACCATGCCAGAAGTCAGCCAGCAGTTCCGGCTGGTGTTTTAGCTAGCAAAACAGTGTGGCTGATGAGGAGTGAAGACACGCTAATGACAACATGTACAACCACTGGAGATGTGAGAAGGACAGACGGAAACATTTAGGTGAAATTTAAGTTCTTAATCAGTTTTATGCTTATTCTAGTGTCATTTATAAGAATTTTCATCTATAATGGTCAATAATCATTAAATGCTATTGCTATGAGTAGCAGAAATTTTACTGTGTAATTAAATATTTTACAGAGTTAATGGAATTTTCACAGAACCACATGCTTTTGCTACAGCACACATGTCCTTGTGCAAAATGGGAAAGTTTTAATTTTATCATGACAAAATGTTATCTCTAAAAGGTGTAAATGTCTCATTTCTTCCAGAGCAGCCTTGCACCAGAACGGAGGACCTTTACAGGACTCTCTCCCGGACCTCAGTACGACCCTCTCAGGCAGTGCACACCAGGAGCTTCACACTCTGGCTCACACTCATAATACAAGTCAGAGCTTTAAAGTAAAAGTGTGAAGTGTGCTTTCAAAATTGGAGTTTATAGCTGGTTTGGTTTGGTTGGCAGTTCATGTTTTGCCATAATTAAAATTAAATATTTAGACTTTCAATAGCGTTAACATACTACACAGGTCATGAACAAGATTTTTGTAATTTTCATTGTACGTGGGCTAAAGCACTTCATTTACAGACATGTAAATACTGCAATTTGATTCTTTTAATAAACCATGTAACTTGGATGCAAGCGATGCTGGCGTGACCACAGTGCACACGTCTACTGTTGCTCACAGTGGTCCAAGGGACCGCTCAGGGAGTTTGTGTGTTTGCTCAGACACATGAACAATTTGAGGGAACATTGGTTGCAACATGGAAAAATGTAGAACAACTGAAACTCTGTGAACACTTTCCAAATGCTCTGTATTATTATGTACTGTATTATTAAGGCCGCATCTATTCTCAGGCCCACTTTCATGAACTAAAGTAGAGAAGCTAAAAACATCCACAATGATCTTTCATTTGTCTCGTTATCTCAAAATAACAACATGTGTTTTCTCTTGGTAATTACTTTATTTAATAATTAAGAAGTTTACGGACAGAGATCAAACAGCGCTGCTCTATGATTGTCTGTCTTTGCCCGAATGTTAGAATTAAAGGCAAACAGAAAGGATCCAATCTGATGATGCCGGAGTAGCAGTGTTTGCATTCTCAGGGATCAGGAATGCCATTTCTGCAGGGTGCGAACTACAGGGGAGCCAGAAGGAGCTCGTCTCCTCTTAATAAGACACAGGGTCCTTGAAAACATGATTTATTCAATTTATTAAATATGCTTTTTTGGTTTGTCTTTTTCAATGTATTTATCTTTTCTGCATTGCATGGAGGGTGATTCATTAATAATTCCCTTTACTAAGAATACCGGCATGCATTCTCTGCAAGCTTGACCTCACCCACATCTGCTACAGACAGACATTGGAGGACACCCTGCAGCAGTCTGACTTGATAAATCATCAATTGTGGAACTGCAATTGGAATTGCATTTAGCCCATGTGTAAACAGGATTTAAAATTTCAGGTTTGTTGAAAAAAAGGATAAATTTGAGTGAAATCTGCAGAGATGGCATGGACAAAGTAACTTATTTATTATTCTAGTATTCTAGTATTATTCTTGTTTACCGGGCTGGAGCTAAATATAACATTACTGGCTACAATAAGCTCTTCTAGTTACCAAGTTGGTCAGAAATGTGAGTAAGTTTTTCAGACTGACATATGGGGCCTATCACTGATCCAGGACCTTGTGTTGTCTTTGGGTATGGCAACCTTAAATAATTAATAACAATTTCAATAACATATATCATATAGCAGTGCTATGCACCCCCCTCCCTCATCATCCCCCGTCTGTCATGCTGATGCATCATTAATTCTCAAATAGCAGTTATTATTCTCTGATATGTTATCTCACTTGGGCCGTTCATCAAGCTCAGCGGTGGATATTAACTGGCTAAAAAAGTAGATGGACTGACATTATTGGGTGCGTACACTGGTGGGCAAAAGATTTGGCAGTGGTATTGTGATGGTTTGCTTAGCCAAGGACGCTCAACAAGGTAGTCTTCTTCTGGGGTGCTGGCCAGGTTTCCCTGACATGTAAGGCCGATTTATCTTAAATGCAAAGTACACAAAGAGTGTTTGCACATTTAAGACCGAACACCCTGGACACTGATTGAAAACAAACCTAATGCAATTTATAATACACACACACAGAAATATATTCAAAACACCCAAACACAAAAACAATATAAAATACCATCAACTAGTAAATTCAGCGCACAAATAGTCCATGATCTGGAAGGGGAGAGAGCAGCGACATGTGAAGACGTGTTTTTGCGAGCTCTGCTTAGATTGACCATTTGCGTAATTTTCCCGCTCCCCTTCTAGTACATCCCGGCGCGAACCCGTCTCACAAGTGCCTAATCTTTCGAATCAGTTGTATTTTGTAGTCTAAAGCTGTTCAACATGCCTAAATCGCTCAAGCAGAAGCCGGGGCCTGATGCCTCGGACTTGCCTGGTGCGGATCCGGCCGCGGGGGTGGGGGCCGGGCCGGATCTCGACACAATCATGGCTGCCATAAAGCAAACGGAGCAGAATGTGCTAGCCAAGATCGACTCGTCTGTGATGGCAGCTGCAGGTGAACTACACAAGAAAATAGACGACTTGGCGGGTGATTTAAGGTCAGAGGTCCTGAGTGTGCGCGCAGAGTTTGCGAAGGCTATCGAAGACATGCAGAAAGAAAACGCCACGCTCTCGACCCGCACTGATGATCTTGAGGAGGAAGCTAATGGCCAGGCTAACCGTGTTGTAGCACTGGAAGCTAAAGTTGATGCGCTATCTGCCCAAGTCGTCCGGTTGGCAGACAAGGCCGATGATTTGGAGTCCCGGCAACGTCGTGATAACTGCAGACTAATTGGAGTGGAAGAGGGATTCGGAAATATTCGACCGGAGAAAGCCGTGGCTGAATTGTTGAAGGAAGCGCTCGCCCTCGACTATACGCCGACGCTCGATCGGGCGCATAGGAGCCTGCAGCCGAGGCCAAAGGATGGAGATGCCCCGAGACCGATAATCGTCAAGTTCCACTATTTTCAGGAGAAAGTGGATGTTCTTCGAAAGGCCATGGGGGCAGGTCCCATTACCCGTAATGGGAAGCGTTTCTACATCTACCCAGATTACTCGGCCACCGTTAGAAAGAAGAGATCGGCCTTTACCGAGGTGAGGAGATTGCTTCGCCGGTGTACGGGAGTGAAATATGGTCTCCTGTATCCAGCTACATTGAAAATCACGACCCCGGCTGGCGAACAGATGTCTTTCGAAGACCCGATCAAGGCAAGGCACTACGTCGAGACCAATCTGCGCCCACGGGAGACGGAGGGAGAGTGACAGTTAATTCACGGACCACAACAAGTATCACACGCTGCGTGCTAACATTGAGGTAGTCTGCACAGGCTGTGCATTGACTGGTGAACGTCGCCACGCTACGGTTGGATGCCCTTTATGATTGGACAAGGTATAGCTATAAGATGTTGGGGATTTCTGTGGATGTCATGTGGCCTGGGGAATATTTTATTTCAGAATATCTTTGGTATCCTTATTGGTCTTAGTTCCAGCCCGACACCATAACCCCAACAGTGCTTTTATTTTGCTTTTTGATGTATTCTGATTAATTAATCCCCTTTTTCTTATCATCAGTGTCATTATTTTTATTGGGTTTTACCCCTTTCTTGTGGGATTATTTTCCAACCGTGAGTGTTCAGAGCCGTACCAGCCTGTAAGTGGATGGGTGCCGACATGCATGCGGCAATAATGATGCTGAGTCAAGGGTCCTATTATACTTTGTTCTGTCTTTGCTGAGTTCATGTAAGAGTTTAAGCTAGTGTAAACGTGTTATATGCCTAGGAGAGCGAGGAGTGTTTTCAGGGCAGTCTCAGGTTTGTGGAAGACCAGCCCAGGGGTCCAGGATGGTGAGAGGTTTATCTATGTTTATCTGTTTGTTTTTGTTAGTTTTGCTTTGGGTTTATCTGTGGTTTATGTTGTGGCTCAAACAGGCACTGAAACACTGGGATATAACCAACGTGCAGGATCAGTCTATTATCGATTGTGGCACTATGACTCTGGATAATGTGAATAATCAACAGAAATCGGTCTCATTCATTAGCTGGAACGTCAAAGGGCTGAATAATTTGGTTAAAAGAAGCAAGGTATTTAGTCATTTGAAATCGCTCAAACCTGACGTGATGTTTCTACAGGAGACACACTTAAATACTAACTCCCAAAAAAGATTAGGTTGTAAGTGGATTGGACAAATATATCATTCACGTTTTAACTACAAAGCCAGGGGAACAGCAATCTTAATTAGGAAGGGGGTTCCATTTGAACACTCTGAAGTGATATCAGATCCTAATGGCAGATATGTTGTTGTAGTGGGCAAGCTGTTTAACACACCACTAATACTGGCTAATATTTATGGACCTAACTGGGACAACGCACAGTTCTTTCTTAATTTTTTTTCGACTCTCCCAGACCTTGTCTCCTATAAACTAATTCTAGGTGGAGACTTTAATTGTGTCCTTTCTCCCCAGCTGGACCGATCAAGCGTAAGGTCGAGCAACACCCTCTCGTCAGCAGCAGTGGCTATTAATTCCCTACTTCGTTCTTACGGCTTATCGGACCCTTGGCGTGCAACAAACCCATCTACGAAGCAATTTTCCTTTTTTTCCCCTGTACATCATAGTTACTCCAGGATTGATTACTTCATTGTCGATAACCAGCTACTTCCCTTGATTTCCAGCACCAAATACCACAGTATAGTGTTGTCAGATCATAGCCCTGTGCAGATGGGTCTGGTTTTTCCAGGTAATGTAGCGCCCCAACGAACGTGGCGGCTAGACCCCCTATTACTTTTATGTGAACGCTTTAAAACGTTTCTCAGCAATCAGATTGACTTCTTTTTAGAAATTAATGACACCCAGGATGTGTCGAGGGGAGTCTTGTGGGAGTCTATGAAAGCCTATATTAGGGGCCAAGTTATTTCTTATGTGGCACACAGAGACAAGGAGCGCTCTAAACAACTTAAAGAACTGGCTGACAAGATTGCGGATATGGATAGGCGTTACGCTCTTTCACCTACGCCAGATCTTTTTAAGGAGAAATTACTGTTGCAAACTGAATTTGACACGCTTATGACATGGAGAGCCGAAAGAAATATTTTTAAATCCAGGCAGGTATATTATGAGCATGGAGATAAAGCGGGGAGGCTCCTTGCACTTCAGCTCAAGCAGCGGTCAGCTGAGCGCGTGATTTCGGGAATTGAAATAGGTGCTGATTCGATATCTCACGACCCCCGAGTCATTAATGACCAGTTCAAATATTTTTACTCTACCCTATATCAATCAGAGGTGGGCAGTAATTCATCCGAGATCTACTCGTTTCTTGACTCGCTGGATCTTCCCAAGCTCTCTCCGGACGCTCAGTCGCCTTTGGAACAGCCGTTGTCGATTGAAGAGATAACGAACGCTATTAAATTATCTCAGACTGGAAGGTCGCCAGGTCCGGACGGTTTCCCCATGGAGTTTTACAAGGAATTCTCTTCGAAGCTCACACCTATTTTAGAATCAGTTTATGCTGAATCTTTTGCTACTGGCAATCTGCCGCAGACGCTTACCCAGGCCACGATCTCAGTCTTACTAAAGAAAGATAAAGATCCTGTACAGTGTAGCTCATACAGGCCAATAAGTCTTTTGTGCTGTGACTATAAGATTTTAACCAAAACTCTTGCACTACGGTTGGACCCTATTATTTCCACCATTATTAATGAGGACCAAACGGGCTTCATTCCCGGACGGCAGTCATTTTTTAATGTGAGACGACTGTTTAATGTGGTATTCTCCCCCCATTCGACAATACAACCGGAAGTTATTCTGAGCCTTGACGCTGAAAAGGCGTTTGATAGAATCGAATGGTCCTACCTTTTCACAGTTCTGGAGAAATTCGGCATGGGACCTACTTTTTGTAGATGGATTAAAGTCCTATATTCAACGCCTATGGCTGCAGTCAGGACAAATGGTCTGATTTCGGAATATTTTTCGCTCTACAGGGGGACGAGGCAGGGCTGTTGCCTGTCACCCTTCCTGTTTGACATTGCGATCGAACCGCTGGCAATTGCTATCAGATCTGATGAGAGGATTAAAGGTATATCCAGGGGTGAGGTAACTCATAAAACTCTGCTTTATGCTGATGATCTCCTTTTGCAGATATCAGACCCAATTGGGAGTATGCCCCACCTTTTCCGCTGGCTGCGGGAGTTCAGCAACATATCGGGGTATAAGGTTAATTTATCAAAATCTTTACTGTTTCCATTGAACAATCTGGCAAAACAGACCACTTATGACGATTTGCCTTTTAAAATTGAAAATGACAAATTCACATATTTGGGACTGGAAATAGCTGGCTCGATTAAGACTATTTTCCAGTATAACTACAGGTCTATTCTGGACAGTACTAAATCTGATCTGGGTAGGTGGTCAAAACTTCCACTTTCGCTGGCAGGACGGATAAATGTGGTGAAGATGACTGTAATGCCCAGGTTTCTTTATCTATTCCAAATGATCCCCATCTTTCTCCCCAAATCCTATTTTGCCCAGCTGGATCGCTTTGTCTCTTTGTTCATATGGAACAAAAAACCTGCACGCATAAGGAGAGCAAGCCTGGAGAGAGCTAAAGCTGATGGTGGTTTGGGCTTACCTAATTTCTTATTCTATTATTGGGCTGCTAACATTGTCAAGCTGACATATTGGATAACCATGTTTGCGGATGGGGAGGGTCCAGTCTGGGCAGATATGGAACTGAGAGCTACACTCCCAATCTCTCCGATTTCGATCTTAACTGCCCCTCTCCCACTGAATGTCAAAGCATCTGGGCTGAACTCCAATTTGGTGGTTCAAAATTCAATTAAGATCTGGGGCCAATTCAGGAAACATTTTAACTTGACAAATACTTGTAGCTTTTCTCCGATAATGTTCAACCATCTTTTTACACCATCTCAAATAGATCATTCATTTGCAGTCTGGCACAGAAACGGTCTGGTTTTCTTTCAAGATCTCTTCACTGAGGATGGCTTTGTCTCATTTAAATATTTGTGTGAAGACCATAACTTACCAAAGTCTCACTACTTCAGATACCTTCAGGCTCGGAGTTTTGCCTCTAAATTTCTCCCAGGGTACCCGTCTCTGCCCTCTAAGGACCTACTGTATCTAGTTCTTAATGTGAGTCAGCCCACTAAAAGAGCAATATCGAAGATTTATGCATTGATTCTTGAAAGCTGCCCTCATACATGGGACAAACCTAAGGCGGCGTGGGAAGGGGAGGTTGGAGAACTCATGTCAGAAGACATCTGGAAGAAAGCCATACAGCGTATACATACGTCTTCTCTCTGTATTAGACATGGCCTGATTCAATTTAAGGTCGTCCACAGGCTCCACTATTCTAATGACAGACTGTCTAAACTGTACCCTGATGTTGCACCGAATTGTCCTAGATGTGATTACTCTCCTGTTTCTTTGGGGCACATGTTTTGGTCATGTCCCTCCCTGTATGGTTTCTGGACATCAATTTTTCAATCACTGTCAGCTATATCGGGTGAAACACTGCGGCCTGACTCTTTGATAGCTATCTTCGGTGTACCTCGGGAAGAGCTGAGACTCTCTCCCCTCCACAAAAACGCAATAGCCTTTGCCTCGTTGCATGCCCGCCGTCTGATACTGCTGAGCTGGAAGGCGTCGAACCCTCCTTCCTACGTCCATTGGATTAGAGAGGTGATGTTGGGATTAGCTCTGGAAAAAATTAGGTATACCGTGCGCGGCTTGGAGAGTAAATATGACAAAACCTGGTCACGGTTCATAACTCATGTCAAGAGTCTGTCTTTTGCCTGATTTATTGTTCTTTACTTGTTGGTAATTTATGCTCTTGCTCTCTTCTCGGACTGCTGTCCATAGTCTCCTCAATGCCCGTACTTTGACTGTTGGGATTTCTTTATTCCCTTTTTCTTCTTTGTTTCTTCTCTCATGTGCCGGGGTCCGGCTGTTGGTGCTATAATGACTGTCACAGATTGGTTTGAGTGTTTCTCCCCTTTTTTTTTTTTTTTTGTGTTGTGTGTATTGTGCTTCCTGGTTGTGGGGATGCCACCTGGATGGGGGTGGGGGGTAGGGTTTGCAACTTTTGTAAGAAATTCTGGACTGTTTTGTTGGAAAACTATAAATAAAGTTGTAAAAAAAAAAAAAAAAAACAAATAGTCCATGATCTCAGTTCAATGCCGTTGCTTGAGTTCATTCACAAAACTAAAGACAAGGAACCCACTCAGAGTTTTTTTTTTTTTTATCAGTTCCTCAGTTAATTCTCTGTCAGTCCAAAACAGTCACACGCAAGAAAAGCTGCAGGTTTTCTACCTGACGCAAAACAAGAAAGTGAGCTCGGCACTTTCAAACAAACACTTTCTGGAATGGATGCCCAATTCACCACTTTACTCCAGTGGAGTGTCCCAGCGTGAAGTTAGCCTCCTACTGCACAAAGGGAACAAATAATGGAGTTTCAGCTGAGATGGGCCACAGAGGTTATCTCACTGCTTCCTTCTCTGGCATCTTCCATCCCAAATCCTGGCCCACAAGAAAGAGAGTAAAAGGGCTGAACCATCTGCAAGTGCCAAATCCGGGCAGTGACTCGCTATTCTAATTACTATATATACGTCGTTATGTAGATAAAGGCCTTTTACTTTGTTCTCTGGGACAAAAGAGGAGGAAGGTTGAATTTGCAGCTGGAAGATGACAGGATCCTGGCCATCATGAAAGGAACAGGGTGTCCACATGAACTAACAGTGATTAGAAGCGAGAGGCACAACCTGTCAGTTTTACTACCAGGTCCTCAAGACCACATACTAAGGATGATCAAGAAAAGCTGCCAGCAAAAAGATTCAAATCTGCTCTGTTGAGAGGCTTTCCACAGCACAAACCTCAGTGATGACAGCTGGCCAAAACAGCTGAAAATTCTGTTCCTCGCTGAGCTTGGGTATTAAACATTGCTATTGTAACAGCAGTCTGGCGAGGAAGGAGCGGCTAGCCGGTCCAGCGGGCATGTGGTGTGGAGGTTAGCCGGATAACACGGAACCAGTCGGTTAAATCCAATAACAGACCTTTATTCGCCGTCAGCAACATTACACTTTATAAGCCAGGTCTCCTCGGCTGTACTCGTCCGAACCTACATGCGCGGGGATTGGTACCACCAGCGCCAGCTTGTCACAACAGTAAGTAAGGTGCTTTCTTGGAGCATGGAACATGAGCAGCATGAAATGGCTGCCACTAACAACTCACACACCCACTAGGAGACCCCCACAGCTACTACAATAGTTGGGCAACCCCCCCTAGTGGTGCTATAACCCAAAAGGTTTGTTACACTATCTGAGGCCAAAAGAACTAAAGATGAGGAGATTTAAAGGTGGTGCAAGAGACAAAGAGGACAACATGCCACGAGCTGATGGAGGACTGGCACTAAAATAGATTGCATGTCAACTTTGGAAAAGATCCAACCTTCTGTTTTCTTTTCCTCACCCCCAACCGGTCATGGCAAATGCCTGCCCCAACCTGAGCCTGGTTTTGCTGGAGGTTTCTTCCTGTTAGAAGGGAGTTTTTCCTTCCTACTGTCTCCACGTGCTTGCTCATAAGGGGTGATGTGATTGTTGGGTCTTTACACTACAATATAAACAGCCTTGAGCTGACTGTTGTGATTTAAAGGGCTATATAAATACAACGGAAATGAAAAATCAAAAATTCATCAACAAGGATGCCTGAATGAAGACGTCATCCTGGCAAACACATCTTCTCACATGGTCTATATGATAGCAACCACCCCATTTATGGTCCCCTGTTTAGCCTTTTTATTAGAAATATAGCCTTTTGTTAGTTCTTAATTCTCATTTTTTCTCCCTCTCCATTCTCAGTAACTGTCTGTGAATTTCTAGAATGTTCTGATAGAATTTATAAACAGCCTATACAACACATATTTACAGAACTGATAGCATCAAAGGATGACATTTGGACATTACACTGTCCGAATAACGTCTGGTCTCCTGCCGTAGTGGCTGCCAGATATAAAAAAAAAAAGAAGGAAAAACCACCCCGAGCAACAACAAAACCTTGGACAGGTGTAAGCACCTCCCTTCTCTACAGGTGGAAAATCACAGTGATGAGGCAGATCAAGCCTCTGATACTCACTGTTCAAACAGAGGGAGGCATGACTTCAGTTTGCTAAACAGGCAGTGGAACCACAGACATTTCAGCTCACTATTTCCTCACCATTGAAGCAGCAAAGACTCTCTCTCTCTGCCTCTCTCGTTCTGCCTCTATTTTTAGCAGCCCCTGAGATGAGAGACGACCCACCACTGCGGCGGTGGCAGGCGTGAGTGGGCGATGGTATAGCGAAAGCAAGAAATATTGATAGGGGGAAAAAAAAGAGTTCACAAAGCCGAGCATCAGAAAAAGAGAGGAAAGAAGAAGAAAAGAAGAAAAATCAGTGAAAGTTGAAAAAGAACAGGAAGTGCCTTATTTTCATTGCTTGGAGAGAATTTAATCAGTGCGATCCAAACGAAAGTTCACGCTTGTATAATATGATGTCATGATCCTAGATGCAATCTGTTGCATAAACTGGGGGAGCACACTATAAAGATGAATATTAAGCCAACACCTGTACGAATGGGGGAAGAGCTTTACACTGCAGGAGTGTGGACATGCAGGGCAATGACAGGAACGAGGTAGAAGCAACTTTGTAATCTCCAAAGGAGCCAACATGGCTGTCTTTACTTTCTATAACAACTATTACAGAGAAAATCTGCAGCACATGCATCCAATGTCTTAACAGCATCTAACGTAACAGTCAAATGATACGTACACAACAGTTTAAATGTTAACAAATAACTTTGTTGTGCAATTCTAGAAGTCATCAAAAATTGTCCAAGTTATAAATGATTGTAAAGTTATTTTTGTTGAATTGTTTGCTGACAGTATGTAAGTGTCCGTGCTGATAGACAACAAAAAATCTATATACAGTACTGTGCAAAAGTCTTGAGTCACCATTATATCTTTACATTTTAATAGGAAAATGGGAAGTATGTACAAGTATGTGTTGTACGTCTCTCCCGACCCACTGATGCGAACAATGCTGATGACAATTTGAATCAAACATAGATTCATCACTTCATAAGACCCATTGCTCTTGTGTAATTTGTCATACCTCAGTGTTAAAGGCTTTTTTATATTTGCAAAAACGCTTCAGCTCTCATCTATGAAACTTTATCAGAACCCTCGAGAGCAGTATTTAACCCCTAGTGCGGGCTGTCTCATTTGGAAAGTGTCCTGAGGATTGTTGACCCACTACTGACCATGTGAGTCACACAGGGTGAAGGTAATCACCCACGCCTTTTTTAAAGACTCATGCAAACATAAAGACCGCCATTACCTGGATGACTGAAAACCTATACAGACACACAACACACTTCCATCTTTTCTTCCTGTTTCCATTCCTTGAAAATGGCTCCTTGTCACCTTTCCACCTGAGACTATTTATGATGAGGCATCAGCGAACAATAGATGGACCACCTGAAGGGCATCTCTCAGCTCCTGTGTCAGTGCTGATTTTTTTCCCTATTTCTTAAGGCCGTGACTTTCAGATACTGTTCATCTGCTGTCGATAGATTTGTAGTCCTGTCAACTTTTGTCGTCTCCATGTCCAGTTTCCTGAATTCTTTAAAAGGACACACTGTGCTGAGATATGTCAAGTTTGCAACTAATAACTGTTTGGAAATCACGCTGTTGGTGCAAAAGTTATACTTCATGCCTGTAAAACTGTGTTATCTTTAGCTGAAACTAATAATAAAGAAATGGGAACATAGTATAAAGAAACATGAAGAAACGAGTACTGTCTGACAACTTTTGCACTCTAGTGCATAACCCTCAAATATATGAAAGACTGAGAGAGATAATTAAGATATTTAAATATTTAATTAAACAATGAAAGATTTCCTAAATAATGAAATAAATGAGGGGAACATGAACAAATGTAAAAAGCCAGCTGTACCTGCTCGTGGTGCTCAATGCCCATGCTGATGGTGTTGATCAAAATGGCGATCATGATGCCTCGGTTAAAATACTTGCTCTCCACGATGCCCCACAGTTTCATCCTGATCTCGTACCACAGCTCCTTGCATCCCTTCTTCGGACTACAACAAGACTCTGCACCTTCATGGCCTTGTTTGTCCTTCCCTTTAGTACTGGACTGTACACCATCCCTGTCTGATTCCTCCACAGTTCCCTCTTCTGTTTCGTCACTCGCTGCATTTCGAACTGGTCCCACCCCGTCAGAGAGCGCCAGCGCTGCCGCGCACTGAGGGCAGCCGTCTGTGGCGGAGGCAGCAGTGAGGGCCACAGGCTCAGCGGATGAGGCATGGCCTAGTTTGTTGTGATGGGGACATGGCGGGCCTTACAAAATGCAAGATGGAGAGATTAAAGGGTGATCCTATAAATCAAATAGATAAATACTACTTTCTTACAGTTACGTACCATGTCTTAACCCCGCTCTTCTGTCACGTCCTTCACGTCCATTGGCCTTCCTCTCCCTTCCTTCCCCGCCTCCTCTTCCTCTTCCAACACCATGAAAGCCACGAGGTTTCCCCCGGAGGGTGTTAAAAAGGGCAACAGTTTGCCTCCTCGCCTTTCGGAGGAAATGGCAGACCAGCTGGAAGAGCTCTTCGTAGCAGTCCCCAGGTTCACTGGCCAGGGTGGAGGAGGATGAACACCGAGCTCGCTGCTCCTGCATCAGCTGATGCTCCCGCTGCTTGGTCTCTGAGAACTGGGTGGCAATGACCACGAGGCACAGGTTGATCATGAAGAAGGAACCGACCTGGGAGGATGACAGGCATGCGCACATTACATAAACAAAATTTAAAGCTGCGTGTTGCTTGACTGTCACGTTCCTCCCCAAGCTGCCCAGTGCTGAAAAAGTGTTTACTTGTGAGAATCCAAACTAATGAGATGTAATTATTTTCACAGGGCTTTTGTCTGTTTATCTGTAATAAAAGAACCCTTTTAAAGGCCTATTATTAATCCTAAAACACTCCCATCCAATAAAAAGGTAATAAATCATTCTTAAATATAATGATCTGCAACAGTTGGAAGCTCCAGCATGAAACTGGAAACCCCTAATTTGGTCTGTTAGTCGACAGCTTCTGCCAGCTAATAACGCTGAATACAAAACTCTCAGCATGATGGCCTTATGCCAGAGCACTGTAGCTCTTACCTCTAGCTTGTTAGTCCACTTGGCTGGACAACTCCAGACATAACACATTATACAATATGTTCACAAACAAATCTGCTCCAGTGCCATCCTGAAAATACTTCTTTTTTTTAGTATTACAACCAGCAAACCAAGCAATGACTAAGAGAGGAGAGCTAACATATTAGGTGGCTTGATGCTGTTGTAGCTGTAATAATTAGCAACTTTCTTTTAGAAAAACCTATGATCACACGAGACAAGCCTTATCTATCTATCTATCTATCTATCTATCTTTCTTTCTTTCTTTAGGTTTTACAACACTGATTTGTTGAGAACAAAAACTACAATTACACAGTATCTTATCCTTTTTTACCCTAAGGCATGAAAATATATATTTTTGAAAGTGAAAATGACAACAACATTCTGGTAATGCTGATACCTTATTCATATAAACATGTAATTATTACAACTATTAAACACCATCATCACCATCACTGCTCTATCACAAAAAAATCCGCAAAACTACCATGTATCAGTATCAGTTCAACATCATTTTACACTAATACAAAACACATTTACAACACGTGGCAATAAACAGCTGCTTGTTGAAAACTAGTTTCTGCACTTATAGAGCACTGGTAGGACAACCAGCCCCACCCAACCCCTGTTATGATCTCTTTTAATCTCAGTTAGCTCTCAGTATATTTTTAAACAGCTGCTTGTCATTCCAGGTGTAGCTCTCCAGCCTGTGAAGAGTTACCCTCAAGCACAGGGGTGTCAAACATGCAGCCAGGGGCCAGAATCTGCCCGGCAAAGGCTCTTAGAGACTTTTTCTGTAATTTGGGTTTTCTGTAATAATAATAATAATTTTACATATTTATTCATCCATATTATGGAGCAATTGTGACCACACAGTTTACTCTGGAATCATCTCCCTCTTCAGATTAGGTCATCTTCTTCACTAACACGTTCAAACCCAATTGAACATGTGCGTTTTTCATTAGCATTAACTTACAGTGTCATTTTCCCCCAGTGCATCTCTTTTACTTTTATGCGTCAAACTCATCAAAGAATATATATTTAACAGTCAGAGACTTTTTTACTGCTGTTGAATGTCAAAATATGTCAGATATGACCCGAACAGTATGCAAGGACAGAACATAGGAATGAAAAATCTTGATACTAAGACAACATCTTCTAAAGGCAAACACATTATCACAGAGATGCAAAGCAGAGGAACTTATTTAGACACCGTCACATACCCTGTCCTGTCTTGATCATCAGTTTTTGTGGTGCATTTGCTAAAAGCCTGCATTCATAAAAAAGTAAGTGGAGAAGTTCGTGAAGTCTGATGAGGCGTATTGTCTGTGAAGGTTCTCAGTCATCCAGGTCATCGTAGTCAAAGGAGCTTGCAAAGAAAAGCGTCTGGACTTCTTTAAGTTGCTTGAAGACGTTTCACCTCTCATCCGAGAAGCTTCTTCAGTGAAACGTCTTCAAGCAACTTAAAGAAGTCCAGACGCTTTTCTTTGCAAGCTCCTTTGATGAGGTGTATTGTAGCTAAACTTACATCTTCTGAACTTACAATAGGTAGAGTCTGGTGTTTATGGAGAAAACTGGTAACAGAATATTCAGCTTAGTTTAACCTTGACTTGGAATCTCTTAAGATGTCTGTGCTTTCAGCAGTCTGCTAACTACCAAACTTACCTCCATACAGCTACAGCACAATATATAAAAAGCTTGTAGGCGTATTGGGACTGTTAGGAAAAGGTGTCTACCCCCAACTGAAATCTGGCGTTGAACATTGTAATGCACGATTCATAATGAAACACATATCTGGTGTGATACATGAAAAACTGAGAGCAGAAAGGTCAGAAGAGGGAAGAAAAGTTTTTTTTTACCATCACTCCTTTAACTAAAACCTTAGGTTGTGTTTTCCTGCTTAACCACTGATATCATTCAGCCACTATTGACACTTTTATTTAGATGTTTTAGGCTCATTTTCCATGAGACACAACTGGTAAAACAGATTTAAAGAAAAAAAGGGAAAAAAAGAGATGACAAAATAGGTCAAGGTCACCAAGAAACGCTAAGCTGATGTGGAAAGAAAACAGGAGGAAATTAAGCCTAGTGCTCTGCAGGCTGTGATCAATAGTGATTGTAAGCCCCATAACCTCACTAAACCACTGCGACAAAGACTACGGAGAAAGCAGAATGTACGTGTGTGTCCGTTTTAGTGTAGAGACTGCCTTTTCATTGATTCAAAGCAGAGATTTGTGGTCAGACTGGTTCATGCCAGTTCACTGGACTCACGTACTAGAAGGGAGGCAGTGGGTCCCAGCACCCGCTCAGCACCCTCGCTGATCCCATCAAATATTTATGCTCACACTCTGCTGGAATGGCTGAAATACAATTAGATTAGTCTGTGTGTCTCGGTGTGTGCACTTTTAGTTTGCAGCAGAGGTGTGAGAGGCAACTAGTGTTTGAAGAATAGTGAATGAAATAATTACGTTGCCTTCTAAACAAGAAAGCTGCAAAAATCTATGTTTTCTACAAAAAAACAAGACCATGTGAAAGGCTTGTAAACCTTTGGGAGTGCATCACATTTACTATTTGGTTTTGTGCTTTTTTCAGTCCAAATGGTAGCCACGGCAAAATGGACTTTCGGTACAGTGCAGTTTTCCAATGGTGCAGTTTGCATTTGTTCCAGCACACACTGAACACTGAGTACCAACGTGCAGACAGACAAATCTAATGATTAAATAGTAACGATATTCAGATGTGTAGTACTGTTGCTAAAGACACAGCGTTAACCGAGATCAAGCCAGTGCTAAAAAGACTCCTTTTTAGTGATATCCCCGAAATGAACGCAATCAAATGACCACCAACAAAAATGGTGAAGTCCACATTAGCTGAGGCTGTTTTCTTTGGCTCATTATGCATTTTTACTGTAAAGCTTCATCAGATCAGGCTTGCAGCATTTGGATGAATCTGAGCACAGAGTGCACCCTGCACACTGCAGAATTGTAGAATCTGCTAACTGGTCACTTGTGTTTATTAATGTTTTGCCATGGGCATGTATGGCTGCCATACATGCCCATGGCAGAACATTGCGTCATATTTGACAGATTATTAAACTGCTCATATTGAAACAAATTAATCTTTTTATTATTTGTTTGTATCAAGGTTTTTTGAGGCCCTTTGAGGGGTTTTCTGCATCAACATCTCTGTGAACCTCATAATGATAGTTCCAGTGCCCAGGCAATAAACACACACAAATGATTTCAGAAAAACAAACACGACGATAAAAAAGCTGTGATGTGTAATAAAGCAACTTCTGCAAGGCCTTCAGGTCCAATTGTGATTCAGAAATGTAGTGCTGAACTCTGGAGTTATTGTTTTTGAGCATACGTTATGACATATAACAACCAGTCTCTTGCTTTCTTTTATGCGAAAGGGATCGCCAGGACACGCATGGACTGAAGCAGATTATTGCAGACACTGAAAGTATCTGTTAGAAGAAGGGGTACACAGATGAGGTGTATTAAATGATTTGTTTTAAACTCACAATGTGCATATGTGGGCATTACAAACTATGTTTTTAGCCCAGATTTCGGTGGATTCCTCCTAAAAACACAATATTTTAACTACATTTTGCTGATGACTCTGTGGACTTTCCTTAAAAATATACAGTAACAGGACAGGACATCCTCTCTTGTTGTGTTGTGGCACATGTCCATATATGCAAACGAGCTCGATGTTAATACCAGGTATAAGCGAACACAGAAGGTGAGATTAAAAAGTGTCAAATCAGGAGGATTACTACGCTTTACAGTTTTGCAACAAAACAGGTTGAGGATGGCATTTGTAGATGTCAAAGCTTAATTCCACAGGGCCAAACTATCTTCCATGCAAAGCCTTTAATTCCACTGAGTCCTCTTGTCTAAACTGCTCTACATGATGGTAATCACGGCAAAGCATCTCTCTAACTCTCTCCATCTTTATCTCACTTTTTTCATCTGTCTCTCCATCTGTCACTCGGTCTCTGTATCTCTCTCTCACGGCTGTTTTCATCTAGCTTCCTTCTAGCACTCTCTTGTACTCACTCTCTTGCGCTCTCAGTTCAATTCAATTTTGCACACTTAATCTGCATGCATGTTACGTGAGTGAAATCATCAAAGCATCTAAACGCAACCTGAACTTATATCTCTCTCGTTTGCTGGCACCTCTGTCTTTCTCGGTCTTGATTGCTGTTGCTTGCTGTATTCCATCTCTCAGCACATGGTGTCATGCAGCATTAAAGAAAGAATGATGAAAAGTCTCCTCATCTGTTTCCCAGGGAGATGAGGACACGCCTGTGATGTGAGCAGAACTTTTAACATGTAAATAGTAAATCACTTTCCTCCACTAAGCCTGTTTGTGAAACAAGCCTTGAAACATGCCGAAACAAAGCCAACAAGAGGCTGGCAGTTAAATCTTTTCTCTATGGGGGGAAGACTAGGGATGGGTACCGGTAATGGCACCGGTTCTGACATAAACGGTAGTAACTAGACCGAAAAGCAGCGCACATTTCGGTGCTTTATTTTGGTGCTTTTTTTTTTCCTGAGATGTCATACACTTTGGATTCTAGCCAATCATTTTACCTCTGCAAGTGTAGTAGGCGGGCCCAGGTACGTACGTTCTTTTAGAGCAGAGCTACAGATTAAAAATGCCCATGGTGAAGCGGTCAAAGTCTGGCTGTACTTCACAGCAAAAGATGCAAACTCAGCAGCCTGCAACAAGTGCTTTAAGGTGATACTGTGCAAAGGAGGTAACACCTCGAATCTGATGAAACACCTGGCGATGCATAGCATTTTGTTAAAAGCCGAGAAATGCGCCGTATTTAATAGCTTGCTGCGAGACCTCACACCGTGCACATCTACTGCGGGTGGGTTGCCTGTTATCGGACCCGGAGTTAGCAACATCCACCAAAAACCCGAAGAGGAGAGTCCTGGCCCCTAGCCCTGCCAGTGTTGCAGAAATGATGACGGATGATGATGGCAGCAGCAGCCGTTCTTCTCTGGGTGAGTACCTTAACCTCCTAAGACCCAAAATCTTCCACGGCATGCATTTTTAATTTCTCTTTGATATTTGGGCATATTGGGGCCTGATGAATGTAAAAACAAAGAATTACCACAGCTTATTTTTTTTACCTTATTTTTGTTTTTATGAAAAATAAGAGCCACATATGAGGATATTTGTTTAAAATTCTGAGCAGTATAATGTCCTCGTAAGTGGATATCAGGCCCTTGTAGAGCAAAATTGAGTATTTTGGTCCAAATAACCCAAAATGTGATGTCCACATATGTGGACGCCAGGTCCTAGGAGGTTAATGTTGTCCGTGTGTAATTTACGTTGAGTAGGCTAACCACGTTATTAAATTAATGCATGTAAGGTGAACTAGCAAACACCGTTGTAGTTACATGCGGCTGTCTTCTTGTTTGATGGCAGATACTCCCTTCACCCTGGCCAAAAAGGCTAAAATGACCAAAGGAAAAGTGGAAAACAGCTAAACATGAGAGGTTTTTGGACAAAGTTTGTGTTTTTTTTCCATTGTTTAAGCGCTGCTTCCAGCCAAGAGTGATGCCAAAAAGCTAACATTGTTATCTTTTTACAAAAAAACAGCTGAACATGAGAGGTTTTTGGACCAATTTTGTGTTCTTCATTCTTTAAGCACCAGTTCGAGCATCGTTTAAGCACCGTTTCAAAAGTACTGGTATCGGATAAAACCTAAACGATACCCATCCCTAGAGAAGACATATGCAACAACTCCAGGGAGCAAAATCAAGCAGAGATGCTTAGTCAACAACATAACGAATTACAACACGTTCATCTTGAGAAACTTTAATTAATGGAGATTTGCATCCTCATTTAGATCATGTATGAATGACATTTGCTTATGTTGCTTAAGAGTTCCCTGCAGTATTTTTTTCTATATATTCTATGTAGTGTTTTTACTAAACTTCCTATTTCTGAGCTGGGCTGTGCAGTTTGTCATGTTAATTTCCACTGGTGAGGGACAGACAGACATGTCATATGACACACTGTTAAACCTTGTACTGTGATCTCCCTCAATACGTGAGCCCTGAGGGACTCACTCTAATTATCTGGATTTCACCTAAGATCAAAGAGAGACACCAACATGTGGTTGCTTCCTCTCGCCCGTCCTCCAATCCTCTCTCTGATTTCATGCTGACATTCTAGTCCATCTAGTCCTGCTCTCCCTGTCACCGATCCATCCACCCTCTTCCCATCCTTCCTTCACTTCCTCCCCCCTTCATCACTTGCTCTCTTAAGCTTGCTCGCAGTCCTTCTCCTCACTTTCCACACCTCAACTCCATCTGTCTAACAACTCCCAGTCCTCATCCACCCACCGCCCCTTCTCTCACATTTCATCATCTACTAACCCTCACTCCAGCCTTTGGTTATTTCCTTCCTTCCTTTCATCCTCCTTCCACTCTTCATCAGTTATATATATATATATTATTTTTTTGAAAAGGCAACCATTACATCACAAATTGGATGTAGTTAGGCAATTTTCGGCTGTGTGTTTCTACATAAATGAGAACGAGCAGAGTGACCGATACATGAATATTGCCCAGTATACACATCAGTGAGAAAGAGGAGAGCAAATGAAAGCAGCAGGTGAGTATTAGAAGGAAGGAGGTGGTAGAGATTTAAAAAACAGAAAAAGAAAGGGTAGTTGCAAGCAGGTTAAAGAAAAGAGGGAATGAGTGAGGAAAGATGGATGAAGTAGAGAGGGGTAGTGGTAGAATAAACTGAGTCACGGACTGATCTATGACAGGACAAGGTAAGAAACACAGGGTGCAGCTTGAAGAGATTGGCAGATTTAAGGCGATAGAAGGATGTAGAAAGTAATCTTAAAATAAATTAAGAGGTAAAGAATGAAAGGCGCACTGGCTCGAAGAGGAAACTGGAAAAGAGGAAAAGCTCCTGTCTGAATCTGAAGGCAGGCAATTAAAAGTATAATAAAAAGACAAGACAGCCCCTGGGTTGGGGAAGTAGTCGGGACTGGCAGTCGTGCTGCATTATAACACTTTCAAATACACACACACACACACACACACACACACACATGCGAGACAGGCTAAAAAGAAATATATTGCACCAACATGCACCAATGCTCACACACAAAAAGCATGAATATATTGCGGCACACATACAATGAGGGAAACAAAAGGATTGAGATTAAAAAGTACTTTATCAGAAAAAATGATGGATTCTTCAGCTCAGCTTTCAACTGTGTCACTGACAGCTCTGTGTGTGTGTGTGTGTGCGTGTGTGTGTGTGTGTGCGCGTGTGTGTGTGTGTGTGTGTGTGTGTGGTATAAAAAGAAGGAAGGTATCTCAACACAGTCATATATCATGCTCACAAAAATCAAATACATCAGCAATTAACCTCAATAAGTACATTTTAAGCAAGTTTCCTTAAAGCAAATGCTGAAGCACCTGAGCACTGACTCTAACGTGTCCACATTTACTCTGTTGTTGTAAATACGAGCAAAGCCATGTCTTACTTACAATTATAAGCAGGATGAAGTAGATGAAGTTATAGAATGAATGAGCATCCATCACGTAGTACATGATCTCCACCCAGCCCTCCAGAGTGATCACCTACAAACAGAAAGACATTTGACAGTATCTGTTATTTAGTTTTTTATTACTGAATGGAAACTGGAAACCAGAAGAAGCATCTGGCTTGTCTCTATCTGAAGGTATCAGTTCAGCTTTATTTATATAGCACCAAATTACAACAACAGTTGCCTCAAGGTGCTTTATATTGTATAAAAAGACCTTACAATAATACAAAGAAAACAGAGAAAACCCCAATAATCACATGACCCCCTTTCAGCAAGCACTTTGGCAACAGTGAAAGGAAAAACTCCCTTTTAACAGGAAGAAACCTCCAGCAGGACCAGGCGGCCACCTGCTGCGACCGGTTGGGGTGCCATGATCCATCACAAATGCTCACAAACGTATAGACAGTATGCTCTAAATGCAAACATGATGATTTGTAAATGTTAAACAGGGTTATTCTGTGGACGGATCCTTGCTGGAAGTAGTCAGGAGCCTCCTTGATAGGCAGAGTGAAGTGTCCACTACCACTACAACCCAACCCATAACTCTCTGTAAAATGGAGACAATGTGTTTTTACAACTTGATATTAATCTATTTTAATATAGTTTAAACATGTTGATTCAAGTGCTGATTAGGTGTTGTTATGTTTGGACAGAGATATGCAAGCTTCTCTGTTTCCAGTCTTTGTACTTAGCTGGGAAAGAAAAAGAAAAAGCATACAGACTTTTTTCCCAAGTTTTTATTTCTAAAAAGTAAGGTAGATTAAATTTAATTCATTACTCCTGCTCAGATATAGATGTAACCAAGAAAGCAATGGCAGGGAGGTAACTGGTATCAGCTGTTTCACAGCCATCAGTACGTTTCAGTGTGTTGATGTAATACTCTGAATGTTTTCTTGGTTATTTTTGCTGCTGTTGTTTTTGAACAGTATATAAATATTTCCATTATTTTCATTCATATCCATTTATATTTATATGCATTGTGATCATTGCATCCTCCTCTGCTTAGCCAAATCATGGTTGCAGGGGTCCATCCCAGCTGTGACACGGTTGGAGGCAGGATGGCAGGAGGCCAATCATCAGTTACCTTAATACCTAAACCCACACATTTTTGAACCTGTGGGAGAAGCTGGAGAACCTTCACTGACATGCGAAGTCCATATATAAACCCTAATTTAAACCCAGTACCTTGATTTTGGTGAGGCAACATTGCTAATCACTCCAACACACTGCCACCTGGATATGTCTCCCTTGTATTATTTAACAGCATCAGATATCATGAATTATAAAAATGACAGAGAATGAATCATCACACAGTTAAACAGTGTTTTAATTACTCGATTTACTTGTACAGCCTCAGGTTAAAAACAAAAAAACCCACCTGAAAGATGACAATCCAGGCAAAGGCAATGTTGTCAAAGTTGATGGCTCCTTTGTGGGGGTTGCTGTACCCAGTATGACACCTGGTGTAGTACTGGTTCCAGTTCACACAGAGCCCTGCTACACTGACGCTGCCGTTGGCCAGGGGCTCGGGGCTCAGACCGATAGACTGGCGATACAGGATGTCATCTTTGTCCAGGCAGCATGTCTTGCCTCCTTCTCGGCGGGCCGGCACATCGGAGCAAGACATGATGCCATTGTCAACAGGAAGGGAGCAGATAAAAGGACGCTCGTCATCCTCATCAGCCATGTAGTAAGGCCGAGGGAGACTGACTCCGCTACTGCTGGAAGAGTCCAGGAAGGAGACGATGATTACAACAGTATCCTAAAAACAAAACATTTCCTTGTACAACGTAATGTTAAAAATGATAAATACACTTTGAAATGGGTCAAAAAAAGAGGGAAAAGGAAAAAACTGAAGAAAAGATACAGATGAAAGACAATCTGAAATCAGTCTTAAATATTTATGAATTGAATGGTGAAAAAATCTGCTTGTCAGAGTCAAAGACATGCAGTTTTAAACATCCAGTCATAGTAAAATCAGCATAAAATGTGTGTATTATAGACAGGAATAGTGTATTTCATCAACAAAGTCTCACATTTAAACCAGGCAGAACAGAAGTCATATTATATGGGTGAAAGAGAATTTCACCCATATACCATACCATTTCGAGGTATTTTTTTAATGAAGATATCTAATAAATGATCAGATAAGAAGAAAACAAAATCATCTCTAAACTTGCCATTCTCATCCATCTGTTTCTTTACAAGTATAGTGGCATGCAAAGAGATGCACACGAGCCTAGATCAAAGCTTCATGTGTAATAGTGCATTTTAAGTTTGTTATATGAGTGCTCACAAGTGGAGAGATGAGTGGATGAAAGGACAGAGATAGAGAGAGAAGATTATGTGTGTAACAGTAAAATTGAAAGAAATACACCACAAGCAGACGCACGCACACAGACACAGAGGCAGGGTGGTAGTGATGGAGACATTTTAACCCTGACACATCTAGCTGACAGTCTGCGGTCTGACTCTGTTTGACAGCCGTTGTCTGTCCGCGGCGCACCGTTTCCGTGTGACGAACATTTTTCTTGATGTAAGATTGATCATGTACTGGCTACAAAGGCAGCCCGAGAACAAGCCGTCAGACTCGCTGTTCAGTCCAGCAATCTGCGTGTTTCTCACACTGAATGTGAAATTTCCCTTTTGGATTTTTTCTTTTTGTGTTTTGCAAACTACAGAAACACAAAAATATTGGAGGCTTTAAAGTCTTCTATGCAAACAGAATTTTAACAATGTGTTCAAAGCCTGACTCAAACCTGTTAAAAACATTTCACAGCAGTGTGATTTATAGTGCTTTTTGCTGAAAAAAATATTTTGACTGACAAGTTTATTTTGTGTCACCTTCTAAAGCGTGACTTTTAAAGTGTTAAAATCAATTTTTGTCAAGGAGTATGATGGGATTTTATAATGTAGTGCAAATACTTTTTTTTTAAATAGAAGAAACCGAATAGTGGAGAGTTTACACATACGTAAGAAGCGAGAGATTGCTGGTTTGATGTCAGGAGGAAGTACAAATCCCCCGCTGGTTGCATCAGGAAGGGCATCAGGCTTAAAAAGCTAGCAAATCAAAACTGTGGAGCAACCTACTGCGGCAACCCCTTGTGAAGGGAGCAGCTGAAAGTACCTTTTAAAAGGAAGAATCTAAAATCACCATTGTCTAGACATAAAAAATATGCACTAGTTTCATCACTGTATTATTGTATCCCGTTGAACGTTTGTGTGGAACTGTGTCCTTGACTTTGATCATTAAAATCGAATCAGTTTTGTTTTGACTCCAAGTGCAAAATTTTAAGAAATTCTTTCAAAGAGTTCCTGATTTAGCGAGACAGCCAGACAGGCAAAAAACAAAATGCGCCGTCATAGACGTGAAAAAAGTTTTTGGGCTACAATGTAGCTTGCCATCGCCAGTGTGTGAATGTGTGTGTGACTGGGTGAATGACTGAATGTAGTGTGAAGTGCTTTGGGGTCCTTAGGGACTAGAAAAGCGCTATACAAATGCAGGCCATTTACCATTTACCAAACATTTATCTCAGCCAGCTCAAGGACTATGTGACCAGTTTTATTTATAAAGCAAACCCAGGGTTCACAAAGTTCACAAAGAGATTACAGATTTAAAAACAAGTACAAGAACTTTAAAAAAGCACAGTAATCAGATTACAATTTTGAGTACCACAGTCGCATTTATCACATTACAGTTTCAATTATGCCATTCATTGCATTACTAAGGATTCTTTCAAGCTTGCATTAAACGCGCCTCTTGCTATGATCAGCAAACTTTACTTCAAACATCTCTTCACGCTAACACAGAGTAAGTAGGGTTCTGTGAGGTCTTATAACCTGAGTGTTATTTATATGTCTATGTTACAGAGTAATGCAAAAGTAAACTAATGGCTAGTGTAACATATTACTTTCTTCTGGGAGTAATATATTAATATTTGTTTGACCTCAATACTCTTAATAACTCTGAGTGATATGAAGGAAAGATACAAAGTACTAGACAGTGCCTACATGTAATGTGGGGACAGCATGTTATTAGTGGTACCAAACAAAAAGTCCACAAGCAGCTACTGTCACTAATAAAAAAGGACCTAACCAGACCAAACTGTGGCCATGTTTCGACCACCTTTCATGTGCTAAACATGTTATTCACGATCTAGCCTGCAAACTGACATCAGCAGCACATTTTTTCCTCAGTTAATGTCATGGTCCCCGTGCCTGCTCGGCTGGCCCTGTGTGGCTACATGTTATGTTTTGTCTTTTCTCTCTCTCCTCTCTCTCTGCTCGCTGCCTGGGCGGAGCTCATTGTGAGCTCCCGGCCTCCACCACCTGTAGGCAATCACCTGTGGCTCCTCACCTTGTTTGCTCCCGCTACTTAAGGCAGTGACTGAGAGCACCTCGCCGCTGGACTATTGAATAACGCTCGTCAGTGCTACTTTAGCCTCAGCCAGTTTTGAGCTCTGTCCGTGAAAGTTCCGTGCTAACTCTTGTTCTCTGTATGCAGATTTCTCGTGCTTGGTTTGGAGACTCTGGACACTTTTCCCGACCCCTCTCTGCACCCCTGGGAACCCTGGCCCCCTTCTCCTTCACCTGTATATAGTGCACCTGGAGTGTGTAAATAAACCTGTTTTTCTGAGATTTCAGTCTGCGCCGAGTCCTCCCTGCTCCTCCGTGACAGTTAATTCTAATTTGGTAGCTCGTCCAGCAGGGTGCATGACAAGATGAAGAAAATGCAGACAAGAAGACGTTAGATAAGCAGACTTTAAAAGAAAAGCTAATGCGGTCTGGCGCTGGTGTTATGCAGCAGGCTGCTGTCTGGTTCAGCGTGACCGTCTGCTCTGCCTGTTATAGAACGCTGATGCTACTTCTCAATTTATGACTTGATTAGCTGCATCCAAGAAAAAGTCTGTGTTTAATGAAACCAAGAAAATGTAAGACACACGATACAAAAGCAGTTGACAAAGGAGTAAAGCTGAAATGATGAAAAGAGAAGACAATAAACCAAACACGAGGAGGAAGAGAGTAAATGTGATCGTTTTGGCAATATTAGGAAAATGAAAAGATAGAGGCTGAAAAAAAGAGCGAAGCTGTGTGTGATTTTATTTCAGTGTGAGGTAGGGTTGCTATTTAGAAGGCAGACCAGAGTAGGGCTGGGCCATATTATACCGTTCACGGTAATACCGGTATAATGTTAGGCAACGATAGGAAAATGAAATATCGCGATAGAATGGGAGTAAAACGCGCATGCGCAGTGCCTTTGTTTTCATACGCACATGGCCGATTGTTGAGTGAAACAGATGAACCAGAATTGGTTTGTAAAAATGGTGCAACTTCCTTGATGTGGAACTGGTTTGGTGTTTGTCCGTCAGATACACAACAAAGCACATTTTTTTGCAGAACATGCAAGCGGCCGTTGTTATTGTCGTATTTGTCGGACTAAGATGCTCTTAAATCTGGGAGTAATCTGGGTCCTAAACTCCGTATGCTTCAGGTCAAACAACACTGCAGCATCACTTAGAGTTAAAAACTGTCTAAATTCTTTCATCTTTAATAAAACGATCAGCATTGCTGCTTTACCAGGTGTAACTATAAAGTTTAACTTCCAGGCATCCATGAAAACAAAAGTTATTACATTTAACGGAGTTAGAAGTTAGCAGGAAGCTAGCGGAAGTTAGCTCGCTAGTTTCGCTAGTTACCTAAGCATGATATTGCATGTTCTGACTGAGAGATTTCTGAAAAAAATCAAACGTACAGCTCTGCAACCACTTGCAACATAAATGAAGACAGGAAACTAAACAGCAGTGACGTTTGTAGGGTTACTGAAGTTGGGCTAGCTGGTATATAATGATGTGCTACGTGATCGCTAGCGACACAGCTATGTTAGCATAACATAAACAGTGAAGCTGGAGGACGAACACTAACACTTTTCCACTTATAAAAGTTAACGTGAAGGTTCTTCATGGTTAGAGACAAATGCAATCGCATGGCAGGATGCTGTAAACGGACCAAACTTCAGTCAGGAGAACAACTGAGATAATCCATCCACAATATGAGGTTAGTCATTAATAGACTGCAACAACATGGGAATAGAGCAGCTGCCAGAGAATTCAACATTAATGAATCAATGGTACAGAAGTGGAGGAAGCAAGAAGAATGAGTTTAATAAAGTTTGATTTATCTGACTGCTTTGTTTCGCTTAATGTGCCTTATAATCCTGTGCACCTTATGGTCCGAAAAATGCGTACTGCACACTGCAGTTTAATGTTGCAAAGCACCTCTTTTTAACTTCAGTGGATATTATACATGGTTATGCTCAGGATATGTCAGCCCATTTCTACTGGAAATGCCTTTTGGTTAAACTTTCAGCAAGGAATTTGCATTTGCACTGTTACATTTTTATAAAGCTTTAATGTACATAAAAACCAGCTTCTTGTTTAAGTGAAAATAAATGGAAGGTTGTCTTTTTGCGCTAGTAATGTTGTGGAGTTGTATTTTGTCTCACATCAATTATATCGTCGGTTATATCGTTATCGCAAATTTTCAAATATATATCGTGATAAATATTTTTGGCCATATCGCCCTGCTCTAGACCAGAGAACGACATACTGGTTAGCATTTACAATTGACCTGGTATTTATGATGACTCAATAGAAGCAGCATAGTAACTACTCTCTGTCTAACACACTCTGTGTATTTGTAGGTCTTTGTATTGCTTCCACTGACTCTGTCCCTGCGTACTGCAGGCTCAAAAGAAGCTATTAACAAGCCAAAAAACATGATCCATATATCCAGCATAACACTGGATATTTTTGACCAGGTTTCGTCCATGTGCACTGATTCTAGTTGAAACAGGTATTTTTAACCCAAATGTCTGAAGCTAAGACAGTAGCTCTGGTAGGTATTAACCACGTATGCCCTTCCACTGAACTTTGTAAGTGTGTTTTAAGCTAAACTTTGTTTCAGTTAAGCTTCGGTTTACTGTAGAGTCTCTGGTTTACCAGCAGAGGTTCATAAAATTCTGTTAGCATGCTCCTAAGCAAATATCAGATCATCAGTAGATATTTGCCACCTCATATTGTCTTGGATAATAACCCAATAAATCTGTACCTAATATAGTGTTACCAAGATATACTTATACCATGCATTTACACATCGTAGCACAGGAATGATAAAGCTGTCTATCAGAACGATTGATTTGTCAGTGGACAGCAAATATTGTGTCATTTCTGCTGAATTCCCTGTTATGCTGTGTGCTCCTCGCATAACTTAAAATTTTCAGTTTATTTAACTAAGAAAATGCATGCTAGATATCTAAATGTACAAAAGAGGCAGCTTTATCTCACTCAAAAATATTACTTCCCTCATCCCCAACTGGTCAGAGGATGGCTGCCCCTCCCTGAGTCTGGAGGTTTCTTCCTATTAAAAGGAATATGTCTCTGTGAAGGTTCTCAGTCATCCAGGTCATCGTAGTCAAAGGAGCTTGCAAAGAAAAGCATCTGGACTTCTTTCAGTTACTTGAAGACGTTTCACCTCTCATCCGAGAAGCTTCTTCAGTTCTAAGGTCAAATGGTGGAGAGTCCCAGATATAAACCTAGTGGGAGTATCCCCCCACAGAGGGACAAAAGGACCCCCTGATGATCCTCTAATCGCCTGAGCCAAGGTGTGAAACTGGGTGTGGGTCCCAGTCAGCCAGAGTTTCGGGTGAGCTCACTGTGAAACCTGGCCCCACCTTATCATGCGAATTCCTGAGATCAGATGGCCTCTGTGGGGGGAAACTCCCAATAGGTTTATATCTGGGACTCTCCACCATTTGACCTTAGAACTGAAGAAGCTTCTCGGATGAGAGGTGAAACGTCTTCAAGTAACTGAAAGAAGTCCAGATGCTTTTCTTTGCAAGCTCCTTTGACTATTAAAAGGAAATTTTTCCTTCCCAATGTTCGCAAGTCCTTCCTCAAAGGGGGTCGTTTGATTGTTGGGGCTCTCTCTGTATTATTGTAGGGTCTTTATCTTACAATATACAGCATCCTGAAGCTAGTTCTATTGTGATTTGCCATTATATAAATAAAACTGATATGAAGTATCTCACTGACTCTCTCTGGACATCTCACTACAGAGACATTAGTTTTTAGGGGTATTTCCATGCTCATGTTCCTCTTAGGGATGTAAGTCTGCACAAATGAGCATGTGTTCCCAGATATACCCCTGTGTTGTTCATCCTTTTCACAGTCCTTACTGGAGGTATGAGAAGAACAAGTAAATATGAGAAAAATGTGACAGACAGCCAACCATCCACAAGTCCCAACCTCTGTGCACGACTGAGCCAACATCCGCTGACAGCAGATATCACAGCCTCGCTCATTATCAGTTTGGACATCAGCTGTGTGTTCCTGTATACCGAGGTGATTATGTTCATCACCAGAGAGTGTCAGACAGACAGCAGTCATTTCACAGCTGAAGAGATGTTGGACTCCTGACAGCAGAGGCACCAGCTAAAGCAGCTGTTTCATACCTCTTGCTCTTGTTTCTGGAAACCTGGCAGTGTGAATTACAACCGTCACACACTGTTTACATCAGCTCTCTGACAAAAAAGGGGTGGAAAAAGAGTACCTGTGCGAATGTTTTACCAAAATTGGATGACATTATTGAGATTTACTCAGGGAGATCAGGGCATCCCATGATTACATCCCCTCTCCATTTCATCTCAGAATTGGTTACTATGGTGATGACCTACCCCAAAGCCTCTCATCAGATCATTATTTTCTTTCCGGGCTTGTAAGTGCGAACCGTCGTCCAGCCCACTCTGTGCAGCCAAACTGGCCCAATCAAATGCTTGGCCTCAGATCTGGTCTCCCCAGGCATTTCCTTACCGCTAACAGAATCCCAGTTATTGTCTGAGCTCTGTGTTTGCACAGTGGTATTAGCTGTACTCTTAATCATAGACATGGTTAGGAACAAACAACACCTGTTTAGCTTTAAGCTTCTAATTCTGATTTGCTATTTCCTACCAGGGAAAATGAACTGTCATAATTTATGACTAATTAAGAAGCGCTGACTATTAAAAATCTCTTAATTTTGCTGTGAAAAATACAAGTGAGCAGATAATGAATAAAAGCCAGCTGGTATTAGGTCATTTTTTACCTTTGGGCCACTTTATTTTATCATTCTTTTCTATACAAGCGTTCCGAGACAGTATTAGTATTAGGAGATAACATTTAAATCACAAAAATATCATGACAATATAAAAAGTGAACAAAAAGGATCTAATTCATTTCAACTAATTAAGTATAATGGCAGTTCAGCTCAAGGTGTCCTGGATCTAGGAACCCAGTGTTTGTGTTTCCTGGTTTTTGCATTTCGTCTCATTTAGTGTTTTTTATTTGTGTTTTTCATCTTTAGTGTTTTGTGGTTTCTGGTCTTTAGGTTTTGTTACTGTGCCTTGTGTTCCACGTGTCACGTCCAGTCAGTTATGCTCTCATGTCTGTTCTTCCCCAGTTCCGGTGTCAAGTCTGCATCTTAATCTGTGTGTCATGTTTCCTGTTTTATTTTGGTAGTTGCTCTTCTTGTGTATAGTGTGCTCAGTTTTGCTTCCTCCCTCGTAGTACACACACCTATGGTGTCAATTTCAAACTCCTTGGTCACCGTGTTCTTGAGTTATTGCATTCAGAAAATTTTCAGAAAACTTGAACTCTGACCTTGACCTTAAAGTCAAGATCACTGAGTTTCAAACTCAGATTTTTAGTAACTGCACCTATGGTATCAATTTGAATCTTCTACGTTGCCTTGTCCACTAGTTATTGCATTGACAAGAATTTCAGAAAACATGACCTCTAACCTTGAGGTTGATGTCAGTGAAAATCAAAGTCATTCATTATTTTTAGTAACTTCACCTATGATATCAATTTGAAGCTCCTACATCGCATCACATTAATTGCCAACTTAGATCTTCACGCCTCCCACCCATCAGCTGAGGGAGTAAAAGTACAGGCAATCCTGGCAGTCTGTCACTCATCAGGAGTTTTTGGTACAGCACTTTCTTTGCAATCATTTTCACCTCGCAACCTCCAGGAATTACTACCAACCAATCATGGAATACACATTTTTCCCTAGTAACCGGTGGTTATATCATGTCCAAGGGACAACACTTGCATGACATAAGTGAAAAACCTCAATAGCAACTTAAATAAGGAATGGTTCAGAGTTCCTGGATTAAGCCTATTAAATAAATCAAAAGATAGATTTTAACTCCAATCTTTAAAGTAGACGGTGTCTGACTCCTGAAGCCAAACTGGGAGCAAGTTCCACTGGAAAGGAAGAAATCAACAACTGCTTACAAACTTAGGCACAATTAACTGATTTTAAATACACAGTACTACTTTACAGCTGATTTTAACAATATTCCAATGCATTTAAGATTAATTTTAGGCAATTCAGCCTCCAATTAAAATTCAACTTTAAAACAACACATATTAGGAATCTTGAGCCAAACACACAAAATGTTGTTACTGAGGTTCTCACAACTAGAAAAAATATGAAACTTAAAGAATATTCCTTACTAGTATTAGTAGTATCAATTTTCTAAAATAACAACAACTACCAAAAACAAAAGGCATTAAAATATACTGACAACAGCCTAGGTTACCATGTGTTGTAAGACTGCTGTTTGACCTTCACATCAGATGGACAGAACGAACTGCCCCGGTGCCCATCTCCCTCACATGTAAATGCACTCTGTACCACTCGAAAATCATTTTTCATTTTAGTTTAGTTTGTAGCAACTGAAAATAAAATAATTCATAATTATAATAAAGGTCAATTAAATGGACCAATATGGCAAGGCCATGATGATCCACTTGGTAAAATAAATCCGCTTGGCATCTTTCTTGGCCTTAAGACAACAATTCTGATGGCTAAAGATCCAAACGGGACACAAAAAAAAAGAAAAAAAAAATCATTTTTCAACATGTGATGTAGTCCAGTGACTTAAACAGAGGGTCCTGAATGTTTGGAACAAATGCTATGGCCCCACAGCCAGATGTTCTCAGATGTGGCATTAAAATGGAGAGGATGCTTGCTCCATGCATTTGCATGTCTTAAACCTAACTCTGGTCTCTTTTTAAATCTACACAAATTAAAGTGTAAAAGAAAAATCAAATCAAGTCTGCACGTGAGTCTCAAGAAATTACACTAAAAAGACACATGATTAAAATAATTTAACTATTAAACATTTTGGCATGAGAACTGTGAAATTGCTGAATTAAAGAACTTGGCATCAAGACAAGCTTTTTTAAATCACCAAACTTTTCATTTTGGGTAGAAGCTGAAGGTTGCTGACATATGAGTGACAGCTGGTGTTTCTGCTGCTCTGCACAAACACATGCATTACACAGTCCAATGCCCAGAAATACAAAAAAGCAAGTAGTACTCCATGAGCAGAGAATGAGCCTAAATCTACTACAAAGCATTTGCACTTCACACAGCAAAATCTCCAGTGTTAAATTAACACTGGAGAGTGTCTATATGGGTCCACACCTCTGAGTGTTAAATACAACACTGTTGAGTGTTAAATTAACACTTTTGACAGTGTTATATGTTTAAAAGTAACCTAGTCAGTTTTGAAGATTAACAATGGCTAACACTGAGCAGTGCTGATTTTCTAACACTGGAAAATAACTCAAAATGTTAGAAATATTCCAGTGTTAGAAAATCAGCACTGCTCGGTGTTAGCCATTGTTAATCTTCAAAACTGACTAGGTTACTTTTAAACATATAACACTGTCAAAAGTGTTAATTTAACACTCAGAGGTGTGGACCCATATAGACACTCTCCAGTGTTAATTTAACACTGGAGATTTTGCTGTGCACTAAAGCAACATGACAGAAGAGTAATTGAATTTCTGATACCGCCAACCAAAATAAACACCCCACAGCCATTGGGACACGGAACAGTACTCTTGAAAAGTATATACGAAAAATACAATAAACTGTGCAATACTATTAAACTATGCAGGTAAGATATGGCGTTATTTTTGTGCCACTATTCTGAGCGCACGTAAAATCAGTTGCAGGTGCAAGTGCTGCATTTTGAGGAGAAATTTATTTTGAGCAAAGAAAAGCTAAATCTCAGTGAACAAAATTCATTGCTGCGTGCAAAAAATGTATTTCAGTGTTTGCTATTATCCACACACACACAACAGCAGCCCCTCTCGCTCAGTTTTTGCATTTGCGCTCGCTCGCAATGTGTTGCTTGCGCTCTCAACATTTCTGCCGGTGCGTGTTCAACTCTTTCTGTACACCGTTATATTTGTGCCACAAAACCAGTTTGAAATATTACTCTGTCTGGGTCACAAAATGTGTGCTATGCATAAGTGCTCTAACGTTTTCGGAGATGCCTGTTACCTGGTGGTGTAGTTGGTGATTTCTTTGTCAGTTCAGCCTTATATATCATGTTTAACCCGAGTGACCACCCGGTCAGCTGGTGGGTAACAGGCATCTCTGAAAACTTTAGAGCACTTATGCAAATATGAGATGTCTTGATGAATCGAGCAGATATTTGAAGTTTACACAGCACCATTCTCGCATGAAAATATCTTAAAAGTTTATTTTGTGACCCAGACAGAGTAATATTTCAAACTCCGCCACTCTGTGTTCCTCCGCCACTGCCTCGTTTGAGTTTTGGACGAAATGGATTCTGGGATATTGCATTTTGTCATTTCGAGCCGATTGGAGACCAAAACAGCCAATCAGATTTTTTTTGCATCCAAGTCTGTGATTGGTTTTGTGGCACAAATATAACGGTGTACAGAAAGAGTTGAGCGCGCACAGGCAGAAATGTTGAGAGCGCAAGCAACACATTGCGAGCAAGTGCAAATGCAAAAACTGAGCGACAGGGGCTGCTATTGTGTGTGTGTGTGTGTGTGTGTGTGTGTGTGTGTGTGTGTGGATAATAGCAAACACTGAAATACATTTTTTGCACGCAGCAATGAATTTTGTTCACTGAGATTTAGCTTTTCTTTGCTCAAAATAAATTTCTCCTCAAAATGCAACACTTGCACCTGCAACTTATTTTACGTGCGCTCAGAATAGTGGCACAAAAATAACGCCGTAGTAAGAGAGGTTAACTAAGAAACAGCAAAAGGATAAAGGCACAGTCCACCTAAAGCTTAGACCTTTTCTGAAATTCAGATACAGTACTCTGTACAGCTAGGAAGTGTGTGCATGTATCAGTTCTTAGTTTTTTTATTTGTTTTCTTCTTGCACCCTTTCTAATATTCTAATATTTGTTTGAATTTTTAAAAAGTAGAGGGATGAGTATATGAATAAGGGTGCGAAGAGCAGGGGGTGATTTGTCACAACATACGCAGTCATTTTGTTTATATATTTGCAAGCAATGTATTTATAAGCTTGCTCTCCCATTCACGATTTCAGATTCATAACTTTATTGCAATTATACTGCTTCATCTCCTTTGAAATTTCTGCTGGTTAAAGGCCAAAAATTGGACTCGGTCACTCTGAAGTTCAGTTACAGTCAGTCTTTTGCTATTCACCACCTTGAATATAGTGGCTGTGATGAATATGTATGTATGTGGCTAGAGACCGGCCACATATCTATTACTCCAAAGATGGGGAAGAAGAGAAGTCGTAAGTGTTTATGTGCACTGGAGGCAAATTTGAATTCGTGCCTGCATCTTCACTCGCAAGATATGAAAGATCACAACTGTAATTTCTCACCTGAGAAAGGTCCCCTTCACCCAAGAAGTGAAAACATTAACAAAAGTGACAACGTGATATCGCTGCAATTACTTGTCAGTAGAACAAGAACAAGTCTGAACAACAGCTAACAGCAGCTAACATTATGCTGTCCCTCTGATAAACAGTTTGATTACATTCTCACATCACATGAGAATTTATTCACTAAATGTCATGCCAGCAATGCTAGCAATACTTCAAAGACAGTTTAACACCATCTAATAGCAGCGAACAGAGGCTAACACCTGCTAACAGAGGCCAACGGGAGCTAACAAGTGGTAACAGCAGCACTTACTGGCAGAAAAGTTCAAGATATCCTCAACAGCTCACCTCAGTATCACTTTCCTTTCACAGTGTTACAGCCTCCTCCAGAATAAATATATGTTGACACTCGGAATATTGACAGCTGAGGTAAACAGCTGACTTACAGCCTAGCATCACTACAGATTAATGGTGGACAGAGTTATTTGTGAGTAATGTGAGAAAATTACTGTGAGAATTAGGAATGGTAAGAACAGACTTCAGTTGACTGCAATCTACTGACATCTAGTGGTAAGATTTTAGACACTGTATCTTTAACTATATTGTACTTTAACGCTTGATTTTGAAGTGCAACTTATATGCCAAGAATTGCCGTCTTGCCCATGGCACATGTCCTAAACATTTCCTTCAGCATTTTCTAGTATGACTCAGATTTCAGTGCTCCATGACAACTGGTGTTATTTCCTCAAACAGAATACATCTTATTCAAACCAATAAGTTCAAATATGGTCTTGTTGTTTGGGATTGACTGGTACATGTCGCATTCTTGTGTGATCTCTGTTGGTCGATCGTTTCTGTGGAGGGTGAACATGATTTTGAATTTCTTCCATTTATAGACGATCTCTGTGAATTGTGGTTGTGTGTTGGAATCTAAAGTCTTTAGTAATACTTCTATAACCTTTCCTTGTCTGGTGAGTTTGAATATTACAGCATTGTGAAACCTAAAAGAGTTACGTTCAGTCACCCCTTCTCCATCTATTTCATTTTGCCAAACATGTTTAAGCTACAGTACCTGGAATTTCTCGATCCTACGTCTCTGCAGTTTATTGCAGAAACGCTGATACAATCTTGATGACTTGGCAGAAAATGGGTGAGAGAGAAGCAGTGAAGAAGAGTGTCAGCCTTTTAATTAAGTGGCAGATTTGATTATGAGGTAATGATATTTGCTTTGTGCAAATTTTAGTTTGCCATCAGCCTCATTATATTAGCACTTGAGAGACGGGGCCAGAGGGAGGCTTAATCTCACACTATGGAAATATGAGTGAATTGAATAGATGATGTAATTAATCTTCTAGAGTCACGCAGAGGGAGGGCAGGTAATGAGAGGAGAGGTGACAGACCTATTTACACATACAGAAACTGACACACGTATAAATTGCGGGTACAGTGTGTATTTTGATTCATGTGCTATTCAAGAAGTTACATCATTGACACAATTACCGTAATAAAGAAACACACACAGAGGTGACAGTGTGTAGTCGTCAGACTCACACACGCCCTGTCAGAGGGATTAATGTTCAAGAAGACAGAATGTGCATCACATGGTCTCACACTCTTTTCCACACTCAGACGGAGTAGGCGGTGACTCACAGTGTGAAGTTCTCCTCGGGGTAGCAGCGGTTTCTCAGCAGCCCTGCCCACAGCTGCACTCCTATGATGCCGAAGATGAAGAAGACGAAAAAGCAGAGGAGAAGGACGTTACCCAGCATGGGCAGTGTGTCGAGCAGCAGGTTCACCAGGATACGCATGCCTGGAGAGAGACAGACAAATACTTATGTGATGACACATCCCGCACAGCTCTATGGCTGACTTTACTTTATGATCTAAACGGAGCAATGGCGTTCCCATCCACTTGCTACGAAGCTTTATAGGAAGATTGTGTACAGGTAAAGAACAGCACACAAGAGGAAAGAGGAGGAATCATTTACTCATTTTATTTGCAGCATGAAGAGAAAAAATACCTATAAGTAATTACACACCAGCAGGAGAGCACCGAATCACAGCTGACTTATGCATATACAGTAATAAACCGACCTTAATTAGTGAACTGTTGTGAGCTGAACAGCAGTAATATTAGCACTACAAAGCATTACGAGCTTGGAAAGCATCGATGCAGTTCTGTTATTGATTTACTAGTAATGACTTTACTCTTGCCCCAAATCCCTATTTGACTTAAATAAAACAGTAAAAAAAAACACAAAAAACACAAAACAACCTTTTTGTTCACAGTCAAGAGATTATTTGTCTTCTCAAACCTTGTAAGAGTCTTTCAAAGGATTTCTTTGGACATTGGCTGCTCATTTTTAGTCCAGCCCTTGTGTCTGAGCACTTTTAGTGCAGCTCAGGGCATGAACCCAGGTTGTTTCTGTTCAGGATAGAAAACTTAGCAAAAAAGTATATACAAATTGTATCCTTAACCACCTTTGTTTTTGGCAGCTTGTTGTAAAACCACATTATTTGTTTCTTTTCAGCTGACCTGTAAAAAAATGCCAAAGATAACACACGTTGGCATAAAATAGTATTTTGTACTATCAACCAAGTAACCAACAAGGTGATTTACAAACAAAGTAAGCTGCAAACTTGCCACATGTGAGCATTGTACTGTGTCTTTAAAAAATTAAGGACACTGGACAAGTACTGTTATCTTTCTGTTACAATTAACCTCTTTTCCATTCAGTCCAACCTGCCTGCACTCCCTCCTTCACCTCTCTTGCACACTCTGTTTATTGCTTGGCTGATCCCAGGTATTTAAACTCATGCACACCTTCACCACCTCTGCTCCTTGCAGCTTTATTGTTACACCTGTCTCCCTCTCATTCACACTCATTTATTCTGTCTTGTTTCTACTGACTTTCATTCATCTTCTCTCCAGAGCATACCTCCACCTCTCCAGGCTCTCTTCCACCTGCCCCCTACTCCCACAACAAAATGTCATCTGCAAACATCATACCCACGCAGACTCCTGCCTGACTTGATATGCCAACCGGTCCATCACCAATGCAAACAAAAAGGGGCTCAGAGCCGATCCCTGATGTAATCCCACCCCTACCGTGACCTCATCTGTCACCTCATACCTCAGCTCTGTCTTGTTGTTCTTGTAAATGTCCCACCAGCCTCACATACTTCTCTGCCACTCATGTCTTCCTCGTGCAGTACCACAGCTCCAAAAACACAGTGCAGCTCCTTCTGATGGTCTCTATAGTTCTCTATTAACACTCTCAAAGTAAACATCTGTAGTGCTACGAAGCCATA
Source organism: Aulonocara stuartgranti (assembly GCF_965226115.1). Lineage (NCBI taxonomy): Eukaryota > Metazoa > Chordata > Actinopteri > Cichliformes > Cichlidae > Aulonocara > Aulonocara stuartgranti. The sequence continues at coordinate 34,789,152 of NC_138944.1, read as the reverse complement.
CTGCTGCTCACTCATCATCATCTGTCTTCTTCACCTGGTGTCAACAAACTTCAACAACTCTTTCCCTCTCAGCTTCGGTGTATGGCTCATCAGCTTTATCCCTCTGGTATCAGTATACCTCTTCTCCGTTCCTCAGGCATCCTCTCACTCTCCCAGCTTGTGTTAAACACTCTTGTCAATAAGTCGACTCCCCTCTCTCCTGGATATCTCCATGCCTCCACAGGTATGTGACTTAGGGAAATTATAAGATATCTTGCATAAGAGAGTTCATGCGATCATACCTAATATTGATATTCATGCTCGTTAGAATTACACACACCCTTACTTTAACCCAAATTTCACTAAATTACTGATCACAAAATCAAGGCGTTTGCACCATACTGTATGACTGAAGCATTTTAGGAAGCACAGCAACAGTGTGGGAAAGAAAAGGTTGGTAAGAACTAATCAAACAGTTTTTGTATTTCACTATAATGTTTCCTTCTAACAGAGGTTAAGCAATCTCCAACTTTCTAGAAAAAGATCTAATGATGCCAGCTTAAAGTGTCATTCAGTTACCAAAACCTTGTTAACTTTGTTATATTTTGAAAACTAAGCTCTTTATAAGAGGCAGCACTGCTGACTGTGATAATTCTGTGTTCTGCTTTAAAATTGGATGAGCAACATACCCTTATGCTCCACTGGAAAATGGAAGACGTGCACAAACACACAAAAATCTTTGGATCTGTATAATTAGTGCACACAGACTCCAAATCCTCGTCTCACCTATCGCTTTCCCTGTCTTAAAACATTCTCTGCCATCCCTCCCACTCTTTAGTTGGTGCAGAAATTTACACAACCATTTCTATATAACTCGTCGTATTATCATAATTAGCTAATCAATCACTAATCTCCTCACTAATTCTAATCCCACAGCCAATTACTTTGGGGCTAAACACTTGGGGAAACTAAACCATGGGTTAAATTCTATCTGTAAAATGGATTGAAGATTGATACAACATTTAACTGATTAGTCAGGGGGAAGGCCATCCATAGATCCTCTTCCAGGGATCTCATTATATAATGTAATAAAAAGGATGTCTTACTTGATGAATGCATACACTGGAGGTGTGCAGCTGTACACAAGCAGAAGACTTGGAAACTTGACCCGTGTGTTTACAGTAAAAGTGATATTTCCATTTAAAATAAAGCTGTGTTTTGAATCTGATGTATATTTTCTGTCTGACCATGAAAGAATCTTCCCTATTAGTGATGGATACAAAGTTCAATTTTTTTTTATCTTCTTGTATAAAATCTTCTTCAGAGCTGCAGGAAGTGGTAAGTCACACATGGACAATATTATTCATTTCTAATGAGAATTGAAATCCCCCTTCTGTGATTTTAGTTTTGGTGGGAATATATATATATATTAGGGGTGCAACGATATTCGTATCGATATTGAACCGTTCGATACAGTGCTTTCGGTTCGGTACGCATATGTATCGAACAATACAACATTTGTAATTTATTTTATCAACTTTTCTTCTGACGATGCTGTCTGTGTTGAGCGCTCAGTGAATCTGCGTTCGACTACTCCGCCTAGGCTGCACTGTCAAGCGCAGATCCACTGAGCGCTCAACACAGACAGCATAGTCAGAAGGAAGAGCGCAGGGCAAGCCAGCGAGACATAAGTTAAGCTCTCCTTGCAACATTCAGATCTGGCGTTTGGAATTATTTTGGTTTTCATGTGACGTATGACCCTGAAGGTAAGCGAGTCATGAACTAAAGTAAAACAGTATGTTGGATGTGCCATGCAATGCTCAATTACATGGGTGGGAACTAGTGTGTTAGCGCAGTTAGCTCGTTAACGTGTTGGCCGTCTAGCCCCACGCACGGGGCGATCGGCGGTAGCTCGTTAACGGAGATTTGCCGTGTTGTGGCGTTAAGGTCATTTCAACGAGATTAACCTGAAAGCACTAGTGGGAACACAACGAATATGACTGCACATTTACACCGACATCATCCTAGTGCAAAGACAAAAACAACAAGCATGCTACTAACTTTAGCCGAGTCATTTAGACAGCTGTTAGCACATGATTCTCCTTATGCTGCTGAGAATATAGCCCAGAAGAAGCGGATAGTATAGCTTTTATTTTGGAAAGAGACATTTCTCTGTAATAAACTCTCTTTTCCAAAGATGAGTGATTCCTCAATCAGATACAGGGCTTGCAATATCGCTAGCCCGACGTCCTGGGGCTAGCGATTTTTTCAGTCGGGCTACCAAAATCTATCTCTTCCCTGCCCGTCGGGCTATTGTAGGGAGAAAAATATATGTCAATGCTTTTGCATTCTTTCAGAAATGTAGCTGGGTAATTATGTCATTGGCATTGGTGAGCCACTGTCAATATGTGACATATTGAAATCACGTTTGAATTTGCGCTTGTTTTTTTGCTTTCACTTTGCAATCGTGCGAACTGTGTATAGAGAGCGACAGCACTGATCTGTGAGTGATGATAATTTGTGCACCAATTCCTCTGACATCGTCTTATTAATCGTTAGCTTACCAGGGCTCGCAAAATCGCTAGCCCGACGTCCCGGGGCTAGTGATATTTCCAGTCAGGCTACCAAAATCTATCTCAGCCCTGCCCGTCGGGCTATCATAGGAAGTAAAAATATATGACAATGCCTTTGCTTTCTTTCGCAAATGTAGCTGAGTAATTAGCTGAGTCCTCATCAAAGAACAGTGCTCTTTAATGAATGCAGCACATAACTTTACATCGTAGAGGTAACAGGGAGACATATCGAGTTATCAGATAGCCGTCTTAACTATATTCTAACTCTACAATTTCCCGACTGCACTTTCCTCTTATTTCACGACACCACCCTCTAGTGGTGCAATATGGTATAGTCAGACAGGACACAACATCACTCACTAGCTTACTCTTCAAACGTGGCACGTGAAATCTCCCGCAGCAGGCTTAAACGTGCTAGAGGTTGACTGCGCAGAGAATTAAAAAAAAAAATCTCTGGCATGTGTAAAGACAGATGGATTTACGCAGGTATTTTAGTTCTGCTGAGCCAAAAAAGACAGGTCAGGATGAAGAAGGGACAGGCAAAGAAAGGCCTACCACAAAGCGGAAAAGTTATGATAAATCAGATTACGAGGCAAAAAGAAAGTGCAGTTTTTTGGATTCATGGACAAAAGAATTTCTGTGGCTGGAATATGACAAGGTAAATAACATGATGTTCTGCCGGGTGTGTCGTGAGTTTCCCTCTATTGCTGAGTCGACAAGCGCCTTTGTTACTGGGACCAGTAATTTTAGGAAAGACCCCATCAGAACTCATGAGAAATCTCTGCATCACAAGAAATGCATTAGTGCTCAGTCTGCAGCATCTGTCCCAGAACAAACACCAATTGCAAAAACCATACTAAAAATAAACCAAGCACAACAAGAAGTCCTGAAAAAGCTGTTTAGAACTGCGTACTATGTTGCAAAGAGTGAACTACCACTGGCCAAATTTAGCAGTCTTTGCAAACTTCAGAAAGCAAATGGCCTAGATCTTGGTTCCACTTACCTCAATGACCATGCTTGCAGAGAGTTTATTGGAGCAATAGCACAAACTTCAAGAGACCAGATTGAAAAGGAAATTCAAGAAAGCAGGTTCTTATCCATTCTTGCAGATGGCAGTACAGACACTGGTATAATAGAACAGGAGTTGGTTCACGTCAGGTATGTGAGGGATAATGGTGACATAGCCACATACATGATCAAATGTCAGCCAGTCAAGAGTGCAAATGCTGCAGGTATTTTAGAGGCTATTGATGAAGCAGTGAACACCATGGGTATCAGAGAGGACACATGGAAAAAGAAAGTAGTGTGTGCAAATTTTGATGGTGCTGCAGTGATGATGGGTGAGAAAACAGGAGTAGCTGGGAGACTGAAACAGAGGATACCCCACATCATAACAATCCACTGTGTGGCACACAAACTAGAGCTAGCCGTGCTGGATAGCGTGAAAGGCTGTGAGTACCTGGTGAAATTTGAAGATACACTGAAAACCATCTTTAAGATGTACTACTATTCCCCAAAGAAGCGAAGAGAGCTGACAGAAATAAGTGAACTGCTAAATGAGAGGCTGGCACATTTCAGTGGGCTGAAGAGCACACGGTGGCTTCCAAGCCAGCTGAGATGTCTAAAGGCTGTGGAAAAAAATTACACTCCCACTGTTGTTCATATGGAGAACATGGCAGAAGGAAGTGATGTCAAAGCCGAGGATGCAGCCAAGGATAAGGGGGTGGTGCAGGAGATGAAGACTGAGAAATTTGTTCGCTTCCTGCATTTCATGTTGGACTACAGTACCATCTTATCCAAGTGCTCTACTGATTTTCAGCATGATAACCTAAACATCACACGAACAAATCAGTTAGTTGAGAGCACAACATCACGCTTACTCAGCCTAAAAACAAAACCAGGAGAATATCAGAAAACCTTGGACACAAAGTTCACAGCGAACCAGGATGGTAGCATTTGCTACTGTGGAACTCAGCTAACAAAAAGTCAGCGACCTGCTAGAAGAGGTGAGGGAACAGACAAAGACACCTTTGGTGCAGAGATCCAGAAGATTATTGACAACACAGTCAAGTACATGGACAACAGATTTAAAAATCTCCATGAAAAGCCTCTCTCTTGTTTCAAGGTTTTTGACCCTTCCACTCTTCCCTACCCCAGAGAAGAACTAGCAAATTATGGGGATGAAGAGGTGGATTATCTTGTCACACATTTTGCCTGTTTGCTAGATGCAGAAGAGAAAGAGAAAATTCCACAAGAATGGATGGATCTAAAAGTGTGGCTTGCAGAACGCCGGGGTCGCAAAGTAGATTGCTTGTACAGAGATCTCCTCTCTGAGAATCCAGAACATCTCTCTCATATCTTGTTGCTGGTGAAATTAATGCTGACACTTAGTCCATCGACAGCCATCTGTGAGAGAGGATTTTCTTGCATGAACCGAGTGAAGACAACACATCGTACCTCTCTACACCCTGAAACACTGAATGACTGCATGCAACTCTCCATTAATGGGGAAACAGTTGAATCTTTTTGCCCTGACAAGTCGATTCGTTTCTGGATGTTTTCTGGAAAAGGTTCAAGACACCTGGATCATAAAACCCCGACAAGAACAAAGAGCAGTGAAATGGAGGGCAATGCACAGGAAGAGAAAGCTGATGAAGGAGATGCTATGCCCTCAATGTCGAGTGGCATTTTCTCATCCGAGACTTCAGTGGAAATTTCAGATTCAGGATCTGACACAGACTAATTCATGTTCTACACAGTTCTAACAAGTTCACAGAAAATTCTGTTTAATTAGAACCAGATATTTGAGTTGATTGTAATGTTTACACAGTTGTTGTAATTTGTGTTTTAACAATTTTTTGATTGATGTTTTGTTTCCTTTACAATATTATACAATAAAAATAATCTTTTTTTATTCGGGCTACTCAAATTTATTTCGGGCTACCAAAAACTAAAGAGTGTCTGCCCGAAGGGCTACCAGGGATTTTAAAATTTTGCGAGCCCTGCTTACTATGCAAACATGACAAGTGAAATCTCCCGCAGCAAGCTTAAACATGTGAGAGGTTGATCGCGCAGAGAATCGCTGAGCTTATGTGAGTGTGTATGTAAAAGCAGCAGGATATATATTTGACTACAATGACCTGGATGACTGAGAACCTTCACAGACAGATATATATTTTAGTTCTGCTGAGCCAAATAAGACAGGTCAGGGTGAAGAAGTGACAGCCAAAGAAAAGCTTACCACAAAACGGAGAAGTTATGACAAATTAGACTATAAGGCAAAAAGAAAGTGCAGCTTTATGGTTTCATGGACAAAATAATTTCTGTGGCTGCAATATGACGAGCTAAATAACCAGGGCTGCACATAAGTGGTCCGCAGGTGCACATTCGCTGTCAAAATAAAAAACACGCACAAGGGTTAGGGTTAAATTTAAAAACTGTACTTTTGAGTTAAAATATATATTTATAATTTTAATAAATGACAAATTAAAAAGGCATGAACATTTTTTTGTATCGAAAAAATATCGAACCGTGACACCAAAGTATCGAACCGAACCGAACCGTGAATTTTGTGTATCGTTGCACCCCTAAAAAATAAATAAATAAATATATATATATATATATATATATATATATATATATATTAGTGCTGTCAATAGATTAAAAAAAATTAACTAACTAATCTCACAATTTTCTGTTATTAATTGCGATTAATCTCAATTACTTTATTAATAGCCTGGCTCCAATTACATTTTTTTATTCTTTATATTTTAAGTAATTATCGTTGTTCACCGAAGTCCAGTGGTCTCCGGTGAGAGCGACATTCCTTACTTGCACAAGCTTGCTGGACTGCTGAGCCCTCTGGTCCCCATACAAAGTGTGCAGTCTCGACACAATGGTTCCTCTCGAGGGCAGATTGTAACACTCATCTCCTGATGCAGCACGAATGACTTCTCTCAGTCCATCATCTTCTACTATGCTAACTGGTCGGCAGTTTTTAGCTATCCAAACAACCAAGGAATTGGTTACCTTTTCTCTCACATTTTTTGTTATTCGTCCACAAGCACCATACTCCTGAAGCGTAGACTGGCGAGGTCCCGTAGAGGTGGATTCAGTTGGGTGTTTTGCTCTCAGGTGATACGCCAGTGATGAACTGCTTCTGTGGTACTTGAATTCAGCGTTGCAAATTGTGCATCTTACTCTCGTTTTGTCCAACAAGCCATCAGGCAACTTCTTAAAGAGAAACTTTCCACCCAAAAGTCCGCCCTCGTCCATGCTTGCGTGTGTTAGCTAGTGTTAGCTAGATAGTAGCATGGTGTCACTTCTTCTTCTTCTTCTTCTAATCATTTCTGTCAGGCCAAACGCCAGCATAGCACACTGTTGCCCCCTCCTCCAGAGGTGCTCATGAATTTAAAGGTCTTAGATTACAGGAAATTAATAAAAAAACAAAATCAGCGTTAAATTTTTTTAATGCATTAAACATTTCGCGTTGATCTTAACAATTAACACGATAATTTTGACAGCACTAATATATATATATATATATATATATATATATATATATATATATATATATATATATATATATATATATATAAAAACACCCAGCACGCCCCTGCGGGCGGTTTATCCTTCAAGCTCGGGTCCTCTACCAGAGGCCTGGGAGCTTGAGGGTCCTGCGCAGTATCTTAGCTGTTCCCAGGACTGCGCTCTTCTGGACAGAGATCTCCGATGTTGTTCCCGGGATCTGCTGGAGCCACTCGCCTAGCTTGGGAGTCACCGCACCTAGTGCTCCGATTACCACCGTTACCTTCACCCTCCACATCCTCTCGAGCTCTTCTCTGAGCCCTTGGTATTTCTCCAGCTTCTCGTGTTCCTTCTTCCTGATATTGCTGTCATTCGGAACCGCTACATCGATCACTACGGCCGTCTTCTTCTGTTTGTCTACCACCACTATGTCCGGTTGGTTAGCCACCACCATTTTGTCCGTCTGTATCTGGAAGTCCCACAGGATCTTAGCTCGGTCATTCTCCACCACCCTTGGGGGCATCTCCCATTTTGACCTCGGGACTTCCAGGTTATACTCAGCACAGATGTTCCTGTACACTATGCCGGCCACTTGGTTATGGCGTTCCATGTATGCCTTGCCTGCTAGCATCTTGCACCCTGCTGTTATGTGCTGGATTGTCTCTGGGGCATCTTTACACAGCCTGCACCTGGGGTCTTGCCTGGTGTGATAGACCCCAGCCTCTATGGATCTTGTGCTCAGAGCTTGTTCTTGTGCTGCCATGATTAGTAATATATATATATATATATATATATATATATATATATATATTAGGGGTGCAACGATACACAAAATTCACGGTTCGATATTTTTTCGATACAAAAAAAATGTTCATGCATTTTTAATTTGTCATTTATTAAAATTATAAATATATATTTTAACTCAAAAGTACAGTTTTTAAATTTAACCCTAACCCTTGTGCGCGTTTTTTATTTTGACAGCGAATGCGCACCTGCAGACCACTTATGTGCAGCCCTGGTTATATAGCTCGTCATATTGCAGCCACAGAAATTATTTTGTCCATGAAACCATAAAGCTGCACTTTCTTTTTGCCTTATAGTCTGATATGTCATAACTTCTCCGTTTTGTGGTAAGCTTTTATTTGGCTGTCACTTCTTCACCCTGACCTGTCTTATTTGGCTCAGCAGAACTGAAATGCTTTTACACGCGCACTCACATAAGCTCAGCGATTCTCTGCGCGATCAACCTCTCACATGTTTAAGCTTGCTGCGGGAGATTTCACTTGTCATGTTTGCATAGTAAGCTAACGATTAATAAGACCATGTCAGAGGAATTGGTGCACAAATTATCATCACTCACAGATCAGTGCTGTCGCTCTCTATACACAGTTCGCACGATTGCAAAGTGAAAGCAAAAAAACAAGCGCAAATTCAAACGCGACTTCAATATGTCACATATTGACAGTGGCTCACCGATGCCAATGACATAATTACCCAGCTACATTTCTGAAAGAATGCAAAAGCATTGACATATATTTTTCCTACAATAGCCCGACGGGCAGGGAAGAGATAGATTTTGGTAGCCCGACTGAAAAAATCGCTAGCTCCGGGACATCGGGCTAGCGATATTGCAAGCCCTGTATCTGATTGAGGAATCACTCATCTTTGGAAAAGAGAGTTTATTACAGAGAAATGGCTCTTTCCAAAATAAAAGCTATACTATCCGCTTCTTCTGGGCTATATTCTCAGCAGCATAAGGAGAATCATGTGCTAACAGCTGTCTAAATGACTCGGCTAAAGTTAGTAGCATGCTTGTTGTTTTTGTCTTTGCACTAGGATGATGTCGGTGTAAATGTGCAGTCATATTCGTTGTGTTCCCACTAGTGCTTTCAGGTTAATCTCGTTGAAATGACCTTAACGCCACAACACAGCAAATCTCCGTTAACGAGCTACCGCCGATCGCCCCGTGCATGGGGCTAGACGGCCAACACGTTAACGAGCTAACTGTGCTAACACACTAGTTCCCACCCATGTAATTGAGCATTGCGTGGCACATCCAACATACTGTTTTACTTTAGTCCATGACTCGCTTACCTTCAGGGTCATACGTCACATGAAAACCAAAATAATTCCAAACGCCAGATCTGGAGAGCTTAACTTCTGTCTTGCTAGCTTGCCCTGCGCTCTTCCTTCTGACTATGCTGTCTGTGTTGAGCGCTCAGTGGATCTGCGCTCGACAGTGCAGCCTAGGCGGAGTAGTCGAACGCAGATTCACTGAGCGCTCCACACAGACAGCATCGTCAGAAGGAAAATTGATAAAATAAATTACAAATGTTGTATTGTTCGATACATATGCGTACCGAACCGAAAGCACTGTATCGAACGGTTCAATATCGATACGAATATCGTTGCACCCCTAATATATATATATCGTTAGCTTCATAGCATAATTGCCTAAGTCATTTGACTAAGTCAATGACTTAGGCACTTATGCTATGAAGCTAACGATATATATATATATATATATATATATACATATATATATATATATATATATATATATATAGAGGCTGAGTTTGGTTTTTTGATGTCAATAATTGATGATATGCGGGTACTGAATTCTTCAAAAATTCAAGCATTCTCCTCTCGACCAGACAACAAGGTGTCTGATAAGACGTTTCTTTTTTTAAAATAAAGTGTTTACTTTGGCCTTTGTAATTAATGACTTTAGCTACCCCTGAAAAATGCTATTTAAATGAAGTTACTATAAGTACATTCTAGCTGCAGTCAAACTAAAATCAGAGAACCTGATTTTCTTTGAGCAAATTGAAACAGACGCCCCATTTCAGATTGATTAAGTCTGTTTGAAGTTGCTAGAAGCTTAAAACACTGCAATATCAAATCAGGCACCCTAATGTGAATATATTAACATTTAAAACAGTTAATTAAAAGGAAAAGAGGAGAATGTGTCACATGTACAACGAGACATACAAAATAACAACAATTCTAAATTAAAATAGTGGACTTGTTCTAGTCACACAAGTTTTGACTACACTGAAGGACCAGTGTTTCCTTCATAGTTTTAATGATTTGAATCAAATAGAATGTAAATGAAAAGGGAACAACATAGAATACCCTGATGGCCGTTACCCTGGCAGCTAATACGATGTCTCCCAGAGGTGTTGAGGGTAATGTAGTAAACAGGCCCAGTCCTTTAAGCTGTGACCAGTGGGAACCCGACATGGATAATTTCCATTAGCGCCATTAAGTGACTCCTCTGTTCAGTTCTCACATCGTCCTCCGAGAGTGTCCGCTTAGTTACTATGTGCCTGAAAGTGTGTACACAAGTGCTTAGTGGCTTTGTGTTGGTTGCACTTTTGCGACATGTACTGCCTGCACAACATATGCATTTACTGGTGTGTCTGCACTCATAAAGCCAACAATGTGGAGCGAAGAGCTTTCCAGTAAATAGTCTTTATTCAAAGCACAGAACTGCATCTTTATCATCCAACAAATAAAAAGGAGTCAAATAACTGGCTTTTGGCAGCCGATGCTGGCACTGTTACAACCTGGCCTTCTCACTTGTTGGATAGTGTTGCTGTGCTTGACAAAATAACTTGGTGCTTTAATGTTAATGTTGACAATTGTGTTGCCAATACTTGAGCATTAATAGATCTATTCAATCTACTGAAAATATGCTGTGCTTTCAACATCTAGTTGTTTTTATAAAAAAGGGAACTGAAAAACATAATAAAGAGTTAGGGAAAGGCTGAAATTATGCTGGAAGCATTTATGTGTGGTAACAAAAATATTAACTTGCTGATGTTAGTTAAAGTCTATGTGTACAAAGACCACGCACATTTGTGCCAATTAGAAGAAAACGCAAAGTTCCCCTGAGGCTGATAGAAATTCCCCTTTGAAAGTAATATGAGTTCCTCCATATTGGTTGTAGCTATGAAAAGTAGTAGATCTAACATAAGGAGCTGGGAAAGAAAAACATCTGGACTTGGTGTAGGTAACAATCAGCTAAGGTTTCGGGAGAACCCACTGTGAAATCTAGCCCCACCCTATCATGTGATTTACTGAGGTCAGATGGCCCAGGATGTGAGTGGGCGTTAAGGCGTCTGGGAAGGGATCTCAACACTGGATTATAGATGGCAAACAGTTGGTGTGGTTCACAGTGGACATAGATGGCTTCTTTCACTCTTCTTTCAAATCGTCTGTCTTCTCTGTACAAAAATGTGAACACTGGTGTCCTCGAAGGAGTGACCTTTGTCTTTTAGATGAAGATGGACAGCCGGGACTTGTCCTGGTCGACGTGGCTCTTCTATGTGCCATGCGTTTATGAAGTGGCTGTTTGGTAGAGGTGTAGAGGTGATTTAGAGGTCTGAGCATTCCTTGTTACACTGTACAGCATACACTATGTTGTTAAGTTTGTGTTTGGGAGTTTTTTCTTTGGGATGAACCAGTTTTTGTCTGAAAGAAGGAAACTTAAAGAAATTCAGACACTTTTCTTTCCAGCTCCTTGGATTACAATGACCCGGGTGACTGAGAACCTTCACAGACACAGATCTATCCTTGCACATATAATCAAAAGTTAATATAAAATGTTTAGCCACAGAAAAACTAGTAATATATATTCTATCTTCTGATTTGCTGGATAGTCTGGATAGCAGCCAACTCCTAAAGTCGCCTGCTGTCCACTGACCACTTCTTGTCTTATCTAATGACAAATAGAGCTCTGAAGTCAAATGTGGATTATTAAACATTAGTTAGTTCTAAGGTCACCATTTTGACCTTAGAACTGAAGAAGCTTCTCGGATGAGAGGTGAAACATCTTCAAGCAACTTAAAGAAGTCCAGACGCTTTTCTTTGCAAGCTCCTTTGACTACGATGACCTGGATGACTGAGAACCTTCACAGACATATAATAAAAATGGAGATTTTTTCCACCTTTATAAACAGTAAAATGCAATCACATTCAAATATTTTCCCCAAAATGAAATTATTATAATTTATAAATGATTATACATTTTGACCCATCCAAACGCAGACATAAGACATGTTATTGTGCAGGTTTCAGACTGAGCTATTGGGATATTATTTACCTCCCTGTTTGCTTAATTCTACCTGCCGAAGAAATGCAGACTTTGTAGAAAACATTTTACATTATAATTTTTGAAAATGAGTGGGTTGGTAATGTTGTTTCTTCTCTTTTTCTATGTAATCACCTCCCTTTTCTCATGTTATCTTCCCCTCTCCAGGTGCCTGTCTTCCACGTCCCTTGCCTCCTTTTTATCTCTATTCTTCCAGCAACTCCCTCCATCGCTCGCACTTCCACAGCTGTATCTATCATCATAATAGCCTGCTCATCTGAGTCCCCCCACATCTCTCCTCTCATCATCCCTCTCTTCCTCTCGTCCATCTTCGACTATCCTTTATGGAGCTGGATAATCCCCTCTTCCCTCCTTCATTTATCTCTCTTGCTGCCTTTTTTGTCCTCTCCTCTCACCTGCCTGTCTTTCTTTCCTATCCTTGCTTAACCCAGATGCAGTGTTCTTATTGAAACGGTGGAGAATAAACCACAAGAAGAGCATCAATCCGATGTGAGGGGATTTATTTTTCTGACATCCTCTACATTGTATAAAGTGTCGGGTGACTTTTCTATACCGCCTCTTTTCTTTTTGTGTCCAAACTAGACATTTCACCATGAAAGAACCAATTTGCTTTTTTTTGTTTTTATTTTATTTTTATTTTGTTTTGGAGTGACAGAGAGGAAGAAGCTCAGTGAACAGAAAAGTCCCCTCTGCTCACAGAAATGTCAGATTACAGCTGCAAACATGGTTTAGACTTCAGTGACTCATCATTGTTTGTGTTCCCTGCCAACAGAGCAAAAAACGCATTCACGGGCAAATTAAGTCCACCCTGCACAAACAGACTGCTAGCCATTAAGGGATGCAATGAAAGTTCAGAACACAAACTTTGGTCAACCAAAACTTCAAGCTTGGAACTTTATGTGTCATTTTAAGACATTTAATTTGTTGGGCGGAAGTGCAAAGTTGACAACTTTTTTGAAACAACAAGTTCTTCCACATAAAAACTGTATTTTTAGTGTCAGTGACTCATAACATCCACCATGTCTATAAATCTAAAAAACTGAGATAGAACTGACAAAGACTTTGGCTGTGATTAATATTTTAAAAGGAAAACAAAAAGTAATGTGGATTGATGGATGGAAGAAAAAGTGACATGTATGAAGAAGCTTCATTGCATGACTGTGCACAGCCGGCGCAGACACCAACGTTGATTAAAAAGAAGAATCATTGTGTTCTGACACACGTCTGAGTCATTTCTGGTAGAATACAGTGTTCTCTGAGTTGACGTCTCTGTTGGAAGAACAACAGTGTTGTCAGCAGCTCCCAAAACTCTTAAAAATTGCCTGCTGGGACTGTGCTTTGGGTAAGGTTTGTTTAGGTCAGGAACAACTTGATTGTAGGTCGGGAAAAATGGTTTAGTTTATAATTTACAATTTTGCAAAGGTCAGGGACTTTCATTTTCAGGACTTCAATAATAACAATATAATTATAGTCAGGAAATCATCACACTTCAAATGGATTTTACACAATAGTTCATTTTGTTGTTAGTGAGCTAACACTAGTTATGGACTCACTAATACAGTTTCTCTGAAAACACAGAGAGTATTACTTGCAAAGGCCAACCAAGTGAGGTAGTTTGCCTTAGAGACCCACTCTCTAAGAGCGCATCCTGAAATTATTTTTCTTTCTAACTTTTCTTTGGTCCCTTTTTAGCAACCTCTATATTAGATTTATGGTTGTTTTGTTTTCTTATTTTTGATTTCCATTTCCTTTTCATTCTATTTGGAATAGCCTTATTCAGTCTTATTCTATAAGAAAAGTCAACATCCATCCATCCATCCATCTATGTCTCGGGACTAAAGTCAACATAAAATTTGGAAAATCTGGAAGATCCCCAAAGCAGGGTCATTAAAATTAAGCCATGACCTCAAACATCTTCTAATTCCAACATGGAGAGAAAGTTGTAACACACATAAATAACAGAGTAGTTGTGATAATGTTGTTCCTGCTGTGAAACGTTTTTAAAAGAGATCACAGAATCTGTTTTTTCTGTCAACGTTGACGCGTTAACTTTGATTAATCCGGCGTCACGATTGACGCAATTCAAATTTTTAACGCAGTGAAAACATCAGGAGTGCAGAATGGACAAACTTTGAACAAGCTACCCGACATGAATTGACAGGGACATTTCACGGATTTTGAGTCATTTTGTGCTTCAGATGGGTTAATTGCATTGGAAATTTTAATCGCGTTAATCGTGACAATGCATTAATCCACGTTAAAGCGTTAACATTGACAGCCTTAGATTTTTCACTGACATTTCTGTCATTTCATGTTTCAGTTTAACAAAGGTGGTTATTGTGCAATCCCAGGGTTTTCCAATGCTTCCAAAGACATGCAAGGACAAGACATACTTCTGCTTTTGGAGAAAGGGAGGTATAAATGATGGAAAAGAATAGACAGTACATGACAGGAGGCAAGAAGAGCGGAAGGAGCAGGAGGAAGGGGAATGACTGAGATCTGAGACGGGATCTCGCTCTACTGACTGAGGAGGAGGAAACTGACTGAACATTGTGATAAAGGAAGAGCTCAGAGCAGAAACATGACAGAGAGATCACAGAGAAAAGAAGATAAAAAGAAAATAATGGGATATTTAAGAACTCCTTTTACCTCAAGTGATATAGTAAGACAGACAAAAGGACAAAGAGAGAGGGAGAAGGATGGAGAAAGACATCAAACAACTATAGTCATAACTAAAAATGAGTGGCAATGACTTATTCATGTTCATGTATATTAGGTGACAAATATAGAAATCAACATACATTCTCTGTAACAAACCAAGATGGTTACACCTGCTTTTACTAAAGAAAAAAACCCCAAATTGCATGGTTTGTGTTGCAGATTTATGAGCAGTGGGAGGTTTAGCAATTACAAAGGAAGCAGAACAACATTAACTTCAAGCACCAGCATATCTGACTTAGAGAGTACTCATAGCTTCTGAAAATGATTGCCTGCTAGGCACAATTTAGACACAGAAGCAACCGGCAGCAAACTGATTACTCTCATCAAGAAGGACTAAGCAGCACTTTTGGAGTCAAAGTGACAAGGTTAGTAACTCAAAATACTTCAGTGATGTCTGGTGATTTCCTGACAGGTTGGGTTGCTGAGGACTTTGACTGGGAGGGGGATTAGCACAGCTGAGTGTGGATGAAATTACTTTTTAGGATTTTAAATAGCCATGCACACTTGGTGTCCTCGGGAATCTAATTCCATACAGGATGAAAGCACTTACAGGCAGATATTATTATGCTGTCCAATAGCTAAACAAAGATGAAACATGACCCCAACCTCCTTTTGGAATCGTCTCTTCTATTTCGTTGCTTTATGCAGTTGTCCAAATCTGTTTCAAAATGCACGAGGCATCTTCTCAAAGGTAGTACATCAAGGCCCGGCTGCGTAGACAACAGGTAAACGATCCAAATGGCACAGTTACATCCAAGACAATGAGGCATTTGGCTGGTTTGTGTTGTATATATGGGGCCACAGTTGCAGTTTTGTTGCTCTCATGTAGCTCATTTGCTCCAGAATGAAGAATGGTGTGGCACGTGTTCAGCGCTGCAGGATTTGGTGTGTGCGACGAACGCACCCACCCAGAAGCTGTGTTTTATTTAAACATTCAGGGCAGCTTTTTAGCTGGAAATCTACAGTGAATGATGAACGAACAATGAAGTGGAGGTCGCATGGCAAAACAAACTAATGAGTGATAACCGAAGAAAGAGTGGGTTTCAAATCAAAGTACAGTATGTGATAGCTTCCCTTAAGCTTTTATAAATATCTGTGCCACAAACCTTGGGGACCATGTACACCGACAGTGTTATATAGAGAGTTTTCCCTACCATCACCTTGTTGGTGCTCTTGTTGCCTTTTAGGGCAATTTAACTGATTTGTATGGCAAATGCCGTGACCTGTTGTGAAATACAGCCAATCCAACAAGTCTGTGCTCCAGTTGTGGTGACTCACATCCTAGTATCATTATTAGTCTTACAACCAAATAACAGGTACCTGCTTTAATGTGTTGAATATACACGGGTACAGTTTATGGATGCCTGCTAACCTTAGCGGATAACTTTACTCTCAAATCTAAATATAACCACTATGGCCAGCTGGAGTGGGATCCAACCATACATCTCCTTTTTCATGTCATGTCATGTTTTTTTGAAAGCTATTGACTGGTAAAAATTAATTGTTGCCCTAATCAATGTAGCTAATAAATAGTAAATAGCTTGTTCTCCCAAACATGTTCCCTGTTAAGGTATTTTTGGCTCAGTGACTCATGTTTAACACTTTCCAGCTACTGGGCAGCCTTCTTCACCAGGCAGCTGTCCATGGTGCTGAATAAGAGCCACAGATGGCAAAACATGAATGGATGTCATCCTACAATTTGTTTGTTTCAAGAGTGAAATGAGTAGTTGAAGAGAAGAGGTGTGAGAGCTTTTTGTGTAAAATAGTGATGGAGATGCAGCCATGGCTGCCTATCATGTGTTCACAGTCTATAGGACTCGACTTACTTGGCACCCTGTTAATTGCTTTGAGTGGCCGCAGCACCCTCACTGTTCTGATGGCCGTGAAGTTGACGTTCTGCAGGTCCAGAGAGTACTCAACCATCCTGGAAAATGGGGAAAAAAAGCATCCAAATTAAACACACACTAAAAATCCACACTACAACATTCCCAAAACAGCTGCAGTTCTACAGCTGCAAGACCAACCGAAAAAAAAAAAACAACCCAAAAAGTCTCTGATCCTCACAGAAAAGCAGTTTCATCTGAAATTCCAGCTAAAGTTGATTTAATGTTCTCCTCCTTTCAGGGCTTTTAATATTAAAAAAGCCTAAACAGAAGATTGTTCACATCCTCGCACAGCTAGACACCTGCTGTGCGGAGCCTAATATGAATTAATGAGCTGGAACATGTGTATCTAATAATGGAAGACATTTAAAGAAAGAACGGGGTCAGTGGAATACTGTAACATTATCTTAACTGTGTTGGAAATTACAAAACAGACATTCATTAGTTTGCAGACGAACATTAATAATAATAATGAATGTAGGAGTCTTTATACATTTTTTTAAACATGGAGAGGTTGCAGAGTCCTGCTCCAGCAGTAAAAAACAGACTTTTTTGTGTTTTTTTGACTGAGATGGAGAAAGATGTTAGGCCACGGCTGAAAACCTTCAGCATCCCTGGAAACTGGTTACACCTTTTAGCACACATAGCGAATGCATCAAAGTGCATACCGGTTGGTTGGCAGGTGTACACAAGCATGAAGTGCGCAAGATTAAACGTGCAACCACCAGAGATGAAAGCGGAGGCTGGCGAGGGAGCAAAGACTGGAGGTGGAGGGAGTAAACAGGCTTGAAGTTAAACTAGGTATGGCATAAAAGAGACAGAGAAAGGTGAAGAAAAGATCGAGAATTTTGCTATTTCACCTGGTCCTAACAAATTCATCACTTGGAAAATATATTTTTGCCTGAGGAATGGAGTGTGTGGGGGTGGGGGGCAGAGGACGGAAAGCAAGAGAAACAGCCAGAGATGGCAGGGGTGAAAAAAACGTGAGAAAGTGACGGATAGGTCAGAAACCAATGTGAGGAAAGCACCAAGGGTTGATTAAGTGCATTATAATGAAGGCAATAAAGCAAGATTGAGAGAGGAAGAAAGAGAGAGCCTGAGGGTTTTATCAAGTGTTTGAGATAATTACAACGCTGGGAACAGAGAGGCAGGGAGAAGAGAGCAATATGCATACACCTGACTGAACAGAAGGAAGCTGCTCTTTGGCTGAGAAAGGGTGGGGGTGGGGGGGTGGACTCTTATCAAGACGCAGGAGAGCGTGGTAAAAGAAACTAAGGCAAGTTTCAGGTATTTGACACAAATATTCTGCTCCTGCTAAGATATTCAAGCTCCGTGATAACATGCTCGTTTCAAGGATAAGCCAGAGAGCCTAGCAGGTGCTTTCTCAAGTGATTAAAGAGCCAGATTACATTTTTCACTTTCGACCTCTCGACCTGCACACCTGGAGGAGAGCCTTTAACGCACGACTGTGCAATAACCGGAAAACTGACGGTAGTGCAGGAATGTAGTGATGCTCCAGAGGGAGTGTCCCAGTTTGAAATGTTTGCGAGGTCTTAAAGTTGGAAAATTCAAACAAGTTTCAAACTGTAATGATCTAACCTGGATGTCAAAGTCCTGCCGGGATTAGAGAACTGTAAGCGCTGCTGATTTCTATCAAATGTCGAGCTGGGGAAAATTATCATCATAAAGCCTGGAACGTTTGACCAGGTCAGAGCTTTCAAATTGACAAACTCAGCCCACAGTAGGTCAAAGGTGAACCTAGTGAGCAAAACAGTTTGTTTTATTCTTTGCGGTCCAGCGACAAAACTTGTCTCCGGTGTCCAAACCTCTGCCCACGCTTGATTGCATCCGTTAGGTACGAATCTAACCCAGTGAGCCGTGAAATATGAATCTCTCTTGTTGCTATTATATTACCATAACCTTGGCGGGTGACAGGTGGCGGCGGAGGACTGCTTCAGCTCCCTGCACAAATCAGGCAAAAATACTCTAGTAAAACACGCTGACCATGAAAATAACGGTCAGAGTTCACAAACTACTCAGAGACAAGCGCATCTATGTGGGACCACAGGCTGGTGATCCAATTTGTCAGGGGACTTTTCCGTGGGGGGAGTGGAGCAGAATAAACACTTGATCAAATCTTTATTTCAAAATATAACGCTAACAAACATAAAAAGAAACAAATCAGTGAAAGCCATCATATCCACACGGGGAAAAAATGCTGACCATTTCATATACACGTACAGGTGTAATTATTTAACTACACCTCTTCAGAGGTATTGCTTTTTAAAATATGTCATTATATACAAGTATCAGTTTTTAACACCCTGCTTTACATGTTATAAATGATTTATGTTGTGCATTTTTTCAGACCCTCACCCCACAGATTTCTAAGCACATACTCCTTGTTGTTGTCATTTAAATCTTACCAGATCCATAAATTTCAATGTTTTTCAGCTTGGAAATAAAGAGTCTATGTGCTCCAGATGTCCAACCTTATTAACTACCTTATCTTTTTGTAATGTGTATAGTGGCTGTAGTTTGCTTTTGTGTTGCCCCATATGGCAAAACCGCAATCTTTTCCTAACCCCATCCAATTACTCCAAAAAATAAATACATGAAAAACAAAAGTTAACAGAGATTTCAAGGAAAAGCAAAAACTGAGTCTACTCCTCCTCAACAAAATACCCAAACAAAAACTGCCAAACTCATGTGCATTCGTTAAAAGTCTGGTGGATATATTCTGTTGCTGTTTATGAGAAAACAAAAAACCCTCTCACTTCTAGTAAGCATGGACGAAGGAACTACCCACTGGGAGGAGGTGGAGGCCACCTACCTGTGATCTGCATGGGACTGATAACAGCCATTCAGTGGGGGGATAAGGTCTGAACTGGGGGTTTTTGTTTTCTTTCAAGAAAATGATCAAAAATAATCGTCTGCACACTGTGGGCACATCCTAGCCTGCTGTTGTTGTTGTTGTGTGAGCGTATGGTAAGATGTACTCTAACAGTATGGCTAGCACCGAGTGGGAAAGAAGGGACAAAATGAACTGGACTTAGTGTTTCGTGTCTACAGCTGCTATTTTAATCACTGTGCTCCAGCGTGTTGATAAGGCATGAGTCTCAGTGTGTACATTGTGTGGGGTGTAGGGATGGGTACCGGTATCCGGTGCCATCATGGCACCGGTTCTGACATAAACGGTAGTAACCAGACCGAAAAGCGGCGCACATTTCGGTGCTTTATTTCAGTGCTGTTTTTTCCTGAGATGTCGTACACTTTGGATTCTAGCCAATCATTTTACCTTTCCGAGGATAGTAGGCGGGTCCAGGTACGTACGTTCTTTTAGAGCAAAGCTACAGATTAAAAACGCCCAAGGTGAAGCGGTCAAACTCTGTACTTCACAGCAAAAGATGCAAACTCAGCAGCCTGCAACAAGTGCTTTAAGATGATACTGTGCAAAGGAGGTAATTCCTCGAATCTGATGAAACACCTGGCAACACATAGCGTTTTTTTAAAAGCCGAGAAATGCATCGTATTTGATAGCTTGCTGCGAGACCTCACACCAAGCACATCTACTGCGGGTGGGTTGCCGGTTATCAGTTAGCAACATCCCCCAAAAACCCGAAGAGGAGAGTCCTGGCCCCTAGCCCCGCCAGTGTAGCAGAAATGATGACGGATGATGGTGGCAGCAGCAGCCGTTCTTTTCTGCGTGAGTAGCTTAATGTTGTTCGTGTGTAATTTACGTTGAGTAGGCTAACCACGTTATTACATTAATGCATGTAAGGTGAACTAGCAAACACCGTTGTAGTTCCATGCAGCTGTCTTCTTGTTTGATGGCAGATACTCCCTTCACCCTGGCCAAAAAGGCTAAAATGGCCAAAGAAAAAGTGGAAAACAGCTAAGGTTGATAAGCTGATATCAGATAAAACCTAAACGATACCCAACCCTAGTGGGGTGTGGGGGACATAATAGTGATCTGTCATTTTCCAGCAATTTTTTGCAGCAATTTCTGATAAGGCACACACATGTGGTTACACAAGAGAGAGAGATACAGGCAAACAATCGTACGTGTGCAACGAATGATACCCAGAGACAACAGACAATAGAAATTCACACACAGACACACACGTAAACATTATGCCTGTATACCCTAAGTTTTTCAACACTGAGCATTTGTATAGTCAGTCTGACACCCAAATAAAATCACACACACACACAGTCACACACTAAGTAGAGAAAATGCCCGGGGCAGACTCTTGGCTCTCGTAAAGCTGTGTTAAGTCATCAGACTGGGCCACACACTTCATTTGCACAATGAAACACACTCACGCATGCACACTCCTGAAGTATGTAGTTACATAAGCTGTGAATCCACATGCACTCTTACTCGTAGCACACACACACACACACACACACACAGGCACACACTGGCTGTCACTCTCTGACACACAAAACCTTTGCATACACTCACACAAGTCAAACTAAATTTAGTGTCTGTCTGTGTTTGAGTTAGGACCGCTCGCCAACCAAATAGCTTCATGAATATTTCAGTGGAGTAACTAGATTACTTTTGTTCCAAAGTGGCCTTGGATGGGGGAATGTGGATTTTTTTTAACTGAATCTTAAACATATTTCTTATTCCATTTTTCTGTGTTTTTTTGGTGTCTCTCTTCTCTTCAGAAACTTGCTCTGTCTCTGCTGTTTAAGTTAGCATTGGGGAATACTCTCTCAGGAGGCATCAGAGTGGAACAGTGGGAGTGATTTTCTTCAGGCTTTCCCTCTCGGTTGGAGGGGAAGTGTGAATATTGGAGATAATTTAAGAAGCACACGTTAGAACGCTACACAGCAATCAAGGATGATTTTAGGGTAATTTTGTGGTGTTAAGTAACAAGTCTTTAAAAACAGGACTGACCGTAACAACAGTACAGAGTTCATTCATCATGTTACAGAGTCCCAAGATATGAAACCTAAAAGGGTCAGGGTTTCTCCACTCAATACTTCTGTATATTGTTATCTACTATATTTAATTGCATAGTATTTGGATTTTAACAGCTTAGTTTTGTGTTTCACGTCAAATAAGACAAGTTGTACACTTGGGTGTTCTGACAGGACAAGTAAGCCAACACATGCTTGCTAAGTGAAATTTAAGCATTCTGTTCTTTGAGAGCATTTTGTCAAGCATTGCTTGTCTGTATGCATCTTGTAAGTGCCAATCTTTTGGGTTAGCTATTGTGTCTCAAAGCTAACTCACATGAATTGAATCCGATGAGCCAAGGTGTGAAAAAAGCTCTTAAGACTGACTGAATTCTGTATGAGTTGCTGCATTTTGTCAAAGTCTGCAATATATCGTGTACATGCAGGTAACCCTGCACGAGTCACATGTAGTATAGCAACTATGTTTCAGAGCTGTTTCCTTCATGGACATATATTACAGCACACCAGCATCAACAGCTGTTCAGCAACAGTTCTTTTTCCCCGCGTTACACTCATAAGAAACATGTATAAGCAGAACTCTATAATTAACTATAATTGGTGATTCAGGCAGTAGATAGCCTTGGACAGCAACAACGCAGCTCAACAGAAATTGTACATTTTAAGCCATTTCACTGAATGTACAATGGTCTAATAGGCAAGGATAAACTAATATGGCAATTACCGGAACATGCTAAATGTCTCATTTTATGCCAACAGTCCAGGCCAAACTCCTTCTGGGTAAGATGGCATCAATTATTAAAATGAGATTAATGGATGCAGTAGATTTTCAGTCCCAGAAGTGGTTTGCAAGTCAAAAAAGATAGATGTTCCATCGTCAGTGTGTGTGTATGTGCACTTTCTCGGTGCGCACGTTATTTTCCTTTCTCACATTCCCACAGTGTGCCATGTGGCGTCAGAGCTCTAATAAGCTACTGTTACATCTCAAGCAGAGTACAGATGCTCACGCACATGTCCGTATGTGTGTGTTATATGCTCAGACATGTGAATATCTTGTCAAAGATAAAAGCCAGCTGTCTGCTGAAGCTGTTTGCGGACACATTACCCATTTCTCACTGGTTTTTCCTTGTTTCTTCCAGTTAGACGTCTCACACGTTACATTTCGGGCAAAAACACTTAGTTGGCAAATCTAAAATTAGAAGCTAATGTCTTCGTTTAGCACAAGTTAGCATGTGTTGACTCAACCAAGTTTAACACCCTCATACACTTCAGGATACAGTTAGCTTTACATATGTTTTTGGACCATTTGTACTTCTTTTGTAGAGTTGCCTGTTAAATCGGTAGATGTTAAATTGGGCAAACAAGGTGCGACTAAAGTGTCAACCGTCAGCTTTAGTTCAACAAAAGTGTTGCATTTAGTGAGGCCTGTTCACTCACTAAATCTGGCATTAAGAGGTGGACTTGCATTTTATATTACTTTTGCAAAGCAAATGAAACCATAACAAATGCATAAAATGGATTTGTGCAAAGAAAAAACAACAACAACAACAACAACTTCACAACATGTAGTCAAGTCAAGAAAAGTCCTGAGTAGGTGATGTATCACTGTCAAGTCCTTCAATTAATAAGCACCATCAAGAATTTAAATATAGAGGGTTTAGGCAGGTAGGCAGGAGGTTCATATTAGAGTTTGTCAGAAAACACCTAGAGCCAAAAACTGTCCAAAGACTTTCAAAAAGAGTCTTTAAAAGGAATGGATCATGATCTGAAGCATAAAAGACAGCAGGGTGAAGGCAATGATATGGCATGGTCATGTACACTGACAAAAAGGGATTGGTCAACTCTTGGATTTACGTAAGAATCTTGCGTGTATTTAACATAAGTGCCCCATGCTTTAAAGTTAAGTGTAACTATATAATGTAGAAACTACATGATATGCAGAGAGGCTAGATTAAATTGTTCATATCATGTTCGAGTGAAGTAAGTCAATAACTTTCTGCGACACTGCACGGGATTTCAGTCTCACGTGCTTTGGATCGTGGTTTCAGGAAGGCATCCATCTCAGTCAAGTCGAGCAGCCGCCTCTACTTTGTTTGGTATACAGAAAAAAGTAAATTGGGTGGTTTTTACATTAAAAAAGTCTAACTTGTAATTTAAACACAATAATTTCATGTTTCTATGAACGTAGTTAAATCATGAAGAATCTGTACGAAATTCAACAACTTAATTTGTTCTTGTTGAGATGACCTGATACAATCTAGTAAGAGTGGTTAGTTGCTGAACTCATGAAATTCACAAGATCGCACGAGATTTCAAACTGCAGGAAAATCACTGGAGTTATAAGAGGCAGACAACTACCTTGAAATCATAGCTTTCCTACTTTTGTTAAGTCTGGATTGGTGGTGTGGTGGTTAGTGCTGTTGCTTCACAGTAAGAAGATTCTGAGTTCAAATCCACTGTCTGGCTAGTTTGCACTTGGTTCTCTCTGGGCGTTCTGCTTTCTTCCCACAGTTAAAAGTCATGCAGTTGTTACAGTTAGGGTTAATTGGTGATTCTAAATTACCTGTCAATGTAAGTGCAAATGGTTGTTTGTGATAGACTTGTGAGCTTTCCAGGGTGTACCCTGCCTTGTAACCTATCACTTCAGGGTTATTTCCCAGCAACCAGGATAAAGATAGGGCGACGTTAGTTGTTGTAGATCCATTCAATTTTTATGGTAACCAGACTCTAGACTTTGTTGAACATTATGTAATATGAAGACACCAAGTAGTATTGGGGTAAAAGTTATTGAATAGTGTTGAAATAAAATGACAAAATTGTGAAGGATTAAAATATTCCAAGAGCTCAACTTACTTCATCTAAACATGTTTCAATCGCGTTTTATGAACACAAAATGCACAGGTTTACTGAATATGAAAAAGTTGTGTTGAGTTTCTGCCAAAGCAAAACATTTGTGTGCAACCAATGTCCACTATTGAATCAAGTAAATCCAACATGGCCTTTTTTTCAGTGTATGGCTGCCCATGTAAGCAGGTCATTAGAGTTTATTGACGGCAGGATGCTGTCTGAAGTGTACAGACTGACACTCTCTGCTCAGATTCATCCAAATGCTGCAAAGCCGATCAGACAGCACGTCACAGTGGAAATATATAATGACCCAAAGCATGCTGCAAAAGCAGCCCACGAGTTTCTCAAGGCAAAGAAATGTTTTTTTCTTAAATCAGCCATCTGATCTCTACCGTGTAGAGCTTGCTTTTCAGTTACTGAAGAGAAAACTGAAGGCAGGGAGAGCCACAAACAAGCAACAACTGAAGGCCTGGCAGAGTATCTCAAGGAAGGAAACACAACATCGGGTGAAATCGGGTGACCTAGACTCTATTGATTACAAAAATATTCATCCAAGTATTAAAAATAATCCTTATAGGACGGGGCTGTGGCCCCCCCACACTCCCTAGCAGATCGTTACATGGAGAAACCTTTGGAATACAAGCGCGCTGATCCACACAGGTATGCACACGGGTGTTCACTGCTCGTAGACCCAAATTACACCTTTCTTGGCTGCTACTTCGAAGCACATCTGTCCTGCGTGCTGCACAACAACATTGAATATTTAGTATTTACTGCTGTTTACACTTAGCTAGATTAATGCGATGGTGTTGTGTTTAGTATGTTGCTTTGTTTTTGTTTTTTTTGTCTTTTTTGCTTGTTTTCTATTCCTCTCTCAACAGGTGATCCAGGAGATTTTTATTTCTTTTCTCCCCCCCTTTCTCACTGTCCCTCTCCCCTTCTGTTTTTCCTTTCCTTCCTCTTTCTTTCTCCCTTTCCTATCCCCCCTGAAAATAAAATATAATAAATAATAAAAACAAAGATCGACCAAATGGACCAATACGGCAATGCCACGATGATCCATTTGGCAAAGTAAATCCATTGGGTATCCTTGTTGGTCTTCAGACAACAATTCTGATGGCTAAAGAACCAAATGGGACAGGCAGGAAAAAAAAAAAATCCTTATACTTAAAATTAAGTTAATTTGTCCAATTACAATTCAACCTGTGAAAATGGAGGATTTTGTGTTGAAATCATTAGAACTGTGAAACGATTAATGCGACACTTTTGTTAAACCCCTTGGATTAAAGCTTAAGGTTTGCACCTCAGTTACATCTTGTCTGATTTAAAATCCACTGTGGTGCTGCACAGAGGCAAAACTACTGTCAATGTGCACAGAGTCATTGACCTGGTTCTGTATATTTTGCTTCTTAGTACCAGTTGACTGAAAAGCTGTGCACAGGTTTGTTCTCACTTTACACTCAACCCCACAAAGACTTGTGCAAACATGGGTCACTCGAAATGCATGAAATATATGATACTTATGGATTTAAATATGTCAGTCCAGAAGCAGTAATATGGAAGTAAAGTCAACTGTAAAGCATAAACTACAAATATATTAATGATATGCTATCAGCTCTGAACATACATATGTCTGTTTAGAGAGTTGATGCTCTGTGATACAAGATTCACACGATTCATTTACTGTACTCTTTGTGTCAAAAGCTATTGAGGATCATTAGCTCACTAATCACATGAGTCATTTCCAAATTAAACTAATTACAGTATACTGATCTGACGACACCTGTAGCACCAGCTGTGCAGTGTTAATGTGAAAGTGCCTGATTAAAATACGTATAGAGCAGTACCCCTGTTTGTACACTGAAAAGATTGCACATGTACTGAATTAGTATGTCAGGTCATATCATATGACATTATTTGATGTTAATTTGAGCTTGTGTCATTCTCTTTGTGCGCTTTTCTTAGTCTATTATATGATTGGTACAAAATAGAAGCTGCAATGTATACTTTGTGTTAAAAAAATAAATAAGAAATAGCTGCTTTTGTTTCTTAATTCTTTAAAAAAAACACTTTTATTGACTAATGGCTGCAACTAGGTAATAGTGCTAAGTAAATGAGAGCTTTGACTCTTAAGTTATAGGACCATGCTGTGGGTTTTTTCCAGTACATTCTCATTCTATGGGATATTTGGAATTCATGCTATGATATGCTGGGTCTGTGGCAACAGTGATACAGTTTTTACTCAGAGTAAGAGCATTTCGAATGAAAATTCCAACCATATTTCAAAAAAAAAAAATGTTGTGTCAATAAAAACAGAAAAAACATTTTCTTCACAACAGAACACAGAACTAAATAAAATCCTTAAACTGAGAAAATGTTCAATTCTAGGAAACAATAAAGCACGGCTCGAAAAAGATTTCCATGTTCTACTGTGAATAAAATATGGGTTTAGAAAATTCACAAAACAATCATTTTACAACATTCTGAGTAGTTTCAGGGACCAACTCTAATACTGTTGGTACCTAAAGCTAACCAAGTCATTTATGGTGTCTAAACTTTATGAACTAGTTTTTGGTGCCTGAAATCCTTTTGGGTGTTTAAGTCTCTCATTCAGCTGTTCGCCTTCACCCCTTTGGCTTTGGGGTGTCTCATCAAAGTCCCACCTAGTCCTTGATAGTTTTCAGAAGGTCAAGTTTAAAGCAAGATCATACATTATACATTACATACCTCCTTATACTAGCTATATCTTAGCGAAGCAAGCTAAAGATGCTAAATAAATGAATGTATAGTTTCTGTAACAAGTGACTGTTCACCCCATGTTTGAGTCCCACCATAGAAATACTAGTTATTTCTCTGCAGAGCATGAAGACAGATTCAGTAAAGAGGAATAGACTGTTTCACAGGTTTGGCAAAGCCTTGATTATATTATCATATGTTCATGAGCATGAACAGAGTAACTAGATTATTTTTGCTCCTCAGCAGCCTTCAATTTAGAAATAGAAACATTCTGATTACCCTGAAATCAAACTGATATCAAAGAGTGTTAATTAGAACAACCATCACCAAAGTAAAACTTTCAGTTAGCTTACCTGCATGAATACAGCAACAACAACAATAATAATAACAATCAACTGGTCTTGTTTATTGCGACAGTTCATTGGCAAAACTGTTCCTGCGTCACTTCATGTAATCCCAGACTGACTCCATGATGTGGAGATAAGGCCTCTGCGGGGGACAGGCCATCTGTCGCAGCACTTCTTGATGCTGAACAAAGTTCTTCATGACTCTAGCTCTATGTTTGGGGTCATGCTGCAGAAAGGATTTGGGATTAGACGCCTCCCTGATGATACTGTGTGGTGGAAAAGAATCTAAACATCTAAAGCTGCTCAAGCTTGCACACTGTATCGGGTAAATATAATGTAGGAAGCAAACATATTGATAATACAGATAAAAGTGATTTGAGTTTTAATGATAATCGTGAATCTCTTTCCATCGGTGTGAGCTGTATCAACACTAAAACATAAATAAATAACAGTGCACTGGCAAAATCACTCACAATGTCTCAAAAGAGACATGGCATAAAGTTTAAAGCATAGACCCATCTTCCAAACTCAACATATCCCAGTCTGGTAGATGTCTGCAATGAGTTTTATCTGATTAATGGAACCTCACAACCCAACAGCTTTTTTCTTTATACTTGCTGGTTTTTCTATTACTAAGCCACCTGACTCATGTTTGCATCAATAGAAATATCCTTGTGAGAAGAAATGAACAACAACAAAAAGCACAAATAGATGAATGAGTATCTCTCTGCAGCACTTTCACTTTGAAATTCTTTCAACAACACTGAACGCTATACCTTTGCCAGTCTTTAGATTTACTGATGGATTGTTGTACTAGAAGAATAGATGCTTGCTTCCTTGGGTGACATGATGTTCCATCACATCATAAAGTTTTTATTGTGTTTATGTAACTGTAAACCCAGGAAAAAAAAAGCTAAGTCATTTTTAAGAGAGAAAAGTTAACAGTGGACAGCTCATATTTCAGTCAAACGAGAGGGCGAACATGTGATATATATGGCATGACTATATGTATAAATATAGTCATGTCAATGCAAATAAGAATCAATTATGGCCTCCCATCTGCTGTGCTTACCAGTGTACGGTTTGCCACCTTTCAGTGTATGTCACGGGGGAGACGGCTGATGTATAATGCAAACATACGCTTGTTACACAGTTTCTAAATCTACTGCGTACAAAACAAAGCTTTACATATTTGTAATATGTGAAGTGTGAGAAACAGATGGCAAGACCAAAGAATGGGAAACTTTGTTTAGACAAGTATAATCTGACCATCGTGACACAGCTGTCACTGTAGATGGAGGCTGATGCAAGTATCTCAGGAGCTCCTTCAACTAAAACCAACCACTAAACCATACAAACAACAGCAAATATGTTGCCTAGATGTAAGTGTTATTATGTTAGACAGACATACATTTTATTGACTATATGAAATAGCTATGTTGTACAGATTCCTTTCACAGTATGGTGGTTATGAGACGTCTCTAAACTGCAACAGGTAGGAAACACAAAATCCAGCCTTGGGGCCTCACAAGCTCATTCAGCTCGGTTTGTCCACTATATGGACAAAAGTATTGTGCCACACCTCCTAATCTTTGAATTTAGGTGTTTTCATCCAATTGCATAACTGCATAAAATCAAGCACATAGCCATGCACCGTGCCAGGAAAGGGTCTACCGAATTTGACTGGTAGTATATTAGGATGCAACTCAGGTTGTGAAAATTCTTCCCCGTTAGATATTCCACCATTAACTGTTAGTGGTGCTATTGGCAAGGAACCACCACAACTCAGGAAAAGTCCAGTGTAAGTGAAGCATCAGACCACATAAAGTTATAGAAACTAATCTTCCAGTTCTACCTTAAAGACCAGACAAACTCTAAGCAGTTTGGCAGTCAGTTGGAACATAGGCTCATTAAAACTTCTGGGGCTAATGTCTTAGCAAGTGAAAGTGTGCAGCTTTTTACATCAGGAGATAATCATGCAAACATCTGTAGCTTGAGCAACAGTCACACTACTAAGCAATTAGCAAACTGATGACTTGACAGGAGCATTTCAACTAAGTTTGGAACAACAGTCAAGTAAACCTGCAAGAGCCTGAGAAACATAATGTAAATTCCTTGTTGTCATTCCTCTGATGGGTTTTAAAGAAATGCTTTTAAAGTGTAAAATGTGTAAATTTATGAACCCTGACATTTAGCTTTGATATCTCTTCTTTTTCCCTTGTCGTATCCTCAAAACACAGCATGTTTTTACCTCCTGTCATGCTTCCTTGGCTGACTGCTAGAGACAGATAGAGGACATGGGGCTGAGAGACTAAATGTATCCTGAGAGAGGAGGTACAAAGCTCAGCCTGCGTTCACCGATAACCTCTCTAACATTATCCCTAAAAACACATTATCGCAGAAGGATACGCTCACACTGAAGCATACACTTCACCTCTTACATGGGCCGCGATGGAGAAAATTACAGCTTTAGTAATCCAGTTACATTTAAAGCAGAAATCTAAACAATTTTGGTTAGAAACTCCAGCTTGATTAATGAGGGCTAGGTTGAGGAGGAGAGAAATTATTTTACACTTAAACCACACACTCAATTCCTTAACCTGTCAACTGCTAACATCAACTAAACCTGGAAAGGACCCAATCTAGCTCAGCCGAATCAGTCAATACACTCAAATCACAATCATGATCAGTCTGACATTTGTGAGGTGTGCACCCAGCTTTAGTTTTCTACAGACAAACACATTCCTCATGTGAGTGAAAAAAAGCTTTAATGCTGAACAATAGACACGAGACAGATGCCATTAAGTCAGTAAAGACAACCTTGTATAATGCCAATGCTAATGCATTCATTTGCTTTAGTGTGTATTTCTTTTATTCTCTCAAACGCTCACTGTCCACTCTGCTTTAGGCAAATGGAATAATGCAGCGTTGCAACGAATTAGGATCAGCGTCACTCATTGGAAGAAATTTTATTACTGCCACCAAGAGCCAAGCTATGTTTTATCACCAAACTTAAGATCTGAGATTTGAGTAAAAACAATGCAGGGAACCACACTTGACATGAGCAAAGCGAGAACACAGTACAACTCAACAAGGAACAAAGACGACTTGAGGCTTTAAATAGATATAGAAAGTAATTAGGTATAGATGACACACTAGAGTGGAAAGACGGAGCCGAAACTAATAAATTAACTTTTAAAGGAATTGAAACCAAACACAAGACAAAAAAGATGGAAAAAGATAACCTAATGCAAGTAACTGACAGAGTTGGGGACTTGACAAAACACAAAAGGATGCTGGGAAAGCTAGACTACAACGCAAGGGATCAAAATAGAAACACTAAACTCACATTACACAGTAGCAGAAGAACAAGAAACAAGGACACTGAACAACAAAACCTGTCAGGTATAAACTATAAAACACTATACAGCATACATGAAGAAGAAAAAGTGCCAAATAAACTCCAATAAACTCAGAATTTAACAGCAGAGAACAAAAATCTCCATGATGGCAATTGATTTATTTTATCTGGTTTCAGAGATAAATTTAGGTTTCATCTGCATAGCAATGAAAATGAAAACTACTGCCTAAGGGAAGTATGTATTCGATAATCCATGACTAACGTTTATGTGTGAAAAAGACTCCCACTCTCACAAATCTATCAGGCCACGACATCATAACCTTCACCAGTACTATTTCTGCACTGTCCTGGCTAAAACTCTTCAAATAAACCATTCCTCTAATCAGCAAGCCTAATCAGAATAAACACAATGTGCCAGATTTAGCTACTAGCTAATTTTCTTCTCCTGTCTCTCAGCAGATAGACTGAAAAATAAAATACAGTGCTCTTAATACGCAGACTTCCATCACCACTTCAGCTCTGCCAGGCCTCAAAGAATAAGGATGAATGGAAAAATGACTAAAAACCAACGCTAGCTTCATAAACTTCACTGTATTCAGCACTATTATATACAGTAATAGGTTTTAAATGTGGCATAGTAGGAGTGAAAGAAGAGGCATCACTGCATGCATGTGCACAAATCAATCTATTATCAATTTGCCCTTCAAAGCCTGCCAACTGGTTTTCACAAGTGAAGAAAGGTTTGCAAGCTTAACTTTAGACACTTTTAAGAGTCGATTTTGTGTTTGAGGAGCTTATTCTTTAGCTTTATATCAATGTACAGAACATTTCCTCATAAAAATACATCTTTTACACAAGATGATTGCCTGCAGCCTTTCACATCACTAATGGAGGCATGTAGTTGGAGCAAGGGGTTATTAAAGAGAGTTTATAAAAAGGCAACTTTTGGACTAATTTTGGCATCTACCAAATCCAAGAGCAGTCAACACACAAAAACATGCAGTTCGAACAATATTCCCTCACTAACTGTGTGCAGGGTTCAGCTCTACAGGCAAGCTAAGCTGAGCCTGGTGTGAGCCTCACACTGCTCCTAATCCCTTCCCTGCAGCTCGCCTACTGTTTGTGTTTGCAGTAAACTAGTTCCCAGGGGTGCAACATTTTATCATGTCCCCCCTCCTCCTTGTCGCTAAGCACGCTGCATGTGGTGGACGCACGACTAGGGAGTAATTGGTGATGATGGCAGTATCTCTTCCATACCATGCATGCATGAACATTGCGGGCTGATTTTTTGGATTTGAGGAAAAAAGGACTAGATCAAATATTAAAAGGAAGCTCGATGGTGGAAGCAGAATCTTCTGTAGCCTCAGGGCCAGTGACTGTAAAGCTGGAAAATCTGGAGAAACTATTTCAGTGAAACCGAATGAAAAATTGGCCCCATTCTCTGAAAGTGAAAATCAAAAAAGGAGAGGATGAATGCAGAGGAAATTAAAAAGCCACAAAAGGAAACTTTATGGCAGAAAGCTACAATTTGACTGAATTTAGCAATTTAAAGTATTAGTGAGCATGATATCTTCAATTATTTGTAAAAAAAAAAAAACTTACAATTCCTATAATAGTGTAACTAAAGTACATTAAGTAAGTAGGAAGACTGGCATGCATTAGTAATAGTAACTTTCAACGATATAAGCATGGATTCCAACACAAAGAGAATCAACTTTTTTGTTGTTTTGTACAAATCTTTTGTATTTTGGATTATTTGCTCTTTGGATTATTAATTTTTTGAGAAAGACTATTAAAAAATAAAGACGGTCACACAAAAAATAATTTGGGACCCACAGAAACACAAAAATATAATAAAGGCAGTGGGTATAGGTACAGGTTATTTAGTTTTAAACGTGAACTATTGTTTTCAAGCTGGTCTGTACTCATTGTAACATTTTGAGAAGCTTGTCAAAGTATGACTAATAGGTACAGTTACTCATAATGGAGCTGACAAACTGATGGAACCCATTTTACAAAAGTGATGTGAAGCAGAAACTTTTAACAGGACTCCATGCGGTCCTGGGAAAAACCAAGTACAGCCCATGATTCAGTAACTTGTAGAAGCACTTCCTCAGCAATAAGTTGAAATAATCCTGCCCTGTAAGACTATGTAAGCCTCTCACATCGTTATGCAAGAATTATGGCCCACTGGCGGCCATTCATTTATTCGCAGATCTCTTAAGGTCCCACCAAATCATTTTAGTCCAGCTGAGATTTGTACTTTGACTGGGTCACAGGAACCTTGATTCTTCCTTTTTTGTTTCAAACAGTTTGTTGTTTGTTTGCTGTTTCGTCACATTCGGCACCAGGGTGCATTGTGAGGCCTGAATGCTTCAGATCAGCAAAGTGCCAAGATTTCTGATCACACTTAATCACGTGCAGCTGTTAGGGGCACCTAGCTGTTATATACCTTTGTGAAAACTTCCTATTTAGTGACTGGATCTACTGAAGTTAGGACTTTTAGAGTTTTGAGTCTGCATCCTTAATTATATAGCATTGGCACCGTGTGAATACTGTAATTTAGAATGTACCACCCTGTGGACAGGAAAGTGTAATTAAGCATACTTCAATGTTCTGTGGCCAGTGGTGCCAAAAATACAGACATTCTTTATCAGAATCAGAATGCTACTTTATTAATCTTTAAGGAAATGATGTGGCTTCATTTAAGTAGAAGTGCAGATACCTGTGTTTGAAATACTCAACTAAAAGTTGAAGTGCTAATGCAGTGTCTTTACTCAAGTAAATGTTAAAAAGTACAGGCTATGAAATGTAATCTTAGTAAGAAACTAAAAAGTACTCATTGAAGTACAAGTCTATACCTACATTGTAGAGGGTTAGGATTAGACTCTGCAGTTGGGGAATCCCTACGACTAATCGTGGAGAAAAGAATCACAACTCACAATCATTTCTAATGTGACTGCTGCTCTTTGTGGATTACACAGTGAAATTCAGCAGGAAGCAGATGTTTCAGAGCTCCTTTGTTGATTGCCTCTAAACGCAGTGGTCCTAACTTACAGACAACAGCACGGTTCCAGCTAATTTAACCGGTTAGTATAAACGCTAAGTTCTTGGTTTTTGGAACAAGAACACAGACTAATGTTAATACAATCTGAGTACATAACATGTATTTTTATGAAACTTTGAAGTTGTCCTTGTAAATATTCTCTCAAGTGGATTTTGTGTTATGTCAATTTCCTTGTTTGCTTGGTTGCTTTGATGTTGTCTGAGTTTTGATTTTTCTCAATTTTGTAATAGTATGTTTTCGTAGCCCGGCCTCCAGCTTCTGATGTAATAAAACACTATTGGCTGCCTTAATCAGAGCAGACGACAAGATGCAGTAAAAAAAATAAACTGCTACTTGTCTTTCTGTGTGTATACAGAAACAAATGTCTAACTTTGTACTGTCTGAAATAATGTAAGAAAACCCATAATTAACTGATGGTAACTTGAACTGATAAAGTCAAATGTGAGCCGGAGCCTTATAACTGCTGACCTGAAAACAAAGATCTGGCTTTGCTCAATAGGAACTTTAGGTGCAAGAGCTGATGTAAGCTTAGCATAAATGGAATAGCGTAACAGCTATTAAATCTGAGCGTGTTATTAAATGGTAAACTGACTGAGCACTCAAAGGGTTTTCTACTACATGCTTCATTTACACACACACACACGTATTAATACAAGGACTGTTTCTTTATCGAAGTGCTTCCTAACCTTCATACACGCACTCACACTCATACCGGGAGCATCTTTAGCTTCAATATCTTGCCCAAGAAAACAGGGATTGAACCACCAACCTTTTAGCTAGTATACAACCACGTTTCACCTCCTGAGCTACAGCTGTTTATTAAAAGCTATCATAATTTTTTAATGTGTATCCCAGCATCAGTCACTTAGAAACCATTATGTCCCACTGTGTCAGGAGATAAGCAGATATTAATCAAATTTTGGCTTCCCATGATTAAATGAACGCAATAGACCAATAGTGACAATGCGTGCTTCATCACATCAAGTTGGTTCCTAAGTCACTGCCTGACAATGAGCATGCACTATATGTGCCAATCACAGCTGTTACCTGCACTATGCACCATGTTTGTTGCTGTAGTCTGTCCTACTAATGCTAAATTAAAAGACAGATACAGCTGAAGGTGAAGAGCTTGTCCTTCGGAATACCGTTCATTGTTTGGAGCTATCCTACCACCTGAAAGCACACTACAAACACACGTCCAAGAAAACCAACGCAATGGCTGCTAACAGGAATCACCCAACATCAGCACAGAACTCCACAAATGCGAGCCCGTGTGGCACGTCCGCATATTGATCCATCTCACAAAGATGTACTGAAATCACCAACATAATGGCCAAAGATAAGTATACACTAAATACTCTCAGTAGCAAAGGCTTCAGGAAAAATAGTCACTGGACAAAAGCCATATTATCCCCTCAAGCAATTACTTTTCCAATAGCTGTGCTGTATACAACATGACAAAGAGGGGAATAGAGAGAGATTTTATATTTTGCTTCTAAGAGACCAGGTGATCAGGCCTTCTGTGTGGAGAGATGGTTTTATTAACAGGAGTGTAGCATAATGTAGAAAGTGAAAGTAATACAGAAAATTAATTTTGAGTAAAATCTTGGTACAGTTTTTGTATTTGCCTTTATTTTTATTGTATGAGTTTCACCGACTTTAGGTGAAAAAGCAGGGCTGAAAAAATGTTTACGCACAATTCAACAAATCAACCAATAACTGAGATAAATAATCATGATCTCACTAATGTCCAAAATAATCATAATTTTCATTTTGGCCGTTATCGTATCCGTCTTTAACAACAGATGTCACTATTTGGTAGAGCTGGGCGATATATCGAGTTTTTAAAAAATATCGATATATTTTTATACGAGATATAAGATCTGACAATATCCTTTATATCGATATAGTCTATGTTACGTTATAATTATACTTGTGGAGCCGCAAGTTTGCCTCTCTTTCGTGCACTTCCGTCTCTACGCAACGTTACTCGGCCTTGCCTCTCCTTCACTGAACACAACTCCCCCTCCTCCCCCATCGCTTCACCTGCAGGAAGCGACAAGATGGACACGGCAAATCTCCGTTAACGAGTTACTGTGCATCGCCCCGTGCGTGGGGCTGGACGGCGTCAATGTGTTAGCTAGCTAACCACGCTAACGAGCTAACCACGCTAACGCCATGCAGCCCAGAGGTGCTGCACGGACTAAAATCCTTTCATTTTCTCAAAAGTTGACAGCGCGCCTAATGTATGAATTCTGGTTGTGCTTGATGGCCGCGAACCGATTTTATGCGGAACACGGCGCTCAGCAATCTGTCAAAAATGTTTTAGTACGACTTTGGTAAGCTACGGAGCTGCACCGCTTGATGGATTGTCGGAGGATTACGGCTGAGCCTCGCGGAGTGATACGTACTGTGCTTCAACGTAATATTACCCTACTGTGTATAAGGACCATAAATGGCACCTGTTAAGAGACGTGGTTGCGAAGCGGATTTCAAACTCCAGGCTGTCAGTCACGCAGTACAAGTTGGGAACAGAGCAGCTGTGAAATCTGTCTTTGTTATTGTGCTCAGCGTCTTTTAGTTTACATTTTGACTGCACAATTGTGAGCTTTTTGTTATGCACAAAAACAACATTGTTTTCTTTTATTTATGGAGCATTATTATTTAATAAATGCTCATAATTTATTTTTGAGTAAATTTTATGTACATCTGCTCTATGTTAATAAAAGTGCCTGTGTGACATCTGGGACACAGCTTTGACTAAGAACTCTCTTCTTGTTCTTACTTTATGGCTTTAAAAAAATATATCGAGATATATATCTTATATCGCCAGCCAGCTAAAAAATATCGAGATATGAATTTTGGGTCATATCGCCCAGCCCTACTATTTGGTCTCCGTCAACCATTGTTCTCTAAATATGAGCTGCACGTGCAGTGTAGACATTATGAGCTCTTTATGGCTAAATTCTAAAACCATAAAAGGTAAAGTACAGCAACATTGTATTTCCTGCTGTTGTACCATGTGCTCTGACTCTGTTCATGATACGACAGCACTGACTAGCAAATCAGCTGTTCATTACCCTTTAATAGGTGAAAAAAATAACCAAACTTAAATGTTTGGTGTGAAGAGAGGTAAAATGCAACAGCCCTTCCACAGTTCTAGACCAAATTAACTAAATGAACCAGATTTTAAAAACATCCTTAATATTTTTGAAAGAGGCGACAATGTTAACATTACAAACTGTAACTTTCAGACAGGCAGTGTCCTCGTCATGTCCTTTCAAATGCAAACATCTATTCTAAAATTGGCATTTCAGTCAGATCATATTAATAAAAAGACATTACATAATTAGAAAAACAAAACAAAACGCCCCCAACCACAACCTACTAGTGCTGTGCGACACTGCAAATTTTGGTATAAGTCTGTTACCAAGTAAATGCAGAGCCTGTATTGCCAATAGAAATACCAACATTTTTAACCTGTAAAGGCAGCTTATGTAGGAGAGAACAATGTGTCATTCGTGATTCATCATCATCAATTTGCAAATTCTGAACACAATCACAAACAAAACTTTTCAACTTCTCATGTATATTTTAAACTGGGATTTTTTTGGAGATGTAAAATATAAATGTTCCTGTCTCTAAAGCACTTTGGGTCAACTTCTGTTACTGAAATGTGCTACAGGGTATACATCCAAAAAGGTTCACCAGGGTGCAGCACATCATGAACTTAGAGGACAGACACAAAGTATCGATCCTGTCACGTTAGTATCGATCCGATACCAGTATCAGTGTTGGTATCAATACTACTGGATCGACTGGCCCACCTCTACCACCAGTGCTCCAAGAAACTGAGCAATTCACTGCGATTAAAAGAGAAACATTATAGATGGTCATAACAAGGGATTTAACTAAGCTGCAGAGAGTGGGAAATCACTACTAATGAGACAAGTGAACAAAATTATACTTGGTACACTGGAGTGGGTTAGGATTAGCATCAGGAGTCGGTAATCCCTTAGTTGCACAAAAGCTCAGTAGAGTTAACAAAAAAAGCACACACACATTTAATGGCTGACTTTGTCCAAAGAAAAATATTTCATACCTTTTTTTTTTTTTACCATTTAAAGGTATCCCTTCGAGACATCAGTAACCCTGACAGAATTTGTGGCTGGGTAATTTCAGCTCATTCAATAGGTTCCATTAAGATGATTAGCTCAGCTGAGTCGCATCATCACTGTGTTACTGCCAGTCACGTCCCAAGTGAGAGCCAGTTACTATCCACACGTTAATACCCACTGCCATGTTACATTTGTAACACCGACTTGATTGGCTACGCATCGCAGCACAGTGGATTGTGAATTGTAGAGGAAGACAAAAAAGGATGAGCCAAAAAGGGATTTGGAACCTGGCCTTTAAACAGAAGCGAAACAGAATTGACCATAATTAAATATTTGAACTTTCGAATAATTCAAACACTCTCTGTGTGAGAGCTCCAGTTTAAATGTGGAATGAAACATTTACAAGTTATATTAGCAGACCGAAGAGGAACAGTGAAAATTACTGAAAAAGAATCAGCTAATGTTTAAGTGTAGCCCTTTGGGTGTATTTAATTAGCATTACACTGACCCACAATGCATGAGTTCATACTTTCCCTTTATTATTTTTTTACATTTTATTTATTTGTTTTTGTTGTTGATGTTATAGCTGTCAAGACATGTGTTTGGGAGAAAACCCTTCAGCGCTCCCACCCGTGTGAGTCTCCTGATGTGGAAAGAGGAGTCAGATAAATGGAACAGAAGGTCCTCACCCTGCCATGACGATAAAGAAATCCAGCCTGTTCCACGTGTCCCCGAGGTAACAGCGTCGACCAAAGATCCCCAGAGCGATCATTTTTACAACCATCTCCATAGCAAAGAAGATGTAGATGAACGCATCGAAGGCCTGACAGAAAAGAAACAGAGATACGAGGTGTTAATAAGGGAAAACATAAGGAAAAACGTCATTTCTGGCTGCTTTTGGCAGCAGGAATGATGAATCATTGTTGGGATGGAAACAAAAAGATCACAGAGAGAGACGTCTGTTAAATTTAGCGTGCAAAAGTGAAACTAACTGACTTTAATCATCGTTTGAACTCACAATTATTTTTTTTTTTGCTTGTTTTTTTACGTTTCATGGAAACGGTGACCAGGAGAATCGTCATTTCTTTATAGGTTTAACACTGAAAAACGGATTACATTAAATAAATAATGCATGTGTGTGAAAAGGCCTTGCATCTCATAGACAAGCAGATGCAAATGTACACACACACACACACACATGCACGGATAAATAAATAAAACCACTTGGCAAATGCCTGTTTAGTTTTCTGTCTTCATTTATGTTGGAAGTGATAGCAGAGCTGTACATTTTAATTTTTTCAGAAATCCCTCAGTCAGAACATGGTATATCATGTTTAGGTGGAAACTAGCGAGCTAACTTCCTGCTAACTTCTAACTCTGCTAAATTTAATAGATTCTGTTTTCATGGATGTTAAACTTATTTGTTACACCTGGTGAAGCAGCAACTCTGATCATTTTATTAAAGATGAAAGAATTTAGGCAGTTTTTAACTCACAGTGTGCAGTAGGGTTGCCAACTCCCTGAAAAATAAATAAGGGACACCTCGTGGCCAGGGCTGGGCGACCCAATTGTCTTCACCCTTCCCAGTGTGGTGAATTTTCTAGCTCTTTTTTTGTGTGTGAAATTATTTTTTTAACCATTTGACTTGAATTTGATTTAAGTAGATGTGTATTCTTTGTGATATGAACACATGTGAAACAAATGATCATTTAGCCATTTATTTTTAGCTCAAAATGACAACATTAACACGATAAAACAGGTCTCCTTCTTAAACAGAAGCCTGTCATGCTTAACTTTTGAGAATATAAGTAAATCTTTCTTTAAAAGCACTCTGTCCTGCTTAACTTAAAATAATAGAAAACAATAGAAAGAAAAACATTCTTGTAACAGTGCACATTTAGTGCATTTAGTACAATTGGCTTCAGTTGAGGTATTATTTCAGCTTTTCTAATGCTAATCAGCTGCTCCTGTTTGTAAACCCACTTGCTCCCATGATTACGCATCTTAACTCATCATCATTATTCATCTATGTATTACTTTTATGTATTAGTCATCTATTTGTTGTAATCATCTATCCTTGCAGTTGTTTATTACACAAAATAAATTATATTATCACACTTCTGGCCACATAGCGCTGATATTCACTGCACATGCCCATATTAACTTTTTCCAGCCAGGTGTTTTCCTTTTCCCATTCTTCCCTTTCTCTGAGGGGAACAAACATTGCTGCTCTAATGCTGGGCTCACACTGTGCGGTTTTAGGCCCATTTTGAGCCGATTTTTGAGTGATCGGACCGATTTTGGCCTTCATCGTGCGTCGTGTAGTATACGTGGGGTAACGAGAAGTGATTAACACCTCACGACCAGCTCCCGATCATCAATCGCTCGTGAGCCGCTCACACTGCTCGCGCGCAAACACGTAAACGCCGTGAAAAAGACGGAGCAGCACGGCTGTGCAGCGTGTGATCTGGACACAAGCGACGGAGGCACAACTTGGAGAACTTTGGAAAGCTCATCCGAGCCTTTTCGATGTGGCATCACAAAATTATCATGACCACAACAACCGTGAAAACAGTTGGATTTACACTGCTGCTCAATCACAGCTGCCCGATCAATGTTTTTCATTAGCAATTTAGCAAAGTTGATGGTGGTGGTGTGTGTGTCTGTGTGAGTGTAAGACGGAGAGAGAGAGAGCGCGACAGATTTTCTGTTATAACCTTCATTTTATGGAGGCACAGGGTGAGCACTCAGGTCGCATCAGAGCATCGGGCGGTATAGTGTGAGACCCTGCATCGTGACCTACCAACTTCTAACCCCTGCGAGTCAATCGTGCAGTTTGAGCAGGAGCTGAATAACGTGACTGAAAAAAATTGCACAGTGTCTGCCCAGCTTTAGGTGTACTGTCGTCCGAGACTTGCACCGCAGTGTCTGCATTTGTTTCCCTGTTGGCCATGCTTCTTGTTGTGGTCATCTGTTGTCTTACGGTATTTTCTCCGTAAGCGACCTTTCCTCGACCAATGAGATGAGTGGTAATCTGAATTGTCATACTCGTAAGTGTGTTGTCAGCTCATTGGTCACAAAGCAGGAGAGGGGCTGGGAATTATGTTTTCAAACAAAGTGTTAATTCCATAAACATTTATAGACTACTTTTGATTCTCACTGTATTACGGGACAAAGTGCGTCCCTTATTAGCTCAATACGGGACGTGTACTTTTGTTTCTAAATACGGGACGATTCCGTATTTTAAGGGACGGTTGGCAACCCTAGTGTGCAGTGTTCGTTTGACTTTGAGACCTGAACAGACGGAGTTTAGGACCCAGATCACTCCGCGAGTCTCCTGACTACAGTAGCCGTAATGCTCCCACAATCCATCAAGCGGTGCAGCTTCTTGCTTACCAAAGTCACACTAAAACATGTTTTGACAGATGTTTGAGCGCCGTGTACCACATAAAATCGGTTCGAGGTCAGCAAGCACAACCAGAATTCATACATAAGGCGCACTGTCGTTTTTTGAGAAAATTTAAGGATCTTAAGTGCGCCTTATAGTGTGGAAAATACAGTATATCAACACTACATGTAGAAAAATTGAAGTTAAGGTTCCAACTAGATTTATTTTGACACAAATTATAAACACAGTTTTTAGATCCTCTGAGTGGCCGTAGGCCCTTTTAGGCTTTATGTCTACAATTGAATAAACTCATCTATTCATTTTGTGCTAAATGATTTATCACTTCTTCTACAATCCTCCATTAATTGGTTCCAGGTCCATAACTTTTACCATAACAGGCAGTAAAACTCAATATCAATGAATTTTGTTGTATTTTGGTTTGCTTTAGCAACAGCTCTAAAGATCCATTATACAGTACATATTTCCTCTAAATGTAACATGCCTAATGTACAAGCACAAATTTAACAG
This sequence comes from Aulonocara stuartgranti, assembly GCF_965226115.1. Classification (NCBI taxonomy): domain Eukaryota; kingdom Metazoa; phylum Chordata; class Actinopteri; order Cichliformes; family Cichlidae; genus Aulonocara; species Aulonocara stuartgranti. The sequence goes on along the minus strand of NC_138944.1, from coordinate 34,747,032 downwards.
ATTTCCTGATGAATGAGACAGACTGTTTGTCTGCACACAGTAAGACTTTTGATGATGTTGTGTGTGAAAAGCAAACTGATGGCAGCAAAGACGCTTCTTCCATGACATCATCCAAATGCCGTCAAGCTCAAATCAACAGGTTTCCTTAAAAGGTGAAGTAATGGAAAACGATTATTCTGCGCAGTAATCAGAGGTAAGCCTCACGTCGAAATCCTCACACCTCACATAGCTTTTATCAAGCATCTAATAAAAAAAGAAAAGAAAAACACACTTAAACAAATCCAAGAATTCAGCTCGTCGATGCTGTTGTGTGCAAAAAGCCTAGATTAGCTGGAGCTCCTTTCTGTTCATACTGGGGGATTAGAGACAAACTGACACGCTCAGTGTTGCCTGTAATTTGATTTTCAGAGCGACGTACTGCAAGCGACGTGATCCAAATCTGAACCATTAAGGTGGATCTTTGTTTCCTGACTTGTTTGCTGCTGAAAACATGCATCCTATTTAGTGCAGGTATGCCAGACCAGCTTACTAATGAGGAGTGGTCAGACTTTCCAACCTTGACCTTTGCTGGAAAGATGGATGTGGTGCTACCTTCGGTAATGTTTGCTAACCCAAGGGAGACTTTAGCAAATGGTGAAAAGCACTTATGTCTCGTGCCATTTCTGCAACTCTCTAAAACATCTGACTTTATTTTTTCATTCCCCTCCCCGAACCCCCAGTGTAGAAGTTTGCTATGTCACACCTCTGTCTTTCTAAATGGAGGGACAGTAACTGCGTGTGTTTATGTAAGTGTGTAAAAACTGCAGATAGTCAGATTAACAGCAACAGCATTTTGTCTCTATCCTGAGTGAAGACGACTTTGATGCTGCATGAGTAAATCCCCATTTTCCTCGTCCACACTTAAACGCAAAAACTGAGTTTTTAAAAATCTCCATTTTCAGTGATCGATAACGCCGTTTACGTGTGGATGAAAGGCCCAAACAAATAGAAAAATCTGCGTTTTCAAAAAATTCCAAAGAGAGGAGGGGTAGCTCAACACTTTTGCACAACAATGGACTTGCACTCATCCATCATCCAACAATGCCTGCTAGTGGCCACCTAAGCCTCCAAAGGTCTCTCAGCCCACATTTGTTAGAGCTTATAGATTTCGCTGCTGAGCCAGCATGGAGATCATGTTATTGAACAGTAGATTTTCTGAGAGCAGCGTATTGACTGTGGGGCTGTAGCCCACTAAATCCATGCTCATACAGAATAGGGTCTATAGATACTTGGAGGAGAAATTCTATTAGATCCAACTCAACAACCCCCCCACCCCCCCACAGACACTTGAATCAATCTACTGTGTGCGTCTACGTTTGCTGCTATGCTATATGATGTGTGCAGCGCCTCGTGTGCATTGCGTGTGATTCAGCAAGCTCTTTGCCCCGGCAGACGGAAGGCATATGCGCGCAGGCTCTAGCACAGATGTTATACCCACTCGAGCCACCTTTGACATAAGTGAGAAGAGATTCGGTGTCCTGCCAAATGATAAGTGAAGCTGCAGAGGTGCCATACATGACAGAGTCATGCTCGCTGCAGCATAAAGACCGCAAGCTAGCAGTGAGTCAGTGCAAGCAGGTACAGTGCCCAGCATGGGGGGAAGAAGAGCATGATGGGCAAATGAGGTAAGGTTGGGATAAAGCTGAGTTTGGATGTATCAGTGTGTGTTTCTATCTTCTTTTCTGCAATATGACCGTGCGATTCGAATCAAATATACAGAACATAAACCAGTCTAACTGGTCCCTTTGACTTTTAGGACCCTTTAAAGAGGTCCCTCAACACCTGTAGCTCATACATCACTTTAAAAGGAATATTTATGTTATCAGAGGGATTTTCCTGGCTCAGAATGGACCTCATGAGAGAGACTATGCATCTAAACACAACTCGTCTCCAAGCAGCAAAAGAAAAGAGTCTGTATTGCTTTACTTAACAGACGTCTATGGGATCAAACATATTTTTATCAGAACCACATGTTCATGTGTCCATAGGAAGTAGAATTCATATGAAATGATTGCATAAAAACAAAATAGCACACACACACACACACACACACACACACACACACACACACACACACACACACACACACAAGGTACTGTTAAGAGCACACATACAGTTCCCTTTGAGACTATATGGGATGTTGCTACAAGCTAGGGGTGGATTTCGTGCACGTTTGCGTTGTACCTGTAGTATCTGGCATCGGTCTGAGGAGCAGTCGATGTTCTCACAGGGCTGGTACATTCCCAGGGTAACACAGTTCAAAAGGATCACCATCATACTCACACGTTCGAACCATGTAGAGACACATCTGGTTAAGGAGAACTCCTCACAAAGGGAAAGCCAAGACTTTATGTTCCGGTGAAGGGAAAATGGGTCATTCGTACTTTAAACAAAAGAAACTCTATGAAGACACCTCATTTAAAAAATGATGAGAGAATAGAAACAAATAACAAAAGTAACCCTTTCTGCTAACTCAGTTCTCCAGCTACTAACCTCTTAACGCCAAGTGTGTCATGTACATACATGACTTTTTTTTACTTTTACATGTGTGATTCCCCCCCCCCCCCCTAAAAAAACACAAATAAATTGCAGAATAAATCTTTAACCAACAAATTGTCCAGAAAAGCCAAACATTTTTTAAAATGCCAAAAGGTTTAATAAACACTCCGTTTAAAAAAATAGATTTTTCCGGCAATCATTTCATGGTTCGGGCTTTAAATGGCTAATAGCATGTTCAGCTTCTGACTGGAAAGGAGGTATATGGTCTAAACTGAACAAGAGCTTTATTGTCAATACAACAGTTTACAGCGTAATAAAAATGCTGCTTCACCCAAGCACCCCTTGGTGTAATCATAAGAATATAAAAAACATATCTTTATGTGATTTATGATTTAAAACTAGGAATTACAAATAAATAATGTGCTAAATTTCGGTAAAATTAAGGGATAAAATGGTACTAATTACTAACTATACAATGCTATGAAATACTATAATGTTAACTGTACAATAACTGTACAATAAACAAAGACAGGACAGAAACAATACAAAATGTATAGTGCAGTAGGTATTGAATACCAGGTTCAAGTTTTTGTCAGGATATTGTAGACGAGACAGGACGAAGACGTGCAAGATGCAAAATGTGCAAATATAGTATAATTTATAATTCAGTCCATCTTCTGCTACAGAACAGCAGTCAATTCCTACCATAGTGTTTTTAGTGTTTCTTTTTTTTTAAGCAACACTCTTATATCTGCAGATTGCTTTTATATTCTATGATGGGTTCTCAGAGTCAGCATTATTTTTTATAACTGCTATGAAAACTATGGCAATAACAGAAGAAGAAGAAAATCCAATTTTAAAAACCTGCCATAGCTTTTCTTTGATTGCTCCATAAAAGTTAATCCTCACCGACACAGGAGACTGCGGTAGTATTAGAAAGTGTAATGCGCGATATCTATGACATACTCTATGAAAAATGCACTTTTCTTATTTAACTTCATCACTCTGCTGACACTCACTTATGCACCCCAAAGCCATCTAAATCATAAAGACAAATGAGATGCATCAGATGCTGCAGAGACATTTCATAGAACTGAACGGCACCATCTACTGTCTGCCAGCAAGATGCTGGAGCCCTACTGTTTCAGTGGTTTCTAATAGGAAAATCCTCTATGACGTGAGTAATCAAAATCCTGCATAGCAAATGTCAGAAAATGTGTGACGATGCTGAATATTGTGAGTGAACCAAAAACTGAACAACACTTGTTCTGAGAAAAGTTAAATGGAGCAGACTGAAGAGGAAAAATCAAACAGTATTGGCAAAGAAAGAGCAAGAGGAAGTGATTCAAAATTCATTCACCATGTGTTCGTGGAGGGAATGCAATGCTCAGCTAACAAGTATGAGAAGGACGATGTGCTGTAATAGCCCAGGAGGTCCAATCCCTCCTGGAGGCTATACAGAACAGGAAGCTGAAACACTCCCCGAGCAGCTTGACATACACAGTCAGCAGGACAGGTGCAGCTTCAGCAAGACACACAGAGAGTCTCCTGAAAACATTAACTTCTCAACACGCTCGTCTTGGCCCTGCCTGAACCTTCCCACAAGAAGATGGACCACTTTAGATATCGCAGGATGGATAAAGATAGGCTTTGAGTGGGCAAAGCACATGCATACACATAAACACAAAGACAGAGAGCCACACACAAACACCCACTTCTCCAAACACATATGAGCGGAAAGCCGCACACATATGCACGTGCAAAATAACCAACAGGTTCAAACACATAACACTCAAATCACCCGCCCACACTTTAGCACAGATTCATGTACACACACACACACTTGGGCACATTAGGTTTCACATTAAATCAAACATTAAGTCAATACGCGTCAGCTGACAGGGATCATGTAAAGAGAAATTTTCACCGCAGGGTGGCATGTTTATTATCGACATCCAACAGGCTAACAGCTGCAAAGCAGACATGACACATGGTTAAGAGGAAAGATCTGTCATAGACCATCAAATGCATGGATCAATTAACTGCATGACAGCTTTTTAAACAGTTACACAGAAAAAATGATATTTAAATAACTGTATGCAAAGTTCTGAGTATTATATGCATAGCCAGGGTTGAAAGCAACAACAGCGTAACAAATAGGCACTTAACATGTGCATGTGTCATTTTTACATTGTTAATATGGAAAAAAATAGAAACATTTGAAATTATACGTTCCAACATGATGGCAAGTATTACATGCAAACTTTGTACTGTGTCTACCAATTAGAATGGCACAGTGATAGGTTAGGTCTTTTGTGATTCAATCACTCTTTATGCACTACTTGCTTGAAAACACATAAAAAATACTTGATGATCTTCACAGTGTATGTGGATGTTTGACATTTTCTCAATTTTCATAAATCAAACACATACTCCCGTATTAACTGAAATATTTTCTTTGATCGTTTTGAAGATAATCTAATTTAATCCTTCTCTTCTTACAATTTAACAAATATAACAAATATAATGAGATTATTGTGAAAAGTCAAAGGGATTTAAAAAAACAAACTTCATCCTTTTACAATTTTCTTTCAACAATAGATTTCACATTTTTAACTGGAAATCCATCCATCCATCCTTGAAATTCCAGGTCATTGCAGGGTAAACAGAGACGGCTTGTTAAGTATTGATTTTAGAATTCTGATTACTTCTGAACATGAACTAATAATTATATCTCTGATTAATGGACCCTCTGTGTTTTCTTATTCCATTTACTTTTTTCCTTTTTCTGTATAGAGCTTTGTAACTTTTGCTGTATGATGATCAGTATGATAACAGCATCAATACGCTTAACATGTAGGCAGCGTGTGTAGGGGAGAGCAGTGTGTCAGGAGTTATGGGATGAATTATTATCAATTTTCAAATTCTGAACACATTTTAATGACCAGTAAATCACTGTGATGAGTTAACACAGCAAAACACACCTTTCAGCTTTTCCTGTGTTTTGACATCTGGAATTTAACACAACTCTGTGAGCTGCATCCTGAAGTTAGACGACAGATTAATACAGAAATAAAGTATTAATCCTATCACGATCCAATAATAATATCAGCGTTGGTATTGATGCTATTGATATTTGGATCAATATAATTGATGAGGTGTAGCAAAATCAATTGGAAATGCAGTAACGGAACAAATAATCCAGTTATATCACCATTCTACAAGCGCACGCACACGCACACATACAGAGACACACACACACACACACACTTTTACCACTTCAGCTTTTTGTGTAGCTAGCCCTTCCTAATGAGGACAGAGATATCATCCTCAGGTGTCACTGAGCCTATGTGAGAACCTCCAGGCAGTGTCTGTGAATCCACCCCCTAAAACACGAATGCCTTTCCAGGCATAGCTGGACAAAATTGCAGGTCAGCATTTCTTCTTTCCTCGCACTAAGTAATGATGACAGCTTTTGGACTAATACTATTAGGATTATCCTGGGGTCATTTTCACTCCTAAATGCATTCTTTAGTGTGTTGCTGGAGTGCCCAGCTTTCCAGTTACCTTCTAATTCACTCCGCCTATACATGAGCTGCCTTTAACAATGTGCAAGTGTCTGTCTATCTCTCGCCACTTCTGAAAAATGAGTCAATTAGTGTAGGTGCCTTGGAGGAGGCTCCATCTTTTTTTACTCTCTCACACAGACATGCACACGCACCTCACATCAACACTGGAAGGAAAATGAGGTGAAATTCAAAGCGCAAAGCTCTATTACAGACCGGGTGCTCGAAGATTAACTCTGAAATAGTTTCATAGAACTCTTTCACCTTCTGAATTTTTTAACCTTCATATTTTTTTTTGTTCTCCAGGAGTAATTGTAAAGTAGCGTCTGCTGTTTTCAGCACGGTCTGCTTCGCATTCATCCAGCGGCTGTCACTCACTAGTAGAAGCTCCTTATAACACCTTCAGTAATTCAATGCAGGTCACTAAACAGCACCATTAAAAGATCTGGAGGTACAATTACACAGCACAATTATGTGCACTGTACAGTAGGTGATTACACTAACATGCTTACCCAGTGCTTGTCAACTGACTGGCTCGAAGACAGGGATGGGCGATATATTGAATATTCTCCGTGTGGTTAAATATAACACTAATGGTTAAACAGGTTATTTAAACATATTGCAATATATATTGCGCATCGTGATATCGCAAAAACTAAAAAAAACAAACAAAAGTGAAATAGAATTTTCCTCATATGGCCCGGCCCTACTTGAAGATGCTTTCATGTTTACTGTTAAAAGGATGGAAACGTTTAAGCCTATAAATTACAGGCATCCTTGATCAGTTCATTTTGAAACACTTGCAAAATAGTCCTTCTGAGACTGAATGATTAAATCGACTGTCTTCAGCTCCTTAAACCTTTTTACATTCTTCCAGCCTCACAGAGTACATCATACAGCCAGGAGGAAACAAATCTAAGATTCTTTTAAAAGGCCAGATAAAAAAGCAGTGGCACTGGAGACCACTACCGAGAAGATTTGGATGTGCCAAAAGCATCAGCGTGACAGAGCTGGAAAGAGCTTAGAGGCTGAAAGTGTGCGGCAGCGGGGGATAAATGAATTCTTAATACCTCACTGCATGGCGTCACTCTGTCTACCCATTCCTCAGTGTCTCTCTGCCTTCTCTCTCTCTTGCTTTCCTCCCTTGTTTTTATTGTTCCCAAAGAGACACGCAGGAGGCAAACGACCTCTGGTTTCCATGGAAACCAATCGACTATCAAATGAAGTAAACTGGCACAAAAGGATGGAGAGAAACGGGGAAATAAAGAGGAGAAAGAGGTGGGTTTATGGGGAGGTTATTTCATTTTGTAACTTGGTGTCTTTAAGCTGGTTTTCTTTCATATGCTGGAAACATCACTTTCCACATAAAATGTTCTGCCTCATTAAAAAAGCTTCAATACAGAACGATTGTGCTTTAAAACAGAGGCGTGATATTTAGATTCATGGAAAAACTGACACTAAACAAGAATCTCTGGAGGTTCTGGAGGTGTGAAGTTTAAAATAGTGGATTAGTTCAACAACTTCTGAGAAACAGAGCGGCGATATAGTTACGTGACGCTGCGTGAAGGACAGTATGTTCATCATTAATATATTCACAACAATAGCACAGATCTTATTTTTGAATGTCAGAAAAGTTTGTTTTAGTCTATCTTCACATATTCCACTGTGTACTATTAAGCCCTGAACAATGCACACAACAGAGTTGCAAAAAGCTTGCTGTAACTTTAAGTCCTGTAACTAGACAGTCATGCAAAACTGTGGGAGTTCTCCTTAGCCATTTCTCACTAAAGCCAAACAGGTGCTGACAGGTTGGTAAAAGTTAATTTGTCATGAAATCCCGTCCACACAGGTCTACATTCCCGCAGATTAAGATAATCCCAGTAATAAAGACGAAGACTCCCACCAACTTCACAGGATCCCGCCCCCATGCTACAGTATGACTAATATTTAATTTCATTCGCAGCGAGAAAGTTGAGAATATTTCAGAAAAGTAAGAAGTAATTGCTTTAAATGAACTAAATTAAACTAACTTAGTTCATAATAGTTTTTTTAAGACATTTCAGAACTGTACTGTGGTGAAATAAACTCTTCAAACCATTCGATGGTATTAGAAAATGCACAACAGACGTTTTTTTTCTCTTTTTTAAATCTTTTATTCTAGATTGATATCACCTCCTGATTTTTTTTATTAAAAAAAGTCTGATATCTGCCAAGTTGTTTAGTAGCAGTGTTGGTCAAGTTACTTGAAAAAAGTAATCAGTAACTAATTACTGATTACTTCCCCCCAAAAGTAATCCCGTTACTTTACTGATTACTTATTTTCAAAAGTAATTAATTACTTAGTTACTTAGTTACTTTTTAAAAACACGATTTACAACCTGAAGAGGTGATAAAGCGATAGCTCTTTCAGCCCAATTCTACTTTTTCTACATAATCCATCATACAAAATGTAATCAAATGGAAAAGTCTCTTTTTTAACTTGTTTTATCAGTTTTAATCTTTTAACTTTATGCATCAAGCAAAAATTTAATTATATGCAACATTCTCTGACTGGAATAAATTAGTTTAACATTTAAAGCTATTTTCTACACATTCCAGCACATAAAATAAAATATTTTTTGTGTTTACACTCAGTCTTTCAAATAGATGCAAGTAAAACACAGCAGAAAATAAATAAAGTCAAAGACTCAGCGGTCCTGTTGCTCTATTTTCACCTGTAAAGCAGGACTGCGGTAGGCAGAGGTTTACCCTGGTGCAGGTGTGCTGCGGTCAGTGGAAGAATCCGCGACTTTCTCTGTGAGTTTCCCATTACGTCGTTGCGCACTCGGTGCTTGCTCGGAAGTTTAGGGGTTTTTTTCGCTGTAAAAAGAAGTTTTCTTCCCACGCACAATGGACGCTAATGTTTTTGTCACTTTTTATGGAATCAAACTCAAAGTAAGGTCAGTACTTCCACACTTTAAACGCTGCACGCTCATACTCTCTCCCACAATCGATATGTGATCCATTGTTGATCTGCAGACAGCTGTTGTCACTAACGGCGCACTCGCTTACGTCACTGTCGTGAGACATTCTCGCAAAAAAAAAAATCACGGTTTTAGTAACGCAGTAACGCAGCGTTCCTACGGGAAAGTAACGGTAATCTAATTACCGTTTTTGCAATAATAATCCCTTACTCGTTACTTGAAAAAAGTAATCAGATTACGCGTTACGCGTTACTGTAACGCAAGTAACGCGTTAACGCGTTACTGCCCATCTCTGTTTAGTAGGCTCAAAAAGGGAAATCCTGTTGCTTAAAATGCTTATGTAATGCAAACTGTGCTGCTCTCATTACATTTGGGATACAGTACAGTTCAATTCAATTTTATTTATATTAGTACACCCCCGCAAGATTTCTCAGTCTCAGTTGTTTTTTTACTTTAGAACCTCACTAATAATTGCTTGCAGTAAACCAGCAATTTCACAGGAACCGTAACTATTCTCTGCAATTTTTTTAAAGGAAAGCACAGCTTGGGATGGTGAAATATCCCTGTACTCAGAGGTCACGGTTTGAAAGCAACCAATCCAAGAGCACATCATGAAAGTTTGCTGCGCATAGCTATGTTTAGTGTTTTCCTGAGTGTTGTCATTGATTTTCATTTTGTTCTTCTTAAAGCCCTAAGACATATTTTTTTAAAAAAAAGTTAAAACTATAAAAATGGGCATTTATAGGTTCTTTTTTCACCTCATCTAAAATGTATGTTTTTTCAGAATTCGCGGGCACTCTGAGGAAGGTAACCCCCCGGGGTCAACTGTAGCGCTAAAACACAATAACTGTCAACCTACAATAATACAGAGAAACCCCAACAATCAGACCTCCTGTTAGCATGCACTTGGTGACAGTGGGAAGGAAAAACTGTCTTTTAACAAGAAACCTCCAACAAATCCAGGCTTAGGGAGGGGTAGCCATATGCAATGCTACAGTAAGTGGTGAGGGGAGAAAAACAGGACAAAAGACAACGGAGCTATAGACTGGAAAAAAAAGTAATGATTTAAAGCAGAAAGTGTGTAAACACTAGGTGTTTATAGAGCACATACAGAACAGCCACTTATTCTACAACTGTAGAAACATTTTCACAAGCTTGTTTGTGGCTCTTTTGTTCCTAGTTTTACATCTCACCTTTTCATTCACTCACTCACTCTCCGCATCCCTTCCTCCTTTTACTCTCCACATGTGCTCCTCTTTCACTGCATAATATTCACAGACATTGGCAGGTCTCTTCTTTCCTGGAATTTTCCATCTGGGGTTCCTCGATCTAGTACAGCTGGCTGGAAAGAGGAAGAACGAAGTGTGTTTGTGTGTGATGGTATATCAGTGTGTGTGCTGGACAGCAGTAAATGTCATGGGATATCACATGGTAATGCTTCACAGCATCTCATGTCAGCTTCTCTTTTCCTTCAGCTGTCAGGTCAGAGGAGTGAGCGTTTCCACACAGAAACATAGACACATAAAGGCACAATATTTACTAATCAGTTAATTCAGTGACGCTCTTATTGCTCATTAACATTCTGCCCTGTGGCCAGAGAGACTGAATCAGTGATATAGTGAATGACATGGTGGATTCATGATGCCTTGATAAAAGAATAAAGAGATCCTGATTCATTCTATTAAACACAACACTGTGTAAGCTGAAAGCAAGTTGCAGATATGACAACAGGTACCTAATGTCTCACAAAGCATTGTATTCACTACTTTTGTCAGACTTGGAATCTTATCTGGATTCAGCGCATGCTGTTTCGATGACTTCGCCACCCCATCCACTTGTAGACTCTGGGGGATACGTACTTATTACTGTGAAACCTTTATATATGATGAGATTGGAACTTGGATGACAAACAGTTATTGTATTATGTTGCTGTAAACATAATATTTCAGTGAGATGTCTGACTAAGGTGTGATATACGAGCTGTTCATGCCAACACACAGCACTGATTCTGCCCGTACCTTCTGTCGATTATAGGTTTGAATTTTTAAGTATTCATGACAAGAGTAGATCTGTACAGTTTTGAACGTTAATAGTTCAGGAGGCTACTATTTGTTCATGTGGGTTTTTTTTTTTGCATTGCTTCAGTAAGCTTTGAAATAGAATGATTCACATACTGTGAATCAGTGAATCACAGCTGAGACAACCACCCTGTGGGACAAATGGGAGATCCCCAACTAAAAACTATGGATTCTGTTGGTGACTATGGTTATTACATTTACCGAGTTTACGTAAAAGCATCAGTCAGGCAGGACTGACAGGTTAAGAAGCCCCTCCTCCAAAATCAACACCTTCAAGTTCCACTGAAATTAACAGCTGTCCATATAGACAAGCCAAATGCCTTCAGAAGAAAGGTTTTATGGTCAGACAAGAGAAAGATTGAGCTGTGTGGTGATGGTAGAATCATGCGTTTTACTAGTGATAAATTCACAAAGTGAATGGAATAATGAAGAAGAAGGACTTCCTCTAAATTCTTCATCTTTAAGTCAAATCAACAGCTACATGTTTGAAAATAACTAACAACTGGGTTCCAGGAGCCAGTTGATGACCGTCACACATAAACCTGGTTGTAGAAATGATAAAGCAGGCTAACATTAAGCTTCGGAAAGTGGCTTTCCCAAAGCCAGGACCTCAACCCTATTGTGCCGAGAAGAGAGGTCAAACACCCAGCCAAGAGTATGCTAGAAGCTTGATGGCTATGAATGCAATCTGATCAAGGTGCAACTTGTTAAGGAACATTTAACCAATTATTTTTGGTACTTTTTTAAAGTGATTAACGATGTTTGCTGTACAGTCATTCCACCCTGGAAAAAGCATCAAAATTCTCATTATATAATTATGAAGTATATAATAAAAAAATTAAAAATACGTGATAAGTAATAGAACATTGCTGGAATTATTGAAGGTTACATGGTAAACCCTAAGAGTACGAAATCATATTACTCCAAGTAATTGATATTGCTGAATTATCATGCATTTGTAAGTGTCATAACTTTCTCCTTTCATCTCTAGCTCAGTGGGAGCTGAGAAAATAGAAACTGTTTTCTTCCAAATTAGGAGTAACCTTTGTGAGGCCAACTTTCTTCTACTAACAGACCGATAAAAAGATTAAAAGAAGTATACTTGAACTTTACACCTTCAGAAATATCTGACTTCTGTTTCTGTCTGTGCCTCCCACTTTTTTCCCTCCCCTCTGTCCAATGCACAGCTGCCATACGATTCCTTAAGATAAGCTCTGCCCTGTTGCTGTGGCAACCAGCGCCTACAAAAATATTAGGAACCCTCTGTTGTGTGCGTATATTTGCATGTCGTGTGTGGGTTTGTGCGTATGCGTTTATATCATGAATAACACGATCTCTGGCCAATTAAATCCTTGTTCCATTATTTGACATCTTAATTGAGGATCCAAAGTTTGTTAATGGAAGTCTAAGTTAGTTGCATTTCATCTGACAAGACTACGGTTTGGCTTAATGAGGTGTTATCAGTCTTGCTTGTGTGAGAAGATACCACTTAAGACTGAACACACTTTATATGACAGGTCTAAAACTTTGTCCACACAGAATCTATAGTGTGGCAAAATTGTCAGTCTACTGTGAGTCATTTAGCTGGAAAGGGGTGGAGGTCAATAAACTTCAGCAGTATGGAGGACTGATTGGATGGAGAGAGACAGGTGAAGTTCTACTGGTTTTTAACAGCTGCCAGCTAATGTATCGTTCTGCAGCGATGGCCAGATATGGGGAATGGAAGCAACAAGAAAATACTCAGTGTACAGTTACAGTTAGAAGCCTGCTTGTAAAACAGGGAGACACAAACAAGCACACACAGTTTCTGACTGGGACCATGCGGTGGGATTTTCTGTGCTTTCCTTTTTGTTCCTCCTCCCATCCACTCTTTCTTCTGGTGTAGTATGATGGTAATATGATATGGGTGTTAAGTGTGTAGGTAGGTTTCCTCTTCTGCCCACAACCACTGTTGCATGCTATTTCCGTCCTCCAGTGTTGCCAGGCTTGTGTAACTAATGGGAAAAAAATCTGACCCTCAACTACGTAATGCAACTACTGATTGAGCTAAAAATACTGGAGATGTCTACCAGTTAAAGGAAATAACAGACACACACTCTCTCATAGCGAATGTGAAATGAACAGAGAACAGTAGCAAGGCTGGTATACTTTCTACCAAGTAACTCAGCACGGCTAGTTCACTAAAATCAGGATATCAATAAAATATTAAAAATATGAAACAATTCCCCAATTTTTGTTATTAAATTGTTGAAACTTTGATTGATCAAATCAAATCACTTTTATTGTCACATCACATGTGCTGGCACACTGGTACAGGACATGTGAGTGATATTGTTGTGTGCAAGCTTCAAAAGCAACAGAGGTGTGCAAAACACAAGAAACATAAGAACAAAGCAAAATATAAGAATAGGAATGTGAGATTTCTAAGAATAAATAGATATATATACAAATATAAGAATGTATGCGCATTACTGAATATGTGGCTGAATAATGGCATTACGGGTTTAGCAAAGTGGCATGCAGTGACTTTGAAGTGTTTTAAGTTTTGAGTTGATGACATCACTGTTTAAAAGGACAAATAAGACCAGAATGAAAATACTGTTTTTCCTGTCTTTTATACGTGCCGACAGCCTCCTGCAGGTTACTGCACTCTATGTGGTGTCGTATGGTATTAACATATTTGCTGGGCAAACCAAGGGTTGTTGGTTCAATTCCAGGTAGAGACACACACTCACTTTGGAGTTGTCTCAGAGATGGCATACAGGGTAAAACACTGGCAAATGAAACACTTGCTATGGCGACCCTTCAGGCAAGGGAGAAGCCAGAAGTATCTTTAGCTGATGGCTATGAGTGCTTAAAGAATTTGTTTTTAGGATTAATACTTTAGCAAAAGCAGTAATAAAACATTATGACAACACGTCACTATACATAAAACTGTATTATGGCCAAAGTCTACATAAAGGATCAAAAGTAAAAGTAATTATATGGCAGAAAAATGTTCACTATCAGTGTTATGGATGAATATTGCTGCTGGATGAGTTCATTTTAAATGGACTATTTTACATTCTGTTTAATCTACTGTAATGCATCATATTTTATATAACTATGATTCAAGTGTCTGGCCTGTGGGGAACACCTTCTCTGAAAATAGCTTTACATGAGCTCAGGAGAAAAAGGCTACACCTTGATGTAAAAAAGTAAATTAAATATATTTATCACATTTTTTTTTTTTTAAATCACAGCGCTATTAAAACGCTTGAGCAGTGTGACATGGTTAACTGTATGTATCAAAATGATGGCAGTATATTAGCAAAAAAGGTGGTTAAGACCAGTAGATTTAATCAAAAAAAAAGTTATTTAGCAAGAAAAAAACGTATCATTCAAAATTATAAATTACACAAGGCTTGTTTATTTGCTTGTACTAGATCTGTTTCTACAGTGAAAGCGGAGCTATACTTCTCTTCCATTAGGTATCTGTCAGCTGATCTCCAGTGCGCATGCTACAGTCAAGGCTTCACAGCTACAGCCGATGTTAATGAGAAACAGACACACCTATCAAAATCTATGCACAGATAGCATTTGGATAGGTAGTCAAGCAGAGTTAGCCTGCTTCCACAGACAATAGCGAATCGTGGCCACAGGATGGCAGTAATGTAAAGAATGCATGTTTAAGATGACAGAATTTTAGTGCCGTTTTATAACTGGGTACTGCTTGCCTGCATTGCCCTGACAGAAGTCCACTGGTTTACTATAATCCAGTTATTAACATGCTTTCTGTTCGTTTTGTCATCTACAGTCCGGTGGAAAAATAAAGTTCTCCGAGGGCGGACCAGTGAAAAACTAAGCACACCTAGCTTGTAGAACCATCTTTAGTAGTGATAACTTGGATTAATCATGTTATATATGACTTTCAGTCTCCCTCATCATGGTGGGAGAATTGGTGCACACACTGTTTTTTCTCCAACATTCCTTCAGTTCTTTTTTTTTTCCCCATCTCTGTCAGATTTATTTAACTTTCAAAAGCATCCCAAATCAGATGTGAAATATTCAGTGTTCGTAACAATATTAAGCACTTTTAAACCTCGTTTCAAAATCACGAGGCTGCCTTTGTTTTTTTCACTTGTGAGTTGTTTTCTTACTGTTTTAAATAAGCAGATACTTTTTAATATTAATGTTAATTCCCAACTGATATTTTCAGACTGATTTAGAGGTTTTACAGTAACGTCCTGGAAACGCAGATGCAAATATCATTTACACAGCACTACATAGAAGTAGAGAATATATTTATATAGAGAGAACCTGAGGCAGATGCTCATAGAAAGTGATATAGAAAGAATATACAATATGAATCAAGGGTGGACCGTCAACCAGGTGGATTTTAGCTCACTGAGAGCCTCAACAATCCCAGGATATTTGCTGGCTTTAAGTTCAATGCGGCAGAACTTAAACCACTCAGTTGCAATGTAAACTGAGGTGATCCTTGCACAGATGCACAGCTTTGTGCTGCACTGTTCACTCCTCCCCTGAGTTGTTAGAAGGCGACAGTACTCCCACCTTCCTTAGTTTCTCAAGCCTCTGCAGGGTCTCCACGATGTCAAACTGCCATTGTTTTACCTGCTGTACTGCTGTCAGTCCTTCATGATTTTTTATTTTTGTGTCAGCTCCTGCAACTATGAGCAGCTTCACTATCTTGTATCTGTTGAGACGCACTGCATCGTGCAGGGCTGTGTCACCTTCCCTGTCCCTGGAGTTGATTAAGGCCCCACAAGACAGCAGGTATTCCACAATGGAGGTGTGGCCTGTTCTCGTGGCAACATGCAGAGGTGTGCTATGCAACTTATCTCTAACATTAAGATCAGCCCCGTGGCTCTTCAGGACTTCGACAACCGTCAGGTTTCCCCCTCTGCAGGCCCAGTGTATGGCCCTAGAGCCCAGCTGAAATACAGTAGGAGCCACGACCCCCCATCCCACCCCCCCAATCCCATCCCAACCCCCATCCTTCAGTTCTTTGAGGTCTGGGTCTACGTGTTGATTCACAGCTCTCCTAAGGATATGCTGCAGCATTTCAGTTGCGTTGAGGTCTGGACTGTGGCTGGTTAATTGCAGTACTCTGATCGTTTTCCTTTTTCGGCATTTGTCAATTTTGCATTGTTAAGTTGCATTAAACAAATTGGGCTAAGCTTTAATTGTCGGGCAAATGGCCTCATATTTGACTCTAGAACAGCGGTCCCCAACCGGTACCAGTCCGTGAGTAGTTTGGTACTGGGCCACGAGAGTTGAGGCTCGGGTGTGAAATTTATGGTTTTCAGGGTTTTTAGCATTAACTGGTTTCCCTGGTGTCTTATGTTGAAATAAATATTTATGCATTACCATAGCGACCAGAGAGTATTAAGGGGCAGAGAGGAGGATGTTACTCTCAATGTTGTTGGGGCATTTCAGGAGGACAGTTTTGTTGTATTTATCCACGACACTTTAAAGGCCGGTCTGTGAAAATACTGTCTGACATCAAACTGGTCCGTGGCGCAAAACAGTTTGGGGACCGCTGCTCTAGAATCCTTTGGAATCCAGAGGAGTTCCCAGTTTTTGGGTGCTGTGCATTATGACCAAACATCTCATTTTCATCTCATTCGTCTTGTGTTTTGTTCAGATGCAACTTTGCAAATCTGAACTGTGCTGCAAAGTTGGTTTTACATAGAAGAGTCTTTTTAATGGCAACAGTTCCAAACAAGGCACGCTTGTTCAGTCTAACAACTTCAAAGACAACAGAATCAGACACAACACAATAAGAAAGCCCTTAAACAAACCACAGAGTTTAGTGCTCGGTGGTGAATCCATTAACGGAAAACATGTGGTTAAAATAAGATGCCAAAATGTCACTGCAAAGATTGACTAATAATCGTATCTACAAATGATCTTATAAATTATTTTTAACAGGAGTATGATGTCTGCTTTTATTGCCATATCCAAGTTGAATAGATTGTCATTTCATTTTTTAATTAGTGTTTAACATAACTCATCTCGCCCACACTGCCTACAACCCACATTTCTTCATTAATATTCACTAAACATCTTGTCCTCCTTGGCCCTTTAGATATACATACGTATGCAGTCTCAAAAGAATTATGGGAACACATCACATATTGATAAATGAAATATTCAAGTTGAAAATATCTACTGATATAGATTGGAAGATGGAGACAGAACGTAACATAAACAGAGTCAGTGGAAATAAAAACCATCGCCTGACAGCTGCATTCAAAATTAAAAAAATCAAAAATCAAACCTAAAGCGGTTCAAGTGTTCACTTCATTTTTTTTTCGAGTGGTGTATTTTCTCGCCGTCTCTGTCTGCGAGCATCACTCTAACATCAGCTTATGTATGGAGATCAATTAGCTGTAGGGCGTCAGAATGAGTGCTTGAAAACGCTCTGCATTTTGCTTTTGTTTGCCATCATCATAATTTGGCTGAGACATAACAAGGTGACACATTAATATTCATTATCTTAACAAGAGGAACAAAGTGTGCTGTCTGTAGGGACAAGTGTCACTTTGAGTGGGGTAAAGAGGCTTTCTATTTCAGTCCACAGCACAACACAAACATACACGTGTGCACACAAATGCAACACATTAACACATTAGCACATGCCAGTCAACAGAACAGAGGCGGGGGTTTACGACACCAACTCTCTGCCATCTATAATCCAGTTTTGAGATCCCTTCCCAGACGCCTTAATGCCCACTCACATCCTGGGCCATCTGACCTCAGGTATTCGCATGATAAGGTGGGGCCAGGTTTCACAATGAACACACCCGAAACTCTGGCTGACTGGGACCCACACCCAGTTTCACACCTTGCCTCAGGCGATTAGAGGATCATCAGGGGGTCCTTTTGTCCCTCTGTGGGGGGTTACTCCCACTAGGTTTATATCTGGGACTCTCCACCATTTGACCTTAGAACTGAAGAAGCTTCTCGGATGAGAGGTGAAACGTCTTCAAGCAACTTAAGAAGTCCAGACGCTTTCCTTTGCAAGCTCCTTTGACTACGATGACCTGGATGACTGAGAACCTTCACAGACATGCCAGTCAACAGTTTCCAATATAGCAGCGTGCAGATAGCAATCATTGGAGGACAGTGTTAATGATGGGCTAATGACTGCTATTTACCAAACTTGGAAGAGCTGTTTCATTTGAGTGTGTCTCAGTTTTTGACTCTGTGCTTATTTGGCAGTATATCAACTTTACCTAATACATTTTTCATAAATTAAAAACTAATGTTCAGAAAATAAACCACACCATCTTATTTTGTCTACAAAAATGTTAGGATCCCTGGGTTTTGACACAGTATTTTGAGTTTTGGTTCTGGATTTGCTATTTGTCGCTTTGAAAGTATAAGTTTGTTTTAGTTTCCGAATATATTAATTTCTACACTTTCTGAGTTTGCTACTTATAATAGCTGATTTCAGGTTTGTTTATGTTTGTTCCGTTTCATGTCCAGTCTGTCCTAGTCTTGCCTACGTGTTTTGTTATCCTTTCTGTCTCCCTGGTCATGTCCCTGTGTCTGTCTCATCTCTTTATGTTCTCTCTATGTTCCGTGTTTGCTGTCTGCTTTCCCTGTCTTATCTAGTTAATATGTCTGCAGTCCTGTCCCTGTATTTACCCCTTTCCTATTCCCGTAATCTTCTGTGTTTACTCCTGTTCTCTCTCCATGTCTAGTTATCCCCAATCTCATCGACAAATTCTCGGTGTGTGTGTTACAGCCTATTTTATTTTGATAGTCTCCTGTCTTGTGTGTGCAATATTCAGTTTTGTTAGTTGTGATCAGTGTTGGGGAGTAACAGAATACATGTACTGGCTTTACGTACTTAAAATACAAAATATGAGTAACTGTATTCCGTTACAGTTACCATTTAAAAAGGTGGTGTTCATAATAGAGTTACTTTGTTGAAATAAATGGATTACACGGTGGTATTTTGGTGTATGTTCGTGTTTTCCTCCGAAACAGTAAGTTCTGTTGCAGCAGCCTTTCAACGCCTCTCTCTGTCTCTCGCTAGCAAAGTTGACCCACACAACAAAGTAAAGCTAGTTTTCGGCTACGAGCCCGACACGGAACCCGACGTATTAGCCAGAGGTCCCTTTACTACGGTTCGGAGCCGCGGACCTGTTTTATATACGTATTACTCATTTTATATTAAGATTTAAAAATCTAGTGGGTATTGGTAACCTTCAGTAATAGTAATAAATAGTAATAAATCACACAGCAATAGCACACTCGTGTAGTTGCAAAAAGCATGATAATATATTAAGTAATCCAAAGTATTTAGAATACAGTGCTCTCGTTGAGTAACGTAACGGAATACATTACAAAATACGTTTTGGAGCATGTATTCTGTAATCTGTAGTGGAATACATTTTAAAAGTAACTTTCCCAACACTGGTTGTGATTTAGTTTAGTTTAGTGTTCATGTGTCTCCCCTTCCCTTAATCTCCTTCCACTGCATATATTGTCTACATTTCCTTCTGTCCTTTGTTGAGCTCTCCCTCTACGCTGTGTGTCCTGTCTGTTCAGTACTTCCTAACTAGTACTAAGTAACTGCCTTGTTTAAGTTCCCTGTATTCTTGTTTCTCCACAATAATGTTCTTGTGTCACTGTATAACATTTGCTTGATATGTTTGGTGGAAAACATAATAGCGCCTAAATTTGCTATTTTAATCTACATGTTGCAGGGTTTGTCGTAAATGACTCCCAAGTTGGGAGCAGGGTCTGTGACATGTGTGGTCACAGTCCTACAAAGCTGTGTTCATATTTAATAAAGCCCTCGTGGCAGACTGGTGAATATTCACTGGCGTGGTGGTGGCTGAAGTAAAGCAACCGAAATGGCAACCCTCTAAAGTGTTGACAGCCTTCATTAGGAGCATTTTGCAGCATATATGTTAAAATACTTGTGTGACGGTGAAAAATGATTTTCATGCAGTGGTTTCAATGATGATACTAGAAAACCCTGTATTTGTTAATTGCTCCTCCCTATTGGTGTTTGTTAGCAATTATTATTATTATATATGAAATATTTAGAAACTTTTTACTTTTTTTGGCAAGTCATACAATATAATTGCTCACAAGGCACCTGATGGAACGCCAGATTTTTTAATGCAATAGCAAGTGCTTTCTTCTCAAACCACAATAGAACAGGCAGCTGAGGGATGGATCAATGTTAGAGAGAAAAAACTTGATTGGCCCAAGTTAGATGAACTAGATGAACTTCAGTCTGGTTGCTGACAATAACCCAAAGGTATCATTTTTCTGACAAGCAGAACATCCAATAAGTGAAGTACCTGATTTTTATTTGGTTGTCTTCCCTTGTCTAGTAATAAAATACTGCCTCAGATCCTAAGTCTGGAGATTCTGTAGTGAGTCAGAAGTAGAGACAAAAAACTACTTTCAAGTGAAAGAGGCCACAGAATGCAAGCTAGAAGAAATTGCATCAGGTCAGGAGCAAAAACAGGAGCATGCTCATCATTTTTGTGATATTGACAAGGTTAGAGCAGTGTGAATCCATCTCCTGGGACTGTCAACACTGCCAACTTCTGTAATATCCTGAGGCATCAGGAGAATGAGGAACAACACTCTGTAAATGTCACAGACCCTGCTTGTTGTTTTATATTAAAGTATTGTTATTTTGACAGTGTGGAGGAGATCCAGCATGTCCAAGCTTCACGTGGTCAGAACTGGAGTTGTAGGAAGGGCTCCACGCATATACTGCACCAGCAGTCCTGGAAGCAATGACAGGACTGCACAAGAAGGCAACCTCAGTGTTTCCCACATAGAGTTCACTTACGCAGGCTGAGTAAGTTTGGCGACTCATTTTAGCATTCTGAATATCATATCCCTGAAAAGCATGTCAGTGGTGACAAATATACTAGAAAAAAAAAAAGCCCAAGAGCCTTTTTTCTATTTCCACTTCTGGAACAATGACCTCTAAACATGAGAACCACATTTGACAACAACCAAATCCAAATTATCAGCATAATCACCTCATACCAGCTACCAAGCACGGTGGTTGAGGGGTGATGTTAGGTTGAAATTGTTAAATGTTGCCATTATTGTACTTAAATTTGTAAGCCTTGCCTTAAACTGTAGGATCAAAGACATTCTTCTGTTCCCCTCCCCAGCCTGTTGAATGGTGAGGGGGGCTATAGTGTGACTGTAGGCACATTCTCAGCAGGAAGTCACACAAACGCACCCCCATCCACACACACTCACTCACGTGCATATACACACACACACATTCTCGCACATGCATACACACAAATACAGTGCCTGACACACCACATGGGGTTTTCGGATGGGTGGTGCTTGTGTAAACTGTAACTGTGTTCAATAAAAAGGCTGCAGAGGGAGTTGAGGTCGGAGTCTTCTGAGGTCGAGGTCAGAGTGCTGTTCTAAAGTTTCCATCCAGGCTTCCCTTGCTAGCAAGTAAAACCGATCGATCGCTGTTCTATCGTGCTTTCTTCACGGGAATAAGTCTGAACTAGTGGGCCTGCTGAAGCACAGACCCAACAGCTGATAATTTGGATTTGTTTTGGACCAAGAGGACTTGGGCACCATGTAGTCATCGAGTCAACCTTCTCTGTATACCAAAGTATTCCAAAGTCAAATGTGAGCCAATCTGTCCAACAGCTAAAGCTTGACTCAAATTGTGTCATGCAACAGGACAATGAGTCCAAGCACAGCAGCAGATCTTCAACAGAATGCCTGAAGAAGAAAAGAAGCAAGGTGTTACAGTGGCCCAAAGTCCAGATGGAAAGGGTGTGGAAGGAAGCTGTACATAACTAAATACCAAACGTCAATGATCAGAAGAAGACTGGGCCAAAATTTCATAATAATGTGAGAAACTAATGAAGTCATACAGAAAATGATTACTTCAAGTTGCTGATGAAGGTGGCTCTGAACATCGAATCTGAAGCAAAAGCGGCCTAAGAGTACTGAGTTCTAGACAACTATGTTTTGTTTGTTTTAATACTTTGTGTTTGTTTTTCTTGTTTTCTGGGGGTTGTGGTGCTGCAAGTACTACATTATGCAACACGCATAGAAAAACACTCAAAACCAGCTTTTTGATAAACTTATGTTATCTTAAAGCTCAATTTCAGATTATTTTTTCCCTCTGATAATAGACAGACTGGCTGTTCTAAATAAATATAATGTAAACACACACACACACACACACACAAGTCTGAGGGATCTCATAACCAGCACAGGTCAAACCACCTGACTTCTATACATCACCATGGCGACACAGATGGCTGTGAGGTGCGGGAAAGCAAAAGCGAGGGATGAAAGGATGGAGGAGGAGGAGGAAACAAAATGGAAAACAACAGAGGTGATAATAGTAATACTGAAACACTGATATAGGCACCCACATACATATTCAACTAGCATTACATACAAACCCTGGAGTGCTAATCACTGGTTTTGTGTTACTTTGAAGGCCTCAGCTCACCTTGAATGATCCCACACCTGTCAACACACACACACACTCACACACAAAAACTGTGGCACACCCCCTAGGCATCTCTCTACAGGAGCAAGTGTGTTAATTCAGTGTCTGTGAGCTCAGCAGATGATGCTGTTCTGACAGTAATGCATATTGGCAGCTACCAGCATGACAGCAGTGCAGCAATACATTGCATCAACAGCAAGGGGCTGTCTGGAGCAGAGGGGGTAAATGCAAAGAGGATTAAAACACACAGTGAGGATCTATGAGTAAATCTGTGGGGCTCAATATCTCAGCATGATGCGACTGTTAGAAGTTAAAGTTCTATGTTTAGTTCAACTTTGATACATATCTATGCAATATCGACAAATATTTATTTAAGTTATCTTTGCTATGAAATCAGTATAAAAAGCCCGACAATGGATAACACTGTCTTTTTGAGAGTATCACCAAATTTGGTGAAGAAAAGTGCATTTTGCAGTAATATGGATGCCGATATACTAACTTGCGGATAGTGATCAAAAGAATAAGATCAAGATTTATGTTTAATCAAGGTCAGAGAGAACTCAGTGTGACTGTAGAATTATTGATCACCTCTGAACAAGCAGCCGAAACACAGCATGGTGTCCAGCATTGAATTTGCTAGGCTACACCACAGAGGACCCTTGATCTCAAAGAGGCCATGCCCAAAATAGCATAAAATTGATCCATGGAATGGTGCTGAGGTAGGTGAAATCTCAAGCCAAGAAAAGTAAATGGGGATGAACAGAACTGTTTTTGCTCAGCTCTCCTTCACCTATGAGAATACAGGGGCCAAGCGTGATAAAGGAACTGTGTGGCCTGCAGAGAACAAATGACAGGGAATTAATTCAAATGTTGCAGTAAATTGATACGAACAAGTTTAAACACTGCAGATTAGTTGTATATTGGTCCTTCAAGATGCTTCACTTAATTGGTATGATTTATTGCCAAATCAGGCGCAGGGTTGATTCAGGTATATCTTAAATGATTTATCCTGTTCCCTGTACTGTCCTTGTCTACCCAAGGTTTCTGAGCTCCTACCCAATGAAGGCTACACGCTGATATTCTAACGCCTGTGAGACTGAAGAAAACTAGCTTGAAAATATCAGCAAAAGGTATTGAATCAACTCCTAATTACCAAGCAGGTACAATTCAGTGATGGCTATCTTATCTCTTAACATTTTTTTAATATGTCTGTATTTGCAACAGATTTATAACTGTCCAATGTGTTGTAATGATTCTAATTTTCATCTGTATCATTACTAATTTGAGCTCGCCATCTTTCTATATATCCATCACAGACAAGGAGTCCAGTGTTCTCTCACCAAAATCCTGTAACCATGAAGGCATTCATTTGAGATACATTTACATTTTCTACTTTGCCACCCTCTGTAACAAAGTTACCCTTTGTATTAATTTATGCTCAAAGAACAGTGGTAATGTAGAGTGCAGTTCATCAAACAACCAAACTGACATCTCAGTATACCCATCCCAGTGGCATGCACTATAAAAACCAAAGGGTTGCCATCACAGTTACAGTAATGATCGAAATGCTAAACTTAGTGCCATTAATTTAAAGTCAATTAGACAGTGTGAAAAAGCTTCTGCTCAGAGTTACCAATTTCAAACGAATTTTATATCTCTCTGTCTCTCTCTGGCCCACTCCCACATTTTATCCTCTACTCACACCACTGAGAATCAAGTTCATTAAACTAAAGAATACTGTTGCTCTGTTCTTTGGCCCTTTAGACATTTCATTAAGCCATCTCATTTGTCCATGTCATTGCCAGTGCTGGCTTGAACTAAGTTATACTTATGTAACAGTATGGTTAACTATGAAAAGGTTAACCATTCAATGGATTGTAGCTTCTGCCAAAGCAAAAATTGTCTTGTGAATGAAAGGAGATCTGCCAGAGCTGAAAGATGGTGCAGAATATGAATTTGGGAAAAGGTTTCAAAGCTATATACAGTGGGGCAAAAAAGTATTTAGTCAGCCACCGATTGTGCAAGTTCCCCCACTTAAAATGATGACAGAGGTCAGTAATTTGCACCAGAGGTACACTTCAACTGTGAGAGACAGAATGTGAAAAAAAAAACATGAATTCACATGGTAGGATTTGTAAAGAATTTATTTGTAAATCAGGGTGGAAAATAAGTATTTGGTCACCTCAAACAAGGAAAATCTCTGGCTCTCACAGACCTGTAACGTCTTCTGTAAGAAGCTTTTCTGTCCCCCACTCGTTACCTGTATGAATGGCACCTGTATGAATGGCACCTTTTTGAACTCATCATCTGTATCAAAGACACCTGTCCACAGCCTCAAACAGTCAGACTCCAAACTCCGCCATGGCCAAGACCAAAGAGCTTTCGAAGGACACCAGGAAAAGTATTGTAGCCCTGCACCAGACTGGGAAGAGTGAATCTACAATAGGCAAGCAGCTTGGTGTGAAAAAACCAACTGTGGGAGCAATCATCAGAAAATGGAAGACATACAAGACCACTGATAATCTCCCTCGATCTGGGGCTCCACGCAAGATCTCATCCCGTGGGGTCAAAATGATCATGAGAACGGTGAGCAAAGATCCCAGAACCACACGGGGGGACCTGGTGAATGACCTACAGAGAGCTGGGACCAAAGTAACAAAGGTCACCATCAGTAACACACTACAACGGCAGGGAATCAAATCCCGCAGTGCCAGACGTGTTCCGCTGCTGAAGCCAGTGCATGTCCAGGCCCGTCTGAAGTTTGCCAGAGAGCACATGGATAATACAGCAGAGGATTGGGAGAATGTCATGTGGTCAGATGAAACCAAAGTAGAACTTTTTGGTATAAACTCAACTCGTCGTGTTTGGAGGAAGACGAATACTGAGTTGCATCCCAAGAACACCATACCTACTGTGAAGCATGGGGGTGGAAACATCATGCTATGGGGCTGTTTTTCTGCCAAGGGGACAGGACGACTGATCCGTATTAAGGACAGAATGAATGGGGCCATGTATCGTGAGATTTTGAGCCAAAACCTCCTTCCATCAGTGAGAACTTTGAAGATGAAACGAGGCTGGGTCTTCCAACATGACAATGATCCAAAACACACCGCCCAGGCAACAAAGGAGTGGCTCCGTAAGAAGCATTTGAAAGTCCTGGAGTGGCCTAGCCAGTCTCCAGACCTCAACCCCATAGAAAATCTGTGGCGGGAGTTGAAAGTCCGTGTTGCTCGGCGACAGCCCCAAAACATCACTGCTCTCGAGAAGATCTGCATGGAGGAATGGGCCAAAATACCAGCTACTGTGTGTGCAAACCTGGTAAAGACCTATAGTAAACGTTTGACCTCTGTTATTGCCAACAAAGGTTATGTTACAAATAGGGGTGCAATGATACACAAAATTCACGGTTCGGTTCGATACTTTGGTGTCACGGTTCGATATTTTTTCGATACAAAAAAAATGTTCATGCCTTTTTAATTTGTCATTTATTAAAATTATAAATATATATTTTAACTCAAAAATACAGTTTTTAAATTTAACCCTAACGGTTAGTTATGTCTATAACTTCTGTTCCCTGAAGGAGAGGAACGAGGTACAACACATAAGTATGGGATATCACGCCCTCGCGTGTCCTGGCTGAAGAAACCTTTATTCACGCCTTTACGGCAGATGACGTGTGATGACACGCGCAAGGCCCCGCCCGCACATATAGCCGCTGCCATCACCGTCATCCCTCAGTTCGATAGCCGCTCTTCACCGAGCCAACTGCTCAGTGGGGCCACCCTGTGTTGTACCTCGTTCCTCTCCTTCAGGGAACAGAAGTTATAGACATAACTAACCGTTCCCTTTCAGTCGATTCACTCGGTACAACACATAAGTATGGGACCTATATACACGCCCCGCAGAGCAGCCACCGAACCGGAACGGGACCACCACATCCTCAGTGAGTGGTAGACCCAGCAGAAAGGACAGCATGAGCCACCGAAGGGGCTGTAACGTCCAACCGATAAAACCGCACAAAAGTGTGCGGCGACGCCCAATTAGCCGCTGCACAAATATCAGCCACAGGCACCCCTCTAAAAAGAGCCCATGAGGTCGCCATCCCCCTGGTGGAATGAGCTCCCACCCCGTGGGGCAACGCAAAACCTCCGGTGCTGTATGCCAGCGAGATAGCTTCTACAATCCAGTGGGACAGCCTCTGTCTGGACAGAGCTCTACCTCTATTCGGATTAGCGAAGCAGACAAACAACTGGTCACACAAACGCACATCCCGAGTGCGCTCAATGTAGGTGCGTAGCGCACGCACCGGACAAAGAGAATGCACCCTCCTCTGCTCCTCAGATTCAAAAGGAGGGGAGCAAAAGCTCAGCAACTCAAACTCCATTGAACTATAAGATGCCGGCATGACCTTGGGAAGATAGGCGGCATTCGGACGCAATACGACCTTGCGGCCATCAGGAGAAAACTGTGTGCAGGCAGGATGCACAGACAGCGCATGAAGGTCCCCCACTCGCTTCGCCGAGGCCAAAGCGAGAAGTAATGCGGTCTTATACGAAAGAAGTTTCATATCCACCGACTCAACGGGTTCAAACGGAGGGCCACAAAGGGCCTCCAGCACCAAAGACAAGTCCCAAGCAGGGACACTGGACTTAAGCACGGGCCTCAGCCGGCGAACCCCTTTCAGAAAACGCACGGCGAGGGGATGCGCACCTGGTGTCACCCCGTCAAAACCGATATGACAAGCAGATATAGCCGCTAAATAAACCTTGATCGTCGAAAACGAAAGGCCTTTATCCAACAGCTCCTGCAGGAATGTCAAAACATCCACAATAGAGCACTGAAATGGGAGAGTGTGGCGGTCCTGGCACCATCGCTCGAAGGCTCGCCATTTGTAAGCGTACAAGCCTCTAGTAGACGAGGCCCTGGCGCTCTGAATCGTCGCTACCACACTAGGTGGCAGACCCTTAGCAACCAAGTTTAACCTCTCAGCAGGTAAGCATGAAGGTGCCACAGATCCGGGCGCGGATGAAACACTTCCCCCCCCGCCTGAGAGAGGAGATCCCTGCGGAGAGGAAGCTGCCAAGGACTTGCTGCAAGCAGGCTGATTATTTCTGCATACCACGACTTCGCGGGCCACCAAGGGGCCACCAGGATCAGAGAGAGGGAATGCCGATGCACCCTCTCCAGAATTGGAGATATCATTTCCACTGGGGGAAATGCATACAGGAGCACGTCTGGCCATTGGTGCGCTAGCGCGTCCAAGCCCAAGGGTGCATCGTGGTCGATTATGGAGAAGTACAGGGGGCAGTGAGCATTCACCCTGGAAGCAAAAAGATCTATTTGCGCCTCGCCAAATAGATCCCAAATCTGAGCCACTATTGAAGGGTGTAACCTCCATTCTCTCACCAGAGGACCCCCCCTGGAGAGAAGGTCCGGCCCCAGGTTCAGGTGGCCCGGGACATGGGTGGCTCTTAGAGTCAGAAAATGAACACTGCACCATAACAGCAGAGAGCGAGACAGCTGCAACAGGGGAAGAGAGCGTGTTCCTCCCTGCCTGTTTATATAAGACACCACTGTTGAATTGTCCGTCCTGACTAAGACATGCTGGCCCTGCAGGACTGGACGGAAACGCTTTAGAGCTAAGAACACTGCTAACAGCTCTAAGTGGTTGATGTGCAGCTGGCGCTGAGCCGCGGACCAGATCCCTCTCACTGACGCACCCTCGCACAGCGCTCCCCACCCACTTAGGGAAGCATCTGTGGACACCACCTTGCGAAACAACACCCTCCCAATCCGAGAGCCCTGGTGCAGTAGCCCGGGCTCCCTCCAAGGACGGAGAGCTAGCATGCAAGACGCAGTTACCGGCAGCCTCCTCCGGAGGTGACGCGAAGCACACAAACGGTGAGAGAGAGTCCAGCGTTGAAACGCTCTCATTTTCAACAGCCCAAGCGGCACTACGGCGATCATAGATGCCATCATGCCCAACAAGCGCAATATCGTCTGGAAACGCAGTCTGCGTCCCAGCTGAAATTGAGCGAGGCAGCGATGAAACGCGGCCACTCTGTGCTCTGACAACCGTGCGCGGCTGGAAAGAGAGCATATTTCCAGACCGAGAAAAGCGATCTGTTGACCTGGGATTAGCGAGCTCTTCTGAAAGTTCACAGAGAACCCCAGTGTCTGAATGTGTGACAGAACCCGCGACAGCTGCGTCTCCGCCTGTTCTCTGGAGCAAGCCACGAGAGCCCAGTCGTCCAGGTAGGCCAAGATGCGGATGCCCCTCTTCCTGAGGGGCGCTAGCGCTGCCTCGGCACATTTCGTAAAGGTGCGGGGAGCGAGCGACAGCCCGAACGGCAGCACTAGGTATTCGTAGGCTACGCCCTCGAATGCAAACCTCAGAAACTGCCTGTGTTTCGGGTGTATAGCGACATGAAAATAAGCATCTGTTAGATCGATTGTCGCAAACCAATCTCCCGGGCCGACTGCACTCAGGAGCTGTCTGAGTGTTAGCATCTTGAACCTGTACGTTCGTAGGTACGTGTTCAAGACTCGCAGGTCGAGGATGGGACGAAGCCCTCCCCCTTTCTTCGGAATGACAAAATAACGGCTGTACCAACCTTTGTCCGTCTCCGAAGCGGGGACCACCCGTATTGCTCTCTTCTGTAATAGCGCCTGTATTTCCTCTCTGAGTACCAAGGCTGCCTCGGGGTTGACAATCGTGTTCACGACTCTTTGGAAACGAGGCGGCTTGACCCGGAACTGCAACCGGTAACCCATGGCAACGGTTTGCAGCACCCACGGAGAGGGGGCGCAAGCACGCCACTGAGGGAAGTGAGCAGCCAGCCGGCTGGCCTGCAGCACTGACGGCGGGGCGCCGTCGCCCCCCAGTGTGTCTGCAGGGGACTGCATCCCCTGCCTGACCTGGCTCATTTCGCCTGCAGGTTGAGCATTTGAGATTGTTTGAGAGTAAACCACACTCTTTATTGATTGCAACATGGGAACATGTACATTTATACATTTTGTTGGGTGCACCTTTTCCGGGGCATAACAATGAAAAACAGCGGGAACACTCGATGTGGTCGCTTGAACATTCAACACATCTGAACCGTGTGCAGGGGTTATGTGCTTGGGAGACCGCGATAGGGAAGTGCAGCGCCTTCTGGGGCTGACAACCTGAACAGAACTTAAGCGGCACCTCTTGTGCGGCAACAGAGGGGTAAGAGCAGCGTCTCCCTGCTGCCGGATCCCTTCCCCACTCGCAATCACAGCTAGGAGGGCTGAGGCTTCTTCCTCCTGGGCGTCGGGTCCCGTCGGGGGCCCGGGGGAGGGCCTTTGCCCCAGGCCGACTGGCGTGGAGCTCGGGCCGGAGTACGTGCTCTCGCCGGCGGCCCTCCCACTCCAGCAGTGGGCGCCGGTCTCTTGCCAGCTGTCAGAGGAGCGGCGGGCCTGTGAGAGCTAGCAGTGGGCTTGGGCTGGGGCTGGCGTCTGGGGATGATGTCGCGCAGAGCTTCCGTCTGCTTCTTCCTCAGATCGAATCTAGCCTGAATGGCTTCAAGTGAATGTCCGAATAACCCAGCCGCAGACACTGGTGCGTCCAGATACACAGCTCTGTCTCTATCAGGGACGTCGGAGAGGGTCAGCCACAGGTGCCTCTGCGCCACCACTGTCGAAGCCATCCCTCTGCCCAGGGAGAGCGCTGCACAGCGAGACGCACGGAGGATGTAATCCGTGGTGACTCTAACCTCGTTAAGAAGAGGTGACAGCGGGCTGTCCTCCGGAACCAGCGATCCAAGCTCCGCCAGGCACATTGCTTGGTACGTCTGGAGCATGGTGACGGAGCTCATGGCTCGAGCGGTGCCGGCCTGAGCCCGATAAATCTTCTCCAGCTGCGAGGCCGAGAATCTGCAGTGCTTGGACGGCAGAGTTGCGGGGCCACCGACACCATGGTTATGGGACGGGGCCAGATAAGCAGCCAGAGACGGCTCCATAGGGGGTGGGTTAGCTAAACCAGCTCCCTCGGCGCCGTCCAATTCCATGTACTGTCCATAGCCGGGCACAGTGACGCGGGTAGACAGAGGTTTGTCCCATGACGCTGTTAGCTCGCAGAGAAAGTCTGGGAACATGGGGAGGCAGTTTTTGGCCGTTGCGGGCTCCGGTGGAAGGAAAAAACCCGCAAACCGCGACGGCTTCCGAGCTGGTGGAGGAGAGGGCCAGTCCACCTGCAGCTTCTCAGCGGCACGGCGAAACAGGGAGAAAAGAGAGGTGTCATCGTGGCCGACCGGCGCAGCAGCGGCGGCATATTGGGTCAACAATGAGCTCTCCTGCTCATCCTCCGACAAACCATGGATGTCCAGGCCGATGTCCAGCACGTCATCGTCTTCCTGGGGAGCGCTGGCGGGCTTCAACCCAGGCTGAAGCCCGTCAGCGCTCCTGCATGGTTCCGGTCCGTCATCGGCTAACCCGTCAACGTATTCCATGTGGTCAGCCCAGCTAATCGCGGGGACATCGACCTGAAAATTTTCGTCTTCGGACTCGGACGAAGCCGGGGCTCCAGACTCGGAAAGAAGAGGGTCATGCCGTGCGACAGCCGAGCGTCCCAGCACTCTTTCCACAAACGTCACCCGTCTTTCCAGGGTCGAGCGTCGGAGCTGGCGACAAAACGCACAAGCTTCGGGCTCCGTCAACGCTCTCCTAGCGTGGACGATCCCCAGGCAGACAGGGCAGGCATCGTGCTGGTCGCTGTCGTGCAAAGAGAAACCACATCCCTGAGGACAGGGGCGAACAGAAGATTTCTGCTTTGCTCGCTTCGGTTTGGAGTCCATTCCCAAAACGCAAAGCGAAACGCTGCACAAGAAAAACTTGAAAATAGCGCTCCGCGGGCAGCCTACGCACCAGCTGGGCGGTGGAGGCTAACACCAACAGGGGCAGTTAAGCTAGGTTCAAGTTGGCAGACAACGGAGCTAACTAGCAGTAGCTAGCTAGCCCAACTCAGCAGAGGTGTTCTCAGCGAGGTGAAGAGCGTAAGAACTGAGGGATGACGGTGATGGCAGCGGCTATATGTGCGGGCGGGGCCTTGCGCGTGTCATCACACGTCATCTGCCGTAAAGGCGTGAATAAAGGTTTCTTCAGCCAGGACACGCGAGGGCGTGATATCCCATACTTATGTGTTGTACCGAGTGAATCGACTGAAAGGGAACCCTTGTGCGTGTTTTTTATTTTGACAGCGAATGCGCACCTGCGGACCACTTATGTGCAGCCCTGGTTATTTAGCTCTATACACAGTTCTCACGATTGCAAAGTGAAAGCAAAAAAACAAGCGCAAATTCAAACGCGATTTCAATATGTCACATATTGACAGTGGCTCACCAATGCCAATGACATAATTACCCAGCTACATTTCTGAAAGAATGCAAAAGCATTGACATATATTTTTCCTTCCTACAATAGCCCGACGGGCAGGGAAGAGATAGATTTTGGTAGCCCGACTGAAAAAATCGCTAGCCCCAGGACGTCAGGCTAGCGATATTGCAAGCCCTGTATCTGATTGAGGAATCACTCATCTTTGGAAAAGAGAGTTTATTACAGAGAAATGTCTCTTTCCAAAATAAAAGCTATACTATCCGCTTCTTCTGGGCTATATTCTCAGCAGCATAAGGAGAATCATGTGCTAACAGCTGTCTAAATGACTCGGCTAAAGTTAGTAGCATGCTTGTTGTTTTTGTCTTTGCACTAGGATGATGTCGGCGTAAATGTGCAGTCATATTCGTTGTGTTCCCACCAGTGCTTTCAGGTTAATCTCGTTGAAATGACCTTAACACCACAACACGGCAAATCTCCGTTAACGAGCTACCGCCGATCGCCCCGTGCATGGGGCTAGACGGCCAACACGTTAACGGGCTAACTGCGCTAACACACTAGTTCCCACCCATGTAATTGAGCATTGCATGGCACATCCAACATACTGTTTTACTTTAGTCCATGACTCGCTTACCTTCAGGGTCATACGTCACATGAAAACCAAAATAATTCCAAACGCCAGATCTGAATGAGGGTGGGGGAGGTGCCCTGCGCTCTTCCTTCTGACTATGCTGTCTGTTTTGAGCGCTCAGTGGATCTGCGCTCGACAGTGCAGCCTAGGCGGAGTAGTCGAACGCAGATTCACTGAGCGCTCAACACAGACAGCATCGTCAGAAGGAAAGTTGATAAAATAAATTACAAATGTTGTATTGTTCGATACATATGCGTACCGAACCGAAAGCACTGTATCGAACGGTTCAATATCGATACGAATATCGTTGCACCCCTAGTTACAAAGTATTGAGTTGTATTTTTGTTATTGACCAAATACTTATTTTCCACCCTGATTTACGAATAAATTCTTTACAAATCCTACCATGTGGATTCATGGATTTTTTTTTCACATTCTGTCTCTCACAGTTGAAGTGTACCTCTGGTGCAAATTACTGACCTCTGTCATCATTTTAGGTGGGGGAACTTGCACAATCGGTGGCTGACTAAATACTTTTTTGCCCCACTGTATATATAGCTTTGAAACCGTTTCCAAAATTATATGCAGCTGGATAGCGTAGTGGTTAGACTACACGCCTTTGGAGCAGAGGATCGCAAGTTGGATTCCCACCTGGGGTGTCTGTATCCAGTGAGGGTCTCGTTACCAAGACTACGTGAAGTACCCTCAGAAGGTCTGCTAGATGATGTTAATGCAGTACTATACGATACCCACAGCCACCATTACTGAGACTAACAAGCTGATCTACAATACGGCAGCAGTGATCAGTGAGATGCTTGGCTACAAGTTGAACAGCCACAAGGGGCAGTACTCTCCATGGAGAAGGAGGCTAGAGGCTAAGATCAAGGTAGCACGGAGGGAGGTTAGCCAACTATCGGAGTTGCAGAAAGGTACAATGAAGAAGGTACGATGTACAGCAAGCTGTCCATACCTGAGGCCTTGGAAACAGGGGAACAATATGAGAACAGCAACACCAAGGCTGGAGACGGAACAATACTGGAAGAGCATACGGGAAAAGGACGCTAGTGGATCTGAGGGCAGACCACAGCAACCCCCCTGAACAGGGTCCAGTAACCATCACAGTGGCAGACATCAAAGAAAGGTTTACCAGTATGAAAAGTTGGACAGCACCAGGCCCTGACATGGTTCACGCCTACTGGCTGAAGAAGCTGACTGCACTCCACGAGCATCTGGCAGCACAAATAAATGAATGGGGGATAAATAAGCAAGAAACAAAGAAGTGATATATAATGTGTGTAAGTCTGATGAGATGGAGTATGGAGGAACGCATTTTTTAGTCTGTGGACAGCATCAGCAATGTTGTGTCTAAGAAACTGAAAACAACAGTGAGAGAAGGAGGAAAAGTGGAGAAAGAGTAGCATTTAAAAGCTCAGTGGGAAATCAAAAAGCAGCGAAGGTGAGACACATAATCTAACTATATGAAATATGAACTACTTCCACCAAATTCAAAGACATTTAAAGACTGATTAAATACATAAAACAGGTAAAAGAAGATTCAAGGCGATGGAGGGAGTTGGAGAAAGCAGGAAAAGACAGACCCTTGCATGCAGCGTTAGCACCAGTTTGACAGGTAGGTACAGTGACATTAGCATAGTGATTAACAGACACATTAGCATAATAATTAATACTGGCATTAGCATAAGAGCTGTGGCTGTGAGAGCAAGGGGGAGAGCCAAAGAGACACATGGTAAGACAGCAAGTGAAAGAGAGAGGAAAAAAAATAATGTGGGGCACAACAAGAAAAAGCAGTAATTATGTAGAAGAAACAACAGGGATAAAGAAAGATAATGATGTTGTTGTTGTTTTCTTTTAAATTATCACAACGTTAAATTATCACAACCGTGGGCAGCTTCAGCACCGTCATCCCAATGATTTTTTAAAAACAAGTGTAGCGTGTCCCAAACAGGAAGAATATGACTCATTTTTGTTCCCTCTGACAAGACAGTCTCCAGCTCTACTGTTTGCTTTAGTTAGAAAGACACTAAAAGAAGCTGCTCCCTTCTTCACCAGGGGTTACCACTAGGGCTGCTCAATTAATCGAATTTTAATCACGATTACGATCTGGGCTTTCAACGATCATTACAAATGACCGAGCCGATTATTAGCCCCTCCCTCATGCTTTACTCTCGCGCTGCTCTGTGTGGCAAATCGAGCGCACTTCTCTGCATTTCGAACACGCATCACAACAATTAAGACTAGAGGACCCAAGGGAAGCTCGGAAAGCTAAGCAGAAGTTATTTGGAGAGGAGAGTGACTGCCGTTGGTTGAAAAGAGAGGTAAAAAAAAACTTCAGTGGTGTGGAAACATGGGTTCGTGGAGTCAGAACTGGGCTCAATTAGACATAGTGTGTAAACTTTGCTATGGTGTCACAGCTGCACCACAGAGCAACACTGCAAAGTTCACTAAACATAGATGTTTACATTTTTCATTTATTTTTTATATTGCAAAACATTTGCACTGTTATCAGTATTTGCACACTATTTTATATTATTTTTTAAAGTCATTATTCAATACATTGTTGTTGTTAACCCTTTAAATCCCTGTAGAACCGGAACCGCGCAAGCTAGCACAATAATTTGTTTTGCATATGAAACCAGAGGAGTTGTACTTACATCTTATGGCATCAGCTTGTCCTCGGTCACGGTTTCCTTCCACATAAAGCTTTGCAAAAATTGCATAAAAAGCGCTTGCGGGAACAAAAACATAATATTCCAGAAACATGCTTTGCCGATCCGATCAGCTGTTCGTAACACTTCCCACAATGAAAACGACGACAACGCGAACTATCGCATGTCTGCCATTTCCTGTCCGAAACCGGAAGTTATGTCATTTTCACGGAAAATTTAGTTTTTTACTTGTAGGCCTTAAAAGCCTATACTGGTCATGTTTGACTTTTCTGAATAGTTTCTGGGATGCTTAGAACTCGAATTGCACTGCTGGAAATAGTTTATTTTGATGCACATGCTGTTTTCTTTGCAAATTTGCATCATAGGATTGTTTTTTTGTTTTTCCTGCAGTATATAAAAATTGCTGTATCTCCAAAATAAAACTATGAAGACACTCAAAATAAATTTCCTGTGGTGGGAAACTATTTTTTGCAACTTTTTTGTATTTAAAGTTTTGAGGGATAAACCTCTTAAATTTCTCCAAGTAGAAATATATGTAAAAAAACAAAAATGATTTTCAATTTTTTTGTAGTTTATTGCACTTTTTTGTAATTAATGTAATTACTATGGACTTAATGCATACATATTATTAAAATATGGGCTATAACAGTTGTATTGATGTATAGCAACTTGAAATGCTCCCAAAAATGGCACTACAACATGTAAAAAAATATATATATAAGCTCTGGCGGACTTGGTTCTATGGTACGTCTTTAAGGGTTAAATAAATATCGTCAAATAATCGAGATCTCAATTTCAGTGAAAATAATCGTGATTATCATTTTTGCCATAATCAAGCAGCCCTAGTCACCACACCAAGAAGCTCCATGTGTTTGATTTGGGAGGTTTTGTTTGTCCTCACACAACCCCAAAGAGACCTGGACGGTATGGGCGATCACACCTCAACCACTTAAGTAGATTGAACTAGGTCCTGATGTTGTTGTTGTTAGTGTGTGTGACTGCGAGGTGGAAAGCTGCAGCCGATTGTAGAACAGCAACCGTGATAATAAAGATGCTAAAAAGCATGAAACCGTGGACGGCTCGGCCGTGGAGTTATTACAGGGGGGGTGGGTTTGTATTCCACTTTACTGTTAAGATGTAAATATAGAAATAAGTAGAAATGTCTGGCACAAGTTTGTATGTATTAAGGTGAATGAAGAAAAAGGGAGAAAGTGGAAGATAAATTAGATCGAATGCACGTATTCACTAGCATCGATGATTTGGTATCATTTGGGGGGACTGTGGCTCAGGGGATTGGGAAGCTCATCTGTAACCGGAAGGTTGCCGGCTCGATCCCCCTGCTCTCTCTTTCCTGATCGTTGTGCCTTGGGCAAGACACTTTACCATACAGCCTACTGGTGATGGCCAGAGGGGCCGATGGCATGATATGGCAGCCTCGCCTCTGTCAGTCTGCCCCAGGGCAGCTGTGGCTACAACTGTAGCTGCCTCCACCAGTGTGTGATTGTGAGAGTGAATGAATAGTGGAATTGTAAAGCGCTTTGGGTGCCTAGAAAAGCGCTATATAAATGTAATCCATTATTATTTGGTCTTACTTAGGCACAATTGATCCAGCTTAATATGGCTGACTTTAAAAACATTTTAAGGCCATATAACTAATGTAAACGCTAACACAAAATACATTAGAAAAGTTGAACAAAAGAAGAACAAAATTCAATATTTCACACTATATAAATAAAAGCTGTTAAATAGCTCAAACCCAAACAGGAGTCCCCACTCATCTATCTTGAAAGTAAACTTCTGAGACAAAAATGATTCCCTCTTCTTTCTGATGAAACTGTCATTTCCACCAACTGGACCAACTCTGCGGAAAGGAAAACATGATGCTGTTGTGCTGTTAGCTGAAATGTTTTGGAACTGGACTGGTTATATAATTCCTCTTAATGGAGCTCTAATGCTCACTGATACAGGCTTTTATATTGGATTATATTTTGCTGTCTCCTGCAAAAAACAAAACCCTTTATGTTGATGGCCATCCCATTGGTATAGTGGTTAAAAGGCTTGAGAATTTTGGTGAATTTGCAGGCTCTATAATTAAAATTGCCTTGAAGAGGTCTATCCACAACCTTAATGTTAGATACTTGCAAATGTTGATGTGATCCTTACAAGGCTACTCTGTTAGGAGTACAGAATGGCCTTGTTCCTTCTCTCTTAAAGGTTAGCATTGGTAAACAGCATTCTCAATGACTCAGCCAGGCTTTTAATACAAGATATGAAAAAAAGAAACTCCCACAGTTTAGAAAAAAAGAGCTCATGGCTGAATAATAGTTAAAATCTTCCCTGACTAATAACGTGTGCATGCAGCTCAATCAATAATAAATATGCTATGTAGTTTTGGGCAAAACTGTCGTTTCCTCAGCATAAGTTTAATTTCCATGTGAGGCATGTAATTCCCGAGTGTTTCAAGAAAATATAACACTACTAATGTTACTTCCATCTCCAGGTTATTTGCTGGGGATTGGACCTAATGTAAATGAAATGCAAGAGCAGGTTAATTGTGCGGCTGAGGTTATGAAATAGAGTAAAAGTATACAATTTCCAAAACCCCAAACATCAACCTTGACACAATGTTGGCTATTAACTCTTAGTGGCTGTTTACTATAACTGAAGCCTAATCAAGACTTTACAGCAACCATTACAAGTAAGGTGGCTGACTTCCAAGCATCACACAACCTGATTGGTTAATATAACTGCTTCACAAACACTGGAAATGTCAAAAGAAAGAAATAAAGCAATGCCATTGCTACACCTGTATTAGCTCAGTGAAGACTTAAGTGGAGAAGCCCAGAGAAGCATGTACCTTCCTTAAAACCTCAGTGTATTAACTAACTAAATAATGAAGCAGGCTCTTATCTCAGCAATCCGCCCAAAGTCAAAAGCAAAGTATGTGGATGATATGCAG
The DNA here is from genome assembly GCF_965226115.1 of Aulonocara stuartgranti. Taxonomy (NCBI): domain Eukaryota; kingdom Metazoa; phylum Chordata; class Actinopteri; order Cichliformes; family Cichlidae; genus Aulonocara; species Aulonocara stuartgranti. The sequence goes on along the minus strand of NC_138944.1, from coordinate 34,708,762 downwards.
TTTTATACCAAGCGGTGCAAAGCAAAACTTATCTCATGTTGCCATGCCAGGCCTCGTCCAGTATGTTAAGAGAATCTCATTAAATTAAAGAAATGTACGAATTATTTAATAAATTCTCAAAAGGCTTTGGAGGTCTACATAAAATAAAAAGTGTTACATACAGTAAAACACTACAGTCTTTTAATGGAACAGTGTATAGCCAACTCCTTTATAAAGAATGATAAACTGTGAGCCTGTGGAGTCAGTGTTTTATACTAGAGATGGCACGATACCATTTTTTTATGTCCGATACGATATCATAAATTTGGATATTTGCCGATACCGCTATGAATCCGATATAGAATGTTTTTTAATCAATAAAAATGTTTTTTAATATCTTGCTGCTTTTTGTATAAGTTCATACTCAAGTTACAAAAAAACAAACACTAAAGCTATTCTGTTATACCTGTATGCAAAAAATACACTGCACCCAAAACATTTCATAGTTCAGCAATACTGATCAATCTAATAAACTTAAACCTACTCCATCCTCCCTATTCTGGTATTTTAAAGAGTACTTAGCAGAAATATTAAGCAACCTAACTAATAGGGTTCTAAAACTCCCAGCAAAAAAAAAAAATAGGGAACCACCCTCCACCTCATGATGCTTAATTGACGTAATCAACTTTAATTTGATGCAGTGTGAAATAAAATGCACAGAAATCAATTCTTTTTCAAGAATAATTAAATAGATTCAGCATCTTTCTTCAACAGAATTGCAGACTGCACAGATGGAAAAAGTACTATAGCTTACTAGGGTATATTAGACTTAACAGTTACTATATACAGTAATGGACTTCTATACATTTTTCATCAGATTAAAACTTTGGGTGTAAGATTCAGATAATTATTTATTAAAAGCTAGACGTTTTAAATGAGAATAAGAAAGAAAAGTATATCTCTGTGCCCCCTTTTCCCTGTTCATGCTCTATCGGCCCCCCTGGCTAAACTTTGCTAGATCCGCCCCTGCACAGTTACCAGCCATCAGCTACGTAGAAAAGGATCCTGGTGTAAAAAGTAATATTAAATAAATTCTAACAACAGCTTATCAAGGTTAAACGTGCTGCTGTTGTTCAGCTGCTGGTTTCCTCTTTCTGGTGCAAAGTGGGCCAAAAACAAACAAGAGAGACGGACTCGCGACAGAAAAGCCGATCAGCTGATCATTGATCAGTTTCATGATTGAAGTAGCAGCAGGAGAGGGAGGGAGAGAGAGAGGCAGTCGCTCCATATATCGGCTGTTGAGCTTAACACGGGAATGCTTTACAAACATTCAGAGATGGACTTACACACTTACTTTACTTCTCTCTCGGATAACTTCCTCGGAGATGAAATGCCGGGTTGGTAGCGAGGCTACAAATACACACAGCTGCTCTGTCACATGACGCATACTGCTCCCACGTGCTACGGTTATGAACCGAGTTACGGCGTGTCGCAAGTTTTGTGAGGTGCTTTTTTGATATTTAATGGATCAATTACATTTTTTATTTCTCTCCGATATCCGATCCAGTAATTTAGGTCAGTATCGGACAGATACCGATACGTAATATCGGATCGGTCCATCTTTAATTTATACATTTATCACTTAAACCAAAATATATGTTTTATCAGTGAATTTTGCTGGAGGGAGCACACAGGTTGGCAAAATACTCTACCAAGCATTATTCAGCAAAAATATACCATTAAATTATCATTAAAAACCACACCTGCAGCCACTGCCAGGGAATTAACTTGGCAATTACAGTACACTGATTTAGTTGAGCAGACAATCTTGTACAAAATAGTCCAGTTTAGCTGCATTAAAAAAATGATAGAAGGAACGGGAGCATCATCCCATCAGAGTCCTTTTAACTGGTGTCCATCTTACACTCAGCATTATAGGGCATTTGGGGTGGCTGTAGCTCAGGTGGCAGAGCAGGTCAGCCACTAATCAGAAGGTCGGTGGTTCGATCCCAGGCTGCCTCCTGGCTGCATGCCAAATATCCTTGGGCAAGATACTAACCCCATGTTTGCCTACTGGTGGTGGTCAGAGGGCCCGGTGGCGCCAGTGTCCGGCAGCCTCGCCTCTGTCAGTGCGCCCCAGGGCAGCTGTGGCTACAATGTAGCTTGCCATTGCCAGTGTGTGAATGTGTGTGTGAATGACTGAATGTAGTGTAAAGCGCTTTGGGGTCCTTAGGGACTAGTAAAGCGCTATACAAATGCAGGCCATTTACCATTTAATCCAGTAATTATTCAGTCACCCAAAGGATAATTCACAGCTATCCCAGAACGGTCAATTTGCATTAGATTTAGCTGAAACTCATGTCTACACAGAGGGCACAGGACGAAGCCGGCGTGAGAGAATATCCACTACACAAGCTGATACAGCCCTGCTTATTAATTATTTTAAAATGTAGTTATCTTAATGTATGCATGCCATACTTAAAACTTCTATAATTCTAGTGCCTATTACTGCAGCTACATATGCCGTATCACATGATCATTGAAAATCACTAGGAGCCGATGTATGTAGGTCAGACCAGTCAAACAGGTAAGCAAGATGTCAAACAGAGGCCTTTTTTCCCCCTCCTCGCACATACTCAGTATTGTTGTGTGTGTGTGTGTGTGTGTGTGTGTATAAATCTGTAACTTCTATGAATTGTGTAAAAGCGTGTGCGCATCTGCAGTGATGCCAGTGGCAAAGAGAGCCACATGTGTTGGTCCAGAGGAGATTGAAAACGAATTGGAAACTATTAATCTGACCGTCCCCTCCTTTCAGAGTTGGTTTGGAGCAGAATGTATATTGAGTCCGCACGCTCTGTTTCTCTTCATGCAGCCTGCTTTGCGCTTCTCTCTGCCTTTCTCAAATGCCCTCATGTCCTTCCTCTTTTCCAGTTCGGCAACATGAACTTACATGTAGGTAACATTGTCCAACTCTTTGAAATTATCTCAGTCATTTGCTCTTCTGATGCTGCTCTGATTATTCCCTCTCTGTGTGAATAAACCTGATAGTTCTCTGCCTGAGAGCTGGTTAACACAAACATTCACTGCTCTCCACTCAGCTGTATTCCCACTTTGAGCCCAGCATCAGTGAAATCACACAGATGTGGATACAATGGCAGTGCTCCCCGATGGATACAGCTTTGTTGTAAAAAGTAGGAAAGCGAAACCACGGAGCGTGACATGTTTCATTTCTTATGAAACTCTGCAGTCTATTCGGCATGGAAAATGTACAATTTAGCAACAAATAGCAATTTCACAGGATAGTAAGACTGCTGGCAGCACCTCACTTTTGAATATGTTATACAGTGTGGAACAAGAAAAGTTCCAGCTGAAGTATTTTGTCCTCGTTCTTTGGTTCTGTAAAAATGAGTTTTCATTCCAACCACCACTTCCAGCATAATACAGCAGGGCTGAATAGCTTTGGGTAGTAATATCTTTAAAAATCAGTCAAAGCATGACTTTGTTGTAACCAAGTGAATAACTGCATAAAAATGTGTCTAAAAGAGTCAGTTGGGTCTTTTTTCCTCTTACAACAGTTTCATTATTACTGCTCTTCCTTCAGTCAGATCATCCAGTGAGCAGATTTCAATGTTTTATTAATGAATCAAATAATCCCCTTCAGTGCTCAAAGGTTTGGTAATAGTGCAGATAACCCACATCCAAGTCGAAAATTCTACACTGTCTTTCTCTAAGTGAAATTTGTGTGACTTTATGTATATTAAGTCATTGACATGTATTGTCTTTAAAGAAATCAGGATTACCTGTCTATTAGTTCTGACATACTTTCAGCATAGAACAAACCAGTGTTTGTTTATACCCATTATTAGCTGATGTAAAACAGGAGAACTGAAGCCAAGCTGAGAGCAGCGAGAGCAGCAAAACTAGCAGTTTCCACATTAAAAAGAGTCACTTCAGTTCAAAAATATCCAAACAAAAAGGTTTTTAGGCCACTGAAAAGCTTTATTTCAGTGATATTCTTTGATTATTCCATTATCAAGGAAGGTTGCTGTAGCTACATTGTGCAGCATCTTAATTTTATGAGCTGACTTAGCAAAATGGGCCTCTATCAGAAGTTTACTTCTGTGTAAATGCATCTGAAGATTTGACTGTTTCTCTACTTCTATTTTTATAGGTTCAGACCTGAGTTATCAGTTCTAGTTTCTTGGTAAAGTCTGAGTTAGTCTTTTCACTAGTCTTTAGTTTCCAGAGTACTCCTTAGGTCATTATGTCTCCGTGCTGTTCTTTGTTTTTGCCATGTCTAGTTTTCGAACTCTCTGAGTTCTTAGTTTCAGTTATTGGGTTTGGAGTTTTTCATTCTGTTTTTGCTCCATGAGTTCCAGAACTAAAGCTGTTTTTGAGTTGACCTATTGTCTCCAGAGTCCTGCATATTGGGTCCTAACCTGCCTGCCACATAGCGTATTATGACACAGACAGGTATCTTATGCCAGAGTAGAGCACGGTTACATCACTGGTTTAAACGTGTGTGAACTTAAAATGTCATGGGCATACAAAACACAACAGAAATGTTGTTGGATATTTATATTCTTTACAGTATGAATGTATAATGCAGTTTTCTTCATGAATAAGAAAAACTGCATCAAAATTTTAAACCAAAGAATGCAAAATGGATGCATTGTTTAGCACAATAATCAATAAATCCTGTTTGCATAAAAGCTGTTTTGTCTGTCATTTCACTTTTTGTTGGACCGGTGCTAATTTAGCTAATGATGTGGGGTTTTGTGTTGTTTTTGTCTGTCCTCATTGAAATACTAATAACACTAATTTCATTTTTATTCAGCAATATTCACTTTCTGTACAACTGCTCTTTAAAAAAAATGCTGTCAGGCTCTTTTATCCTTTTATCTTTCTTTCCTCACAAGGGCAAATGGATATTTTGGGTTTGCATTACCACAGACAGAGAAAAAGACCCCGGCAGTCATACTAAAACGAGCCAGTGAGTAACACAAAAGCCTACTAGCTACAGTAAAAAACAAAAAAAAGTGATGTGCAAATGAAAGACAAGAGGTAAGCGGGAAAAAAGCATGTCCAACAGCAATTTGGAATAAGTGTAGAGCGACAAAATTTTGATCTGTCTATTACAGCTTATTGCCCGAGGCATTCCTCTTTAATGTTGACTTCTAACTATCCCACTATGCTGCACTGACAGGCCCCCTCTACCTCAGCAATATGATTTGACAATGAAAACTACAAATGACTAAATGTCTAGAAGGGAAAGGGTGAAGAAGAGTGATTGAGACAGAGAGGGAATTAGAACGGAAGGGAGCTGAGCCAGCAGTCGGCACAGAACTCCTTAAGCCCCGATAACACAAATTCCTTCTTTCCTCCTGACTCTGGGCCGATTTCTTTCTCTTCAGACCTCTTTTCAAACCACACTTCCATTCTTTCCTGCTACTAGCTATTCAGCTTGAACTCTTCTTTCAAGTTGCTCTTCTTGATTTCGTTGCAGAGGTCTTAGATTTTCCTCACAGGTCATTGCAGTTCGCTCGACTGCAGAAGCTCGACTTTTCAGTTCTCACCCATTTCAGCAGAGTTACACGGACTCATCCTCCCCTTCTCAACTGATAGTGCTCAGAAAGTCAACAGAGAAAGGAGCTCAAAAATAAAACAAAAGCAGGCTGCACATCTAAATGTAAGACATCTAGTAAGTCATAATATGTAATATTTGAAAACAGCTTTTTGTGCTTAAATGTTAATTTGTGTTTTAATTAAATTTAAATTAACAACATGCCACTGCAGTTATGGAAAACTAAAGTAATTAATAAACAAAACAAAAAAGAAATAACTGGAATTTTGAAAACGATTAACAAGAATGTTAATTCATCGCCCGGATTAACAAGATCCGCATCAGGTGTTGAGGAACCAGGACACCCTGATGAGAAGTGGGCTACTGGAACAAGACAGCATCGGTCAGCAAGAGACGAAAACAGGGCGCTGTCGGAATGCTACTACACAAGTAACCCCAGCAGAAGAGGTTACATGAATAGGACAAGGGACCTATGGGATCTTCGATACCCAGCATTCTGATTGGTCGCAAAACAACTACCAGCTTAGTGTCCCAACGTTCAGAAGAAGGAACTGCTCTCACGGCTAGAGGTTGACGAGGTACAACATAAGTGCTACGGCAAGGGGGAGCCAAGATGACAGGTCAGGGGGGAGATATCATCACCCCCACCTGAGATTGGGTACCAAGTCCCAAGTGCGATGGAAGGATCACTGACTGCGAGAGGAACTGACTCTGATGGCAGCACAGGAACAAGCTCTAAGTACAAGATCCATAGAGTCTGGGGTCTATTATACCAGGCAAGACCCCAGGTGCAGGCTGTGTGAAGATGACCCTGGGACAATCCAGCACATAACAGAAGGGTGTAAGGTGCTAGCAGCCAGGGCATACATGGAACCAGGTGGCCAGCATAGTGTACAGAAACATCTGTGCAGAATATGGCCTGGAAGTCCTGAGGTCAAAATGGGAGACGAATGACCGAGCTAAGATCCTGTGGGACTTCCAGATACAGACAGACAAAATGGTGGTGGCTAACCAACCAGACACAGCGGTAGTGGACAAACAGAAGAAGACGGCCGTAGTGATCGATGTAGCGATACCGAATGACAACAACAGCAGAAAGAAGGAACACGAGAAGCTGGAGAAATACCAAGGGCTCAGAGAAGAGCTCGAGAAGATGTTGAGGGTGAAGGTGACGGTGGTCCTAGTGGTAATCAGAGCACGGTGCAGTGACTCCCAAGCTAGGCGAGTGGCTACAGCAGATCCCAGGAACAACATCTGAGATCTCTGTCCAGAAGAGCGCAGTCCTGGGAAAAGTCCTAGTTAAGCTACTGCGCAGGACCCTCAAGCTCCCAGGCCTCTGGTAGAGGACCCGAGCTTGAAGGAAAAAGACTGCCCACTGGGACGAGAGGTGATTTGTTTATGATTTTATGAGTTTTCATGCACCATGTTCATTGCAGGGGAGCAACACGACACGTGCACACCAAACATCAGGTTAAAAATCAAATCAAAGAACTAGTGAATGGTTTTGTCCTGTTTTGTTAAATAATAATATTATCTCTTTTATTTTGCAGCATATAATTTAAATGCTAAAGATCTGACAGTTCATTTTATCCTAATTAATTTTCTGAAGTAGCTGAAGCTCAATGATGTTTAAGACTTCATTCAAAATACATTACAACACACGTTTAATCAGCATTCCTTAACTACAGCTTTAGCAAAAGAATTAGAAGCTGTGCATTCCTGTGTAAAAGGACTCATAGTAAAGTTTTTTAAATTGTTTATTAAACACTGTGTTTCCTGAAGATGTCACCGATCTTTGAGTTTTACTGTTAGCCTCATTGGAATATAGTCATTAATGCAGCGTGAAAACTATAGTTGTCAGAACTTCTGTCTGAATGTGTAAACCTTAGTAAAGTCATGGACGACAGTCAAAAGCTAAGAAGTATTAAAAAACGTGTTTTTCACAGGGCCGTTCGTTGGTTTGTTGTTATTGTGTTTGTCAGAGGAGTCTAGAAAACAGCCTTGTGCTGAGATCTGATTCTACAGTTTCTCATATATATTTTATGCGTAATCACTTTTTTCTTCTAGTACTGGCCATCTGTCAATGTATGAAGTGACAGCTTAGTCTAGTGGAGAAAATTATCATCAGTTCACTTGTGAAAGTAACACAGAAGATAAGACTGGAAAAGCTGTAAGATGGAGACACTGAAAGCCGGAGCAAGAAAAGACCAAAGACGTGCAAGAAGTCTTTTTTTTCCTCTCTGACTTCTCTTTCAAGACATTTTGTTTGGACGATGTTTCTTTTAGACCAGAGTGAATGGTTGCCTATTAAGCAACTACCCTGCTATGTTTAGTTTTAATCTCAGAACCAGCAAGAAACTAATGTGGTGTCTTCTTAATGGGAAGTGAGGACATCTCTTTCAGTTTTACTCTTTGCCGTTGATCTGGAGGATTACCCCCCCCTTCTTCTTTCCACTGATAAAAACAATATAGAAATGAAGCTATAAATAATAGTGCACAGACACACACCCAAATTCCAGCTACCATATTCTCTGCTTCTTCATCATACTTCTTTTTACCATCAGCCTTTATGTTTTTTCCATCAGTCTGCATTTCCTTTCATTTTGTCTCTTTCTCACTGCCTCCCGCATTTCATTTGTTATTCCATCTCTGCCATTTCCCCATGTTTTCCCCTCCTGTCTTCACTTCACTAACTTCCACCCAGTCAGTCATATCCTAGTTTCCCTGCATTATCACATCTTAGACTCAGAGGTGTTTCTAAAGATATCTAAACTCTGGGAAGTTTGTTTGAATGTCACACATCATCAGGCTGCTAGTGTTGCTCCTAATAAACTCGATAAGCAGCCTCTCATGAACCCGGGGGCTGCTAGCATATTGCACTGGTTCTGCTGTAATGTAGCACAGCTGACATTTGGTATACAGCAGAAGGGCTATTATTTTAGAGTGATGAGATACTCCAACCATATACAAAATACAAAGATGCCTGACCTGGATCCAAGATTTAAAGTATGTCATAAATAGGGATGGGTACCGGTATCCGGTGCCATTATGGCACCAGTTCTGACATAAACGGTAGTAACCAGACTGAAAAGCAGCGCACATTTCGGTGCTTTATTTCGGTGCTTTTTTTTCCTGAGATGTCATACACTTTGGATTTTAGCCAATCATTTTACCTTTGCAAGCGTAGTAGGCGGGCCCAGGTACGAACGTTCTTTGAGAGCAGAGCTACAGATTAAAAACGCCCAAAGCGAAGCGGTCAAACTCTGTACTTCACAGCAAAAGATGCAAACTCAGCAGCCTGCAACAAGTGCTTTAAGCTGATGGTGTGCAAAGGAGGTAACACCTCGAATCTGATGAAACACCTGGCGGCGCATAGCGCTTTTTTAAAAGCCGAGAAATGCACCGTATTTGATAGCTTGCTGCGAGACCTCACACCGTGCACATCTACTGCGGGTGGGTTGCCTGTTATCGGACCCGGAGTTAGCAACATCCCCCAAAAACCCGAAGAGGAGAGTCCTGGCCCCTAGCCCTGCCAGTGTAGCAGAAATGATGACGGACGATGATGGCAGCAGCAGCCGTTCTTTTCTGGGTGAGTAGCTTAATGTTGTTCGTGTGTAATTTACACTGAGTAGGCTAACCACGTTATTACAATAATGCATGTAAGGTGAACTAGCAAACACGTCGTAGTTACATGCGGCTGTCTTCTTGTTTGATGGCAGATACTCCCTTCACCCTGGCCAAAAAGGCTAAAATGACCAAAGAAAAAGTGGAAAACAGCTAAACATGAGAGGTTTTTGGACAAAGTTTGTGTTCTTCATTCTTTAAGCACCGGCACCGTTTCAAAAGTACCGGTTTGGTACTGGTATCGGATAAAACCTAAACGATACCCATCCCTAGTCATAAATTAGACCAATGCAAGCATGGAGCAGGTGGCCTGTTGCTGCTGAATAAAGGTAAAGACATATTTATTGTCTTTATTCCTCGTGACTTTTTTGAGTTGATATTTCCTGTATTTTCAGGGCATTTTCTTCTGGCAATGAACCATGGTGAAATAGAGAAAACAGAAAATGTTACTGAACTATTTTCCATCTGAATCCTTCTACAAATGCATCAAAAAGCATCGAACTTTGCTCTCAGCTCTCGCCTCACACGGGAGGCAGAAATTCAGCTTGGAACAGGGGATGTTTTGAACTAATCAGATGGGTTGAAATAGCCAAAAGCCTGCGTTTAAACTCTGAGAGATGGAAGGATAACTGATGATGGATTAAGTTATGAAAAGGCAACACACAGTGGGAATAATCCACAGTATCATGATTCACAGCAGGTAAGTAAAAGGATATGGGCTGGAGACCATGCGGATGCACCAGCTGCGGGGAAAGGTTGTCTGCTTGAGGCAGAAGAAGACCACAGGTACCAGCTCAGGGTAGGGCACCACTAACACACTGGTGTCACTGCTGCCATCATCATCGTCGTCATCCTCGTCATCCTCATCTTCTTTATCCCCGTTACGCTCAACCACTTCCTCCTCTTCTTCCTTCTCGATCCTCTCCTCTTGAATAATTCCTGCCTCTTCTATGGTCTCCTCCTTCTCCTCCTTTTTCTTGGGATATGGGCGGCGGTGTGGGGAGGGCCTGCGGGGAGACGAGGTGGCGACAGCGTCATCGCTGTCGGCCCGGGCTATGGCGGTCGTCACTCTGGAGCTGGTCGGTGCAGATGGTGTTGCTGTTGTCGATTTTGCAACGCCGGGGCCCTCCTCCTCCTCGCTCGTCATGGCCACCTTACGGTCTTAAATGAGAGAAAGAGAACAGGAAAGGAGAAATTTAATTTCATAAATCACTCAGGGGGTTAGAAACAAGTAGCCAACAGAGAAAATGAATAGTTTGCCATGGTTGAAGGTTGTAAAATTATAGTAAGAGATTGGAGGAACTAAAGCGTGTTGGTAGGAATAAAGCATAAATTGTCAAGGACGGTAGCCTGCAAGGACAAATCTAAAAAGTCTCAGTTAGTTTTCTTAGATAGAGACGGGTCTATCTGGGGTTTAGTGACCTTTGGTGACCTGAAACAAAAAATGTGTAATTGTTTTTCTTCTGAAATGCTCTTGTGTTTTCTGTTATTGTCATTACTTCAATAACAGACTTGACTATACTTCACTTATTTTAGATAGTGGGCCAGTTTGATCTTACATGAGTTGGACCAACTATTGCAAAATAATTAAATAAAATAAATACATTTAAACAAATCATATTTTCAAGTTGATATGATGAAAAAGAAAAACGGGTGTTTTCTGTAGTATTTGGCAGGCTGCGGTTTATCTTATCGAGGTCTGTCTTTGTCAGCAAGAAGACTGAAGTTATAATACTGTAGTTAAGAGTCTAAGATTCGTCTCCTCCTTCTGTGATTATTCAACATTTCCCAAAGCCTACAAGCAGGCCACACTGAACCCTTTGATGGGTTGGTTCTGGCCCCCTCACCATATGTTTGACTTTGATTTTGACTTTGATTTTTAAGAATAAATATGTGGTGTAATTTTTAAAAAGCCCTCTTTTCATTTGTAGTTTGGCATCAAAGTAAAATAAAATAAATAAGTAAAATCTTAGCACCTCGTCTGAAATGCGCTACGGAATAAGACAGCTGTTTTCAAAAAAATAAGAAACATTTAAAACAAAAAGTCACCTTAAACTGCCTTAAAATACATGTTCTTCCACAGAGTCAACTGTGTTGTGGTAGATATAACCCCACCGGGAGCGAGTTCTGTACATTACTGTTATTGTGCTGTAATGCAGCCAAATTCCGAATATCGTTGATCCCATTTACATATCCGTGTGCGGGTCAATTTCACAGTGGCATGATAATGTGCTGCGAAAATGCCTTTGTAGCCCATTATTGAACTCCATTACTCAGGAGTAGATGGTGGAGATTGTGATCATATTTCAGATAAGTGACACTAATCTTGGGTACAGACCTTGAAACTGTGGTGCACATATAGATTTTCTCTTCCGCCGGATTAAAGATGTGTGTGTGTGTGTGTTTGTGTGTGTGTGAGAGAGAGAGACTCATGCGTGTTTTCTAAGCCTTGTAGCATTATTTACAGCAACATCCATAAGGATGTCTACCAGCTGAAAAATTCTACAAGGAACTGTTAGCGTGTTAATGTGTTCCTCTTAACCCGAGCCGGGTGCACTTGATCAGCCCATTGTGAGCAGAAGAACAGTTAAACAGAGCTTCAAAAGCTCGCTTTTGACTCTGAAGAGGAAAAGAAGAAAAGGCTGCTTAAAAAGGAAAGCTGATAAGTGCTGTAGTATGCATTATCGCTGACTGAGGCTTTAGGTTTCAGGTTTTTTTGAGCCAGCTAACAAAAAGGAGCCAGGCTATGTTGACACTGCTTCAAACATCTCTGCTGGATGTTTTTATCCATACTTTTCATTGAGTTTTGTCAATTTTATTTTATTTTGTCATCACTATTGCACATTGATGACTTTCCCTTTTCTTTATACGAAACAGCATTTTGTGTCTCATGAATCTCATCCACCTACAATATTAACAAGCAGTCAGTCATTCCCGAGATGGAACGGTGGAACGGTGGAAATAGGAAGCTGGCTGCACTAATACTTTGTGAAGATTTTTCTGACGAGTATTTAAACGCAACACCGGTGTGACGATATTGTTACATCAGCAAGTTTTCTTAAAACTTAAAGACACTTCAACATGACATGCAGATGCCATGATTTCTTTTTCTTTTCAGATCACACTGTGATCACAGGTAGAAGCAAGAGACGGACAGAGAAGGTGCATTTTGAGTGAGTCAGCAGAGGGGAGGAGGGAGGAACAAAGGAGCAAGATTTCAGTGGTTTAGTCAGAGGCTTAGTGTTGAGAGGAATCAATATTGTGCAGCTGGAGTGAAAACACAGAGAACAGGAGTTCTGATAGGACTAAGTGGCACCTGCCCATAGATTTCCAATGAGCGAGCAGAGCGCACAGGTTTCAGCAAAATCTACTCACGCCATCAGTTTATCTCCATATACCAGAGTTTCTGAGGTTTTGCACTGTGTTGAGCTCAGTTAAAGGCTGATTTTCAGGCTGTTTTTATGACTACAAAGAGAAGAGAAAAGCAAAAAGAGAAGGGAAGAAAGCTCACACAGAAGACTGCTAACCTGCGTTTCCTTATTACAGTGAGTGCAATATGCAATCGGGCTGTCAGTTGCCAAGGAAGGGCAGTGTCAACCCTGGCAAAGCTTTACATCTTCACAACAGAGAGAAGAAAGTAAAGCAAAGGACTGTTGCTGTATCAGAGCAAAGACCGGCAAAGCAGTTGGCAGCGTCTTAAATCTCAGTCTCTGGCAGAGTAATCATCGTGTCAGTGGTAAGAAATAAAACTGTTTTGAACCTCGGTGGCAATTAGGATGTTGCAACAGTGTCAAAGGTTCAGTGCAAGGAAGAGAAAAGATGAAAGCAACAAGAAGGAGAGAAAAACTTAACACAGAGTGCAAAGAAAAATAAATCTGTAGATAAGAATAAAACGCAAACAGTTGGAGGTTCATGTAAGAGTATCGCTGATAATTAAGATACAATCTTATGAAACCTCTGCACATTATCGTTGTGATTTTGCATACTATGTTAAAGAAAGAGTCGGACAGCAGAACTGCAATAAAGAAGCCTAATGGTCTTAAAAGTTGAATGTTGTGTATTTGATGTCGGTATGGAAACAACTAGGAAAGGGGCAGGATGAATGGCTTCTGAGCGGATCTGAAGTTCTGCAAGCTCTTGACAACACTGAGCTGTGGTTCACTACAGTTTACTATGCTGTGTAAAGTGAATGAAATGCTGTGTGGATTCCACGAGCCCAGATACTCATCTTCATCTGCTGTAATTTCCACTAAAGGTTTGCTTGCATGACCCTATACAGTTCCTATCACCTTCTGAACCTTCTCCACTGCTCTGCAATAATGTGACAGTAATTGTTCAAACAGTGAAATTCATGAGCATCAATATCAGGAAGGTTGTTTTACTAGAAGACCCATTAAACACGATGACGCTTACCCATTATTGCTGATGATGGGGAACGTAGATGGCAATGTTTTTTTAATCTTTTTGTTTGGTTTTGACAGCAGGGCCCCAGATGTAATATCTATTACTCTTAGCTGTTTAGACTCTTGACCTTTGTCAGGAACACTGACAAAATGCAGGAAAAAACGGGGGGTTGTAGCCATAAAAACCTTGTGCGCTAAGAAAGCACATCTGTGCAGTCCCATCCTAATAACAGTACTTTTAAAATGCAACGTATATGAGTCAGTGACACATTAAGGATCATTATGACCATTGGGATTGGCTGGCTGCTGTTTACTGTCTGCAGCAACACGCTGATTTGACTTCACTGCTGTTTTTGCAGCTGGTGTGACATGTCCTCTACAGCAGTTAGGTTGTTTATTCTGTGATTGTGTCCCCAAGTTTCTGCTTTTATTTGTTGACACGTCAGCCTGCTCTCAGCATTTGTATCCTCCGCAGTACTAATGCACTCCACGATTTTCTCATTTGCCGGCTTATCATTTTCTTGCATTTTTAAACCTGCTCCCCTAAAGTAAATTACTTTTTTTTGCACATGAAAGTGATATTATCTAGACTGCACCTGTAATTACATATCACACATGACCAAGATTGAGTGAGTCACAATCAAGATACTTTTAACTGCCCACCTTCACTTTAATGACCGTCCTGTGAAGTGTCCCCGTTTCAGCAACATTACTGGTCATATCCATTAATACACTGCAATTTCAAAAATCATTTCAAGCATCTTTCAGGCTCGATAGCGTTTCATTAGAATGATTTACATTCTGAAAAAGAGCAGTTCATGCATTCTGGAAATGCTCCAGTATGAAGAAACTTGGTGTGAAGGAGGGTTCATGTTTCATCAAGTGATGTCACGTGCTGCAGTTTCAAAGGTGCTTGAGTTAACTAGATTGCTATCTCTGGGAACAAAAAGTAATACTTTTAAGCAGTCGTGAACCCAGAGCTCACCACACTCTTAATGGTCAGTCAGATATTGCAGATAAAATCCGCACAATTAATAACCCTGAGGTGAAGTTTACTGAAGACAAAGTATGACAGGGCACGGCTCTCATTAATCTGTCAGAGATAATATAACTAGAGGCTTTAAAATAATGATTTCAGCCTGAATATATACCAACAAAGTCAAAATGTCATTGAATCCACTTAAGAAGGAAGTTAACCCTCTCAAGGCAGGCGCTGCCGATTTGCAACAGTTAAAAACTAACAACCTGATTTCCCCACATACATGTTTTATGAGGTTTTTTTACTCAGAAGTACCACTGCAGGACTTGGTTGTGCATTAGCAACAAAAAGTTTAATTTGAGCCTGAGAGGGTTAAGAGGAGGAAGGTTGTACCTCCAATTATCTTAAAATATGATTTTTCACCTTCCTTGAATACTGTTGGTTTATTCAAAGCAAATATCAAGAGATTTCCAAAAGTCAAACTCTGCGCATAAACTATTTATTTAATAGGAAGAAGAGAAGACCCTATAACGGTAACATCAGAATGAGTTTTCAGTGACCTGAAAACTCATTCTGAAGAAGATCAAGGTCCCTGAGCATAGCTGACACCAAACTAATGATTTGTGTTACCGAATCACGATGCTGAATAATAGCTCACATTTCCCTCAGACAACAGGCTGTGACTGTTCAACATTGTTTACCTTTTTGTTTTGAATGAGCAGGCAACAAATTAGACCTTATTATGCACCGTTCAGCGAGTGGAAGGCCATTAAAAAATGTAATAACTAAGCAAAGAAAAGGAAAACAAGTAGGTCTACCTTGAAGCTTTATCACATTAATGACACAGCAATTGCATGTTTTCTTTTGTCCCAAACCATGACTCTTGCATGTCAGTCAATTTCTCCCCCTGGAAAACTGTTAGATTATGCAGCACTGAGCTAATTACATGCTTTATATGTGTTAGTTTGTTTCTCAGCTGAAAATCAGTAATCATCCACAGCCATTTCCTGTATGGTCTTAGTGTGTAAGTGGCATCTATGTGTGATTAACACCGGGTTACGCAGATCAAATGTTAGCAGGAAGGTCATATATCATAGACTGATGTCAAGCTAAGGGTCAGGTGGGATAACTCTAAGATCTGTAGTCGCTCAGCATAGGGAAAACAATCACAACTCACAGTAATTTCTAATGTGACCTCCAGTAGGCTTTCTTAGTGTACATGTGGTCAGCTAACCTGCTGCTCTTTGTGGATTTACACAACTAAATTCAACAAGATGTCAGCATTTTGACAAGCTATCTTAGCTGATGTCCATCCACTACACTGACACTACACTGTTTATACTTTATGTTACTCAGTATACAGCTGATATAAAGTTGCAATTCAGTTAATGAATCTAAGCATCATCGGCTTAAATGCAAATTCATCTCTGCTACACCCGATGTAACTTAAATCTGACCATAAGCACCACAGCCACTGTGCAGTAGTCCAGTACAGTGATTTACTGTGAATTCACCACAGTACTGCACGCTAACCTGCACAAAACTGCCCAGACTTTTCATGAGACATTTCAATAGCACAAAGTTATTATAGCTTAGTTTGATTTGCAGGACATTTCACAAAACTAAAACACATAATTTTATCAAAACACACCATACAGAAATCCAATATGTGATTAAAATTATGACATTCCAAGTAAAATTTCAATCTGCAGATTATCAAAGGTCACTGAGCAGTCCTTACCTTTAAACCTAACCTCTCCTCTTCCTCTCCTGTCTTTCTAAATGTTTCTCCATCTCTGAGTGAAGTTAGCTCTCCTTCTTAGAGCAGCTGGACCTTTAGCTAGCAACACACTGTGCGACAAACTGCACACAAATAGTTTGTGTGTTTGCTGATGTTTGTTGAGCTGATAGAAACGCTGAATTTGAAACGACCTGCCACACTCTTCATGCTGCCTCCTCTTCTGTAGCGCTAGCTAGATGCTGGAGTACGCAAACAACCTACAGACACCTGCACTCCTCCCGGCCCACCTTAACCACCGAAAAAAAGCGCTATAAATGATCCCGCTGAAACAAAACGTAACGAGCCTGTTTTGAAAATGTAAAGGCCACAAAGTACAGATATTTGTTTTAAAATGTAGGGAGTAAAAGTAAAAAGTTGTCAGAAAAATAAATACTCAAGTAAAGGAGCCTAAAGATATCTAAAACATTCTGCTTAATTAGTACAAAGTATTTGAACTTTGTTACTTCCCACCTCTGCTGAACACTTTAGGTCATGACCTTCCCTAATAGTTGGAGGTGGCAGCTGCAAATGTACATGCACATAAAATTCAGCAAACATCTTGAGCCACACCTTACGCCTTGTTCTTGTAAGAAGAAATTATTGTAAGATTTTAAGGTGGTCTTAAACAATAGTTTTCCTAGTTTTTCTTTGGACATTGGCTGCTTTTTTAACCTTCAGTTGCTGATGAGGGTATTGTGGGGTCGGTGGGATAGACCTCCAAGTTTGTGAATGTGATACCTCAAGATGAGGTGACTAGGATTATGAAATTCATACCATCCATGCGTCCAAGTAGGAGTAGCATTGTTCCTGCTTCTTTAGTTGAATATATGAAATCTGACATCTATAGGTGATGAGCAATACCTGAACAGCATGTCCTTTAGAAAATGCAAAATATTTTACTGCAAAAACCGGACACAGGACGTTGCAGTATAATTTTGCAGATGCATCTGGCCCTTCAGTTGATCCATCTCTTGATCACCAAAGCCTCAGCAGAAGTAGTCTCAGTGGAAGGGTGGCTGTCAAGAAGCCATTTTAAAGAAAGGGAAACAGGTAGAAACGACTGAGGCACGTCAAATTATACAAGAATAGGGTTGAAAATCAGTGACAACAGGTCTTAAGGAGTGATGAACCTAAATTTGAAATGTTTTGGATCCATATGTGGTCAATACGTAGAGATGAGGTCAGGTGAGAGGCTTATCATGTGTCTACACACCTGTAAATTGCAGTAGAGACTCTGTCATAGTTTAGGGCTACATTTCAGTCAACAATGTTCAGGATCTTCTCAAAATAAATGGAATGGTTAATGTAGAAAAATAGGGTCGGATTTTGCATCTGATTAACAGTTTCATTTCTCAGCATGACAGTGGCGTTGCAGTAAAAGCATACCTGGATGGAAAATTACACACTGTAACACTATCAGTCATGGACTGGGCTCCCCAGACTGGCCTCGAGTGCAGGCTGTGATGAAGAATAAAATTGGTTATACCAAATGTTGACTTTGAAGCTCATGTGAATAGCGCAAACTATTTTTGCCTTCTGTGCTGTATTCCCATTCCCATGTTTGCACATGCTTTAATAAATCACGGCACCCATTTTCCATTTTGCTGGCAAAATATAAGGAAATGACGGTGTGTACAGTACTGCACACACACAAAGAATGATCGATAAAGAAACTGCATTTCCCTCACATACTTTTGATATATTGAACTTTGAGCACCAATCAGGCTAATGCACAAAGGGTATGATGTTTAGTGCTTCCTCCGTACACAAGCACACACACAAATGTACTCACAAACTCACAGCTTGTTGCCAATGCAAGGACTTATTTAATTTGTTTAGTGTCTTCATAATTCACAAACATATCAACACTTTGCATTATATGAGGGCCAAAGCAATCTACAGTTCCATGAATGAGTGTGTGAGTTTGGCTGATTAAGTGGCTGCTGATTAATTTTGTAATATTACATCATCCCAAACAAACCGGTGTAATTTTGCACAACTGAACAAAATTCCTTAAGGAAATGTAAAGCTAAGCAGGAGCAGTTTGAATTCCATCAGGTAACAGAAGCAGTGATGAGCAGTCAGGCTTGTAGCCTCCATCTCTACCTGTTTTGCAGCAGATTTGCTGTGGTCACAACATTTTTCTGCGAAGTGCTCTGTGGGCTGGGTTTCAACTTTGCTGTCAGCTTAGTGTTCACAGTAAAACAATAAAAGAAAGAACTTGCTGCTGTCTTCATTAGTTTAGGGATTTGTGTCAGTGTGTACGCTAAGGTTTTTATTGTTAGATTGTAATTACGTGTCAGTGTATCTCTGGCCATGTTGCAGTGTAATGCAAAAGTAATGGAACAAGTAGAATAACAAATGTCTTTACAATATAATGTGTTACACTAAGGTAATGTGGTGTGTTTCCGCTTCTTTCAGGCAAGACAATTCTGCCATACATGTATGAGTTTACCGGTAACCCCTGGTAAACTCAACCGCTTTTTTACGTCAAAAAGCTTTTCTTCAGCAGAAAAAGAAATTCAAAAAGGAAATACACTATCGGGGCCTAATTTTGTTTTAAGTATTATCTGAAGTTGTTAGCTTATGCAACAGCATGTTGTTCAAATCTGATGTAATCTCTATCCCTTTTTAAAGAGACAAGTACTATTCTTTTACTGTTCTATTAAATAGGTGGATCTTTGTGGTGCTTTTGTTCATAAACATATGATATGCAGTATGTATAACAAGTCAGGAACCATCCATCCAGTCTCTTTAGGGTTGCAGGAGGTCTAGAGCCCACCAGGCTTCCATAAGGTAAGAGGTGGGGTACGTCTTGGACATGTTGCTAGTCAACACAGAAAGACATTCACGTCATGGCTCGCTTATATTCACCAGTTAACCTGACCCCACTAGCCTCATGTCTTTGGAGTGTGGGATGAACCCAAAGTACCCAGAGAGAACCCATACATAGAACAGGCAAACTGTATACAGAGAGGCTCCAGCCAGATGGTGGATTTGAACCCAATACCTTCTTGCTGTGAGGCAACAGCAACTAGTTCCACTGTGCTGTCCAGGTCAGGGAACCATGCCATGAAAATCAAAACCCTTGCCCCATTTAAATTTGGCCGATTGCCTGCGCGATTACCTTCGTGTGTGACTCTGGCTCATTCTCCGTACGATGCTATACATAGATCAGGACCTGGAAATCCCACAATTCTGTCCCCTCACTCTTGGTGTGTGACACCACATGATGGCATACACCACAGTTTAGGTGGTGTCCACTTAATGTTCTCTCTCAGTACATTACAACTGAAGACAGCAATAACACATTAATGGTGTACAGCCCGGTGAATAACTTAGAGAATGGGGGGCTTGCTCTTTATTAGTCATCTCTTCACCTGTCAAAGCCAGGCTTGGAAACACTAGTAAATTCAACAGAAAAATGCAAAAAAAGGAACAACCCAAAACCTTGCTAGCTTTTCTCTAACAGGCACGGCATGGTACTGAATTCCAGTATTGGTCCATTAGAAGATGATCAAAAAGGAAAGATTAGACAAATGAGAAAATGAACCTCACACACTCAGTGGACGTTATGAAACAGCAAAGAGCTGATGGGAAAAACCTAAAAGTCATGAAAACATACATAAATGCATACATACTATATAATAACCTCAAAGTAATGACCACAGACTACCCATATGATTTCATACTGATACACCTACACACACACACACACACACACACTTTTAGTTACCGGCAGCAGTATGGGAAGCTAACAGCTAGCTGCTTTGATGTGACACAGATCCTCATTAATGAGCCCCAGACCATGCTGAAAGCTTAATGGCCCATAGGCTCACTTAGACACAAGCACATACACACAGATAATATTATACACAAGATAATCAAGACCAAAGTGTACATGGGTAGACGGATGAACACATTCACTAGGACCGTACTGCACACCCACACAGACTCACACAAGCACAGGCATGCAACTGCAGGCACCGAAGAAGCAAACGTGGCAGGCTCGTAATGATGTTGGCTACCTCAGATGAAAGGCTTTAGTAGGACCACTAGAGCCCAGTGCTGCTTCCCAATATCCCCATTGACATTTCCTGCAGCTAACAAAGATGAGCCGTTTGCTCATCGACTTTCCCATAGCAAAACAACCACTGACAAGCCGCAGTTTATCCCCAAGCAAGCCTACTTGAACGGATCAGGAATTGATTTTCAAACCACTTAAGACAGAGGTGAGCAAAGGCGGAGCATCGGAAGTCGGGTGTTTGACTGAAGGAGCACAGCAATCACCTTTTGATGAGCATAATTCGAAACAGGATGCACGCAACCTGGTGTTTTCAGTTTAACATTTTAATATATTTTCTGTTTACCAGCAATCAACTGGCAATGAGTATTAAAAAATAAAAGCCACTCGATTATTTGAAGTCGATTTGTTTGCCTAGCTTGATTTGCTCTCAGAGCAATGTGAATAAGCAGTGATTTCTTATTTTTCTGACAGCTGATTTATCATTCTTGCTGAGGCTTGTGTGTGCGAAACCTTTAATTATCTAAACCACAGGAAGGTTGTAGTACTATACAAATAGTGTCGCTGGCAATAGTCAAACACATTCGCAGCACCCTAAGGAAATCATGGCTTGTTTACAAAATGTACACTCATGTCCCATTTGAAATCTAAAAAGCTGCACGCCACTGTGCATAAATGCTTTTTTTGCATGCAAATTTCACCCTAATTACTGTCGATTTTAACGCATCAATGAGTCCAAAGAGAGTGATTGCTGAGGATGACTTATTAATGCTTTCTTTAGACACCAAGGGCCCGTGTGAATGCAAAACTTTCAGCGAAGGGTGATTATTTTGATCTTAATTAGAACGCACAGAACAAAGAAAAGACAGTGGAACAACTATCCATCCATCCAGCTATTAATGCCACTACTCGAGAGCGTGCCAGGTAAACTCTGTGTCTATCTAATTATACCATATCTGATTGCTGAACAACACAACACCAAACTGTAGCATCTCATTTAAAGTCAGAGTTCTTTCAATTTAGAAAGGTGTTTATTTGAAATCATAGAAAGGAATCATCCATTAGCGTAATGAAGTATAGCTGAGCACTTAATATTTTATGCTATACAGTCAGTGTTTGGTTCCACTTTTGAGCTGTAGTGTGCTCCATTTCTGTGGCTAAAAGGCTGCCTCTCACAGGCTAGCTAGGAGTCTAATCATAGCCACTGCTCAAACATCACAGTACTGCAATTTCAGCTAGCCCCTCATGACTAAAACACGCAAGCAACAAAAGTATTGATTTCAGATGATTGAATCCTGATTTTATTTCAACTAAAAGGAAGCCATGAGTCTTGGCTGTGCCATTTTCCCAAAATGTCTCCTAAAGTCATTGTGATTTTTTTTTAAAGGAAAGAAAAACAACACATTTGAAAACTGCCCGTGTAAGACAGATTAATTCATTCTGGGGAATCTAAAATGTTACACAAGTACCTTTTTAAAACACAGAAGGCTGAATTGCTTGTTAACAAGTGTTTGCTTGATGAGCCCATGATTTCTTATACGTCTTTCATCCACAGCTGCTCATGCTTGTTCCATGTGTGGCAGAGTTAGATGCTGTGGACTAAATATAAATCTATATGGTCATAGCTTTTCTGTGAACTACAGTATGTCTCTGTTGTAGGTATCTCCACGAGCCAGCTGGCTTTTATCCATAAACTGCAATTAACTCCTGTCTCAGTCTTTTACCAGATTCAGACAGAACAGACACTGCTAAGGATTGCGTAGCTGTTTGGCTTTAGAAACAGTGCAGAGAACAAATCATATCTACATAAGCGCTTGTGTGCAATCTCCAGCTCAACATTTCCTCCTCAGATGAAAGATGTGTGTCATGGCCTCTGGGCTTGTGCTATTTAGAGAGCCGATACTACCAGTTAGGCATTAATGATTTTTTCTTGCTGACGATGTGGGTGCTTCATGCATATAGTCTTTTTTTCTATCTGCATGTGTGTAGGCATGCCAGCTCTGTAACTGGTGATGAGCAGCTGGCAGGATTTTATGGTGATGAATTAAGTGTGTGAGAAATTTCTGTGCATTTTAACTCTAACTTGTGTGTCTGAGTGTTATGAGGGGCATGCCATTAGCTTTATTTTGTCATATCATCAAAACATCTGCATCCTGATTGCACCAGAGGGCGGCCTATGAAGAGCTAATTGGCTAGCGAGGTAAGTTGAACCTAAAGTTAGAGTTTTCTATGGCACAAAAGTGGCTCTCTTTTTACATGGCTAGATCCCCATGGTAACTTTTGCTTAGCACATCAACTGTTCTGGACTTCGAATGGATGGCCACATATTGTTTTCTTTACAAGAACCTGGAAGTGAGATATAGACCCAGGGAACACATATATGCAACCTGTAGAGTTAAGCACCGCTGAATTTAGACCTGCTGGAAAGTTACAGTCCGTAGCCAGCAACAGGTTTTTCCAACATTTCTTTAAACTGTCATAACTCTTGAACAGTTTGTGCAATCCTAAAAAATCCAACACTTGCTGAAAGTAGCAACTCTGCGCTTTTCAGTGATATTACATTCATTGGTAATCCCAAGCACATGGCAGCAGCCCCATGAAGGTTGAGAAACAGTGCATGAGTGAATGCAATGGAGTTATACAGAAAACTAACATTAAGACATTTCGCTGTTATTTTATTTTTGCTGTGTTTTTAGGTTTTTATGCTAAGATAACGTTTTTTTGTTTTTAAATTCACAAACAAACACTGCCCAGCTGTCTTCCAGCACCAGAAAAAGCAGGATTTTAACCTAGTAGAACATACAGGCAGTGTGGGTTTATTATCCACTCAGGAAAAACTTGTATAAAAGTGAGAACAAGTGTCAGCAGTACAGTGTGGGCCTTTGGCTACAGTTTGAGAGGACGTGCTTCTTGGAGCTCTACCAGGGGCCCAAAACGTCTGAAAAAGAGATGCCCCAAAACAAACTACAGAGCCAAAGGGTCACGTACTTATTGTTGTTCAGTGTTTTACAGTTCAAAGTTCAAATTGGCTATTCTAAATCTTTTATTCATGTATATTCTCAGTGCCTCATTCAGTAAAATCTGTAAAATTTAAATTTTGTTTTTTTGTGTTTTTCTGCCATTAATCCCTGATTACAGTCTTATAGAGCAAAACATGGACCAGATGTTGAAAGAAGTAGTAGTCTGGAAAAGGGGGACAAAAGCACATACAGACAGCTGATTTTATGACACTTTTACAGCTAAAACAACAAAATAATTCCAGGCGAGCTGCTTAACATTACAGGGGTTACAGGATACTACTTCAATCAATAAGTTCTGCTCTTTAAAAAGTGGATGTAAATAATGGCAGCGGAACCACATAAATGCTAAGCTGCTTTAATTTATCATTAAAAAAAGGACATGACATAGCTGCATGAAATCAATGTTTTAAACAACAATAAGAAAGATGACCCGTGTATCCCACATTAGTTCATCCCTGCTCTAGGCTTTAGAATCATATCACAGGGGTAACAGCATCATCATCACATGCTCACCTGCTCACATTAGACTATTACATTTAAACCTCTAGAATGTACTCACTGGCTTCCCAGATCCCATCCTGTGCAAAAGTGGCTTCACAGTCTTTACTTTATATTGTAAGCTGAGACCAGAAAGCGACCAGTAGTCCTGTTCTAGACAACAGGGGCCCGACAGTGTTTACACTATTATGACATTATGGTGTTTTATATTACATTAAAATAAAAATTAGTGCAAAAAGTTGTCATCGGGCGCTCAAGCTTCCCTCCACAGTGCAAAAACATGCATGGCGTTAGGCTAATTGGTGATTCTAAATATGGCCTTGGGTGTGAATGCAAGGGTGAATGATTGCCTGTCTCTGGGTGTTGGCTCTGAGACAGAATGACAGCCTGTTGACGGCGTACCCTGCCTCTAGCCCTGTGACAGGTGGGATAGACTCCAGCCGCCCTCTGACCCTGAACTGGATAAAAGATAAAATGGATGGATAAACAGTAAAAAAGACATCAAATATATTGTTTGTGGGACTTTTAGGCCTTTTCAGGTTTTGGGCTATGGCCAGAAGTGAGCATGCAACTGTGGCTTCTCATACAGGGAGTGCAGAATTATTAGGCAAGTTGTATTTTTGAGGAATAATTTTATTATTGAACAACAACCATGTTCTCAATGAACCCAAAAAACTCATTAATATCAAAGCTGAATGTTTTTGGAAGTAGTTTTTAGTTTGTTTTTAGTTTTAGCTATTTTAAGGGGATATCTGTGTGTGCAGGTGACTATTACTGTGCATCATTATTAGGCAACTTAACAAAAAACAAATATATACCCATTTCAATTATTTATTTTTACCAGTGAAACCAATATAACATCTCCACATTCACAAATATACATTTCTGACATTCAAAAACAAAACAAAAACAAATCAGCGACCAATATAGCCACCTTTCTTTGCAAGGACACTCAAAAGCCTGCCATCCATGGATTCTGTCAGTGTTTTGATCTGTTCACCATCAACATTGCGTGCAGCAGCAACCACAGCCTCCCAGACACTGTTCAGAGAGGTGCACTGTTTTCCCTCCTTGTAAATCTCACATTTGATGATGGACCACAGGTTCTCAATGGGGTTCAGATCAGGTGAACAAGGTGGCCATGTCATTAGTTTTACTTCTTTTATACCCTTTCTTGCCAGCCACGCTGCGGAGTACTTGGACGCGTGTGATGGAGCATTGTCCTGCATGAAAATCATGTTTTTCTTGAAGGATGCAGACTTCTTCCTGTACCACTGCTTGAAGAAGGTGTCTTCCAGAAACTGGCAGTAGGACTGGGAGTTGAGCTTGACTCCATCCTCAACCCGAAAAGGCCCCACAAGCTCATCTTTGATGATACCAGCCCAAACCAGTACTCCACCTCCACCTTGCAGCTGAGTCGGACTGGAGCTCTCTGCCCTTTACCAATCCAACCACGGGCCCATCCATCTGGCCCATCAAGACTCACTCTCATTTCATCAGTCCATAAAACCTTAGAAAAATCAGTCTCGAGATATTTCTTGGCCCAGTCTTGACGTTTCAGCTTGTGTGTCTTGTTCAGTGGTGGTCGTCTTTCAGCCTTTCTTACCTTGGCCATGTCTCTGAGTATTGCACACCTTGTGCTTTTGGGCACTCCAGTGATGTTGCAGCTCTGAAATATGGCCAAACTGGTGGCAAGTGGCATCTTGGCAGCTGCACGCATGACTTTTCTCAGTTCATGGGCAGTTATTTTGCACCTTGGTTTTTCCACACGCTTCTTGCGACCCTGTTGACTATTTTGAATGAAACGCTTGATTGTTCGATGATCACGCTTCAGAAGCTTTGCAATTTTGAGACTGCTGCATCCCTCTGCAAGATATCTCACTATTTTTGACTTTTCTGAGCCTCTCAAGTCCTTCTTTTGACCCATTTTGCCAAAGGAAAGGATGTTGCCTAATAATTATGCACACATGATATAGGGTGTTGATGTCATTAGACCACACCCCTTCTGATTACAGGGATGCACATCACCTAATATGCTTAATTGGTAGTAGGCTTTCGAGCCTATACAGCTTGGAGTAAGACAACATGCATGAAGAGGATGATGTGGACAAAATACTCATTTGCCTAATAATTCTGCACTCCCTGTATAGCAGTTTTTAACTCTACTTGAGCACTTAATACAACATGCTCCACTCATAAAAGCACATCTTGCCTATATCCAAGAGCTTTCTATAGGACATTGCATTAGGGGTTTCTTGGCATGCAAAGTTGAGAAGCCATGGACTGAACCAGCAGCGTTCTGATTAGCAGATAACCTACTTACCCACCTGAGCTACAGGCACCCCAGTAACGAGGAATATTATTGAGCATATATAGTGTCATAGATCCTGAATGCAAACCTATTACTGTTAAATAACCATCATGTTACTGTGAAGCATTTGCCTTGAGTTTTACTCACCAATAGTTAAAAACCCCATGCATGCAGCCGGCACTTTACAGCAGCATATTAACACTGACATTAACACTGACAAAACAAATTTCCCACGTGTGGGACTAATAAAGGTTATCTTATCTTATCTTATCTTACATAGTACAAAGATTTACTGGTTCAATTTACTTGGCTTTTATATTAGCTCCCAATTGTTTCCACCTGCTTAATCTTTTTAATATTAGCTATTTCCCACATGCTATCTTTTAGTTTAGGGGGGCACAATTTGCAGACATTATCAGAGATGGCACTTTCTTTTTTTTTTTTTTTTTTTTTTTGCCTGACCAACAAGGATACCCAATGGATTTACTTTGCCAAATGGATCATCGTGGCATTGCCGTATTGGTCCATTTGGTCGATCTTTGTTTTTATTATTTATTATATTTTATTTTCAGATGTTACAGACGGGACAGACATGAGTGAGGGATAGGAAAGGGAGAAAGAAAGAGGAAGGAAAGGAAAAACAGAAGGGGAGAGGGACAGTGAGAAAGGGGGGGAGAAAAAAAATAAAAATCTCCTGGATCACCTGTTGAGAGAAGAATAGAAAACAAGCAGAAAAAAAAAACAAAGCAACATACTAAACACAACACCATCGCATTAATCTAGCTAAGTGTAAACAGCAGTAAATACTAAATATTCAATGTTGTTGTGCAGCACGCAGGACAGATGTGCTTCGAAGTAGCAGCCAAGAAAGGTGTAATTTGGGTCTACGAGCAGTGAACACCCGTGTGCATACCTGTGTGGATCCGCGCGCTTGTATTCCAAAGGTTTCTTCATGTAATGATCTGCTAGGGAGTGTGTGGGGGGGCCACAGCCCCGTCCTCCGGGGTGTGAAGCGGGTATGGAGGAGATCAAAACTCCAGACATCCAGAGGCCCCCAGAACACAAGAGACCATGGAAGACCAACAGAGGGGCAGCCGCGCCACTGTTCCAGTAAGAGCTGAGGAGAGTCCCAGATGAGGGCTCACTCAGCAGCCGCGGAGCAGAAGCCAGGGGGAGTTGCAGTGACGCGCCCATGAGCTCCGCCGGCCCCCAGCTGTGCCTGAGTGACCGAGCCCCAGGCCGAGAGGCCGGGGGCACCCAACCTCCGAAGGGGCCCAAGCGAGCCCTAGGCTCCAGGCCCCGATAAGCGGCCGCCAAGGAGTGAGCCGGTGTGTACCTGGACGCCCACCCCCAGACACAAAGAACCACCAACGCACCGACACCTGAGGGAGTCCGCCACTGGCAGGGGAAGTTGTGGTGGGCGGAGATAGGCCTCCAAACCTTGGAGGGCCTGAGGTGTCCCCAGAGAGGTGGCGTCTGATACCCAACCTGACATATAGACACAGACATACAGGCACACACAGACACAAACATCCATTCCCACCCTCATGCTCTCATATGCACTTACTCCACACTCAACCAACGTGGAGACAGACATAAAGAGACGCTGTACACACGATCACACTCCCCAAGCGTACTCTACAAACCGGGTCTAGGTACCCTTGCCCCTGGAGGGGGGAACTGCACCCAGACCCAGGTGGTGTTACCCTTTTCCCTGCGGTGGGGAGAGGCAGACCACCCCGACTCCGTAGCAGCAGGGAGGCCCCACACCCCAGACCGCAGTCGGACGGCCAACTCCTCCTAGCCCTCCCGCTCCAGCAGGCCGCAGAGAACGGGGGTGGGAGAAGACTCCAAACCTCCCTCCACCCGCTCATTGTAGTGTTGATGCATATGTGTTCTAAGGTGCAATTAAAACCCAGGAGGGCATGGAGCTACCTGCCAAGGAGCAGCAGGTAAGCGCATAGTCCCTCCTGCTAGCCCTCAATGTCTAAGTGTATTTAAAATTGAGAGGTGGGCAACGACGCCAGGGGTGAGGTGTACACCCTGATGGTAATTTGGACTCCGTGATTGTGCCCACCCCCAAGATCCTATATGTATGTGTAATGAGAGTGTGAATAATGTGAATGTCTAAGTTGTGGGATAAAATTGAGGCAGAGGCAGCCAGAAGGGGACGGGGGGGGGGGGGGGGGGGGGGACGGGGTAGCCTCCTCTGCACCCTGGTGATATACCCCTACTCCAAGGCCCTGCATGTGTGGGTGGTTGTGGTGGAGCGGGAAGAGGGAGGCAGCTGGAGATGGGGAGGGAAGGAAGGGAGGGGCAGGTAACCCCTCCCTGGGGCCAGCTCCCCCGCTGACCCCAGTAGGCACTCCCATACTCCGCGACCCGCCAGGGAAGGGGGGCCCACCAGGCCCATCCAGACCGGGGCCCAGTGCAGCAGCGCCCCCCGGCCCCACAGAGCCCGGGACAGTCCACCCAACCCCACCACAGAGAAAACTGCACCCACCCCACCATCCACTCATCTTCCAGACTACATAAGACAGTAAACGCCCAGGCTGAGATCTTCCTCCACCTCTCCTGTATCTCCCCCTCCTGCAGAGAGAGTTCCTGAAGGGAGGAAAGCTCCTGCAAGATGTGACCATCTCCCCCACCAGTTGAAGAGCCCCCCAGGTGGCTCGACGCACCGGCGGCACCCTGCTCCAGGGCTGGGCCCCCATGCACCCACCCGCCCACAACCCCGGCAACACACCAACCAGGACCCAAGCCCCCAAGGCCCGGCCCGGGCCCCAGCCCAGAGACGGAGCACCCCCAGAACCCCACGCCCATCCCGGACCCACCCAGGGCCAGCCAGGCTACCAGGTCAGTAACCCACGTCCGTCAGCACAGACCCTCCCCTAGCCCCGCTGCACGCAGCCGCGAGGAAACAGTCACCGGAGAGCCAACAGAGCCCCCAACCGGACATGACCGCTACCCCGGGTTGAGCCCCCCAAGGAAGATGCCTCCGGTGAACCCCCCGACGCCCTAAGCCTGTCCCTACCCCCACACCAATCACAACAGTGAAGGCGGGACCAAACTATGACCCCCCACCCCCACTAGGTGATGGAGCTGATAAAAGGAGCCCAGAGCAATTGATCTGATGTGGTGGCAGAGGCTGTGTCAAGACTAATGTAATCTAATAGATAATTTCTATATTGGTTAGAATTAAGATTATTTTTATTTTTCCAGTTCATGAGGACTGTTTTCTTGGCTATGCATAGGGCAGTGAAAATCATATGGGCTATATTCTTTTCTGAAGTGACATTATCTAAGCTGCCCAGTAGACACACTAAGGGGGAAGTTGGAATGTTACATTTCAGACACTTTGATAAGTCTTCACATATCTCGTGCCAAAACTTTTGCACTGGTGGACAGAACCAAAGAGCGTGGATGTAATTGTCTGGTGTATTGCCTTGACAGTCTGAGCAGTTGTTGGAAGATGTAAAGCCCATCTTGAACATCCGATGACCTGTATAGTGCACTCTATGAAGTATTTTGTATTGTATTAATTGCAGACTGGGTTTTTTAATTAATTTAAAGGTTTTTAAGCAAATCTGAGACCAGAAGTTTTGGTCTAAGCTGACTGATAAATCTGCTTCCCACTTTGCAATAGGAAGGGATATTGATTCATCTAATTTAGAAAGTGTTCTGTATATTTTAGATAATAATTTGGGGGATTTAAGAGTAAGAAAATGTGCTGCACTTAGTGGTGTTTGTAATTCAACTTGACT
This sequence comes from Aulonocara stuartgranti, assembly GCF_965226115.1. Lineage (NCBI taxonomy): Eukaryota > Metazoa > Chordata > Actinopteri > Cichliformes > Cichlidae > Aulonocara > Aulonocara stuartgranti. Next base: position 34,678,796 of record NC_138944.1, on the reverse strand, counting down.
GAGGTTAAATTTCTTTTTTACTATGGATTTAATTTGTTGATATTCTAAAAATCTTGTCTTGTTGATCCCATATTGTGCAACTAGTCTGTCAAATGGAATAAATTCTGTTCCCTCTAATATATGTTCTAAGTATTTAATTCCTTTACAACTCCATTCTGGGAAATTAATCATATTATTGTTTTGTAATATGTCAGGGTTATTCCAGATAGGTGTACGTTTGCATGGGATTAATGAAGACTCCGTTATTTTTAGAAACTCCCACCATGCTGTCAGAGAAAAGCTGATGTTGATACTTTTAAAGCATTCATGTCTTTTGATGTTTGAGCTAATAAATGGTAGGTCTGAAATCTCTAGATCCTTGCATAGTGCCTGTTCAACATCTAGCCAGGGCTCAACTAAGAAGGTATGTTTTAACCATTCTGAGATGAACTGAAACCTGTTGGCTAAGAAGTATTGGTGAAAATTAGGCAGATCTAATCCTCCTCTATCCTTGGTTCTTTGTAGCGTTTTTAAGCTGATACGCGGGGGTTCATCTTTCCAAAGGAATTTGGAAATATATGAATCCAGAGATCTGAACCAATCTTGTGATGATTTGTTAGGGATCATCGAAAATAAGTAATTTATTTTTGGCAAGATCATCATTTTTATAGTGGCGACCCTATAGATGGCACTTTCTTAAAGGGAGCTGGCATTTTCATAAGCTGAAGAAACACCCCGATGCACCATGCATGACAGCTAACAGAATTAGGCTTTAATTGATATGAGAGTTCTCCTATAAACCTGGTAGAGACAATGAAGAAGGCCAATGAGGGTTGAGGGGGGAATTAATTTGTAGAGCAGATGTTATTTACTGCCACCGTAGACAGAGGAGGGGAGCGTGAGAGGACCAGGAAGGTAGTGAGAAAGAATATTCATAATTTCAAATTTACATTTCTCCGCAGAGCCGATAAGGAAGCGTAAACAAAATCTGCGGTTGAGATCAGCCTCGAGGGACAGAGCAAAGACAGATTCTTTATGTGGGGGCTCAAAGTTTAGCAGTCTCACGAAAACAGTATTACAATAGGAATACTGAATCGAGCATGACTCAGGCTGCTAAGACGTTATAGCACATGTATTTATTTGCCATAGGTAATTATGCAAGGGAAAACATTTTTCAGCCAACAGACGTATTGCATAATTAGCTGACTGACATTATGTAACAGTTCTCAGAATCCAATAAATCATTAGTTTATCAATAAATTGATAATTTTTTCTCTCCAGTGAAATAGCTGAAAAAGATTGCACCAGTTTGGAGCAAGCATTCAGACATAAGTACAATTGCTTTGTATTAGACAAACTACAAAACCGCTGTTTTTATGCCCGCAAAATGTTAGTTGGAAGCTGTTTACTGCCAATGTTAAATGTCAGTAATAAACATTTGTAAACAGATTTGTATTCTTTGTCATTTGATTTACCGCAGTGGAAACATTTCTGCTTCAGCAGCTTTACATTTGCAGACTGTTGCACACATTGCAAAGCTACGTGAGAATATTCAAGTGTGTTTACTGTGGTAATGGCGCTTGAGTTCTGCTGTTCCTCACAGCTGACGCGAAGTGGTTTGACGGGGTTTCTTGGTGAGACAGAAACAAGAGAAGAAATCAATGTTGTGTCTTTCAAAAGTGTTACTCATTCTTTGTGAATCATGCAGCGAGACATCCTCACTCGCTTCTTTTGTTTTCCTCGGTCTTTCTCTTTTTGCAGACTTTCTTTCTGCAAGTCGTAGTTCCTCTTTACTCTCTGCGTCTTTCTCTCTTTCACATGCACAAAGCTGTGTTCAGGAGAGATACACCTTTACATCTTGACAGCAGGCTTGAGGGTGCAGATGGAATTACACAATCTCACACATGCACACACTCACACGGACACACACACAGCAATCCAATTTGCCACAGTACACTGCTGAGAAACAAAGTCTGTCTTGCTGTAACTCTGCTAGTCGCCCTTTACCCCCTGTCTTGTGTTGACACACACGCACACACACACACACATGCACAGGCACACACACACACAATCTCACAAGTTCTCAACTATAATGCCGCAAACACAGAAAAGCATGTGTGGCTGGGATCCTTCACACCCATCTGGTGCCCATACTGATGCTGACCTAAAGCCAGGTATACACTCTGCAGTTCCAGGCCTGCTGTCACAGACCAAATGTCTTTGGTCATATTTCCAAAATGACAGCCCTGCTCCGCAAAGTAACAAAGGTTCAGGGTTTGTTGTCACAACAGTTTTGTGACCAAAGATAGCCTGGAACAATATTCTGATAGTGTCAAAAATTTAGTATGACCCTCTCACAGTGTGACTGCCCCTATGACCTGCGGCTACTAATCAACCGTTTTGCCCACAGCAAGATATATTTGAGTTGAAGGAGCAGAAGCTTTATTTTTTATGATCTATCCTTCAGCTGTTGTAACCACGTATGACTGAAGTAACGAGAGGAAAACAGTAGTGTCTCTCAGCCAGTCTCTCATTATACATTATTATCATAAAGTGTGAATGCATCAAATATGATGCACAGCCAAGTTTATTAGATCCATGCTGTACATTGTGGTGTGTAATTAACTAAGCTCGCTGTGGTTTCACAGTCTGTAAGCGCCATAATGAAACAAACGAGTAACTGGTGACCCTAGCAACCCATATTTAATATAGATTTGTTTAAGTCTGTCCTTTTAACTAAACGTTCAGACATCAAATATCCAAAGAAACACATTCAGCATAGTATCTACTGTAGTGCAACCTTATATCAGACTAAACAAACATCTGTGTAGGTTCTCAGTCATTCAGGTCATGGTAGTCTTGAAAAGTAACTTGAAAAAGAAGACGACTGGACTTCTTTAAGTCTGTGAAGACATTTCACCTCTCATCCAAGAGGTTTCTTCGGTTCAAATAGTGGAGAGCCACGATATTTGAGCCCTACTGGAGGTTTTACAATGACCTGCCATTTATCACATGAGCCACACTGTGGGGAAAAAAAGGTGTGAGTTATTACCATCGCTGGGGGTTAAGGGGGACAACACTACAAAAAACCTTGCCTCACCTTTTCATTTGACCTGCAGAGGTCACCTGAAGCACTGTGGTTGAAGAGCCAGGGAAGAGTTCTCAAAACTGAATTCTAGGTGACTGATAGCTGATGTTGTGAGTAGGGCTGGGCTATATCATACTGTTCACTGTAATACTTTACATACATTATAATGGTATAATGTTAGGCAACGATAGGAAAATGAAATATCGCGATAGAATATGGGTAAAACGCGCATGTGCAGTGCCTTTGTTTTCATAAGCACATGGCGGAAAAGCATGGTGGCACGGTGGAAAATGAGGAGGGCGAAAGTGGATTGTTGAATGAAACGGATGAACCAGAATTGGTTTGTAAAAATGCTGCAACTTCAGTGGTGTGGAACAAACCAGTTCCACACCACTGAAGTTGCAGCATTTTTCGTCCGTCAGATACACAACAAAGCACTTTTTTAGGTAGAGCATGCTAGCGGGCCGTCGTTATTACCGGGTTTTTTGGAAAATCAATCCTTTGATTTTTCTGAAAATCGACAGTGCCCCTTATAATCCCGTGTATCTTATGTATGAATTCTGGTTGTGTTTACTGACCTCGAAACGATTTCATGTACTACACGGCACTCGAAAATCTGTCAAATGTTTCAGTACGACTTTGACAAGCTACGAAGCCGCACCGCTTGATGGATTGTCGGAGCATTACGGCTATCGTAGGCAGGAGCCTGGCGGAGTGATACGTCCTGTGCTTCAACATAATATTACCGTATTGTGTGTGCATAACCTCTTTTTAAGTTTTGTGGATATTATACATGGTTATGCTGAGGATATGCCGGCCAGTTTCCACTGGAAATGCCTTTTGGTTAAACTGTCAGCGAGGAATTTGCATTTGCACTGTTACATTTTTATATAACTTTAATGCACATAAAAAACAGCTGCTTGTTTAAGTGAAAATACATTGATGGGTTTTTTTTTGCACTAATAAAGTTGTGGAGTTGTAAAGTATTTTGTCTAGTGTCAATTATATGGTCAGTTATATCGTTATCGCAAATATTCAAATGTATATCGTGATAAAAATTTTTGGTCATATGGCCCTGCTCTAGTTGTGAGTCACCGTTCTCAAACAGTGATGGCCATTCACAGTGCACATAGATGGTCTCCCTCACTCCTCTTTCAAACCATCCGTGTTCTCAGTCCAACGTGTGAACATTGGCATCTTTGAAAGAGTGACCTTTATGTTTTAGACGTCAAAGCATAAGCATGACATCAAATGCTGTCATGAGCCAAGTGTTATCTGTTAAAGGTCTAATTCCAAGCAAAGGATCACCCTCTGTATCCAAAAATAACATACTGTAGTGTGGCCATAACCCTTTTTTTTAATTTAAATACAAGTCTTTGTTCCTCCAAACCATGTGAACCGTCACTACTCTTATTAACAACATTATGACAAACTGTGCTAATAACAAAAAACTGTGCTTTTTCCCCTGGAGCCATAAAACACATCCCTCCTTAATAAAAATGAATGAAACATTTAATTACACATTATTGCATCAAATCTTTTCTTCTTCTTCTTCTTCTTCTTCTTCTTCTGTAGACTCCACCAACAGTCTTGCTGTCGTTGTGGCTTAATTAAGAAACTCATTCAGCTCCAGCAGGAACCCCTTACTCAGTTACCCAGACATTTTACAACACAGTGGTGCACTCTAACAGCCTGTAGAAGGAAAAAACAGCATTGCTATAAATCTCAGAATAAAGTTTGAGAGTAAAACATAAATATTTAGATAAAGAGCAGCCAGGAGGGGAACAGATAAGACTGAGATAGTAATAAGAAGACAGAAGTGATCAGAAGGAGATAGAGTGGTGGGACAGTACTAGGACAAGGACAAGGTGTCTTGTCAAATCAGGGAGACATGAAAAACACTGCAGGACATCTACTCAGGGGAGTCTAGTGTGTGTGCGTGTGTGTGTAGGGGGGCAAACAGTCGGACTGGTACAATAAAAGAGAAATGCTGAGAACAGGGTGACCGCTTGAGAGCCTCCTGAATTATTTAGCTTCTTGTTCAACTTTTCAGCAGTACTATTTTAGCCTGTACGTGTCCCATTTTGGCCGGGACAGGAGCTTGGACTTGTGTATGCTGTAGATCTCTGTGTTTGTGTGAATGGGTGACCAGAGCAGCTCTACTGCAACAAAGGGCAAAAAACGGCTTCGTCCTCAACTAACCTTTTTCTAATTGTAATAGTTGTAATAACAGAGCACTGACAGGTCGAAAAGAAAAAATGGTCACCTGGACTTAGTGAGTGTATTAAAACTGAAGGAAAAAAAGAGCAATTGATGTGGAACAGGGCAAGAGACTGTGAAAGACTGAATTCAATCAGAGAGAGTCAGAGGCATGAAGAGAAAGTCTAAGACATTTTGGGCAGACGCAATGTTTTATTCCTTAGTTCTGCTTTTAAAGCGTTAGGCCAAGTGGTAGCCTTGGAGCGATTGTGGAAGTGCCAAAAACCGGAGCTCCTCAAATCGCCACTCGAGGATGACTCCAAAAGTGAATCATTCCAAAAAATTCTTCCATCTTAAAATTCCAGAAGAAAAGGACACATGTTTTTTCCTTCTTTATATAACTTTCTCATTTAAATTGTAATAAGGTTTAAAGTTTGAGAAGTGGGTGCCAACACTGTTGCTATAGCTATATATAATACTAACCAGTGACCGGGACCCTGTATTTGTATTTGTAATGTTGATGCTTTTTGAAGCATTTTTGTAAGCAACAACCGGACCAGTAATATGGGCTGCCCAATGGTTACGCACATTGACTGTCAATGATGTCTGCGATGCAGTTTTGGTGAGTGAAATTCAAATAAATTATCTGTATGTTACTAAGTAGGCCATTCCTGCACCTTCAATTAACGAGTATTATATTTGATTGGCAGTTTAATGCAATGCTGTCAAACCATTTAGCTTTTATGAGCTGCACTCGAGGCCCTTTTAGCTGATGCCACAGAGACAGTTTAGTAACCACATGATCCCACCTGCATCCATATTTTTCAGTCTTGACCTTATGATGCATTCATGGTTCAGATGTTTCATTGGCAGTATTTCCCCACCACAAAAGTGCAGTCAACATAGTCAGAGAAGCCTTTTTAAGTGAAGGTCATTTCAAACACCCATTTGGCCCATCATTTTTCTGCTAGCTAAGGGGACAGCTGCTGTATTTTTGAGGGAAGAAAAACATTTTAATCTTGTGAAATTTTACTCTCAAAGATGGAGAACAATTTAAGAAAGAAAGAACGACAGAAGAAAAGTTGGTATTATTCTCTTGGGTAAAGGCTGCTCAGCAAGTGTCATCAGATAAACAACACATGCAGAGCTTGTGTCTAATATTCTTATTTATTTGCAGGGAGTTTTTCCTTCCCACTGTTGTCAAGTGGGTCATCTAATTCTTAGGGATTTCTTGTATTATTGCAGGATCTTTAACTTACAATATAAAACACATATAGTAAAATTGAATTGAATTAAATTAAATTAGGGAGTGATTTTTAGTTATATATCGGATCTGTACGTGACCTATTACTTGAGTTATCCTCGTTCTAAAACGTTTCTGAAAGCAAATTAAACCATAACAATCCATGTGTTTTGGTAACGTTTATTCTAGGCAGTAAGTGGCGTAAAGGAATTTATTATTTGCGGACTGAAAGATAAAAAAATGAAGTATATCTAGGTAAATTAAAAAAAACGTCTTTAAAGTCCAGTGTTTTGTTATTGTACTGGTGATATCCATGAAGCCCTAATCTCTGAATACTTTTCAACATCTGGAAAAGGCCGATGCTCAGTCTGCTATAAAACCAGTGTCAGTGCCCATACCGAGCCACCATCAGTCTGGTGCATCCTTGCAGAAAACTACCTGCCTCATATATGATGCATTTCAATAACAAGAAAACTCCCAGAGAAGCACTTCGGTTTCTCAGAAAACATTATGAGTGTAATACTCATCAGGTAAGGTCATCAAAAGTCATCAAAATCAATAGTTTTTTGTTGATCTTCTTCTACTTTCTTTTTTAAAATCCTGTATTCACTATTTAAGGATCAAGAGAGCAAATCAAAATGGGAATTTAGGGGGTTTAGCTAAGAGCAGCAGAAAAGTCATTATAATCTGTAAGCTTCCTTCTCTAGACATGAACATGTCATGTGCCTTCATTGCCTTCCAACAATGGATCAAGTATGCATCCATACTTTTCTTTTTTTCCATAAAAAACAATTCTTAGGTTGTTGAGAAACTTGCCAGCCAACTTAAAATATGGAAATATTATTTGTATTTAATCATAGATGAACCAGGACCCAAGTTTTTAGCTTATTTGTTCCCCCTGTTGCAATCAGAAATAATGCTGATGTCCAGCTATTTGCATTAATCATTTAATATGGCTACATGCTGTGTATCACTGGACCTTGCTTTGTCCTTATCCAAAAATAAAAACAGTTGTATGACAGCTCAATAAAAGCAAACCATGAAGTCTGAATAAGATGGGCTATAACAATGATAAAACTGCTCATTCTTTTCAGTTTTGGTCAACACTCCTGCAATATTTTCAGAACTGTAAGAAACCAATACAGGCTCAGAAAGGCATACAAAGCCCACACAGAGATGTCTTGGCTAAGGAGGCTGAAATGTACAACAAATACCTAATACCTCAGTCACAAAGGCTGCTGGTACAAATTTGTGTTCCCCGACTGGATGCTTGAGTGGTTGCTATAGACCTTTATCCCTAGTGAACTGCCCCCATTGCCGGTTTACATCGCACTTTTCACAGTTTCACAACTGTGTAGCAAAGAGTTGGCAGACATGTCCGCATCTTCCATGTATACTTTGGGCAGTTTCAAGGAGATGCTAAGCGGAGCTCCGTATACTAGCAAAACCATGCTGGCTCACAACTGCTTGCCAAATGGTTAGGGAATACACATTTGTCTAACAACCAGTGATTACCTGAGGGCCACTTTAGCAATGGGGCTTAGCAATCAATTTCACAGTGACTGACAGCAACCACTTGCAACCAGTATGGGAATGCTAATTTTCCCCTAGCAACCAGATGGTTGCCAACTAGGCCTCTGCGACCAGAACTCATGTGTGCCATGTCTGTGCAACTTTTCTCTAATCATCTTGGTTTATCTTGGTTTCATATTTTTTTATTTTGTTCTTTGATTTATGTGGCTTTTGGGATATGGTGTCGAAATACAGTGGAGGTGAATGGTGTGTAATTTGTGATACAGAAATTACAGCAGAAATTACACAGCTGCCATGAGAAATCCAAACAAAGGCAGCTATTGCCATAAACATTTACTCCACAAAATCAGCCATTACATGTTATTTTCAGTATAAACTAGTTCTACTGGAAAGATTTGCAGAGTATCCAGAGCAACAGCACCGCTGTCTCTGAAAAAGGCACATTGCTGTTTTACATTTTTCAGTGTATGAGGGTTGAAGTTTGAATGTGAAAATATTGCACTGAGTAACATACATCACTACCTGACATATTTTTCAGAAACAAGAGGGAAACATCCTGGATCATTCAATACCCAGTGATGACATGTGACATTTTGGATAGATTATGTGTTGCAAGTGTTTTCTTGGTATTATTGGCGAAAAGATGATGACACACTTACCACTAACTGTGACATTAAGCATCCTGTCTGTATGAATCCAAACATACATGCTTGAACTCCTGAATGTATTACCATTGTTTTTGTCTGTGATATCCAGAAGTGTGTTGAATCTATATATGTGTCTGTATGTGTTAGAATGTGTGCGATTACACCTGTAAATAGCTAAAATGAGGCTTTACACTGGGTGTATAAAGTATTATCAGTCCAGTTTTCAGCGAGTCCCCCCATTAGTCTAGATATGAGGGTGTGACAGTACCAGATCGCTAGGATCTATGGGTGGTAAAAATAGACTGCGAAGCAGCTGTAGCAATTTGTAGGCTGGTACCAACACAATCTGTCTGTAGTCACACTATCTGTCTACAGTATGAGGGACACAGGAAGCACAGCATCCATAAATCATCCTTTAACTTCCCGGGTTAAAGAATCGATGGATACACCAAAGCTTTTATGTCGAGTTAAATTTATACAAACTAGTTCTTGTCAGCAATATGTCATTGTCTTATACTGGGAGAACTGGGAGTGAGCAGTGTGTTATCAGTCCAATTTGTAGAGCTTGTTCTAAGTCAGTCTGCTGCTTCTAACACTTTATTTTGAAAAGGTGACTCCACCATTACCAGAACTCTGTGTGAGTGTATAAAAAAACATGTAAACACTTCCAAAACTGGTAAAGAGATTGATTGATCAAAAGAGCTTGAAAAAAAAATACTGCTTGTTGTTACCACAAATTACTTGATTTTGTCCTTTTTGTTCTTTCTGCACATGTGAAAAATTCACCATCTTGGTGTTTTTCCAGTGACTTGGTGTTAATGTCGGTCCAAAGGACCAGTCACACTTACAAAGGGAAATGAATCCCACATGAGGCACTGAGGTTTGTGCCTGATGTGAAATCAAAAGTCTTTCTTTCCCATGCATTCACACCTATCACACGGCATCACACCATGACCACTGACCTGGAACAACATAAACTGTTCCTTTCTGTGTCTCTAACCAACAACATGGACTATGCCACTGATACCTATGTTAACAGGACTGACAGACGGATTTAGTCAGCATACAAATACATCAAGTTAATCTTCATTTAGCTGCATCTTTTCATCTTTCACGCATTTAATATAGTTGTCCGGCAGGCATTTCCTATCCTGCACAGACCGCACGGTTCTATACTGAGGAAGTTTTGGGAGCAATTGGATCACATTCAGTCTGGTATGAGAAACAGTCGTGCTTTGCCATTTACTGTTACATACAGATGTTATACTGTACAAAGACGAGTTTGTTTTCTCCATAATGATTCCAGTCAATTACCTCAGAAGTATTTTGCACATCTGTGAAGCTCAGGCAGAGCACAGCATTGACCAAAACTGTGTGCCAATAAAGTAAAACTTTGTAGGTGTATCAATATTTTTCTCATTTTCAGACCTTGAAACCTTGGCAGTGGATCTAATTACCACACACAGCAGTGAAAATCAAAAACACGGACCTAATGACTCCGTTTTTTTCTAGGGGAAAAGTCATTAAAGGAAAACAGTGGACAAATCCTTTGGGGACTGACAAATGTCAGAGCATCTTTGCTCTGCGTGTGAATGTTTTTATAATATTTAATGACAAACAATTTAGTAATTATTTGAACATTTGAGACTTGACCAGAGTGGCACACCAACCCACTAACAGGCAACTATTCGCATCCCCAGAGCCAATAACTTAAAAGAAAAACGAATCTGAAAACTCTCGCCAGTGACAGAAACAAACTAATTACTGGTTTCCTAATTTGAATAAATTATCTGTTTTTCAGTTGTCGCACTCATCAAGCGCGCTATCATCTGCTATAACAAATGGCAGCTCATTACACCAGTGAGTCACCATCCCCACCAGCGCTCCTAATGGTTTGGAATCAGTCCCACAATAGTGACATCAACAGTTTTTGATTTCAAATCTGTCAAAGTGAGCAAAAAAGGAGGATGCTGTCTCAGGACTAATCAACAACATCTTGATCGCTGACACAATGACATACAACGCACACAATAACACGCTTGATGAAGAGAGATCAGAGGGCAGACAGGAGGCGTGGACGATCGGGGATTGCGCGATCGCGAGACGTGGCGGCGAGGTAACGACAAAGAGAGCGGGAGAAGCTTTAGACTGAGACGGATGAAGTAAAAAGACAATTGGATGTGAGATCTGTGCGAAAGAGAGAGAGAAAGAAGCGGAAAGAAAAGGAAGGGCGAAGAGAGGCCGGGGTGTTGGATGATGGATTGGAAGAGAAAGGAGGCTGCGCGGGGATGATTTGACAGATAGCTCGTGAGTAACGGCGGGCCAGGGGCAAAATAGCTCATTGCTAGAATTACACAGGAGGGGGGCCCTGCCTATGTGATTGTGTTTGAGTGAGTATGTGTTACACAGCAGCATAAATACACAGTAGCGCTCTGTGTGCGTGTACTGTAGGTTTTTCTGTGCATACAGGGATCCATATGGAAGATATATGTCAGTGCAAGGAAGGATGTATGAGGCATCAGTGGGAAAAGAAAAGATGGCAAATACACTGATGGGGGGTGGGGGGTGGATGGGGATCAAAGGGCTGCGACAAAAGAGATGTGAAGAAGAAAAAGAGGACAAGGGAGAGGATAAAACAACTGCAAGGAGATAAAGAGGTGTGGTAAGGTGACAGATTATGAAGACACCACACACACACACACACACACACACACACACACACACACACACACACACACACACACACACACACACACACACTGCTAACTCGTGCTGAGAGACAGATAATGAAGTATTGATATGACAGGCCTGTAGGTGAGATTCTCTGCACCTTTTCATCAGAGATTAATCCCTTAGCATGCTTAGGGTCATCATATCTCACCATGAGAAAACTAGGTATATGAACCCATACGCTCAAATAGAAAAAGTTATCTAGGAGGAAGACAGTGATGGTGAGAGAGATACTTTCTCAAGTATTATGGTTTTTTTTCTCTTTTTTTCTTCCAGTCATTCTTGAGCCATCACAAAGTCACAGTCACACAAAGAAGAGATCCCAAACAACACCAGCTCCAGTATTTCCTGCTGGTAGAGACAAAAAAGACCCCCACAGTTCAAACCTGCACCAATTCTTTTGTTCCAAATCAGCACAGTGCCAGCGGGTGAATTTTACCCTCAGAAAATTCAGAATTGCCATTATTGTTGCCCAAATGTGATTGCGTCTTTATATTGTTCATCACCTTTATTCTCACATATTGATGAAAGGCTCATTAGAGAGGAGAAATGGCAGGAGTAAAAATAAAAGTCTGCCAGGGCAGTTAGGCAGTTACTCCTTTGGAAGCAAGAGAACTGGGAAATAGTACAGAAAGGAGGCCAGCTGCCAGACAGAAGTCAGACAGGTGAGGGAGGAAAGGAACGGGGCAAGAAAGAAACCACACAGGTCAGACAGAATGAAGCTAGGCGGTGTGAGGATAAAGTCAGTTGGCCAAGCAGGAAACTTGGAGCTTTCATTACAGAAAAGAAAATGGCAGAGTGAATCAGCAGCATCTTTAACATTCCCATCCTCTCTCTCACTTCCAGACCTGAATGGGCAGGGTTTGAGTGGCTGCTGTGCAAGCTCTTGCTCGCCCATGCATTTGTGTTAGTCAGCTTAGAGGGAATGTGTACAGCTCTGTAATAACAATGTTTAATATGTGAAAAAAAGAAAAGAAAATGATATGAGGATTAGAATTTGTGCTCTGTACACAATTAAATAGGCTGCACAGAGCTTAGGCACAAAGTAAAGAGATCAGTGCAGATCAATGCACATTCAATGGGAACAGAGGATTTGTGTTTCATTGCCTCAAATGTATAATAGATATGCATAGATGAAATGTATAGTAAAACCACACACACACACAGAGCCAACATACACAGAAATGTATGTCAATAGAAACCCACACAGACACGCGCGGTGCTATTATCGGCTTTATTCTTTTATATTAGGCTTAGTCAAGACTTTTAGCCCCAACAGCCCACATATAGGCAACATGCATGAACACATGCACTGATACCAAGAGCATTCAAATTGTGTAACATGCTGGTTTTATGTAAGTGTGTAGCACACCCACTCCTTGGGAGCTGACAGTTCGCAGAGCACTGAGGTGGAGAGGAAGGAGAGAGCGGCAGAGAAAGACAGAGGCGGAGTGAAAGTAAGCCAGAGGGAGACGATGACACGGAGAGGTACAAACAAAACAAGGAAGTGTGGCGAGCTGAAGTAAATAAATAAATCAAGGTAAATAATAAAGGTAGATAAAAATGTACATTTTGTTTCAGTCTTACTTAATATACAGCAATGTGTGCACAATAACTTGCTGACATTCAGTTGTGTTTAAAAAGGAAACATTATTATATTATAGTTTATGATTGCGTTCTCACACAATTTCAAATTTCTGTGCTCTTAAATTTGAACTTTCCCCTGATAAATGTTGAGATAATCTGAGTAGTAAGAAAAATATAAATAGTAATGCAAAAACTTCACCGCTGTGGGATCAATAAAGTCTTATCTTATCTTATCTTATCTTATCTTATCTTATCTTATCTTAATAAGTGAAAAAAAAAACTACTACCTCACAATAAAAGGGTTCAGTTTATTTGGACTTTCTGTCTCTCCTGTCAAGTGAAAAGTGTTGATTTCTGTTTGTTGTTGGCAGACCTTAAACTACATTTAGGTGTGCAATGAAATATGTTCATCTGGTAGTCCTGAGAGTAATCCCCTTCTCCCACTGCAGCACAGGAAAACTAAATAAATGTGCTAAGCTCTTGAGTGATCTGTCTAACACCAACAGGCATATTCAAATGCTCTCCTTCAGTTTGATGGAGCAGAAAATGCAAGGCAATTGCATCACCCCTTTGCCACCAAGCAGGGTGTTGCATTTCCCTCCATCTGCTCTAAGTGAAATATGTGATGTTCCACCATCTATCACCACAGATTCTCATTTAGCCTGGATGCTGCTGCTCAAGCTGTGAAACAATGCGCCTGGAAAAGACGTCAAACGCAACACAGCGTGTAAATAAATACAAAGCATGCTCAGTGTCCCTACGTTTGTTACGTTACACTAGCTCACACCTCTTCTAGACACATATTTTACTAGAAAAGTAAGAGTCTGGAATGTAATACACCAATACACCAGCATGAAGAACACAAAAATAATTGCTGACAATGCATCAGCTACGACTTACAAAACTTTCGCCAGCTTTGACTCTATAATAATGCAACTTCATGAATCTTCCTACTGATTTGGAGAAAGTTCAACATCTCTGACGAGCTCGGTGGAAAAGCACATACAGATCATTTGATTGTTATTGAGTTTAAAAACTTAAAATTTGGCAAAATGACAGATTTGCTGAGTGAAAACACATCCTGCAGGTGGGAAAAGCTGTAACATTATTACATGAAATCATGGCTAGTTAGCCTTTGAATAACACTGGCTCAGACTGAGTGCACACAAGCAAAGGCAACAAGTCTGCATATATAAATTAGATGACAATTATTTTAAAACCTTTGCCAAACTGTCTGACAGGTTGCCTCCCAACAGGCAATCTGAGCATCTTGCAATTGAAAGCCATTGCCCAGGGCTTCAAGGTATTGTCACGACAACTACTTGCAATCTGTTGCACAATGCAAAAAATTGCAATCGCTGTGCTTGAAATCCAAGCACAGTGTCCATTAAGTGTGTTGGTGAGATATCATATATTGGCATATGACCAGCACTAATGGCATTGCCACAGAGCGACACAGGCACAGGCAACCGAACACAAAAAACAGGGAGGAATCTGTGATGTGTGTTTCTGGCCACCTCGTCATTAAAGAATGCGACACATTCACCTGCTCCCTTTCAAGCACTCCGCTCCCCTTATTCCAGCATTTCCCCGTTTCTCCGTCTGCTTTCCATTTCCTTTTTTTCCTTCACCTTTGTTGTTCTCTGAAGCTGGAGTACAATGGCTCCTCAATCTGCTTTCAATTTGGTTTTCCTGCCTTTCATTTCCATCACGGTCTTTCCCGTTTTTACTCCCCCCCCCCCCTTTTTTTATTCAGTGTATTTATCTCCTAACAGCTTTTGCCTATTTTAATTTGCTTTCAACGACACCTTTCCCCTGGATTTCACATTTGCATGTCTCTCCCTTCTGAACGCTGTCCATTTTTTTTAGCACACCAGGCCGTGATGAACTCCCCTTCAACATTCTGATTTCTAGCACTTTGTTGTAGCATTTCAAAACCGAGGGTGAAGACCCCGTTCTGTGCGTGGTCGCAACAGGTGTTACAAAATGATTAGAGGATTTAAAAAACAAAAGAAAGAAGCATGTTCTCTCTACAAAATATCTCTTTGTTTTTTCCCCCTCCCTTGTTACACTCATCCTCAAGGCCAATGCCTGGTGGGGGCTGCTTAATAGCTTAAATAGATAACTATAGTTAATTATAACTAAACCAGGTTCCTAGTTACAATGACTAAAAATATTAATTAAAAGTTTGTGATGGGAATGAACAATAATTCCAGCTTTCACCTTTGTATATGACAGCCCAGAATAACAAATAAATAATTTATCTTTAGTAAAACTCGTCACTGAAGTCTTGACCTTCACTTTCACAGTGATGTATAAATGATTCGAGGCATATACTTAACAATCCTTCCCATTTTTTAAACATATAATAAGTAAAAACATTTATTACATTTAAATATTTTCCCTATTTACACATGGAAGGATTATTTGGAAGAAGTATTTGAAAGTAGTCAAGTGGTTAATCGATTCATTTATATCCCCAGATAAGCTGTTTTTAAAGTGTGAGATATTCTGTTTAGATCTGGGTGTTTACTGTTACAGAGGCCTTATCACAGCTGTTGTAGAAATGTGTTATGTTATCATCGAACCTGCAATATCTGAGATCTTTGGCCTTATACAACTGAAGAGAAGAAACAGTATGAGTGTGCTTTACTATTTTTTGAAGTTGAATCTGGTATCTATGTTTTTATTTCAAAGATTCTTTAAAGAATCACTTTTGAACACTTAACTGATCATTTGCAGAGGTATGGTCTATTAGAGTTCATCATAGCAATGAAACAGCATTAGTGAAGGTTACAAAAGACCTTGTTATGGCTGCTAACAGTGGACGGATCTCTAAGCTTGTGTTCGATCTCAGTGCTGCTTTCAATACTACTGATCATGATGTTTTCATTGAGAGACCAGAAAACACCTTTGGTATTAACAGAAATATGCTATAGTTAGCAATGGCCAGATAGTTTCGAATCGTATCCATCTGATAAAGATTGATTTTTGCAGTTATTCAGTAATTCAATGAGGCAACATTATTGGAAAATACTGTATACATTTTCATTGATATGGAGATAATGGCTACGGTGGTTAGCAGGCACGGTGGTTAGCACTGTTGCCGCACAGCAAGAAGGTCCTGAGTTCAATTCCACCATCAGGCCGGGGTCTTTCTGTGTGGAGTTTGCATGTTCTCCCCGTGTTTGCGTGGGTTCTCTCCGGGTACTCCGGCTTCCTCCCACCGTCCAAAGACATGCAGCTTGTGGGGATAGGTTAATTGATTAATCCAAATTGTCACTAGGTGTGAATGTGCGAGTGAATGTGAGTGTGAATGGTTGTCTGTCCCTGTGTGTTGGCCCTGCGACAGACTGGCGACCTGTCCAGGGTGTACCCCGCCTTTCGCCCTATGACAGCTGGGATAGGCTCCAGCGCCCCCCGCGACCCTGAAAAGGATAAGCGGAAGCGAATGGATGGATGGATGGATGGATGGATGGAGATAATGGCTAGCTGTATCTATCTACAAAGGCAGATGGCACAAATCAAAATAACCACAGGCATGTCTTAATCACATAAAGGCCTTTATGCAGTTTTCTTCTTTTAACTTCAGATGAAACTGAGATTATTATATTTTGCTCTAAAAATCTTAGAAACATGATGTCCAGCCCAATACTTACTCTTGATAGCATCACATTGCTCCCAGCAGCACTGTGAGATATCTCTCAAAGACCTCGGTCTAGTTATTGGACATTTATTGTCCAATTTCACATTTATAAATGAATAAGTAAGACTGCAGTCTTTCATCAGTTAAGTATTTCTGAAATTGAATACACCCTGTCTTAGAATGATGCTAAAAAACTAGCTCATGCTGCGCTATTGTAATTTGTTATCATCGGGTTGATCTAAAAGTTTCTGTAAAACCCTAAAGCTAAACTAAAGAGCTACAGCAAGAGTACAGGTATGAAAGAAAGATCATTTCTTTCATTTACTCCCTGTAAAATCCACAATTGATTTAATATCCTTCTTACATACCAAATCTTGAATAATCAGGCCATGTCATATTTTAAATAGTATAGTATCATATTATCGCTCTCAGACTACAGAACTACTTGTTGCTCCTCGAGTTTCTAAAACTAGAATGGAAGGCAGAGACTTCTGTGACAGACACCCCCTCTGTTTTTAAAATAGACTCCAAAACGTTTCCTTTCGATAAACCTTATGGATCAAGTGACCCTAAACAATCCCTTGTATTTGCTGCTACTGTCTCAGACTTCTACAGGACTTAATGTGAGGCACTGAGCATTTCTTCTTCACTCGTCTCTTTACACTCCTCATGTGTTTAAACTACTGTCTCCTCATTCCCTCAGTCTGTGTTTTGTCCTGTCTCCCTGTGCTCTCCTTTTCTTCTCTTATTATTATTATTGTACGGTCTTTACCTCACTTTTTTTTCTTACCCTCATCCCCAACCGGTCATGGCAGAATGCCATTCCTGAGTCTGATTGTACCGGAAGTTTCTTCCTCTTAAAAGGGAGTTTTTCATTCCCACTGTCGCAAAGTACTTGCTTATAGGGCATTGTATAATTGTTAGATTTCTCTCCAGAACACTGTAAGATAAAGATCCTAAAGTAGTGTCTAGGTGACTATTTTGTTTGTTTTTTTACTGTATAAATAAGGCTGAATTGAATTGAAATGAATGTTTTTCCCACAGCTCAGAACGATATATTTAACTGCATTATATATCCACACCAATTAGATGCAACCATGTTACTGATGACAAAAATTACTGTTTAGGGATGCAATTCATAGCATTTATTCAAAATTATTCCCCAACTAATTAATTTCCTGTTAGCATAAACTAACCCACCAAAAAAAGTTATGTGTACACTTGTTCAATTATAACTACCCATATGGAAAAGATGTATATAAATCTTATAAAGTTTGTGTCTGTCTTGTGTGAAACTTGTATGAAAAGCATATAACAGTGAAAACAGATATAAGATCCCTTGAAAAATTATATAATGAAACTTGTATGTTTTGGATACTTACTAAAACAATATATGAAAGTAATGAGAAAGTGGCCACTTTCATGAGTAAATCACATATAAGTTTTTACTATTTCTTTTCCATATGGGTAAAGCAACAGCCCACCTGAGTTTTCTTCTTCATTTACTCTCTTACCAATTGTTACTCACTCCCTCTGGTCTGTCTCAAATACCAGTCCCACGTCAGCATAGTGGGAGAAGTTTAAGCCTGCAGACACAGATACAAACAGCTAGAGAGGCTATGGCAAAGTAGCCTCTTCTGTTTTACTTCTTTGAGGTCCACTTGAAGGTCACCACATGGGTGTAGCCGATGCATTGTAATGTGAAGTCACCACAAATGAGTTCATACTGTCACAAAACATTGGCAAGCATGTCGGTGACTGCACAGACCCTCATCCTCACCATCTGATGACCCAAGCAGGGTTCCCCACTCACTCGTTTACCGCCTGGGCTATTCTTGTAACGCCTGCAGTCTCATCAACTCCCAATCTGTAATTGAAGGCATTGAGCCCCAGTTAGTTTATCACCGATCCACTAATGCCGCGTCTTAACATTTCTGGACACAGAAAGGCAAGCAGCTTTCAAGTCGAATGCCTCAAGGGCAAGCAGACGAACTAACTAAATCTGAAGGAGGAAGGGTAATTTAGTGATCAGTTTGCATAAGTGTAGGTCTGTCACAATAAAAAGATGTGCAAATGTCACCACTACACAACATGAACAGCTCAGCTGTGAGACTTGGATCCCGAAAGTCACGTGCACGTTACTTTGACATGTACCACCCATCTAATCGTGGTTGTAGATGAAGCGTGCCATGCCTAGCACACCAGTGCCATTCCTATGGAGGTATATTGATGAGTTTACCACCATACTGCAAAAAAAAAAAAGAAGAAAAAAAAAGAGAAAAGAACAAAGAATCCAATGAGTCCCAGTTGCGCATGTGCAACATTCGTCAGAACAAGCATAAGAGAGGCACCACCCTGAAATCCACTGGACCAAAGAGATCAGCTACCAACGTCCATGA
This sequence comes from Aulonocara stuartgranti, assembly GCF_965226115.1. NCBI lineage: Eukaryota > Metazoa > Chordata > Actinopteri > Cichliformes > Cichlidae > Aulonocara > Aulonocara stuartgranti. Next base: position 34,659,745 of record NC_138944.1, on the reverse strand, counting down.
AGTCGGAAAACAAGGAAAAATCCCAGAACTCCAAGTCCTGTTTGGTCAGACCTGTTTTGGCAGCACGTGGGGGAGCAATACTGAGATGTTTTTGATAATTATTTATCGGTTAATCCCTTTACATTGTCATATTTTTGTTTTTTTACTCTGTCGCATGAAGTATAATTATTATAATTTAAAACGACTATAAGTGGCCTAAAGATCAGTATTAGTTTTGAGTAGTGAGCAATTATTGTCACTTACGGTAGTCTTCTGTTTCCACTAACCAAGACACACATGTATATACCCTCACAGTACACATCAGTTATCCCTCTTTGTCTCATGGGGAACTTGATGGGAACTTGATTTTCTGTGGCACTTCAGAGGCCCTTCTCCCTTAACAACCATCCACTTGAAGAGTAATGGCTCCAATATCTCTTTCCCCCTGCCTGCAGCAGCACATATGCACCAGTTTCCTTCGAATATGATTTAAGTCTTTCCTCACTGTAATAAAACCTGAAATTATTCAGATTTTCTGGATTCCTTTGGTATTCCGACTTTTGAGGATCACTCTTATTGTTCGTGGTAGCCAAATAAACCATGTGACAAAGAAAAAAGGTATCTGAAAATGTTTTGGTTGTACCAGCAGCCATAGCTGCTTTCAAAGCTGAATGAGTATTCATTAAGGTGTCTCTTTTTTGTGAAAAAGAAGTAGGTGTCCATAAATGTTAAACTTCTATCTACCCCTGTTTGGGTATACTATGTACATAGTATGTAAAATCTAACATTATTTCATATTTACTTTTTATATTGGACATGAAGTATGAGGCTCTTTGGTACTACACTTTTCTTTGTTTTCACTGGACTTTGGCTTTATTCTTTTATATGAATACAATGGCCAGAACAAAACTAAGCTAAAACAAAAAAGCTTTTAATTACATGCTTTGTCCAATTACATATCCAGGCTCTCTTATATGTTTTCTACCAAACATCTAAAATGTCTTTTCTCTATTTCCTATCATGATGGTGTCTCTTCACTGTAGACTTTGACATTAATATAAACTAGAGTAGAACAGCACTCTATTGTAATTGCACATATACAACAAAATTATCGGTGCTCCACACCAACTGTGCAGCAATAAAATATAAATAGCAAGACAGCAGGAATACATAAGAAACAGGAGAAATATATACAGTCAAGAGGAATAGGTACAAAACAATAGAAAGGCACACACTGGAGAACAAAGTGCTTGAAAGATGTGCAAAGGACATGGTCTGAGTATAGAGTCCTCAGAGTGAGAGTGGTCTAAGTGATGAGGGTTACTCAGACCAAGGCTCAGATTGGGAAGGTGAATGGGCAGGGGTGGGTTGTGGGGGGATAGTGTTTGTTACAAGTCTGAATGGCCCAGGGGAAGAAGCTGTTAGTTAGTCTGGAGGTGTGAGAGCTGATGACCTGAGGTGCCGACCAGAGGGCAGTGGGTCAAACCGGTGCTGGGTGAAGTGCAAGAGGTCACCTGTGATGGCTCTAGTTTTTCTGAGGCAGAAAGATCTGCAATGGCCTTTTGGGATGGCAGAGGACAGCCAATGTTTTTTGGGACGTGTTATTTACCCTCTGCGCAGTCTTCCTGTTCCCAGTTGCGGCCCCTGTGTACCGAACCCCCAGGCAGTAGGAGAACATGGTCTCCACTGAGAAGGCCTCTAGGAGCTTCTGGTCCAGCTTATTCTCCCTCAAGACACGGTGCAGCCACTGCTGGGCCTTCTTTACCAGAGCGTTTGTGTTGTGGGTCCAGGTGAGATCAGGGGAGATGTGGGAGCCCAGAAACTTGAAGGTGGAGACAGATTCCACTCATTCTCCTTTTATTATCAGACAGGAGTGGACCCGACTGTGCCTCCTGAAGTCCATTATGACTTCTTTTGTTTTAGGGACGTTCAGCTTCACGTTATTTTCTGAACACCAGTGGAACAAGTTTTCTACCTCTACCCTGTACACTGTCCCATCTCAGCCCAACCACGGTTGTGACGTTGGTTTGGTGGGTTGGTGTGCAGCACAGCAGGGGCCTGAGAATGCAGCCCTTCTGTTCAAAGATCCAAAGACCAATCTATCAGGTCAAATCATACTTTTTGAGAAGGTGTCTGTTACGACCCATCTAGGGCCAGGCTTTTGATATGATGACACTGATGTTTATTTAGTCTCTCTGATAGTTTTTTAAATGCTTTTTTCACTTACCTTGGTTTTTGCAGTTCGTATGGAGGTTTTCAGTAAAAACACTTTCACAACACAAGCACACGCTCCAGATTTTGAAAGAACATGAAAGAACAGGCCTTAACTGACCATGAAGCAGTTTGTTAGTCAACTGAATCATTATGTCTGGACTGTGTATAAACAGCCTGTAATTCCTAACAACTTAATGGAATTGTTTCACTTAAACCCGTTTTAATTTAAGATGGAAGTCTACACTTCAATCACACCTTAATGTTTTCATTTACAATCTACTGTAGTGGTGTATAGACACAAAAATACAAAATATCCATATACTTTTGGACCAACTGCCTTTTCTTGTTTTGACTGTGAGGTTTTTATATTCAGTCACTGGGTGCTTGTTTTTTGCTAGAAAGTTACGAGCTAAATCCTTTCCTGAAGATGATTTTTATAGACATATCATATTGTAATCTGGCAATGTTTAGTGAATATACGGCCATTAAAACATTTTCAGATCTGCCACAGAATGACAGAGAGAGGAGGTAGATGCTGGAAAGGATACAAACATATGGAGATTACACAGTCTTACCAGCAATATAAAAAAGAAAAGAATAAAAGCAGTGAATTTGATTGACGAAAGAAAGGAAAAACAAATACCTGACGCGAGTGATTACACAACACTCCAAAACATTTGCATAAGCCTCAATCTTGTTTCTATTGTGGAACAAAGAATGTTTCAGGACCAATCATTCTTCATTGACTGAAATGGGGTTTAGTTGTTTTTGTGTTATTGTGCTTGATGAGTATTAGTGATTTCACCGGGTTAATCAAATTGCAATTGTAACAAGAAGAATAGGGCTTTTGAAGAAATCCTTATGTTGGTTTTTCCAGAAAATATATATCTATGTTCTCATAAAATCTGCGTCCAATAATAAACAACATTAAAGATGCTATAGAGCATTCAGTACCATTCAAATTCAGCATCCAGCAGAACTGCAACTGAGAGCAGAGTCAACTTTAGGCCCTCTAGCAGTGAATAATTCGCTCCAGCTCAGAAAAGCTAGATCAGTGTTGACTCTGGCTGTACCGTGTAGCTGAAGGCTGCGGCTTCTATGGCGGAGGAAAATCTGAAAGGTCGCCTCCAGCTGAGTGCACGGACTGCACTCTGCCACCTGGCTTTTACAATGCCGTGTGGGAGGTCACTCTCCAGTCTCTTAACAAACAAAGGGAAGGCCAGTAGTTTAGAAGGGAGTGACTCACATGCACTAAAATGCATGTGTGGCGGAACTGACTAGCCAAACACCGAACAGAGAAATACATCGAAACACAAAACAAGGGAGTCTGTGCTAAGGATGTCTTTACCACGTCTTTACATAGCAATAAAGTTTTATAAACTACAGTAACTCCTTCAAGGAGAGGGTTACTCAAAGATTTGATATTTGTCCAAAGCATTTTTATAATTTCAGTGTCAGAATAATTACACTAAATGTTGTGTTACAGGCTCAAAACCTGAAGTTGGTACCTATAAACTTGTCTTCCACATTTCAAATCCTTTCTCTATGGATGTTAAAAAATGTGAAGATGAACTAAAATGATTTCAAAATTATAAGATGAGCATCAGAGACTCAGTTAGTCAATATTGATATGGTCTGTGGGAATTTTTGAACTATATATATGCATGCATATCGTGAGCAGCAAATACGTATAGTTTTTAAAAGAGTCATAAAACTCTCACACAGTTTGCTTAAACCTTCACAATCATTTATTACTTGAATAAATTCTGAAAGTAGCAACCCATAGCTGTAAAGTATACTTTATACATACTTACTTTGCTTTTATTGCATTTTATACTTTTACTAATAAGCTGATGTCAAACCAATGCATCACTGCTCTAAATACAGTATAACTGCAACACCACAAGAACAGTTCAAAAAACAATCACACTGAGAATTTAGTAGGGTTACCTTTCACACTTAATTTATTTCAATCAAATCTCAGATATATCATTGCAAAAATGATGACGAACATTTAACCCTTTGACTGATCCGATGAGCCATCAGCAGGCGAGTCCCCGAACTAGATGAAATTGGATCATATCTGACATTCAAACGCCTCTGCTGGAGCTTGATGCAACAGTCTGTGTGGGAGTGGAACTATGCAGGAGCCATTGATTACCCTGTGGGTGTGCTAACAACCATATTTTGCTTCATAAAAAACACATAATAATCCTTTACTGCTACACTGATATATTTGAGCTGCCCATTACTGATATAAACTTATAATAAACCACTTTAACTTGCGTTAGTGCAATAAAAATATTCTGGAAATAACTCTTTGGGATTGTGATGGTTTCGTGGCTGAATCTATCTTTCCTTCTAGCTGGCTGGAGCTAAAATCATGTCAGAGATGCAACACTCATGAGCAGGACAGCTCTCTCTTCCTCTGGCTTGTTTCTTTTCTCTTTTTTCATATTTTGTATTTAGCATAATTTATAAACTATAATAAAATAATAATTTCATTATTTTGGCCACTTTTTGGATGGGGATGTGATAATACACACTCAACAGAAGCTTTGTTAACACAGCCAATATCTACACATTTGATGCACTCACCAAACACTTTATTAGCTACACCTGTTCAGGAGATTATCATAAATATCTAATCAGCCAATCAAGGGGCAGAAAGTGCATTTAGCTATGTAGACATGGTCAACACAACCTGCTGAAGTTCAAAGCGAGAATCACAATGGGGATGAAAGGTGATGTAAGTGACTTTGATTGTAGGATGTTGTTGGGCCTGAGTATTTCAGAAAGTGCTGATCTGCTGGGATATTTTCACACAACCTTTTCTAGTTGACAGAGAATAGACTGAGAAGAGAAAATATCTAGTGGCAGTTCTCTAGGTGAAAATATATCTTGTTGATGCCATAGAGGTCAAAGAGGAATGACCAGATAGCTTCGAGCTGAGGGCAACAGTAACTCTGAAAAATACTTGTTCGGCTCAACAACACATTAAATGTTGAAGCAGTTGGGCCACAGGAGCAGAAGACTAGACCGAGTGACACATTCGAATGGCAGAATTTGGCATAAACACCATGAAAAGATGGCTCAGTCCTTCTTTGTATCACTGTTTCTGGCTGCTGGTGGCAATATAAAGTTGTGGGGGATGTTTTCTTGGTACACTTTGGTTTTAAACAATCCAGCTGATTTGAGAAGACAGTTTTCAAGGCAAAAAGGGGTCTAAGCCATTATTGTCAAGGTGTCTAATGGACTAGTGAGTGTAATTTACCAGCGTGGGTGTAAGTGGTCACAGTGCAAGATTGAGAGAAAAATGGACTTTTGCTACTGTAAAGCCTAAATGTGAAAGATGAAAGTCAGACTCTATTTGAGAATAAAACATACTTCAACAGTGAAGGCTGGGTTTATTGAATTTATTGAATCTGCTTATCAGTTTACAAAGATGAGTTTTAAATAGTTGGAGATTAACTTTATGAATCTTTTTTTTTCTGGTCTAATTTCTGTGCATTTTATTGTTCACTGTTTATCTTAAACAGAAATATATAAAGGTTAGATGGTTATGGTTAGGGTTACGAAATCACACCGATGCTGTAGATGTATGCCATTTCTTATAATAACTCTAGTCGCATCTTTTGTTTGATTCCAGTTTCTAAAATTTGTGGACTGAAGACCAGTTCCCATTTTGAAGTGAACTTGAATTATGCATTCCTGTGTGATTATATTTGTCCCCTTGACTTGAAGATGCTTTTTTGTCATCCACATTCAAGAGTTGCTCAAGCTTTAATTACCACAACAAAGGCTGGAGAATTCCTCGATGACTGCTCATTCTCAGCAAAAACAGCTTCTTTTTGTTACATGAAAGGTTTTATTTAGTATTTATTTTCACATTTTTGTCACGTTACAGCTCTATTCCAAAATTTTCAATTCATTTTCACCTTCTAATTCTACCCACAATATCCCATACTGATAAAGTGAAAGAAGTTTTCTTGAAAAACTTTATTTAATTTAAATTTATTCAAAGCAAAAAGAAAAATACAACATGGACAGTAATCACAGCCTCTGCACTAAAAGTTCAGGTACATCCTGTTTCCACACTGACAGTTTCATCTGTCAAATGTTTCTACAATTTGTTTGGAGTCCACCTGTGATAAATTCAGGGACACTATTATGTATATCAGGTTCCATAGTTGACAGTGTACATCAGAGCACAAACCAAGCCATGAAGCCCAAGGAATTGTCTGTGGACCTCAGAGACAGGATTGTATCAATGTGGGGAAAGGTTCACAAAAATTTCTGTAGCATCAGTGACCTCCATTGTCTGTAAGTGGAAAAAGTTTGGAACAACCAGGACTTTTTCTGGAGCTGGTCACCTGACAAAACTTAGTGAGGGTTTCAGCCTGAGAGGTGACCAAGAACCCAATGGTCACTCTGACAGAGCTCCAGCATTACTATGTGGAGAAAGGACAATCTTCCAGAAGGAAAAAAGGAAGTGCCAACAACCAGACCTATATGGTAGATTGACGCAACTCCTTAGCAAAGGCTCACGACAGCCTGCCTAGAGTTTGCCAAAAGGTGCCTGAAGGATTCTCTGGCTATAAAAACACGAAGTTTTTGGTCCAGCGAAACAAAGATTGAACTGTTTGTTATGAATGCCAAAATGTCTGGAGGAAAGCAGCCCCTGTTCATCACCTGGGCAATGCCAGTCCTACAGTGAAGTAGCATGGTGGCAGCATCATGCTGTTGTGAGCGAGGGTTCAGCAGCTGGAACTGGAAGACTAGTCAGAGTCGAGGAATGCAGCAATGAACAGAGTCATCCTTGATGATAACCCGCTCCAGAGCGCCCTGGACCTTTTTTAACAGGACACAACCAAGATGACAAAGGAGTAGGTTCATGATCGTAACCATGTCATTGGTTGTTGTGAGTGATCTTATCATAGTACTTTGATAGTAGCCATTGCAGAGCAGCTGTTATAAAATATGAAACCAAGCAAGAGTATTGCTTGGTTTCTTTATCATCAGATCATCAGTGAGCAGCAGTGCTGCTGGACATTATGCTAAACAGTGAGCGCTTGCAGACACAAGGTTGTGTTTGAAGTCGACTTCGATAGTAAATTATAGTGCTGATGAAAACATGAACATTTTACAGCATAAAATCTTTATCAGGTCTTTCACATGAGTGCTGAAGGTGGTATTATATTGGGTCATCCAGCACCCCTTTACATGACACGTTGGCTTGGATTAAGAAGCATATACTTTTTCTCCTAGTAGAAATAATTAATTGGAAATTGCATAATTTCCTTTCATATATTTGCTTCAAGTGATCCCCAAAGCTTTTACAGTAAGTAGGCTTTCTCTCTCGACTAGGATATCCACAGTCCTTCTTCTTTTTTCTTTTTTTTAGCCGCTCCTTGGTGTATTTTTGAGTGTGGTTAGGATCATTGTGTTTTTGAAAGGTCCATTTCTGGACTTCAACCTGTACTTTCAGGCAGACAAGCACCCTTTGATGTGATGCAGACTTCAGAGTTGAATCAATGACTGCAAGGTGCCCAGTCACAAAGGTGGTGAAACAACCCCAGACCATAACATTTCAAACACAGAGCTTCACACATCACAGCTGGCATGAGGTTTCTCCTTAAGAAAAAAAAAAAGCTTGTGTGCACCAAACACATCTACTGCTGCCCGAGTATATATTTTATTTGTAAAAAATATATTCAGTGTACAGCCACTGTGTTTGAAAGAGGATCAAATGTTTGCTTGTCTGAATGTGTTCAAAAGTGCAGTGCAATAGCACTTCTTCATGGTATAATGAAGAAGTGCTATTTTCAACAGTGACAGGTTTACTGCGCTCTACCAATAATGCCTCTGGCTCCCTCTACAGACTGAGGCAACACTGATCCAGTGAACAAGAATAGCAACCACAACAAACCCAGCAACAATGTGAGAAAAACAAAATGACTGCGATAAAAGTACAGATGCAAACAACAGCAATTACAGCAGTGTCAGAGCAGCAGGGTAGCATCCCTAATTGTTCTCCTCCACACTGTCCAGGCTTCAATAGGCTAAAGAAGGAGAAAGGAAAAAAGGAGAAAGCATCAGCCCTCATCCTCCTTCAGGCCAAAACCATTAGGATGGCTGGATCCAGAGAGCCATGGCAAGCCAAACTCTCACACCACTGGAGTCATCGCGTGTCTGTGTGTGTCCCCCTGGCCTGGCTGCTTTACTTCCTATGGCCAATTTCCTTGTAATTTCTCCTTCCAACAATTCCTTATTAGGCTGCTTTCCAGCTATTATAAGTGCTGCTGAGGGTGAATGGCAACAAGAAAAGTGTTGGACAAAACTGGCACAGCTGTGAGGTGTGAAAAAGAAGAGGTTGTTGTAGAAGTAACTGGGCTTCTTGATTGCCTCCAGTCCCTAGTGAGGTTAAGTTAGAGAACAGAGGCATGAAGCAAGGAGCTGAATTCCAATCTGCACTTGTTCAAGTGGTGTGTGTGTGTGTGTGTGCGTGTGTGTGTGTGTGTGTGTGTGTGTGTACACACAAGACTGTGAGATTCCAACCATACAGCAGATTCCTAACATTCCCTTGCTGTGCGCACGTGTGAGAAATCCAAGTCAAAAAGGTTAAAAAAAGGTCGACCTCTCCATCTGGAGGGTGACATCATCACTTATCCCAGCCTTCCTCCTCTTCGTTTTGCTCAACATTCATCCTAATCATAGTCTTGCTCACTCAATCTCAGCACTGAGCCAACTCTCTTATGTCTTTGGTCTCTGACTGGCTGCCAGGCGAGTGCACCTTGGGACTACAGTGACTGTTGGCAATTTTTTGAAGAGACTTTCCTCCCAGGAAGTTTTATATTTGCTTTACTATGCAGAGCTGCTATTTTACTCCAACTTGGCAACACAGAGGCCAGCGAGGAGCTCAGGCAACACATGAATCACATCTCCTCCTTTGAAAGCACAAACTGTTGAGAGGCCACTCCTAGATTTCCTTCTTTCTTTTCTGAAGATTTATAGGACTTCAAAATGAAATCCATACATTTAACATTTTTAACTCAAGTGAAAAAAGAGAGTGTGCACATAAATCTTTGTGCCAAATCTACAAGCAGAAAGTGAAGGACTCAGTGACTTTGTAGTCTGACCCACAGTTCACTGTTGTGATCATATTTTATGCCCAGCTTTATCACAGTAAAATATTACTTTGCTTGTGTGCGCTTTGTTTGACTAGCTTTTAGTTGGAATAGGTTAATCACATGAGATCAGTTATAGCAAGTAAAGCAAATTTGTCACAGGCATAAAGCTGTTATGAAGGACTTTTGTAATTATGCAGAGAAGGAAAAGTGACATTTTTAAGCAGCCATCTTCTAGAGCTGCTAAAAATGGCTTTTATAGAGGCTTTACTTAAATAATTGAATGCTTTACAGAAAGATGTCAGACAATACTTTAAAATGGCCCTCCTAACATCTGTTACCTGAAAAAAAGAAGAAATATCCCAGATTCAAATTGGTTTAACGGGTAAAAAACTATTTCTATTATCTGTGATTGTTCAACAAATCATTGGGGCTAGAGATTTCAGTTTTAAAGTAGTGGATGCCACCAAAAAGAGGAAAAACTACACATCTGTCCAAAGATATTTTTTTCTTTTACACAAATGTGCTGGCTCGTTTAAATATTTTCCTGCAAAGTCCAGTCTGACCTTCTTGGTCAGTGTAATCAGTGGTTCACACCTTGCTGTAAATCTTGCCATTTCTTCATGTATTTACATTCAAGAAACCATCTCTTTATTGTTGACATTGACAATGAAACCTGCCTTCTCAAAATTACATTAAAACTACAGTGACACAATACAAATCCAATGCTTTTTAATCAATGGTAAATGGCCTGTATTTGTATTGTGCTTTACTTGGTCCTAAGGACCCCAAAGCGCTTTACACTATACACAATCATCCACCCATTCACACACTGGCGATGGCAAGCTACAGTGTAGCCACAGCCGCCCTGGGGCGCACTGACAGAGGGGAGGCTGCCGGACACTGGCGCCACCGGGCCCTCTGACCACCACCAGTAGGCAACGGGTGAAGTGTCTTGCCCAAGGACACAACGACTGAGACTGTCGGAGCTGGGGCTCGAACCGGCAACTTTCCGATTACAAGGCGCACACCAAACTCTTGAGCCACAATGTCTGATGTTATTCTTGTTTCATGTGTCATAAAATAACTAGCGAGGAGGCCTCAGCTGGCCATAAAACTGCCTGTCAGTCTGCTGTCCCATCAATTCTGAACCTCTGAAGGTGCATGGCTCTTATTTTTAAATGGTTTTTGTAAAACCCCCCAATAATTAAAGTCTGTAGTTCAGTCACACACTGATTGTTTGATTTTGAATCCACAATGATAGTGTATAGAGGGAAAACTACAAAAATTGTGCTTTTGTCCCAAAACACTATGGAGAGTGGCTGTAAATGAAATTAGTGGATGTCTTTGCGTTGGAGGCTTTGGCAAGGGCAAATGCCGCCAATGAGTACCAGTAACAACAAACACAGTGTTCCGCGATCTCTTATGGTGTTCCACTTCTGGTCTATTTTTGAGACAACCATTTGGGTAATGTGGGAATAGGCTACTTCTATGTATGATGCATCCATAATCAATAAAGAGCTAACAATAACAAGAAACCAAAAGACAGGAAAGAATAGGATCAATATGTCACATAATTTATTCATTATCCTAGAAATATGCCTCCTATTGCCAAAGATGTCATCCGTAAAAAAAAAAAAAAAATCCTGGATCTATCCTAAAATAAAACAGCCTTTTATTGTCACCAATAGCAGCATTTACTAACCTTTTGGAGCCACGGCACATATTTCACATTAGAAAAATCACACCACCAAACAAAAATGTCACAAAAAGCATACTGATCATTCCCCCCCCCCCCCCCCCCCCGCACACCAGGTATATTAGAATCAGCCAGTACACCGTTTTTGGTGTCTGACCACTACTCATGCTTGGGCCTTCATTTGGGTCGGAATTTTCTCCAAGACTCAGGTCAGACTGACTACTTTTTCATTTCAAATTTTTATCGATTGCTATTATGCGCTGCGTCATCGCACTCGCAACATGACTATTATGTAATTTCTTCTTCGTCTTCTTCTGTTTTACTGGCAGTTGGCAACCCGTTTATTAGAGCAGGTAGTTGTACTGCCCTCTAGTGGAAGAGAATGTAATTGTTCTGCCCGTTACTCACGCCGGTCACTTAATCAGATGGAACAAGATAATCTTCCACGGCACACCTGATCACTTCTCATGGCACACCACTGTGCGGCACAGTGGTTGGGAAACACTGACCTATAGTATTATGTCATGTCATAAAAAGTGATCAGATGTAAACCTTTGCATTAGGTTGTTTACTTATATCAATAATAATTATTCTATGAATGGAAAGTACAGGATGATGTTTGGTTGTATGGCAACAACTTAAGCTGATCTAACAAAACACTTCTTGGGAAAATAAAATCTAGTTTGGATCTAGAATCTAAACTATTTAGATGGTGTTATTTCTCTAAATTGGACTCTTAAAATTGAACTTCCAATACTAGTAAACTGCAACAACACTGACTCCAATAACTTGTTTGATACAGTACTGTGGAAAAAAATGAGTCACCTCCTCATTTCTTTATATTTTCCTACAAGCACATTTGCAAACATGAAATATCACATGTAAAGAAAAAAAAGTATCTCTTAAGTTCTGTGTCTGTTCTTTGGTGGATTTTTTCCTATTTCTTAACAACATGACTTTCAGCTATCTGCTATAGATGTTTTTTAAGACTTGGTGTTCTTTTGTCCTTCAGTTTCCTCTAAATTTCTAAAGACACACTGCACCTCATGCAGAGAAATGCCACATTTTCAGCTAGCAGAACTTTCAGAATGAGATTGTTGATGCAAAAATGCAGTTTTATAGAGCAATGTTGTCTGTCAAAAGGGCAACAACATTGCTCTCTTTAAAATGGCATTTTTCTTGATAATAACTCAGTGTTAAGTAGTTTAACACACAAACAAACAAAAAATGATTAATCTGAAAATGGTCAACTACAAGGACTTGACTGAAATTAAAACAGTAAATGGACTGGTTCTTATACAGTGCTTTTCGTCTCTTCTGAGCACTCAAAGCGCTTTACACAACTTGTGCATTCACCCATTTGCACAAGCACATTGTTCTAAATGCTTTCTAAGTAAAATTCACACACATTCATACTCCGATGGATGCATCAGAGAGCATTAGGGTTAGTATCTTGCCCAAGGATATTTGGCATGCAGACTAGGGGAAGCCAGGAATCGGACCACCAACCTTCCGATCAGTAGATGACCTGCTCTACCTTCAGAAAGCTCAAGACCAGTTTAATTACAAATTCCTTGAACACAAGATATAAATAGTACTGTACTATAGCTAATTTTGTGTTTTCACCTTCAATAGAAACACTGTGTGAGGCTCTTTTCTGAACATAAATAGAGACATTAGTCAAAATTATTCAAAAAGCATCTGTAGCTCATTTGTTACCCAGAGCGCAGAGCGACTGGAGACACAGCAAAAAAGCAGGGTTGCATTTTCAAATTTCATATGTAAAAACATGCAAGGTGAATACATACCAATATATATTTTCTTCTATAAAGGGGCACAGTACAAATATTAAGCAAAGAGCCTAAGTTCCAAAAAAGCAGCTGTAGTTGTAATTCTTTAAATAGTTAATTATATGAATTGAATAAGAAATATGGCCACATATGACAGTTTTCACAGCTGATATCACATGTTTTTGGCTTGAAAGAACTCCTTTATCTGTTCTATGTGATTCTGTTTGTAGCTGTGAAACAGAGCCATGGTCTTGCACTACACTGATCCATTTAACCAATGACAGCATGTAAGGTAGACGTTGACTGGCATCCATTATTGCAGATGCACAGAGAAACAGGCTAAATGGCCAATACAGAGAAGAGAGAAAGAGATAGACTAACTGTGTAATCTGCAATGAAGTTGGTGGTGTTGACTCAGGGACACTGGGAGGCATCAAAACAGTGAACTCTATAAAACTGCTTTTCTTTGGTCTGACTGAGATATTTATTAAAGACAATAGCGGTACAGTTGATGTGGGGCGATCGTGGCTCAAGAGTTGGTTCGTTCGTCTTGTAATCGGAAGGTTGCCGGTTCGAGCCCCAGCTCCGACAGTCTCAGTCGTTGTGTCCTTGGGCAAGACACTTCACCCGTTGTCTACTGGTGGTAGTCAGAGGGCCCGGTGGCGCCAGTGTCCGGCAGCCTCCCCTCTGTCAGTGCGCCCCAGGGCGGCTGTGGCTACACTGTAGCTTGCTATCACCAGTGTGTGAATGGGTGGATGATTGTGTATAGTGTAAAGTGCTTTGGGGTACTTAGGACCAAGTAAAGCGCTATACAAATACAGACCATTTACCATGTGTATTATTTAAGTGAGGCAGCACGGTGGCACGGTGGTTAGCACTGTTGCCGCACAGCAAGAAGGTCCTGAGTTCAATTCCACCATCAGGCCGGGGTCTTTCTGTGTGGAGTTTGCATGTTCTCCCCGTGTTTGCGTGGGTTCTCTCCGGGTACTCCGGCTTCCTCCCACCGTCCAAAGACATGCAGCTTGTGGGGATAGGTTAATTGATTAATCCAAATTGTCACTAGGTGTGAATGTGAGTGTGAATGGTTGTCTGTCCCTATGTGTTAGCCCTGCGACAGACTGGCGACCTGTCCAGGGTGTACCCTGCCTTTCGCCCTATGACAGCTGGGATAGGCTCCAGCGCCCCCCGCGACCCTGAAAAGGATAAGCGGAAGCGAATGGATGGATGGATGGATTATTTAAGTGAAGACAGATAACACTAATAATACCCCTGGCAAGCATTAATGCAGTAGTAGCACAAGAAATGCATTTGGCAACATTTAAATTTCACTTATTCTCAATAAAATGAATAAGTATGGGTCAGACAGGGATGTTCAGTACCACAAAGTGATCAGCAGAGACACGTGTCCTCACATATCCTGGAAAGAAAGATGACCCAGAGCACAGTGGTGTTAGTCAGCATGTTGCATTTCTGTTCCTAAGCTTAATCCCCACATTGAAATCTTAGCTGGCAAGACAGCGATTCCCTTCTGAAATGTGTAAAATTTTGATGGACACCAGGATACCACAAGTCTGTGGGATGTAGTGTAAACTGTGACTAAAAAAAACAATCTTAGGTTTAAGGTGTTCTACTCACGAAAGTACAAAGAAAAAGAAAACAAAAGACTCCACTAGGCTAGAATGACAACTAAGCATCAGCCTACGCAGTAGATGTTTGGCTCTGAGTCAGTCACAAGTCAGATTTCTGATCAACCAAAATAAGAGTCAGTTTCTACTGTCAAACATTTTCAAACAAAAATAGTCATTTTTGTTTTGTTCCATCTTCAAAGATTAGAAAATTGGCTTGTTAGTTTGTCTCTTAAAAAAAGAAATATGACTTTAGTAATATAGCTTGTCATCAGACAAAATTTGAAGATGACTGAAAGTTAATACAATTTAAAAATAACCACAAAGAAATCAGTTTTGATATTAAGTATTTTATATTCATTATTTTACTGTTTTACATGGAAAAAAACAACAAAGAAATCCTCGAGCTTGTGGTTCTCGGAAGCTTTCTTTGTAAATACTATGTTACAGAGGACAGAGGCCATATCTGTATGTAGAAGAAAACAAAGATCCTGAACTGCAACAAGAAGAGACGTTTCCCTCCTGTTAGATGGAATTTTCCCAAATTAGAAAACAAGATACCAAGGTTGTGGATGGTGTGCAGGTGAAGTGATACAGCAGCTTTACAGATGGTTCAGAAGCAAAAATAACACGACAATGTGTGCCAGTGGAGGTGGGTGGATTCGGTTTAGTTGCACAGGCAGCCAGAATGAGAAAGAGAGAGAAATAACAGAAAGAAAAACGCATTTGGTGCACATGTTCCAAAAAAATACAAAAAATACACACAACATGAAATCTAAACTGCTTGCATTTAAACATATAAAGTCTCAGAAGGCCCGCCGTCTCTTTGGCCTCACGGCTCGTTGCTTCAGCTTGTTGCTCATTCCTCTCTTCTGTCTTTCTCTCCTCAGGTCTGCTTTAATTATCAGCTGGTTGCTGCCAGCACCAAGTAACCACTCCTGACAATCAGGTGTCGAGTAACAGGGAGATGAACACATTTCACACACACACACACACACACACACACACACACACACACACACACACACACACACACACACACACACACACGTCGTCACACTTAAACGAGATGCATGCAATCATGTGTCTCTGTAAACATAAACAATGGGAGATACCAGCAGAGAGTCTTATTATCAGCAGATATGCTAATCAACGTCACTCTCACACACATACGCGCACCATGGTCCTTCAGAATGATTCAGTGTGCTGGGAGCAGCAAACAATGACGGCCATATAGCAGGCAGGTGGGAAACGAGAGCGGGGGTGAGCGAGTATTAATTACAGGTGCGACGGAAAAGCTTGAGAAGAGGAAGAATGAGTGGACAAGGAGAAAACATGAGGACGGGAGAAGGTGGATGTGGGAAAAAATGGAGCCGTGTGAAGATAGATCAGAGGAGATGGGTAAAGAAGAATGATTGTGGCTGAACAGGCAGATGGTTAGATGTGTAGAGGAGCTCTCGGAAAAGCTAAAAGTAAATGATGACTGATTTCACTGGGTAAAAGGAGCATTATGCAATTTAGTGAGAATAAACGGGGAGAAATATTTTCCAGTGAACAGTTTCCTGTTTGTTCTTCTACAGCCATCCACACACAACTCAGCTCAGTGAAATACAGTGAAATATGAAATAACACACAAATCAACACATGGCAGGGATGATGGGCATACCACATATAATAAATGAATAAATAAAATAAATAATCTTATATATATGTCATATTCACAGGTGAAGGATGCATTTGCAAATCACATTACAGGAAAACAAGTTTAAGCCTCAAATCATGCCAGCAAGTATTTGACATTCACAGTTGTAGTATTTAGATTTTGAATTTGTGTGTAATATGCACTTTGCAATGCTATAATGGACTATTTTTGGAGATCCACGTTATGCTTTCAAACTTATTCATGTAGAAATGAATGGTGGTGTAGAATGAATGGAAAAACAGGGCAATGATATACTTTAGGAAAAAGTCCTCAGGAACGCCTTCAGGAAAACCTCATAAACAAACTTACATCAGAGACAAAAATAAGTTGTATCAGCCTGAGCTGTTCTCAAAGGCATTTAACACCAAGCACAGCTTCTGCTTCACACAAAAACTCTTGTTAAAAGGCATAACTGCATGTGTTTATGTAATAGGAAAGTATGTGCATTACACGTGAACTATACCTGAGGATAAGACTCATTTATTAGTCTATACAGGAAGCTGCCAATAATTTTCTGATCATGCCTGGGCATGGCCACAGCTGAAGGGTGGTTAAGGCTTTTCCCAGCCAGAGACCGCTTGATTAGATTTCCATAGAGGATTTTTCGAGGACATCCTGGACCCTTTGCCTTGTTACCTAAACTTTTCCTGAGCTGCTTTTTGTCTAATAGCCGTTCTGCTAGCAGATGTCGCTGCCATACGGGTTGTGCTTAGTTTAGATGGTATGAATAAAAACCATGTGAATGCCAACGCCCAAGGTTTGCCAGGACGATCAATGGTATACAACTCTGCTGTAGCTGATTAGCATATGCATGATATTTCGACATGCACTCAGTGGTTGGTATAATTAGAACAGGTCCACATTCCACCCTAATGCCACCCCATGTCTGTACTCCACACTGCAGTTTTGTTGCATTTGTGTTGCACCTCGTCGGTGTTGCATTTCGTTCTCATTGTGTTGCATCAGATGGAAGTGCCCAAGTTCAAATATAATCTGTCGCAAGTTTTATTATATTTTTTTTTTCCACGTGCTACATTGAAATAATGAGCAGCAAAGTTCATAATGGTTGTTCTCTGGAGTAATGGCGCATACAAAAATTATTAAATGATTGGCAGTTTGAAGAGCTATTATGTTTCCATTCCAAAACAAAGAAAAAAAGAGAGCGATAGAAAAGATTTGCTATCTTTTTACTGCCATTTGGACAAATTGGAGGAGCGTTGGTGTGTATATGCAGGTATATCCACCTCTGGAAGGAGGGACGTGTTCCCTGCAGAACGTATATCTTGAAGAATAACGCTGCCTTCAACATTATATTTGCATTATGTTATTTATTGTATTCCTTTGAAGTCAAACACAAATCCCACGTAGCTAGCTTAAAGCCACAGTTTACTCACTTATGAAGACCCGACTACACTGTGGAACATGCAGAATTTGAACTATAATCTTCCATACTTATATCTGACTAGCGCCTGTGGGTGTAATGTAGGTTGTCTCAGAGCAGGTTTTGTTTACAGATGGCACAAATACCTAACCCTTAGTGCATAGTGATGAAGCAGGAACAGATGCTTTTCCCCTCTGCTCCACTTCCACAAAAAAACAGCATTCAGTGGAGAAGACAAAGGAACAGAAAAAAGCCCCACAGAAGCAACACTGTATAAAAGTATCTTCTTTCCAAGCAGGCTGTCAAAATGGCAGATGGTAAAATGTATAATGTAGGAGAGGGAGAAGGTAGATGTGACACGGAAAACATGGATGTCGGTAGAAAATTACTCATGTATTCTATAATCTCTGGTAGTGATGAGTTGGTCTGCAGAAACCCTTGTGAGGCACACACAGGCACACGCTTCTGTTCAGTTTGGCTGATTAAGGTGCCGGTCAGATAACTAGTCGATTCTGTGTGCGTGTCTGTGCGTAATTACTACTCTGCCATGGAACCATAAATGTCGGACTTTTTCTTTCTTTAATCACATTTGCATCAGTCTTCTTATCTCTTTCCTCCCACAAAAATAGTATAAATACACACACACTCACACACACACAGCTGCATATCAGTCTGTGTCCATGTGAGATTCAACCTGCAGAGGTACTCAGTTCCTGCTCTATTACCATCCAAAGTCTGAAGGCCCAATTACCATCTCGCAAGTTGTCCCTCTACTCAGACCTCAAAGAACATTTGAATATAGCAAATTCACCTTTTTTTTAAAGCTTCAGTCATTGGAAGTGACCAAAAAAGAAACTACTACCACAGACACAGGCTTCTTGGGGGCCAACCCCCGGGTCCCTGTCTTTTCCCGTGTTGTAGTTGTGTGTCATTTTTTTAAAAGAAATATTTACGTGTTACCATAGTGACCAGAGAGCATTAAGAGACAGAGAGGAGGATGTTACTCTCAATGTTGTTGGTGCATTTCAGGAGGATGCTGCTAATAAAGTTACACAATGCAGTGAATTTACGTTTATTATTATATTTACAAAAAACCACAGTTTTTGTCTTGGTCGTATCATTTCATACCTTAAAGGCCGGTCTGTGAAAATACTGTCTGACATTAAACCGGCTGTGCAAAAAAGGTTGGGGGCTGCTGTTTTAAGTTGTTGGTCTGAATCAGTTGATGAGTTTGTAAACCTTTCCCCGTGGTTTGGTTTGTTTTCACACAGAGAAAAATCCAAGTGAATCAAAATGCGTCACGACAAACAATGTGAGACCATCTGTTCAGTCCACTCACTGGCCAGATGTGTGTGGGGTGGGAGCAACAAAAGTAAATGCAGGTGCTGTGAAAAAAAAACAGAGAATTTATGTTCATTTCACAGCTAGCCTGTACAGGCCTTTGCACATCACCTTCCTGCATTGAGAATACAAAGCACAAATTGTACCAGACGTTCTTTTTAGCTTGAACGTAACGTGCTGCCATTTGACACCAAAACAAAATGCTATGGAGTTTGTTTGTTTTTTTAAAGAGAACAATCACCTTAACATAAAATGTATATTCCAGCATATCCAAAATGAATGTTACTTGCTTGGCTTTCCTTCCTGCTGTTCCCTTTAGATGTTGCCACAGTGGACCTTCTGCCTCCATCTCACCCCCTTGCATCACCCTCTGCCCTCTCTCACTACATCTATGAACCTCCTCTCTGTTTTTTTTTCTTCCTCTTGCCTAGCAGCTCAATCTTCCACATCCTTCTGCCAGTATATTCTACGGTGGCCCCGAGAGATCAAATGCACTGCAACTTAAGAAAACACCAGCAAACAGAAAATGGCTGCAAAAACACAAATCAGAAACAAAAAGAAAACAAAATTGCCAAATGGGGAAAACAGTAATGTGACAAGTAACATGCTAACAGTAAACAGTTAATAGCATGCAGCTAATATGAATCATGTGATTATAAGACATATTACCTAACCCCTTTCCTCTTTTACAATACTAATAAATGCTCTGCTTCTTTTTCAAAGCTGGTCTGTGAGCTTATCATTTCCCCACTTCCATTTTCTCTTATTGTTGTTGCTGTTGTTGGTTGGTTTTGTTTTGCTTTTTTAGAGCATTTTTTCTATTAGGCAGTGTTTTCTGAAGTTGCAATCTGCTTGATATCTTAGGGCCACCGTAATATCCACTATCTGCACAAACTACCTCAAACTTGCCTCTAACTTTGCCTCCAAAAAGCTAAACCTGTCCCTCTGATATAGTTCTTCCTTTCCGTCCAGTTCACTCCCAACAACAATAGCCACATAGCCAAATTACCAAATATTTTATCCTAATTAAACTGCAATAAACTGAATCTCTACCTTTGTTTTCTATTGCGTGGACTCGTAAATGAGTTAACTCCATAGTAGTTTAGAACATGGATACAACAAACAAATGAAGTTTATGATGCA
Organism: Aulonocara stuartgranti; assembly: GCF_965226115.1. Taxonomy (NCBI): domain Eukaryota; kingdom Metazoa; phylum Chordata; class Actinopteri; order Cichliformes; family Cichlidae; genus Aulonocara; species Aulonocara stuartgranti. Next base: position 34,639,744 of record NC_138944.1, on the reverse strand, counting down.
TGTCAGACACTTTGTGGTTGCGATTGTAATTCCTACTATTTAAACGTCTTATTTGGTAGAAGAAAATTCTACAAATGCACAGAGGAGCAGAAGCAGATTACATAATGAATAATGATGTAGCAGCCCTCTGATATTTAGAGTATAATATTCTTACCTTACTTACATCATTAAGTTCACTGTAAGACATCGGCAATATTTGTATCTGTATAGCAACACAAAGAAAATAAACACTCAAATCAAACACAAACTATGTATGCCATCTTGTTTTGCGCTCTAATTTTATCCATCACCCAAGTACAATTGTCTGGTGTTTGGTTAGATTTATCACTGAGGAAGTATGGGATGCTGACTCAGCTGTGGACTAAGGCAAAGAAGCTTTGAAACTTTAAAGACCAGAGTGAGTAAGTTACATAAAATCCCCCAAAGTCATTTATTATAATAAAGTAGAGAAAATCAGCACAGAAAAGAAACACACAAACACGAGCTCTTAACAGCCTCTGTCTTAACCTGGTTTAAGCTGATTGAAACTATGAAACTAGTGAGAAAATAATGCTGAGGGTACCTACCTAATAACCCCTGCTTTGTTTGCTTCGTATTTTGACTGAAAACGATCAATCACCTCCTGAGCAGTTTGGCAATCGAGGGAGTGCTTCCTTGGTATCAGCTCCTCATAACAATTTGTGTCTACCAGGAGAACGGCCTCCATGCATGAGGGAGAAAGAGGCTGAAAAATACATGTTATGGAAGGGGAGGCGCAAACCTTTAAGACAAACACTATTAAGTTTGGATAAGAGGTACAACACCATTAACACTTCATGAACGAGAGCACACACACTTACTCAAACTGCAACAGTGTTAACAAATGTACAGCAGAACTGAAAGTGATGCAAAGAAAGCTGATCTTTTAATCACGTCTTCTACATTTATAACAAGTGCTGAAACCATTAGCTGCTCTAAATATCCAAATCACTTTGTAAACTGACAGAACATTAAAATATCATTTTTTAACCACACGTTCTCTGATAAAAATCCTCAGGGTGATGTAGGAGCAGTTTTATTTGCAGAACAGTAAAGTAACTGAATGTGTCGGGAATCACTATTTTAAGTCTTTAAGACTTGACTTATGTGCCAAGACTGGCGGATTGATCTTTTAGTCATCATATGTTCCCTAACGGTGATGAAAAACAATAAAATAGAGTATACTAAGAAATGCTATTAACAGTATGAAAGTCCCTTGTCTGCTTGTCATTTGCTCGGTTCATCAGCTCTATTCCCTGAGTGCATCTCCTCCACTTGTTAGCCCCCCTGGCACTCAATTCTCCGTGCACCACTGGGCTGCAGCCTGTGGGTGTGTGCATGTGTGTGTGTGAGTACGCAGGCAGTCCCAGCCTTCTACGTAAGGATATTTAAAGCCTTTTGGGGATGGTTGGCTTGGTAGCAGAGACAACACCTGTGCATGAGTGAGTGTGTGTCATTGTGTAAGAATGTGTGTGTGTGTCAGCCTCATCTCCAGAGGGCAATAATGAGCTGCAGTCAGGGTCAGGGGCTCTGACTTATGAGGACGTATTGATCCAACAAGCCTTGCAGTGATTGAGGGTTGTTTGTGTGGACAGTAACTTCCTATCACTGAGCTTGGAGTACTGCATCGTGGACAAGGAGGAAATAGTCTCACAATCTGTCTTCCAAACATGATGTTTTAGCACACTAGCCCCCTAACTGCAGCCACTGTAGCCATGAACAACCTGGCTGAGCCGTAAGATTTGCAAAGCACTTAATTAAATACATTTTGTGTTTAACAGCATTCCCCCAAAATTAGCAGTAGTTAGCAAATGTTGCTGTTTGATTCCACAGTTCCACAGTTGATTGCGGCAGATTGCTGCCCCTCCCTGAGCCTTGTTCTGCCAGAGATTTCCTCCCGTTAACAGGTAGTTTTTCCTTCCCACTGTCGCCAAGTGCTTGCTTGCACGGGGTCGTCTGACTGTTGGGTTTTCTCTGTATTATTGTAGCACCCTGAGGTGATACAATAAATTGAGCTTTTGGCAACTACGTAAAAGTGTTATAATATTATTAATCCACCAATCAAACCCCTACCTCCACCCTAGGGATAGCTAAGGAGGTAGCGCAGGTCACCTACTAATCTGAAAGTTGATGGTTTGATCTCTGGCTACCCCAGTCTGCATGCGAAGGGGCCTTGGGCAAGATACTTGAAGCATAAAAGAAATGCTTGTTTGACTGGATGACTGTGGCATGCTTCAAGCTTTTGTCTGCTAGAGTAGAAAAGTGCTATATAAGAATCAGTCCATTTACCCACCAACAGCTATTTGGGATTACTTTATTGGCTACACTCACTTCACTCATAGTTTCATTGTCGTTCTTGGATTGGTTAGGTTTAGGAACTAGAGCTACTTAGCGTTAGGTTTTCTGCCCCATCCAAATGTACTAACACTACCTCACTTTTTCCCATGCCCTTTTTCACATTGCCATTAGAAAATGTTTAAAACAGTACTTAATAAGTGATTCATATGCTTGGTGTGGAGTAACTCACAAGGTACCTGGATGCTCTTTATCTTCATGTATAATGTTTTGATTCAGTTATTCTTTAGTCAGTTTCAATAACACATGTGCAACTTTAGCATCAAGTACAATGTTTACAACTCACTTTGCCCTTTAGCTAAAATACTGATGATCCTGAGAGCATTAGCTATATGCTCAGGTGTCAAATGCAACATCACCTCTATTCCCCATGTTTGGAGGGTTCAAGCTCAAAGCTGAAAAAGACCGTGCTGAATATTAAATGATTCTCTAGGCTTCTGTTTGGCTTCAGTGTGAACCTTTGGGTGACAGCAATTAATATTTAATTGTGTTACTTTAAAATCCAACATATTAAATGAGTCATCGCAACGGATCAAAGTGATAGCTTCAAATGGCTTTTTTTTTTTTTTTTTTTTTTGCATGATCAGTGGTATAAAATCAAAGGACACTGTGTACAGTGATTAAAATTGCCAAAAATATTTACAGTTTACAATCTGCACATTCATTTTAGACTTTTTCAAATAATAAGTTGTTCATTTTCTGCAAATGGTAAAACATCTTGTTAGGACCCTTTACAGTGACTTCCACACAATATATCTATACTGTCTGCACAATTTATTAATACCAGTGTATGCAGGTGGAGCTCCTGCCAATACAAAAGTAATCTTTTAGCAGTTTATGACAAGAACAAAGGAGGAGTGCAGTCAAAGAAGAAAGCAGGAAACATCAGTGGTGTGAGAAATGCTGAGCACAGTCTTACTTGTACTTGCTTTTAATCCTCCAGAGTTTAGAAATACATTTTCTCATTATGGCATTATTGTCTTTTTTTAAATATATATATATTAGGGGTGCAACGATACACAAAATTCACGGTTCGGTTCGGTTCGATACTTTGGTGTCACGGTTCGATGTTTTTTCGATACAAAAAAAATGTTCATGCCTTTTTAATTTGTCATTTATTAAAATTATAAATATATATTTTAACTCAAAAGTACAGTTTTTAAATTTAACCCTAACCCTTGTGCGTGTTTTTTATTTTGACAGCGAATACGCACCTGCGGACCACTTATGTGCAGCCCTGGTTATTTAGCTCGTCATATTGCAGCCACAGAAATTCTTTTGTCCATGAAACCATAAAGCTGCACTTTCTTTTTGCCTTATAGTCTGATTTGTCATAACTTCTCCGTTTTGTAGTAAGCTTTTCTTTGGCTGTCACTTCTTCACCCTGACCTGTCTTATTTGGCTCAGCAGAACTAAAATATATATCTGTCTGTGAAGGTTCTCAGTCATCCAGGTCATCGTAGTCAAATATATATCCTGCTGCTTTTACACACGCACTCACATAAGCTCAGCGATTCTCTGCGCGATCAACCTCTCACATGTTTAAGCTTGCTGCGGGATATTTCACTTGTCATGTTTGCATAGTAAGCTAACGATTAATAAGACGATGTCAGAGGAATTGGTGCACAAATTATCATCACTCACAGATCAGTGCTGTCGCTCTCTATACACAGTTCGCGCGATTGCAAAGTGAAAGCAAAAAAACAAGCGCAAATTCAAACGCGATTTCAATATGTCACATATTGACAGTGGCTCACCGATACCAATGACATAATTACCCAGCTACATTTCTGAAAGAATGCAAAAGCATTGACATATATTTTTCCTTCCTGCAATAGCCCGACGGGCAGGGCAGAGATAGATTTTGGTACCCCGACTGAAAAAATCGCTAGCCCCGGGACGTCGGGCTAGCGATATTGCGAGCCCTGTATCTGATTGAGGAATCACTCATCTTTGGAAAAGAGAGTTTATTACAGAGAAATGTCTCTTTCCAAAATAAAAGCTATACTATCCGCTTCTTCTGGGCTATATTCTCAGCAGCATAAGGAGAATCATGTGCTAACAGCTGTCTAAATGACTCGGCTAAAGTTAGTAGCATGCTTGTTGTTTTTGTCTTTGCACTAGGATGATGTCGGAGTAAATGTGCAGTCATATTCATCGTGTTCCCACTAGTGCTTTCAGGTTGATCTCGTTGAAATGACCTTAACGCCACAACACGGCAAATCTCCGTTAACGAGCTACCGCCGATCGCCCGTGCATGGGGCTAGACGGCCAACACGTTAACGAGCTAACTGCGCTAACACACTAGTTCCCACCCATGTAATTGAGCATTGCATGGCACATCCAACATACTGTTTTACTTTAGTCCATGACTCGCTTACCTTCAGGGTCATACATCACATGAAAACCAAAATAATTCCAAACGCCAGATCTGAATGAGGGTGGGGGAGGTCCATCTTGTAAGGAGAGCTTAACTTCTGTCTCGCTAGCTTGCCCTGCGCTCTTCCTTCTGACGATGCTGTCTGTGTTGAGCGCTCAGTGAATCTGCGTTCGACTACTCCGCCTAGGCTGCACTGTCGACCCTAGGCGGAGCAGTTGATAAAATAAATTACAAATTTTGTATTGTTCGATACATATGCGTACCGAACCGAAAGCACTGTATCGAACGGTTCAATATCGATACGAATATCGTTGCACCCCTAATATATATATATATATATATATATATATATATATATATATATATATATATATATATATAAATAATTATTAGTAATCATAATAGTTAGCATGCCTTGTTTATATGTATGTTATGGAAGAAGATGGCTGCTAAAGAGACAGTCTTAAGAAATACTGATGCACAAGCAGGGGCTATGCAAGTACTTGCATGTAATAACATTTTGAAATGAATTCTAAATTTTGCTGCGAGCCAAGAAGGCAGAAAAAGAAAGTGGGTTTTATTTTCCACAGACCAAAAACATGAACTATCAAAAACAAGTGCTGCAAAGTAATTTAAACACGTTTTTTTTTAGAGATATGAACTATAATGTAGACACATTTTTTGGGGAAGCCAGGTGTGTTTGTGTGTTTCCAGCTCAGGAGCTTGACAGTTAAAGCAACAGGTAGCATGTGACAGCCTTTAATAAGGTCTGACAATCAGTGTTCGATACACCTCGAGGCAAACAGGATCCAAACAAGCCAAACAGTTGGTGCTCAGATCGAAAATGTGTCTGTCACAAAAACTGCTAAATTATTTAACGCAGCAAAGAAGTAAACAGTATTTGGCAAAGGGGTGGGGATGATTGGGGGGGTCAAAGCTTGCTGGCAAGGAGAGACTGATGTTTCACAGAAAAGGTGCAGAGAAGGTGCTAAAATGTATAGGGTTTGGTGCATTTACCAAACCCTATACAGGTGCTATAAAGGTGATGTCACTCTTTCATCTCTTCCCTACCTTTAAAAAAAAGCCAGAGGGTGTCTGCACCTGACAGTTAACTGTTACTGTGTGTTTTACTGCAGTATGTGTTGTACCTTAATGGTGCAACTCCTGGAAGTCTTTAGGCCAGAAGAGTTCTGCAAGCTAATGTATAATTGAAGAAAGACTTTCACAGTCTAAGATAACACCCTGCACACACACTGCAGCTTGAATTCAAAACAGCTGTTGTGACCACCACAATGAGGATCAGCACCTCACTTGACCTTCCAAGTGACCAGATTTAAACATCATTAAATGGTAATGTGGACTTCTTGAGCCGGGAGAGCCAAGGAGATATCCATCTCCTTCAGTCCCCCAGTGTGCTAGGAGCATTCTCCTGTAAAAAAAAAAAAGGAATCTGATATGTTCGGACACAGTTCAGGAAAGGTATGACAGCATTTCACAGAGGACTGACAGTGGTATGAAGAGAGGGGGGCTTCTCTCTTCTCTCAAGAATTTATTTAATGCATTTCCATCCCGTACACCACAGCAGGATAATGGCATGCTTATCCAATGTAGTGTATTACTTTGGTAAGAACAACTGCTGGACGTTGATATCTGAATTCTATGTATATACATCCTGCATGGATGATATAGAAGATGAAATATTGTGCTGCCTTTTCACTTTGAATACAGCATTTTGTATTATATTTAAACATTTAAGTTGTCTGTATGATTTAAAACCAATCATTAAGGAAGAACGGTTAAATGAATGTTTTTTTTTAATTAAAAGTGCATTTGCATTCAGTCTAGGTTATTGTAGGTATGTTGGGTTTTAAATATTTTCTCAAACGGTTACTTTTGCATTGCCCTTTTTTAAGACAGTAGCTACAGGGACAGACAGGTGATATGACCGAAAGATCAGGGGAGTGACATGCAATAAAGTGCTGGCCAGACCAAAATTGAACTGGGCACGCTCTTGATGGCATTTGTGCCCTCGTGGTATGTACCCTCATCACGAGGCTATAGAGTTATCCTGAGCCTACACATTTGTATTATAAAACATTAATAAAGAGAGTATTTTGCCCGTGTTCTTTTCTTCCCCCTGCCTTTTACAGCCAGTTGCTTTGTGACTAATGACATTAACAGTAAATCAGTTCTTCTTCTTCCACAATGTGTCTTCCATCCTATCTTCCTCCACTCACCCCCAACCGGTCATGGCTGCTGCAGGTTTCTTCCTTTTAAAAGGAAGTTTTTCTTTCCCACTCTCACCAAAGGCTCAAAATAGGTGGTTTGATTCCTGGGGATTTCCTTCAATTACTGAAGGGTCTTTACAGTATAAATCACCTGAAGGCAACTGCTGTTGTAATATGGAAAAAAATATACAAATTGAATTAAATTAAATTGAATCTTCTTGTGCTTCTTTTTACATAAAAATGGACCAGCTCAAGAAGACGACGTTCATGAACACGGTTGTTCTACAAATGCCAAAAAGCCCCAAAACAAAGTAAACCGAGACACAGAACTAACCACTGCTATAACACAGCCCTTCAACACGAGTCCAAAGCAGCCCCCGTCTCCTTTACTCAGAGGTAATACCAAGCTCTGCACTGTGGGTCAAATACACAACTGGAGCTATTAACTAGGCCTAGCTAATGGTTCTGACATTCTCAACATCACCATCATTGCCAGTGAGTGTGTGACCAAACTGATTCACTGGATTCACTGATCGTATTGAGGATGTGAACGTCTGAATCTGTTTGATATGGTTCCCTCATGTGTTTCCACTCTATATTTAAAAAGTGATATTGTAACCCGCGAGTCTCTCTGTGCATTAAACATACTGTTAGTCCTCCATGACTAACAGTATGTGAGAGGTCGTGTTGTTCCTGCTGCAGCCCAGTTGCTGTGTCTGAATGGCCATCATATTTGTTTTACCCCTCTAAAATGTTTAATCTGTTTCCCTTATAGTTAAACAGTGTTTGAGAAAAAAACAAACTAAAAGCTTAAAAAAGCACCTTTTTGTAATATGTAGCTAAGCAATATGCAAAACGTCAACAATATATGACAACCAGTGACTCACTTGTCTCATGGCAACAAAAAAGCCATTTTTAGTGAGTGGCACAATACTTAGTCTAAGTTATTGGAAATATCAGTGAGTAGTATTGTCCCCAAAAATGTGTTAAACTGTTCTGAGTGCTTTGCGTATCCCTCAGCAGCCATGCCATTCAGACATTAAAACCACATATGTCCCATGTGGAGCACTGAAATGAGGGTTTGGTCATGTTTATAAACCAAGCCTCTTTATTCTTAAATACAGACGCTTGTGATTTCCAGAACATGTGTCTGAAATGGTATGGTAATTCATTTTTACTGCACTGTAACAAATACTTGGAAAACAAGCACAGACATGACACACAGGAGTCAAAGATATTGAAATTCAGATGCGATCTAGTTTCCATTGTTCACACGTGCAAAAATTGAAAAGAAAAGCCTGAAAATTTCAGTTCACTGCAAGTGAAATTTAAAATTGGACCTTCTACAACGCACTTTGGCAGGTTTGTATGCACAAAAGCACACACACTATGAAATAGAAAAAGAAAAATGGATTTGGATGAACACATTCTTGTTAACCCCAGTGTCCCCAGTGCAGAGTCCTTTAAGGTATTCAGCCTTTAAACTGTAACACGGGTTTGGGTTCAGTGTCAACTTTTGGCCTCATTCCATTTCCTCTCTATTACATTTTGACCTCACATTAGAGGGCTGAAACTTCACTTGCCGCACGTTGGCATTGGTACCCGCTGCTGTTAGTCATCATCCCCTCAGAACAAACAGTAAATGTGATTTTAAATTGAGTATGCTGTAGACGGCTGAACAATTTCCACAAAAACATGTAGACACTGACTGGGCCACACCACTCTCTGCAATCACTGGCCTGGTTTTTCTCATTCGCAGAAGAAGAAAGGGGGATATATGATCTGTGTTTTGCTCAGGTTGAAAACCAGCCGCTGCTTTGTGTACTCAAGGAGAGGTGAATTATATTGGCAGAGGAGCATTGGACAAACATGAAACAGTACTCGGACCAACTTGTATGTTTTATGATGTTAAAAAGCCAAAGAAGTAACACTATTTGTGTGGGATTTACCTAAACGCAAAACCAGTGTAGTAGTACAATAAGTAAGGGTAAGCTATGCGTGGAAAAAGTATCTGATCATCGGCATACAATCATCCTGGTGCAGGTCCTCCTTGTTCTGCTGAGTTTGGGATTTCTGTTTGTTTTGTTCTTGTTTTTTATTCTTTCTTGTTGTTTGTTTCTGGTGATATTTAGCTTGTTTTCTGTTTAGTTTTTAATATTAAAATTCAATTCAATTTTATTTATATAGCGCCAAATCACAACAAAAGTCGCCTCAAGTCATAATGACCCCAGTGTTTTCCAGCCTGCGTTAGCTCTACCTTGTAACATCCGCTTCTACCCTCACGGTTGCATCAAATAAACCTTGTCTTGCGTGTAGCTTTTGTCATTTTTGGTTGGACCCTGTCAGCTTGCTGCAGCTTTTCTGTGTAAAGTTTGCATGTTGTCTCTGGTCCTGAATGTTTTGTCTTTGGGTACTCCAACTTCCCTCCACAGCCCAAAGACAAGCATGTGCATTTAATTGGTGATTGTAAATTGGCAGTAAATGTGAATAGTGGTCTGTGTCTTTGGTAACCCTGGTGCCTGTCTGGGGTTACCTTTTGTTCTATGGCCACTGGGATTTCTGTGAATTGGACGAGTGGTATGGATGGACGGATGGCACCTGACCTTTATCATTTTTTCAGGTCTTGCATTAGTTTTACTTCCTTCCTTTACTCTGATTCTCTTCACCTGTGTGTAACTTCTATTTTCCTTTTGTCCTTTGTTCATTCCCAGGCTTCTTGTGTTTTTTTTGTTTATTTCTCAGAGTTTTGTGTTACTTCACCATTAGGACGGCACTTCTGTATGCTTCATTATCTGCATTTGGGTCCACATTCCAAACTCCACACAAAACATTCAACATCTTTTAGAAATAAAGGAGCCTAACAGTGTCTGTGCCAACAAAGCAAATGCAAGGACACTGGTTTTATTCTGTCCACTGGCCAAGAAGGTTAAGATAAATAGGTAATGCCCACTGAATCGTGACTATCATTTAATTAGAGCTGATGACTGATACAGCCTATCCTCAAAATGCCCAATGAACAGACTGATATACTGCACCAAGAAAGAGCCTGTATATGAATAAATGAAATATCATATTTTTGAGTTCTTGTCCAAACCAGTAGGTGTTTTAATCTGCGTCAGCGGTCCTTTAGCTCAAACATGATTCAACAAATTCACAACTGGTCAATACACAGGATACAGTGCAGTTACTGCCAAGCAGCTCAGCTGAGACAGTTGGAAATCTGAACGCTTGTGCTCGGAGGCCATCACAGAAGTGGTAAGATGAAAGCATTAATGCTTCTCCCACCAGTCGCACATTTCTCTGGAGGATTGCACTAAAAAGCTTTGTTGTCACAAGCCTAATCCTCTGCCTTACAGGCCGCAAAACCACGGCCAACCACGTCAAAGGGAAGGAAGATCGCGAGTTTAGGCAAATAAATAAACAAATAATTGAAAAAAAATGAAAAAATAAAAAGTATAAATGAAAAGTTCCCCCATGGGAGACAGGAAGTCACGTCAGTTGCATCCATTTCCCTTCTTCTCAGTATTGGTGATGAAATGAAATACCATCCTTTGGTTTTAATTCTCAGCCTCCTCAAGCATATTTACTTTTTGTTTCTTTTTTCTTTTTCTTCTATTTTTTGAAAAAAAAAAAGACTGCAGTGAATCTTCTTCATGATATCATGTCTGACATGCAGCAGCAAACCTCATCTAGTTAAAAAGGCAACAGGATGCTTGAAAGCAGTTGAAAGAGTGCCCCCTGTTGCCTGTTTGACAATCCTTCTCCATATAAGTCAATTAAGGAAAAGGATCATTGTGCTTGCAAACACTTTTGACACTGTAACGCTGATGCAGATGAAGCACTCTCTTTGGTTTTCTTTCTTTTAATTTGACTTTCTTTACAGAAGTTCACGTGCTCAGAGAGACAGAGAGAGAGACGGGGGCGGTGGGGCTCACCCGGACCTGTTGACCCGGAGCCATGTGCAGAAAATAGAAATTCATTATCTATTATCCACTGCGCTTTAGACCGACCATCGTCATGGTGGAGCGTCTTTAATTTATTCCGATAAGCAGTCACATGACATGGACCATATATTTTAAACACCGTGCGCACCGCATAGTTAATAACCTCGTTAAATCATTAACTGCTATCACAGTGAACGTAATCGTAATAATCTGTGCTGTTTCTGTGTGTTTGGACACAAACTGTCAGGATTTTTCGATGATTATCATGTTTACTTTAAAGTTCTTTCTCCCCCTTTTTTCATTTCTCAACAAACAAATCTGAAGCTGAAAGCCTCACATTGAATGAAATCAGTGATAGATTAAGGTATCTGTGCAAAGACGCAATCCTTTCGTCTTCACGTTGAGATCAGTTTTCTTTTATCTGCCACATCTGATTGCATTCCGGTCATTTTTTTTGTCGTGATAATTCTTCTGATAACACAGAATAAAAGCAACAGTTAATAGGGAGAACACATGTGGCTTTCTCTTACCTTTTCAGACATCAAAGAGCGTGTCTACAGTTGTTCAGGAGAAGAAAAAGCCCAGTAATCCGTAAATCAAAGCTCTACTTTCCAAATTCTTTCCCCCCTCCTCTTTGCTCCCTGTAACTCCGAGCGATTGCCCTCAAACCCAAATCAAATATCCGTCCAGGAGCATTCCTGTGTTCAAAGCACTCCAGCTGAATGTCTTCTTATCCGGTTTGTGTTTTCTGGTTGCCACCGAAAAACAAGAAAAAATGTATACGATAGTTTAATCACTGCAAGAGGGAGAGGAAATTTACTGATGAAATGGACACCTGCGCGCATCAAAACCGGATTCGACGGTGCGCCTCAAGAAACCCACTCGTCTTTCATCTCTTCTCTCTTGCCCAGTCTTATTTTCCCCCGCTCCTGTGATCACCGAAACGGAGAGATCAACACTGATGAAGGGCCCCCAGATCGTGTCCAAGTTGAGCAGGAGAGCAGTAACGCTTCCATCAGTGCAGACTAACGCGCTGCGCCCTGAAAACTGGAGAGGTTAAAGGCTGTGATCAGTGCCGCCGCACCGGGAAATATCCGAAACCTTTAACAGGAGTAAAGACGGACTACAAGACATGACGGAGCAGCTCCTGATAACCCCCCCCCCCGTGTGTGCTCACACCATTTCCACTTCCAATTCCCGCACGACCCCGCCACGAGCCTCTTCACAATGATGTCCTCTGATGAATTCCAGGCAAAGCAGCGAACCCCCCCCCCGACGACTCTTGGGTTTAGTCTGCCGTCTCCCTGCGGGACTCGTCTCTCCAAACTCGGGGAATTCCTCAACTGAGGCGCAGAAAAAAAAAACTACAAAAAAACAAACCAAAACAAAAAACTGGGAGCCAGTTTAACCTTGTCGCACAAGAGAGCGCAGCAGAGACTCGAACCTGCCTGGTGCGACTGTTCGGTGGGTCCCCCGTGCAGATTTTTAAAGCCGTGGGGGTTTCACAGTTTGCTCAGGCCATGTCTGAGCGTACGCACATACAACATCGGCGGGCTCGTGGTTGATTTTTTCTCAAGCAAAAGAAATGAAAACCCTTCAATGAGACTGACAGCTTCTAAAGCCGGGCACCGCTTTCCTGTGATTCATGTGTGATCGGGAGGAAAGCAGAGCCTTGTTTTTTCTCCACATGTTAACGAACAGATGTTCCATCTCAGAGTCTCTTGCTTTAATACAATAAAGTTGGAATATATATGTATATATATATATATAGTTGTAATGTGGTTTTGCTTGTGTTTGTCCGCGCCAGTGTTTTCGCTGAAAGATACAGGTGGAAACCACAAAGAAGGAAAAAAAAAAAACTGGGGGCCTTTGAGGTGTCGCAAATGAATATTTAATATAAAGGGGGCGTGTGTGCGCGTGCGTGGCAGAGACAGCGAGACACAGCGAGAGAGAGGGAGACGTGGGAATCAAGCTGCGTGTTTTTGCGCGCAACAGTGAGAAGGTGAGTGACAAAGAAGGGTGGAAGTGAGCGCAGAGTCGCAGATTGGAAGATCAGCACCAAAGACAGCGACGGGTTAAAACGATGTTGTGCCAAAAAGTGATTCCCGATGTTTTTATATATTTTTTAATGGCTATTATTTTTACTTATACTAAAGAATTTACTAATTTATGAATGGGTTATGTATAGAATAAAGAAATGGCATATTCTGCACTTATCTTTGTGACTCCCTGTTACTGCATTTTTTTGGTACTTAAAATGTCTTTATTGAACTGTAATGTATTTTTTTCAATCTCTGCTGTCATCTTGCCTCAGTCTCTCTTGAAAAACACATTTTTAACGTAAGTGATACTTTTTGAATGGCTAAATAAACTAAATATAACTGTCACTTTGCCAAAAACCATTAACAGCTTCTACCTTGTCACGGGGATGCCCTTTCTGGCTCAAAATAACCTGATATCCTACATGAGAGGTTTATTTGACCCATTTTTGACAGATTATAGGTCAACAGCTAATTTATAACAGGTCTAATCCCAGCAATTACTTTTTTGGCACCAGCACTCTGGCTTTACTGATTCACTCCCCTTTGATTCCCTAAAATATGTGTAAGAAGACCATCTTGCCTGTCGGATTGTTTACTGATGTTAATCAGTAACCAACAAGCAATAAAACACACTACAAAGGGCTAATTTCTTTGAGGAGATTGGAAGCTGGTGGTAAAGGTCACAGTTAGGAGAGAAAAGATCAAACCATCTGTCACTCTTTGTGCCATTTCTAATGAGCAGATCACTTGATTTTTCACATCTGAGATGATTTCTGTAGAAATCCTTTCAAACTGCTCCATTACTGTCCAAGTCAGATAGATACTGACCATCAGCAGACAGACGTAGACAAATGAGAGTAAAAAGCTCAGGGATTACTTTATGCTATCAAAAATGTTGCATTGAAAATTGATTTGTGAGCAGTGTATGATGTGAAGATTTATGATTGTCCTGAGATGCTTTCGATGTCAAAGATGCCTTTTACATAATAAATGCACATCTCCTTTATTTTAATGCTATAAGCAAAAGCAATGGCAAGAACTCTTGCACTTTGTTTGTAATTCATTTCTTGCAGGTTGTTTTTAAAAGCTGCAGTGAGAGTACCGACTGGGATTAGAAAGAGAGAGCATATTTCTCCCGCACTGTCTTCTCTTTGTTGCTAAACCCATATCAAATTTAAAATCCTGATCCTCACATACAAGGTTTTGAATAATCAGGCCCCATCTTATCCTAATGACCTTGTAGTACCATATCACCCCAACAGAGCTCTTCATTCTCAGACAATGGTCTTACTTGTAAATCCTAAAGTATTTAAAAGTAGATGGGAAGCAGAGCCTTCAGCTTTCAGGGGCCTCGTCTGTACAACAAGCTTGTTGTTTGGATTCAGAAACCTGCTCTGCTTTTAAGATTAGGCTTGAAAATATACTTTTTGGTTAAGTTTATAGTTAGGGCCGGATCAGGTGACCCAGAACCCTCCCATCATTAGTTATTACTAATCTCTGACTCTCTTCCATAGTGTGTCTTTTGTCCTGTCTTCCTCCTCTCACCCCCAACCGGTCAGCAGATAGATGCTCCCCCCTGAGCCTGGCTCTGCTGGAGCTTTCTTCCTGGTAAATGGGAGTTTTTCCATCCCACTGTTGCCTCGCTTTTTTCTTTTTATCATTTCAGGACATTTGCTTTGCAGTATAGTATCTTGAGGTGACTGTTGTTGTGATTTTGCACCCGATACAATGAATTGAATAAAATGAATGAACTGAAGTGAAGTAAAGTGAATTGAAATGAACTGAATTTTCCACTGATACTGCTGCTGGTGGTACTGGTGTGGTGATCGAGGCTACATTTGGACAGAATAAGAACTGGACTTCTTTCAAATCAAAAGTTTGGGTAATCATAACAAGCAAATACTGATGGCACAAACAATCTGTAGGCTGCATCATGAATCATCAGTGATTGTCTTACAGTAGCTCCTCCACTATTGACATCAGTGGTTCAGACTTGAGGCCCAGAAATGTTTCAGTGACGCTGCATAAAAGGGTAACAGCAGAAACGATGCTCCTGCTGTTATCTTCTTCTGATGTTTCGTTATGGTTTCTGACTGTTTGTGAGACTTTTCCTTGTTGACTCTGCCTCGTGATCATGTGCGTTAAATACGAGCTTGCATCACTACAGGTTGTTTCGAGGCGGTGGGAATGGTGCACGCAACAATATTGTCACACTGCAGGCAGTTATTTCCTTAATGAAATTTTTTAATGTCCTTTGTGCTTGTCTGTGTGATCTGAGGTGTTTTTGCTCTGTTCTTCTCTTGTGGCAGTGGCGGTAAAAATTGTAATTAAGCTAATAAGCTAAGAAAATGATTTCTTTCTAGTTGAAAATTCAGTTGCCAACCACCGCTGAATGGTAAAGCTACCTCGCAAAGTGACTGCAGCAACACTCCTTTATTTGGCAGAAATTTATCATATACTAATACGGGCTGTTGTAGACATTATGATCCTGTCTAACACTTGACAATGTACAACTTTGCACTCTGGAACAGAAAACCTGTTTAATGTCCCCTATAGGACAAAGGCTTGGCTGAGGATGTGCCCGATTTCCTGATAAATAACCCGGACATTTAATTCACAAGGTGCTGAGGTTTTTGTCTTTCGAAATTAAGTTTCTCTGTTTTCAGACTAAAACTGCCAACTTCTCAGTATTTCAAGAGATGCCTCATCTTGTCCCTGCCTACTTGCATTTTAAGCTGTTCAGTAACGAATGACACTGAGTTATGAGTAAATGCAGGGAGTCAAAACACATTACACTCCGCTGCCAGTAAAGCCGATGGCACGTCTGGGGATCGTGCCAGAGATCTGTCTTTTGTTGCAGAGGCTCATAGAACGACAGCACTGTACAGAAGACTTGCTAACAAATGTGTAGGTCTTGCTGATTTAATCAGATTTTAACATTACTCTTTTTGTTTTGCAGTATTGAGATAAATGTGCACCTGAAGTCCACAAGAAATACATTTTGGTGATTGTGCACAGCAAATATGAAGCTGTTAGCTTAGTTTAGCCCAAAGACTAGCAATGGGGAGAAAAGCCTGAAGTACCACCTGCAATCTTGCTTTGTATATAAGTGCATCACATTTTGTTACCCTTTTCTTGATCTGTCAAAGTTCTGGGCTAACTAAAGGCATCAAAGAACAGGAGAAATGCATGCTACACATCGATGCAGAGATGCTGGGACAACCAAGTGTTGGGTATTATATTTTTTTTGAAGGCTCCCAGCCTTTTGTCCTAAAAAAAAGTAATTAAGTAATAGTTAAACAATTAAATGATAACAAGGTTCCTATTTTCAACCACTTACCAAAACAAAATATTTTTACAGTAACACTTTATAACTGCGAATAAGGCACAAGTACCCTGTACTTACATGCAATTTGCAGGCAACAAGTCAGGTTTTTGCAGGAAACAATGAAACAAGTACACTGTAAGTACCCTGTACTTTCTGGGGCATGGGTCATGTTACGGAGTGACTAAGGTGCAAGTACCCTCTACTTATGTACAATTTGCAGGAAAGTATAGGGTACAAAAGATGTAAGATGGTGAAATTTTGTTTGTTTTTCCAGATATTTATCATGAAATAACCCAGTATTTGAAATTATGTAATTTAATTTAATGTAATTATTTTATTGTTTCCTGCAAAAACCTGACTTGGTAAACAAAATTACAGGTAATTACAGGCTACTTGTGCCTTATTTGCCGGTCGTGTGTTACCCATCAGGAAAGCATAGATCATGTGAGCAGAAGGATCGTCTCTTTATAACCTGTGATACAATTTGATGCTTTTCTTACAACCGAAGGAGTTGCCCCCTGCTGGCAACTGGGAATAATGCACAATTAATGCACTTTCATATACAGTCTATAGAAGCTGCAACTAAGCAAATAATTCTAGATGAAAATGTCTCTGGCACTTTACATCTTTCCATTGGCTGTTTCCCAATGGCTGGTTGACTGTTTTCCAGTTGGTTATGGAAAGATGAGATATATTTAAAAAGATACAGAACCTGATAATATAATATATTTTAATCTTGGCTGCAGAAAATTCTGCTTACAGCAAAAAGTTTGAGGTCTGAACCTCTTGGTTATGGCTCTGTGTGGGCTTTAAATGTCTGCAGTGAGCCTGTAGATGCTCCAGGGTCTTTCCAATGCCCAAGACATGCATATCAGATTAGGCAGTTAAGGAAATTGATGTGTGTATGGATACCAAAATCTAGGAGATTTTCTTTTTCCCCACAGCAGGCATTGAGCTCTCTTTACCAGCACACATCTTTCTTTATCTCACACGCAGCTGCTCTCAGAAACCCACAGTGAAGCTCAGCACAGGTGGCAGCGTGGTTTATCAAGCTCATATTGGATTTCACCTTGTCCCTCGCTACTGCAAACACAACAAGGAAGGTCAAGTGGCCTCCAAGACAATGGACCGTAATTCTACCTCTGGAGGCAAAGCAGTCGTTGTGCATCTCAGTCACGTTCATGCTCTCAGCTTAATGTCCACTTGTCTCTTTTTACAGTCAGGTCTGCATGCATAAATGTGAGGTGACCAGAATGAGGTGACACTGAAATATGGTAAGCAGCACGAAGATTCGCTCAAATTGATTTTTCTTTTAGGCATTCTGCACATGATTGTCTACAGCAGGCTTACAACAGGAGGAACAGAAGAATAATCTAAAAGCAGCTGTTGGCAAGACTAATTAAATTTTACTGACAACAACCAGAAAAAAACCCGGATGTCACAAAACACGGTTATTGTTTTCAGGCTGAATGGTCATCTGTATGTTTGACGTGCTCTCATCTTGCCAAACTCTGATTGGTCGGTGTTATTTTTATAAGAAGAAGAGCACTATGCCGACAACCTTCCTTAGTTATGGTGTGTGTTTGCGTATGCGGTCCTGTGTGTTGTTTGTGATCTTACACGCCCTCCTTCATCCCTTCTGTTTTCCCTCACCCTCCAACTGGTAGCATCAGATGGCTGCCCCTCCCTAAGCTCGGTTCTGCCGGAGGTCTTCCTGTTAAATCGTCTGATCGTTGGAGTTCTACACTGAATATTTTAGGCCCTATCTCACAATATAAAGGACTGAACTGTTGTTCTGAACTGGTGCCATATAAAATGAAAAAATGATTTGAACTGAAATGGGAGTGTGGAAATGTAAATTTTGATTCAGTGTTGGACTTATTGACACAGTGTCAAAGTAGCCATCGGGCGCTGAATTTAGTTAAAAATGAAATAACATTTCACCAGTTTGCATCGACAGCTCCAACATCAACAGCAGCTGTCAGAGCGAGCTTGATGTGAAGCCTCCTGTTTCATCAAAGCAGAAAATGGCATCATAATAAATATTCAGTTCAATTCAATTTTATTTAGATTGCAACAAATCACAATGCTTTATATTGTGAGGTAAAGACCCTATGACAATACATATTCTAGAATAACACTATCAACTGAGTTCATGGTCTAACTCCACTTTGTTTTGCACACATATACAGTTCCTGTATGATAAGTGCTTTTCTCACATAATGAAAATCCATAAAAGGTGTCACAATCGGGCGAATTACACACAGTAATTCGGCGTGCCCGTGTGGCGTGCTGGTTAGACCCAAACGCGGTGAAGGCTAGCGGTGGGTTGGAACAGACACGCAGTTATTCCAGTAACGATCAGTGCACGAAGCGTGGCTTCGGAACTGGCGTTACAGACGGAGAGCGAGTGGAGCCGGGATGAGAAAAAGGATCAAAGGGAAAAACACTCACAGTTGCTGAATCAGGCGGAGACTGACATCGGCAAAGTTTCGGAGCTCCTGACACGAAGAGAACGATGTCTGAGCGGCGAACAGGTGGGTGGCATCTCTTTTAAACCCGGCCCTGTGATCAGCTGATCACGGGCCCTTCAAAGGGCGAGAGACCGGTGGCAGAAGAGACGTGAAGGTTATGAGACAGCTCAGCCCACAACAGGTAACGAGGCCAAGGCGACGGTTGGGCGGAGATGAAGCACCTCAAGAAGCGCCCCAACTGTTGATTGGTCCGTTCAACCTGCCCATTGGTCTGAGGGTGATAGCCGGACGAGAGGCTGGGAGATGCTCCAATCAGGTGGCAAAAGGCTTTCCAGAACCTGGCGGTGAACTGGGGCCCCCTGTCGGAGACTATGTCCTTGGGGAACCCGTGAAGCCGGACGACATGGTCCAAGAGGAGTTCGGCTGTCCGTTTGGCGGAAGGGAGACCGGGAGAGGATGGTGTCAAGACCGTCCACGGATGGGAGGCCGGTAACAAAGTCAAAGCCGACATGGGACCAGGGACGTCCTGGCACAGGGAGAGGGCGAAGGTCGCCAGCGGGAGGCTGAGTGGAGGACTTGGCCCGAGCACAGGTGTCACAGGCAGAAACGAATTCACGGACGTCCCGAGTCATGGAGGGCCACCAGAAGGCACGACAGAGGAGTTGGAGGGTCCTGTCAGGCCCCGGGTGACCAGAGAGCGGGGATGAGTGAGCCCAGAGCAAGGCCTCCCGACGGCACCGGGATGGTACATAGAGCCTCCCAGCAGGGGTGTCAGGCGGAGGTGGTTCGGCGGTCAGGGCATCCCGGATAGAGTCCTCCAAGGGCCACCGAAGGGGGGCAGCGAAGCAATGAGAAGGTAGGATAGGTCCAGGGTCTGACGTGAGGCCATCCTGGGCGAACTGTCTGGAGAGAGCGTCCGCCTTAGCGTTCTTGGAACCAGGGCGGTAGGCGAGGTGGAAATTGTAAGGCTCAAAGAATAAGGCCCAACGGGCCTGCCTTGGGTTGAGCTGCTTGGCAGAACGAATATGGATCAGGTTCTGATGATCAGTCCAGATCAGAAAAGGTTCCTTCGCTCCCAGGAGCCAATGCCGCCACTCTTCTAAGGCCCACTTGATGGCCAGGAGTTCTCGGTCTCCGACACCGTGCCGTTGCTGCGTGGGAGAAAATTTACTTGAGAAATAGCAGCATGGGTGAAGTTTTCCATCCGGGCCGTGTTGAGAAAGCACGGCGCCAGCGCCAACATCGGAGGCATCCACCTCCACCACAAAATCTCTGGCAGGATCAGGGTGGAGCAGGACGGGGGCCGTAGTGAATCGGTGGATAAGGTCTTGGAATACCTGTTTTGCACCTGGGGAGAGGCAGAAGTGCTTAGGCAGGTTAACTGGTTTAGTGAGGGATGTCAGTGGGGCGACAACGGTGCTGAAGTTACGGATAAAGCGCAGATAGAAATTGGCAAAGGCCAGGAAGCTCTGTAGCTGCTTAAGGCTGGAGGGCTGAGGCCACTGGGTCACAGCTTGGACCTTTTGCGGGTCCATGGTCAGGCCATCGGAGGAGATGGTGAAGCCTAGGAAGGTGGTGGACCGCTGATGGAAAGCACACTTCTCCAGTTTGCAGAACAGCTGGTACTCAAGCAGCCTGCTCAGCACGGCCCTCACATGGCGAATATGGTCCACTTCAGTGCGGGAGTAGATCAAGATGTCGTCTAGATAAGCAAACACCCATCGGCCTAGCATATCCCGCAAGACATCGTTGATCAGATGTTGGAAGACAGCAGGGCTGTTACAGAGGCCGAAGGGCATCACCAGGTACTCCCAGTGCCCGTTAGGGGTGATGAAGGCCGTCTTCCATTCATCCCCTTCCCTAATGCGCACCAAATTGTAGGCGCTGCGTAGATCTAGTTTGGTGAAGATGCAGGCCTGGGAGAGGGAATCGAGTGTGGTGGATAGCAGAGGAAGAGGATGGCGGTTCTTGACAGTGACTTTATTCAAGCCCCGATAATCTATGCATCCCGCCATCTTTCTTCTTGACAAAGAAGAATCCAGCAGCAGCAGGAGAGGTAGAAGGGTGAATAAAGCCCTGTTGGAGAGCCTTAGCAACGTACTCCTCCGTGGCCTTATTCTCTGCGGGTGACAGAGAGAACAGGCGACCACGAGGAGGGACCGCTCCCGGGAGGAGCTCGATGGCCATGTCGTAGGAGCGAGGAGGAGGTAGAGTAGAGGCTCGCCTCTTACTGAAGACCTCAGATAGGTCGTGGTAAGCTGGAGGGATCTTATCCAGATCAATGGGCTCCGGGGGTGAGGCCTCTCCTGACTTTGAGTTCTTTTGGGTCCGAGAGAGAAGACAAAGGCGTGGACACTGGGGACCCCAATCCAGGATCTGGCAGGAAGACCAGGAGATGTGGGGGTCATGTTGACGGAACCAGGGGTATCCAAGGATGAGAGGAGAGGACGTGGCCGAGACTACTAGAAACCGGACCTCCTCCTGATGATCTCCAATAGACATGCGAACCGGCTGGGTCTGGAACTGGATCGGGTAGGGTTGGAGGGGTCGCCCGTCTATTGAGGTCACCGGGAGAAATCGATCAACGGAAGTTAACGGAATGCGAAGTCGAGAGGCTAGCTTTTGGTCGATGAAGTTCTCAGCGGCTCCGGTGTCCAGGAGGGCTTCAGATGAGAACTGTTGGTGTTTCAGGTGAAATATTACTGGTAACAGAAAACGAGAGGGGTCAGAGGAGTGGGAAGGGCCAGGTGGGACTCACCCGCAGTCTACCTGGCGTCGTCGTTTCCCGGACGTAGCGGCCACTGGGGACGACGGTGTCGAGCTGATCCACAGAGACCCTCACGCCAGCGTCTCTCTCTCCTCTTTGGAGAGTCTACCCAGCTGCATGGGCTCCTCGCTGGATGTACTGCTTGGGCTAGCAGCGGCTCCTTCAGAGGGGGGAGGAGGCTGCGAAGATGTGGCCCTCTGAGAGTGGAAGGGTTTGAAGGCCCGAGGGGTGTGGCGAGGCCGCGACATCCCTCGTTGGTCGATCTTCAGGGCGAGGTCCACGGCCTCATCCAGAGTTTTTGGGGCCTCACGGCCGGTCATCTCATCTCAGATGTAATCAGCCAGTCCCTCCAGAAAAATGGAGCGTAGAGAAGCGTCTCCCCACTTTAGCTTAGCGGCCAGGGTACAGAATTGGGAGGCAAAGTGACAGACGGGTCGACTACCCTGGTGTAAATGAAGCAGCTGTGACTCCACTTCCACTTCACTGCTCGGGGGAACAAACGTCTTTTTTAATTCCTCCACAAACAGGGCATAGTCATTGCAAGCTGCAGATTTATTGTTGTAGAGAGCCGCGGCCCATTCCTGAGCCTGGCCAGACAAGAGAGAGGTTAACATTGCAACTTTTGCATGGGCGGTGGCGTATTTAGTGGGCTGACATTCAAACAGCATGTCTAAAGTGGCGAGCAAACCATCAGGCCGGCCATCAACTCCGTTCCACTTATCTGGTAGTCCGCTCTGGGGCTCCGCGCTCACTGGCGCTGGCTGACGTTGCAGTGAGGTGACGGAAGTGGAAAGTTGGAGGACAGTTACGGTGAGAGACTCCATTTTTGTGCTCATCCGATCCACCACACCGCGAAGATATAGTACTTCGGCTTTCAGCTGTTCGAATTCCGCTGGGTCTATATGAGGCTCAGACATCCTGTCACGATCGGGTGAATTACACACAGTAATTTGGCGTGTCCGTGTGGCCCAAACGCGGCGAAGGCTAGCGGTGGGTTGGAACAGACACGCAGTTATTCCAGTAACGATCAGTGCACGAAGCGTGGCTTCGGAACTGGCGTTACAGACGGAGAGCGAGTGGAGCCGGGATGAGAAAAAGGATCGAAGGGAAAAACACTCACAGTTGCTGAATCAGGCGGAGACTGACGTCGGCAAAGTTTCGGAGCTCCTAACACGAAGAGAACGATGTCTGAGCAGCGAACAGGTGGGTGGCATCTCTTTTAAACCCGGCCCCGTGATCAGCTGATCACCAGCTGACAAAAGGACATGTCCTTATCGGAGACTAGCTGTGTCTTTGCTGTCTATTGGGTCACCCGTACACCCAGTGACCACACCCTTTCATCGTGAAATCTCAAACAGACGAGTGTTTTAAGACTGCATCAGCTTGACTCACGTATATTGAGGCAAAGTATCTGTTCAATAGTTCTTCTAGTCACTACTGTAGCTACTAAAGCTCAGTGGTTACAGAGTCTATCTGTCTATTTAGTTTCTGTCTCTTTTTAACGCTCTTTTCTACATGACTGTCTTCTACCACATTTAAGCCATTAACTAAAGGATTTTCATCAAGGAAGCTGTTGTACATTAACTTTGGTCTTATTACACTGTGGTCAGTGTGGCCTTACAAGTTAGCAGGACCACCATTAGTAAGACATTGTCAAGTCTGTTCCTATGTAACAAATCACATAGCTGTTACCAGTGCCCAAGGCCAGCGAGAGAAGATCTACTCCAGAGATGTTCAGCGAGAGCAATAACACCCACAGTAAATGTTTCTGACATCATGGTGGAAGATGGGAGAAAATTCGTATCAAGTTAAAATCTGAAAAGTTCTCTGCAACCTTGGAGGAAGCAGATTTGTAAATAAACAAGTGAGTTATAAAACCAACATGTGAAAGAATGAAACATGTATGACTACTGCTGCTACTATAACTACAGAATATGGTCATTTTGAATAAGACATGAATTTGTGCTTAATAATGTCAAATAAAGAAATAATGTACTAATATGCGTGAAAAAGACAGTTAATTGTACATATATATTTATATATAAATGTGAGGTTGGGGCTCTTGAAGGGTGAGAAACTATGTTGACAGATGCAGGATGTAGACAGCCTGATGGACCATTGAGCAGCCTCAGCAGGAGGATCTTTTTGAATTGAATGAGCCTGTTCCTGTCCCAACCCACTCGTGGTTCCGCCTCAGTTGCAGTGACCTTGCTGCTCATGTATCCTCAAGAACGAGATCTATTCATACAGCAACAGAAGAAAGAAAGCAAAAAAGAAAGAAAAAGAAAGAAAAAGGTGGCATACAGTCACGGTTCAAAGACTGCACATAAGGGGGATTTAGGACATCTATTCAGGTGGGCTCGTGTATGCCGTCAAATCCTGTATCAAAAAGTTACTTGCTTGTACTTTGACCTTTGTAAAATGAACATATTGTTCCAGAGCTACTTTTGCATTCAAGACCACAGAGAATGATTTTTTAGACACAGTACAAATGAAGATCAGTCAAAAAATAGACTTTCATCAATGCAATTCTGACTGAAAAATCAATGACAGTCACAAGGACAGTTAAAAACATTACTTGTTTTTAAGGTCAGTTTTCACTCAAAATCTTCCCTCAAAACACAGCGTAGCTATGCACTATTCCAGAAACACGAGATTATGTTGTAACACATCTTCAGATGGGTTCGAGTGCAGCTTCTTTTTGTTTTTGTTGCTTGCTCTTGGTTGTGTCCACTTGTACTGTGTGCTCTGTGATTTGAGCTCAAAGGTCAGTGGGAACAAGCTGACATAACTTTTTTCTGTGAAGAATGAAGAATAGTTGGGTCTCCTGATAACACAGTAGCAGTTTTTTTGTATCTACTACAGATTCCTGCCTAGAAATCTGTAGTAGATGTTTCTAGTAATTTTAATTTTTTTTTAAAATACAGGGAGTGCATAATTATTAGGCAACTTCCTTTCCTTTGGCAAAATGGGTCAAAAGAAGGACTTGACAGGCTCAGAAAAGTCAAAAATAGTGAGATATCTTGCAGAGGGATGCAGCAGTCTCAAAATTGCAAAGCTTCTGAAGCGTGATCATCGAACAATCAAGCGTTTTATTCAAAATAGTCAACAGGGTTGCAAGAAGCGTGTGGAAAAACCAAGGCGCAAAATAACTGTCCATGAACTGAGAAAAGTCAAGCGTGCAGCTGCCAAGATGCCACTTGCCACCAGTTTGGCCATATTTCAGAGCTGCAACATCACTGGAGTGCCCAAAAGCACAAGGTGTGCAATACTCAGAGACATGGCCAAGGTAAGAAAGGCTGAAAGACGACCACCACTGAACAAGACACACAAGCTGAAACGTCAAGACTGGGCCAAGAAATATCTCAAGACTGGTTTTTCTAAGGTTTTCTGGACTGATGAAATGAGAGTGAGTCTTGATGGGCCAGATGGATGGGCCCGTGGCTGGATTGGTAAAGGGCAGAGAGCTCCAGTCCGACTCAGACGCCAGCAAGGTGGAGGTGGAGTACTGGTTTGGGCTGGTATCATCAAAGATGAGCTTGTGGGGCCTTTTCGGGTTGAGGATGGAGTCAAGCTCAACTCCCAGTCCTACTGCCAGTTTCTGGAAGACACCTTCTTCAAGCAGTGGTACAGGAAGAAGTCTGCATCCTTCAAGAAAAACATGATTTCCATGCAGGACAATGCTCCATCACACACGTCCAAGTACTCCACAGTGTGGCTGGCAAGAAAGGGTATAAAAGAAGAAAAACTAATGGCATGGCCTCCTTGTTCACCTGATCTGAACCCCATTGAGAACCTGTGGTCCATCATCAAATGTGAGATTTACAAGGAGGGAAAACAGTGCACCTCTCTGAACAGTGTCTGGGAGGCTGTGGTTGCTGCTGCACGCAATGTTGATGGTGAACAGATCAAAACACTGACAGAATCCATGGATGGCAGGCTTTTGAGTGTCCTTGCAAAGAAAGGTGGCTATATTGGTCGCTGATTTGTTTTTGAATGTCAGAAATGTATATTTGTGAATGTGGAGATGTTATATTGGTTTCACTGGTAAAAATAAATAATTGAAATGGGTATATATTTGTTTTTTGTTAAGTTGCCTAATAATTATGCACAGTAATAGTCACCTGCACACACAGATATCCCCCTAAAATAGCTAAAACTAAAAACTACTTCCAAAAACATTCAGCTTTGATATTAATGAGTTTTTTGGGTTCATTGAGAACATGGTTGTTGTTCAATAATAAAATTATTCCTCAAAAATACAACTTGCTTAATAATTCTGCACTCCCTGTATATGCTTTTTCACCTTGAATTTCTTGCCCCGGTTGATACTGCCAACACTGAGTTCTACAGCAGTCTGAATTACCTGGTGTGTTGGAGGTGCGTTGTTGTGGCAATGGATGCAGTGCTTATTGCAAACTTTTGAAAACACTGTTTTCACTTGTGCTTTAAGTGGTCGATAAAACTAAAACAGTATCAAACATTCATCAGCACTTTCTACTATTAACGTTTTTAAGTGCTTGCAAACATATATGTCTAATCAGCCAAACACCTGACCACAACTCATTGCAAACCTGGTCAAGACAACCTGCTGAAGTTCAAAGTGATCAATGGGAGGAAAAAGATACCAGGCGGACTGGTCTGAGTAATTCAGGAACTGTTTTCCTTCAACCATCTCAAGAGTTTACAGAGAAGGGTCTGAAAAAGCGAAAATATCAGGTAAGCAGCAGTTCTCTAGTGAAAATGCCTTGTTGATGCCACAGGTCAGAGGAGAATGGCTGGACTGCTTTGAGCTGATAGGAAGGCGACAGTAATTCAACAAAGTAATTAACTTAACATTCAACTTTAAAGAACTGTATGTGCAATCCCTACTATTAAAATCAACATTAATATATTCCTTCCATGGGGACAAATTCATCCAAACACAAGCATCGGCTCCAGCTAATAAAATAGATTAAACTTTGGGTTTAGTGGATGAGGGGAGAGAGCAGCGACATGTGAAGACGTGTTTTTGCGAGCTCTGCTTAGATTGACCATTTGCGTAATTTTCCCGCTCCCCTTCTAGTACATCCCGGCGCGAACCCGTCTCACAAGTGCCTAATCTTTCGAATCAGTTGTATTTTGTAGTCTAAAGCTGTTCAACATGCCTAAATCGCTCAAGCAGAAGCCGGGGCCTGATGCCTCGGACTTGCCTGGTGCGGATCCGGCCGCGGGGGTGGGGGCCGGGCCGGATCTCGACACAATCATGGCTGCCATAAAGCAAACGGAGCAGAATGTGCTAGCCAAGATCGACTCGTCTGTGATGACAGCTGCAGGTGAACTACACAAGAAAATAGACGACTTGGCGGGTGATTTAAGGTCAGAGGTCCTGAGTGTGCGCGCAGAGTTTGCGAAGGCTATCGAAGACATGCAGAAAGAAAACGCCACGCTCTCGACCCGCACTGATGATCTTGAGGAGGAAGCTAATGGCCAGGCTAACCGTGTTGTAGCACTGGAAGCTAAAGTTGATGCGCTATCTGCCCAAGTCGTCCGGTTGGCAGACAAGGCCGATGATTTGGAGTCCCGGCAACGTCGTGATAACTGCAGACTAATTGGAGTGGAAGAGGGATTCGGAAATATTCGACCGGAGAAAGCCGTGGCTGAATTGTTGAAGGAAGCGCTCGCCCTCGACTATACGCCGACGCTCGATCGGGCGCATAGGAGCCTGCAGCCGAGGCCAAAGGATGGAGATGCCCCGAGACCGATAATCGTCAAGTTCCACTATTTTCAGGAGAAAGTGGATGTTCTTCGAAAGGCCATGGGGGCAGGTCCCATTACCCGTAATGGGAAGCGTTTCTACATCTACCCAGATTACTCGGCCACCGTTAGAAAGAAGAGATCGGCCTTTACCGAGGTGAGAAGATTGCTTCGCCGGTGTACGGGAGTGAAATATGGTCTCCTGTATCCAGCTACATTGAAAATCACGACCCCGGCTGGCGAACAGATGTCTTTCGAAGACCTGATCAAGGCAAGGCACTACGTCGAGACCAATCTGCGCCCGCGGGAGACGGAGGGAGAGTGACAGTTAATTCACGGACCACAACAAGTATCACACGCTGCGTGCTACCATTGAGGTAGTCTGCACAGGCTGTGCATTGACTGGTGAACGTCGCCACGCTACGGTTGGATGCCCTTTATGATTGGACAAGGTATAGCTATAAGATGTTGGGGATTTCTGTGGATGTCATGTGGCCTGGGGAATATTTTATTTCAGAATATCTTCGGTATCCTCATTGGTCTTAGTTCCAGCCCGACACCATAACCCCAACAGTGCTTTTATTTTGCTTTTTGATGTATTCTGATTAATTAATCCCCCTTTTTCTTATCACCAGTGTCATTATTTTTATTGGGTTTTACCCCTTTCTTGTGGGATTATTTTCCTACCGTGAGTGTTCAGAGCCGTACCGGCCTGTAAGTGGATGGGTGCCGACATGCATGCGGCAATAATGATGCTGAGTCAAGGGTCCTATTATACTTTGTTCTGTCTTTGCTGAGTTCATGTAAGAGTTTAAGCTAGTGTAAACGTGTTATATGCCTAGGAGAGAGAGGAGTGTTTTCAGGGCAGTCTCAGGTTTGTGGAAGACCAGCCCAGGGGTCCAGGATGGTGAGAGGTTTATCTATGTTTATATGTTTGTTTTTGTTAGTTTTGCTTTGGGTTTATCTGTGGTTTATGTTGTGGCTCAAACAGGCACTGAAACACTGAGATATAACCAACGTGCAGGATCAGTCTATTATCGATTGTGGCACTATGACTCTGGATAATGTGAATAATCAACAGAAATCGGTCTCATTCATTAGCTGGAACGTTAAAGGGCTGAATAATTTGGTTAAAAGAAGCAAGGTATTTAGTCATTTGAAATCGCTCAAACCTGACGTGATGTTTCTACAGGAGACACACTTAAATACTAACTCCCAAAAAAGATTAGGTTGTAAGTGGATTGGACAAATATATCATTCACGTTTTAACTACAAAGCCAGGGGAACAGCAATCTTAATTAGGAAGGGGGTTCCATTTGAACACTCTGAAGTGATATCAGATCCTAATGGCAGATATGTTGTTGTAGTGGGCAAGCTGTTTAACACACCACTAATACTGGCTAATATCTATGGACCTAACTGGGACAACGCACAGTTCTTTCTTAATTTTTTTTCGACTCTCCCAGACCTTGTCTCCTATAAACTAATTCTAGGTGGAGACTTTAATTGTGTCCTTTCTCCCCAGCTGGACCGATCAAGCGTAAGGTCGAGCAACACCCTCTCGTCAGCAGCAGTGGCTATTAATTCCCTACTTCGTTCTTACGGCCTATCAGACCCTTGGCGTGCAACAAACCCATCTACGAAGCAATTTTCCTTTTTTTCCCCTGTACATCATAGTTACTCCAGGATTGATTACTTCATTGTCGATAACCAGCTACTTCCCTTAATTTCCAGCACCAAATACCACAGTATAGTGTTGTCAGATCATAGCCCTGTGCAGATGGGTCTGGTTTTTCCAGGTAATGTAGCGCCCCAACGAACGTGGCGGCTAGACCCCCTATTACTTTTATGTGAACGCTTTAAAACGTTTCTCAGCAATCAGATTGACTTCTTTCTAGAAATTAATGACACCCAGGATGTGTCGAGGGGAGTCTTGTGGGAGTCTATGAAAGCCTATATTAGGGGCCAAGTTATTTCTTATGTGGCACACAGAGACAAGGAGCGCTCTAAACAACTTAAAGAACTGGCCGACAAGATTGCGGATATGGATAGGCGTTACGCTCTTTCACCTACGCCAGATCTTTTTAAGGAGAAATTACTGTTGCAAACTGAATTTGACACGCTTATGACATGGAGAGCCGAAAGAAATATTTTTAAATCCAGGCAGGTATATTATGAGCATGGAGATAAAGCGGGGAGGCTCCTTGCACTTCAGCTCAAACAGCGGTCAGCTGAGCGCGTGATTTCGGGAATTGAAATAGGTGCTGATTCGATATCTCACGACCCCCGAGTCATTAATGACCAGTTCAAATATTTTTACTCTACCCTATATCAATCAGAGGTGGGCAGTAATTCATCCGAGATCTACTCGTTTCTTGACTCGCTGGATCTTCCCAAGCTCTCTCCGGACGCTCAGTCGCCTTTGGAACAGCCGTTGTCGATTGAAGAGATAACGAACGCTATTAAATTATCTCAGACTGGAAGGTCGCCAGGTCCGGACGGTTTCCCCATGGAGTTTTACAAGGAATTCTCTTCGAAGCTCACACCTATTTTAGAATCAGTATATGCTGAATCTTTTGCTACTGGCAATCTGCCGCAGACGCTTACCCAGGCCACGATCTCAGTCTTACTAAAGAAAGATAAAGATCCTGTACAGTGTAGCTCATACAGGCCAATAAGTCTTTTGTGCTGTGACTATAAGATTTTAACCAAAACTCTTGCACTACGGTTGGACCCTATTATTTCCACCATTATTAATGAGGACCAAACGGGCTTCATTCCCGGACGGCAGTCATTTTTTAATGTGAGACGACTGTTTAATGTGGTATTCTCCCCCCATTCGACAATACAACCGGAAGTTATTCTGAGCCTTGACGCTGAAAAGGCGTTTGATAGAATCGAATGGTCCTACCTTTTCACAGTTCTGGAGAAATTCGGCATGGGACCTACTTTTTGTAGATGGATTAAAGTCCTATATTCAACGCCTATGGCTGCAGTCAGGACAAATGGTCTGATTTCGGAATATTTTTCGCTCTACAGGGGGACGAGGCAGGGCTGTTGCCTGTCACCCTTCCTGTTTGACATTGCGATCGAACCGCTGGCAATTGCTATCAGATCTGATGAGAGGATTAAAGGTATATCCAGGGGTGAGGTAACTCATAAAACTCTGCTTTATGCTGATGATCTCCTTTTGCAGATATCAGACCCAATTGGGAGTATGCCCCACCTTTTCCGCTGGCTGCGGGAGTTCAGCAACATATCGGGGTATAAGGTTAATTTATCAAAATCTTTACTGTTTCCATTGAACAATCTGGCAAAACAGACCACTTATGACGATTTGCCTTTTAAAATTGAAAATGACAAATTCACATATTTGGGACTGGAAATAGCTGGCTCGATTAAGACTATTTTCCAGTATAACTACAGGTCTATTCTGGACAGTACTAAATCTGATCTGGGTAGGTGGTCAAAACTTCCACTTTCGCTGGCAGGACGGATAAATGTGGTGAAGATGACTGTAATGCCCAGGTTTCTTTATCTATTCCAAATGATCCCCATCTTTCTCCCCAAATCCTATTTTGCCCAGCTGGATCGCTTTGTCTCTTTGTTCATATGGAACAAAAAACCTGCACGCATAAGGAGAGCAAGCCTGGAGAGAGCTAAAGCTGATGGTGGTTTGGGCTTACCTAATTTCTTATTCTATTATTGGGCTGCTAACATTGTCAAGCTGACATATTGGATAACCATGTTTGCGGATGGGGAGGGTCCAGTCTGGGCAGATATGGAACTGAGAGCTACACTCCCAATCTCTCCGATTTCGATCTTAACTGCCCCTCTCCCACTGAATGTCAAAGCATCTGGGCTGAACTCCAATTTGGTGGTTCAAAATTCAATTAAGATCTGGGGTCAATTCAGGAAACATTTTAACTTGACAAATACTTGTAGCTTTTCTCCGATAATGTTCAACCATCTTTTTACACCATCTCAAATAGATCATTCATTTGCAGTCTGGCGCAGAAACGGTCTGGTTTTCTTTCAAGATCTCTTCACTGAGGATGGCTTTGTCTCATTTAAATATTTGTGTGAAGACCATAACTTACCAAAGTCTCACTACTTCAGATACCTTCAGGCTCGGAGTTTTGCCTCTAAATTTCTCCCAGGGTACCCGTCTCTGCCCGTCTCTGCCCTCTAAGGACCTACTGTATCTAGTTCTTAATGTGAGTCAGCCCACTAAAAGAGCAATATCGAAGATTTATGCATTGATTCTTGAAAGCTGCATGGGACAAACCTAAGGCGGCGTGGGAAGGGGAGGTTGGAGAACTCATATCAGAAGACATCTGGAAGAAAGCCATACAGCGTATACATACGTCTTCTCTCTGTATTAGACATGGCCTGATTCAATTTAAGGTCGTCCACAGGCTCCACTATTCTAATGACAGACTGTCTAAACTGTACCCTGATGTTGCACCGAATTGTCCTAGATGTGATTACTCTCCTGTTTCTTTGGGGCACATGTTTTGGTCATGTCCCTCCCTGTATGGTTTCTGGACATCAATTTTTCAATCACTGTCAGCTATATCGGGTGAAACACTGCGGCCTGACTCTTTGATAGCTATCTTCGGTGTACCTCGGGAAGAGCTGAGACTCTCTCCCCTCCACAAAAACGCAATAGCCTTTGCCTCGTTGCATGCCCGCCGTCTGATACTGCTGAGCTGGAAGGCGTCGAACCCTCCTTCCTACGTCCATTGGATTAGAGAGGTGATGTTGGGATTAGCTCTGGAAAAAATTAGGTATACCGTGCGCGGCTTGGAGAGTAAATATGACAAAACCTGGTCACGGTTCATAACTCATGTCAAGAGTCTGTCTTTTGCCTGATTTATTGTTCTTTACTTGTTGGTAATTTATGCTCTTGCTCTCTTCTCGGACTGCTGTCCATAGTCTCCTCAATGCCCGTACTTTGACTGTTGGGATTTCTTTATTCCCTTTTTCTTCTTTGTTTCTTCTCTCATGTGCCGGGGTCCGGCTGTTGGTGCTATAATGACTGTCACAGATTGGTTTGAGTGTTTCTCCCCTTTTTTTTTTTTTTTTTTTGTGTTGTGTGTATTGTGCTTCCTGGTTGTGGGGATGCCACCTGGATGGGGGTGGGGGGTAGGGTTCGCAACTTTTGTAAGAAATTCTGGACTGTTTTGTTGGAAAACTATAAATAAAGTTGTCAAAAAAAAAAAAAAACTTTGGGTTTAGCGCACCTTTGTTCAGCTGAATTCATTACATCTCCACCATAAAGAGGCAAAAACCTGAAACTTGTTCCTCTTCTCAAGACTGTCAGTTTCTGCTGCTCTGTCCCTTCTGTTCTAATGACACTACACTGAGATCATTGGGTAGATAATTAAATGTGAGCCTCATTCATCCCCTTGGTGCTCTCCAGGGCCTGATGGTACATTTGTGTCTGCGTCTGGTCTTTGTCCATCTGTCTCTCTGTAGTTCCTTCCCAGCCTGGTTGTTCTTTCTTGCAGCAGGGGAGGGGATGACTCCTAGCTGTACAAGCCCCAACACACCTATGGCTTAAAACAGCTTCTCATGAGAGTGAAAGAGACAACACAAAATGACTAGACACTTAGTTTTTCTGTGCAGTTTAATGATTGTGAGAGGTATATGTACAGTTTTTGCCTCAAAAGCCGATCTCCACACGAAGAAAGAAGGGTTGCATTTCAGTACAGTTCAGAAGTTTCATTATTGAGCTTTTAACTAGTGTGCTGCACAGCAAGCTTATAGCTATTGTTAATTCCTGAACCTTGTCCTTTGTTGTGCTTTTACAGTCACAATGCAAAAATAACATTTACAACTTTCAATCACATAAAACCATCATAAACTATGAATACAAAACTACAAGAAATACACAGCGTAAAATACAGCATGAGACTGACAGACAGAGAATTTATAATGATTAATAATTAGAATGACTGCAGCTCTGATTTACCTTTAACCAACCTTTGACCTTTACTGTAAAGGTCTCTTACATAATCAATGTAATCATTGTGATTTTAATTGATGTCAAGGCTTCATGGAAAATGCTGATTTTCCAAATTTAAATCTACAACGTAGATGTGGTAGGTTGTTGTTCCTCTGGCTTAAAACACCTAGAAGACACGTTTCTGTTCAAATTTGGACAAAAACTGAGAACATCAGCAAAATGAAAGTTACATGAATATGTCATTAGCATTATAAATGTTACCTCTAGCTGTATTCCTCTATACTTGACCTTAAAAAGTTTGTTCCCCCTCCCTTGAATTAAGCCACAGGTTTGATCACAACTCTTCCATCATGTTCGACCTCGACAGATTTTTGCAGTGCTGTCCGGTTGCTTTGTGGTTGGAAAATTGATGTTTAAAATCAGCTCTATGAGTTTTTAGCCTTCAGATACAAGATATTTGCATTTGAATATGTGTTCCCAAAGGTCTGTGTCAGTGATTTGTGCGAGATGGGGAAACTGCAGTCCCATTCACAGTGGGCAGGAGCTTGGATAAGAGAATGATTTGCTAACATGAAGCACAGCTATTGTTGTTTGCTGCTCTGATAATATTTTACGGCAGATAATCATTTCTCCAACATCAAGAACACAGTTACTTAAATCATACATTGTTTTTGTTGTTGTTGTTGTTTTATATGAGTGAGATGGATTAGCATGCTGCTGTCCTTGTGACATCTTATAATTCTTGTTATCAGCTTCTATGTTCACACAGATAGATCAACAAGACACCCTCAGAACACTATGATGTTTGAATGGACACTTGTTTTAAATTTTGCCCACACACATACACCACGTGTACAGAAGCTTAAAGCCCAGCCAACTGCAGGCTCATCGACACCTACAGACTTGGCCTACCTGAAGCAGTGCACACGGAATGTGTGCATCAACACACACACACACACACACACACACACACACGGTTAAATGGTGCTTTGCAGTAATGCTGGCAGGCCAAGTGTTGAGGTTTCTGTACTCAGCAGTACTGCATTTTTTTCCCCACTGCCAGCCAAAGCTCGACACTTCTGTCCTTAGGTGTGTGTGTGTGTGTGTGTGTGTGTGTGTGTGTGTGTGTGTGTGAGAGGGATACAGATAACTCTTGCCTTTGTCTCTGAACATCTGGCAACACACACTTTACAGTAAACACCTGCATGCTGACACATATTTTATTCATCATGTCACATATACAGGGTATCATAAAGGGAAAACACACATATGTTAATAGCTACATTAGTATGCACAATGCTTCTTTGTCCAATTTGGAGGAAATGGACGTGTTCCAAGGTCTGCTACTCGGCTGTGTAGCCCAGATTAGTGGCCTCTGACTGGGCTGCAATGGCAGAGAGAGCTGCCTCATCACCCAGGAGCTCCAGGGGAGCTGCAGGCCTCTGAGCTTCCCTAAAAAAACTCATCCTGTATAGGTGAGTGAGGAGACTGATGCTCTTTTGTGCTTGTGATGATACTTTAATGGCCAATTATAACAAGTGCGCAGGGTTTTGGCCTGATTTGCTGAGACATCTTGGCGGGCACACAACTCCATGTTCACTGTGCATATCTATCGTCCTGTCTTTCTGCTCTGCTGTAAATCCTGAACTTGAACTGACGGCCTATATGCCGAAGCTCTGCCAGCATTCAGTACACACCAAGATCGTGGCAGCAGCTTTACTTTTGTAGCAAATCATATGAATTTATAAAGTAGAGTACGATATCGTCAGGGTTTAACAATTTATAAAGTCATTACGGGTCAGACAGCAACTTCTGTACTTAAAAAAATATTAACAATGTCTATAATTGTTTTTAAGACAGAAAAAAATTGTTCTATATAGATAAACTAGTTTGTCTTCAGATAGTTTTGCTGCTCTCAGAATTCAGACGGCACTGAGTAAACGCTCTCTCCAGCCCTTCAGTTCATTTTTAGCACAAATGAGCAGCAAACAGCTGGACTAAGCATGTGCATGCTGCAGGCACTTTCTTGATTGCACATTAGAGGATTCTGGTTGGGCATTTACTTCTTATTGCCATTTTGGACCAAATATATTGGTTTTGTCCATGTGGCTTTGTTCGCTGTTTACATACCCAAAGCCAGCATTTTTTTCCCTTGAGTGAAAAATACTGTGTAATTCCCACTCCCCCTTTTTCATTGACCCTTTTTCTTTTTATTCTTTCTTCTTTTTCTTTTCTTTCTGCAGCTTCTCTCCAGTGGTTGTTGTTGTTTTTGTTGTTGTTTTTTAAATAACTGTCTGCTTTCCCCTATCCACAGAAATTAACTCTATTTATCTACTCTAACCTTTTACTCTCTTCGTTCTTTGCCTTCTCCTTCCCTGGACTCACAGTGCTGTAAATGAGCTGACAGAGAGAGCTCGAAGGAGAGGGACTAAGCTCCAAGCGCCAATCTGGTCTCAGCTCAAATGTCAACCAGTCTAAAACACACATGCACACACACACAAACAGAAACTTTTCCTCCCACCCTCTTCTACCTCCGTCCTGCCTGTCTATTCTTTTTTCATATTCTCTCCCCTCCCCACACTCCTCCTCTTTTTTAAGCTCTCCCTCTCCCACCCCTGCTATTCTGTCTCTCTTGACATTTAACAGTCTGCACTCATCTGCTCTCTAATTTCTTGTCATCTCCTGCAATCTAGCTATCTAAAGGGAGGTTAAGGATGAGCGTTAAAATAGACAGGACGGGTCGAGACAAGTGATGCTGACATTTGCTGGCGTGTTCAGAGCTGCTTCGGCGGGTGTAAATGGAGCTGATGATTTGACGCAGCTGAGCGATCATTATGGGACCAACAAGTCTTCCAGCTGAATGATGGCATAGGGAGATATTAACGTGATTCCACTTTTTAGGAGTGAGAAAGTGTAGGTATGGTGATGACACAAATAACCAACGCTAAACACATGTTAGAAAGCTCCATTTTGGAGGTTACCACTATGCAAAGGAGGACAGTTCCATGGGGTTAAACTTTGATGACAAAGGCTTTTATAAACACAGATTGGAGCTCTGAATTCTTCCAGATATCTAGATCCCTGGAGCACTGGACATTAAATGGTCCTTAATGGAGCTGCCTGCTCCCCATAGTGTTGTCCTAGTGGACCCCTGTGAGAACGGGGCAGTTAAGTTTCTCTTCACACTCTAACCAGGCACCTGTATCGCCAAAAGTATTCCCAGTAGAACACTTCTGTGTTGTACAATATGCCAGTTTGATTCTCCCAAAATGTTGTGTAGTTCATGTCTGAAAGACATGCAAAATATTAATGGGCATGTCAAGTCTGTGTGAGGCTGACAAAGAAAGTCCAAAAAGGTTAAAGCCATCAGAAACCTCCACTCTGTTTCAGCAACTCAGATACTCACAGTCAGCATAAATCATTTTGCCTTACTCTGGAGCTGTTAAGATTGTTAAGGCCTAAAGGCCTAAAGATCAATCAGCATCCTCCTAGCAACATCTGGTCGCTAAATGTGTGTTCCCCAACCAGTTGGTAAGTGGTTGCAGGAAGTTGCCTGATATCTCTAGGTGAAAATGGTCACTGCACTAAAAACCTTTTTGTAGTTTGCATGAAAGACTTGTCTGAAAACATTTGCTAATTAACCACCGAGTGGTAGTGAAACTTTCGAAGTAAAGTCTTAAATAATCAGGCTCTATCATATCTTCAAGATGTCATACCACCATATTATTCTAATACAGAACATCACACTCAGGCACGCTCAGCAAAAATGGAGGCAGACGCTTCAGCTGTCAGGCCTCTCTCCTGTGTAATGCTAATGTTGTTGACTAATTGTTTTTGTGAAAACTATGATGATAACTAAAAAAAACTAATGCATGAGGACAAGAACTATGATGAAATGTACTGATACCTTCATCAAAGAAAAATAACCAGATGAAAATGTTTTCACTTCCTGTTAAAAGGGAGTTTTTTCCTTTCCACGATCACAAAGTCCTTCTTGTTGGGGTTTTCTTCCAAATACGGTATGGTTTCCCTCACAGTGTAAATCACCTTAAGGTGACTGTTTAGTGATTTGGCGCTCTATAAATAAACCTGAATTGAGTTGATTTAAAAATGAAGCCTTACTGCTGAAACCAACATGTTGCAAAAGGCAGCTTTAGCTCTTACTGCTTACTGAGTACCTGCTGAGTGTTTGCAGACAAGTCAGCATCTTCCATACAAACTGCTGCAATAAGCTAGCAACCAAAGCAATTAAAAGTTGGGTTTTACCTCAGCACTGCAAACCTTCCATCAGCATTCTGAACCTCCAACTGGTTCGGGAATCCTAATTTTTCCATAGCAACTGGTGACAGCCAGGCAGTCGCCAACCAGTCTTCACAGACAAGTTTGTTTAAATCACTGTTTAATAGGTCAGCTTCATCTCAGTCATGAGGAGGGGCGAACATTTCCAGGGTTTAAATACAGAACTTCTAGGATACTAATGTGTTTTGTGTATTCAATAAAATAAGTGGGCCAGATCTACACATAAGTCTAAAAATCTAAGACCATTTAAATGTTCTGCTCCTCTCTTAAAAATACAATGACTTAAAAAATCAATAGTTGATCTCACTTGGCTGAAATATATGTAGTGATAATAATAAATGCACATTTTGAAGTGAAGCATATTGTGGAGGCATTTTTGTCTGTGACTTTTCACATTTCTTCTTTTTTTTAACACAACGTATTCCAAACATTACATTGTGCATTTACAGGACTTGGTCTAAAACACCCATGTGACTATGTTTACATTCAGCAATGTGCTTTTACAGCGAGTTTTAAGTGCGGTGGCATTGTGGAGCAGGGTGCTTCTTGGGGTGGGCATCGGTGCTGTGCGATGGGGGGATGGAGGCCCTCTAGGCAGGCCAACTCATGTGGACGTGCCATCTGGTGCCCCTGGCAAACAAGGGCAACAGCATGACCTGGACTGTACAGACGGACATATTAAGCATGGAAAGCTCAACACACAGAACAAACACAGTGATCAGCGGTTTTTAGAGTGGTAAAAATCATATTAACAATGACTTAGTTTTGATTTTCATCATGTGTGTCGTTCTACAATTCTTTCTAACAAACAGATTTGTAAAAAATATTTCACCAAACTTCACCACTGACAACCAAAGAGTCTCGAATGGACTGGGTAGTTTAGCACAGCAACACCTCTTGACTTCTTCAGTGGTGGTTCACTCAAAGCATCCATTAGTAGCTGCCTCTCAAGTGACCAAACTGTGATAGTGAAAAGTGTGTGTATATGTGTGTTTGTCTGAGAGTCAGAAAGAAGAGCGATAGAGTGTGAATTGATCAAGGACCTCGATGTGTACGTGTGTGTGTTTGAATCAGGGGCACTCCTTCAAGGCTGGTGGCTGTTAGGTGCGCAGCAGCGTGCCCAGCGGTGTGACATCATTACCCTGTCGAGCATGATGGACAGGCTGGCCTCTGTGTTTGTGTTTTCCCCTCTACCAGAGTGCTGATTGAAAGCCTGTTTCACACATCTCTGACTTTTGAGCTCCAGCGCTCCACTGACCCCTGCTGATCAGTGCCAGTAACGTCGCAAAGCTGTGCCGCCCCCTCAGAATTCATCACTTATACACAATGTCTGATAGTATTCCCCGATATTATCTTCACCACTGCCTATATTAAATAAATAAAATGTTATTTTATATATTTAAATAATAGTTTTAAGTTAGTTTGCTTAAATTTATATATCTCCTGCCATCACTTCTACATCCAAAGACATCCAAAGCTACAGGGATCAGCTGAACTTGTGCCATTCAAGTGTGCAACTCGGAGACAAAAGAAGTTTTGACAATTTGAAGGATTTCATTCCCTCAAAATTGGATAATATTATGCCAGTAGGGAAGTCTGTGGGCACCTCTTTGACATTCATTTGTTCTCTCAGTGTGATGTGGGTGGAAAGGAGGGAAATGGTTTCAACTATCATCAGAGAACTTTTCCCCCTGCATGATGTGCTCTCTTGCTGCTATTTACAGAAGTCTTTCATTTGGGCAAAGAGGGAAAAGTGTGTCACAAATTGTAGAAAATTGGAGCTCTTTTCCTCTGCAGCCCCATTGTTAAAAACAATTTTGGCTAAAAATGTGCTTTACATGCAACACTTGCATGCTGCAAATTAAGCCACGGGCTAAACCTACTCACACGTTTAGTGACTGTGAGGCTGTCTAAAAAAGGGGCTCATTTTTCAATATTTCTTCCAACAGGTGTTCAAAAACCTCTTCCTCCTCAAAAGGAAGCCACGTATAGTACAGTCTGCAGGAAACTTACAACCACTACTGCTACCAGTACTGCTAATAATAATAATGATAATGATCCAATAAAGTGTCTATAGTATTTAGTTCTGCAAAATCTCACCACAGTCTTTTACACAGAGCACAGAAGTAGGCTGTTGGGGGGTTTCCCATAATGCACTGAGTATTTCTTCTTCACTATTCTCTTCTCCCTCACTATGTGTTTATACACCACTATGCATTTAATTATTATTTATTATATTTCTATGGCTCTTTTCCACAGTGTCTGTTGTCCTGTCTTCCTCCCCTCCCTGAGCCTGTTTCTGACAGACGTTTTTTTTGTTTTGTTAGAAAGGAGTTTTTCCTTCCCACTGTCACCAGCTGCTTGCGTGCAGGAAGTTGTTTGATTGCTCAGGTTTTCTCCTTACAATATAAGATGCCTCAAGACAGCTGTTGTTGTGATTTGTGACTGAATTGAATAAGTGGCCGACCAATATTATGTGTTAACATGTAACAGCACCTGTCAGGCTGTAATAACCATGTCAGGGGAGCTATTAGATGTCACCTGATCACATCCTGCAGGGATGATAGCCTGATCTGTGCCTTCTTTTCCATTTGCCAGTCAAATAAACAAACAAACCGAGAAATAAGATGAGCAAAAACCCAACTTGTCACCAGACTATAATCACTGGTTTCTATATGACGTGAAACAGTATAAAAATACTGATGACAGGAAGTTCAGTTCCACTGATCTTTCAGAGACGGTCGGTTCACATTAATAAACCTCCACCCTTATGTCAGCACACTGGTAAGTGAAAACAATTACAGCTGAGCAAAGCAAAGCTGTAATTGCACTGAAAAAAATAATAATGCCAGGTTGTGCTCGACTTTTGTCAATGCTGCTGGCCAACTTTGATGTGCAGCACAGACATCACCTATAGGCCAGCTTCCATTACATTTTGCTAATGTACCGCTTCATTATTTTTTACAGTTCCATTGTAATGAGCATTAAATTGTACTGAAAGAAGACACTTATTCACTTGTTGGAGAGTCAATCAGGCTTAATTTACTTTTGCACATCTATGTACACATTGGGGTTTTTTTCACTGTTAAATAAACCAATTTGATTTAGCTGTACCTGACTCTTTATTCCTTTGAAATTTACATCAGGAATGGCAAGAGCCATGGTCATTCTTAACACAAAAGCCCATTTCATACATTAATCAGGTGGCACTGAAGCTTTAGGGCCAAACACGTCCCAGGTCATTTACTTCTATAAAAGTGTAAAAGATTATCTTAGATTGGCCTGAGTGACATTAAACATGTATGACAACACAGCTCATCATTAAGCTGCACTTCTTGGTGGTAGATAAGTATCCAATGATGCTACAAAGCCTGGCAACCCCCCCCCCTCAGCTGAGTTCAATGTCTATAAACAAAGGTCTGAAGATGTGCAGGCTTTTGGCCAGCGTCTAAAGAGACTTTAATGGGAGGGAAAGAGGAGAAAATGTTCTCTCTGTCACTGTGTGGGTATATCTGAATGACTTTAATTTACTAGATTATACAAGCAGACAGTGGTACATATGCATAAGTTATCCAATAACCCTTTTTGTCTTCCTTAAAAAGGTTTATGAGATGCTGAAATGTCATTCCCATTTTCATCTCTAATTAAATGAATTATTTTAATGCACTTTTTATCGAACTTCTAAAAAACTCTGCCTCGCTCTACACTGGCACACAGTTTCAAAAATGGGTTTTAAAAGTGTTTAATGCTTTATGAAACCTGATTCACAACTGTATTTGAATGCATTGTTTTTAAACTCCACTGCGTTTTTTGTGTATTGTGTCTTTCTGCTGCTTCATTATCTGTCGCTGCTTGGTCTGCACAGTAATTTGATTTGTGAACACTGTTTTAGGAACCTTTATCACTGGCTTCTTGCCTTTAAGGCTTTTTTCTGCACAGTTGTATCTGTTCTGATCTGCGTCAACCTCAAGCTGCTCCGTTGGTCCCGTAGTCGCTCTGCACCAGTGTTTTGTTCTCATTTTGTTTTCTGTTTGTTTCATGCTCTCTTTGATTGCACTCTCAAAACCAATTTCCTCATCCCTGCCCCTACAGAAATACGTGCTTAACTGTGTTTGACAGCAAAAGACCAGTTTTTGTTTCTGCTTCATCGTTTTTGCTTTAAGAGTCAATTTTGAGTGATTGTGCAAACTGACCCTTAATAAATGCCTGATAGGTTATTAATGGACTGCTCGGTTAGTAGATGGCACAGTGATGTTTACACCCACTTCTGAAAAAAATAAAATAAAATGAGATTACATAATTGTGTTTCTCTGCTAAGAGCAAGAAACTCATTAGCCTCCCTCACTTCATCTTTTTACTTCATCTTCTTCTTGTCACTTCAATTTTCTGTCTCCATTTTCTCGCTTTCTCTGCTCTTGATCTCTTTCAGCTCCTTGTTATTCCCACTCCTTATCTGCATCTGTACAAACCATCAGCTGCTCTAACAAGTATTCAAATCACCCAAACACATCACATTGAGTCAGACGTGCTTGTGTGGGGCTGCTGTTCTGTACTGATGCAAAGTGGAAAACTTAAGACCTAATTAGATATTGTTCTTATTGTTTAGAGCTATAACTTTTTTTTTCATCAATGTTGCTCCTCTGCCTGATCAAGAGCAGCGTTTATTGCCTTTCCATTGAAAAACAGATTTGTTCCGGTGCCTAAAAGGTGGCAGAAGTTGGATCTGCTGATGTCCATGGCTGTTACGTGGGCTCATTCTTACTCTACACATGAGCTGGCACGATAAGAAAAGACATTTTAGAAGATCTCCAGAGCAAGCCACCTCCCTGACCATACATGCACTGCCTGTGTCCTTAAACCCACTTATTCCTCTGTTGAAGTCTCAACTAGCCCTGTTAAAAACACGTAGCCCACATTGTTTTACTTAATTTACATCAGCACGGGCACTGCACTTCATTTTAATTGAATGCATGTAATATCTGACTCGTGTAGTGGAGTGGAGTATTTCTAAATGACCCATCAATCAATTAGCTTATCCAGCCAGGATGTGGTGGGGCTCAAGCTCCAGCTGTCACCAAGGTGAGTGGATCACACATATAGGACCAACACGGAGACGCAGTAAGCATCTACAACCAAAAGCTTTATCACATATGTTTTTGGCATTGGAAAAAGGCCACACAGGCACAGCGAGATCAGTAACATCAGTTCTATTTTGATAATTTTGATTTCATTTTTAATATGAAAACCTTCAAATTTCTAAATATAAATAATACTGATTATAATAATAATAGGTGAAATTAAACACAGGTTTATTTTTAACAGAGAAAACTGATTGTGAGAAAGACCACAGGAACACTCACGTTTCTCAAAATGTATTTTGTTATTAATATGAATTATTAATATGAGTTATTTCATTTTTAATATGAAAACCTTCAAATTTCTAAATATAAATAATACTGATTAACCATCAAGCCTTAAGCCAATTCTGATTGTCTTTCTTTCCTGTGACTTTTGGGATCACATCTGGTCTCAAATCACGGCGATGAACCCAATCCCCTCAGATGGTATATGACATGCTGAGCAGTTTAGTATTTCAGTATGGCACTGACAGTCCTCATTCTACAAATCACAGCTGTCAGTAGCACCTCTATTTCCCCTGGTGTGTGCGCTTAGGTGCTTTACTTATACAAGCCTACGTCTGTGTCTGCTGCGCTCCCCGGCACTCCATCATCCCCCTCCACTCACTCTGAATCAGCCTCTGTCTGCGTGTCACAGAGATGAGATGAATATGCATCATATTAAAATTAGGGCCATTTCCGCACTGGTTGCAATAGCCAGACCCATGTGGAAACTGTTGCCATGGTGACAAGCATATTAAAAATAACAAAAATAAAAACCTGCAAACATTAATAAAACCTATATGAAGGATTTGAACTTTAGAACAAAATCACTCAAGATTTGACTTATTAAGAAAAGAGTATATTTGACTTTGGTTCAGGAGAAGTCAGGTAGCATTACTGTTAAAAAGTACTAAAGACGCTCTTCAAGTTTCTGCACATCTGTCTCATTGACTGTTGGTGGTCTTGCCCCACAGCAACCATATATTTCAAAGCTGTTTAAACCCAAAGTGTTAAAGTTTTTGAGTTTTTGATGTATGTGGGGGAAGGTGATGCTGACAGAGACAGACAGGTTCTCATCCATCATTATGTCCAGAATAATACCAGAACACTGAAGAGCAGCGGATGGACTCTTTATGAGGCAAAAATATAGGGATATTTTGCAGGAAGGTCAGGGT
The DNA here is from genome assembly GCF_965226115.1 of Aulonocara stuartgranti. NCBI lineage: Eukaryota > Metazoa > Chordata > Actinopteri > Cichliformes > Cichlidae > Aulonocara > Aulonocara stuartgranti. The sequence goes on along the minus strand of NC_138944.1, from coordinate 34,595,907 downwards.
CAGCAAACACTGAGTGCCTCCCACTGTCTTGGAGGAGGTCCTAAATCTGAAGGACAATGTTGGCTGACAATGTTGGAGGGTAGGGGTTCAAGGTAAGTGTCAAAGAGGGAGTCAAGACAAAAGATTTGAAATAGTTTCTAAGTAACAATAATGGATTGAGTTTATATAGCGCTTTTTAAGGCACCCAAAGCGCTTTACAATGCCACTATTCATTCACTCTCACATTCACACACTGGTGGAGGCAAGCTACAGTTGCAGCCACAGCTGCCCTGGGGAAGACTGACAGAAGCGAGGCTGCCATATCGCGCCATCGGCACCTCTGGCCAACACCAGAGTGGGGTAAAGCGTCTTGCCCAAGGACACAACGACCAGGACAGAGAGCATCGACCCAGGAATCGAACCAGCGACCTTCCGGTTACAGATGCGGTTCCCAACCCCCAGAGCCACGGTCGCCCGCAAAATGTAACAGAAACACCAAAAAACATTGATGGAAGAAAAAGAGAGCCTTAACACATACATAGCTGTGGTACAATGTCTACCCCCCAAGATGAGCCCGATCTGATATCGCGGTGGTGCTGTTCTCGCATCATTGTAATAATGATGGTCAGCCTCATAAGTCTTTACTTGTGATGGTTTAGAAGATCCTGCAATAGAGATCCCTGTTCAAAATTAAACTGAGTGGAGATGGCTTCTAAAAAAATGTCTGGGCGATAAGCTTCATTTCTTCAAGCCCCTCCTGTTTCTTGTCCTTTTGGAGAACCTGCACTGCAGGCATTTCAGTCATTTGAGCAACACTAATAAACAAATAAAAAGTGAAGCAGCAATGATTTCAATAAGCAATGCCACCACTGTCATGCTTACAGCAAAAAATATCAAAGGAAAGCATCATCGAGACATGCAACCAAAGACAGCCTGCAGTTTCTTATATACAATGACACTTTGCTAGGCAACACAGTGTTGCTGATGAGTTTATCCATCAGGGACTTTCTGTTTACTCACCTGCCTTGAGGCACATTTCCTCTCCTCATTCATTCTCAGTGCAAAATAAAACCATTCAGCCTCTCCCCATCCCTTATCACTTCACGCAGTTTGAGAAAACTTTTAAATAGTGTGCTGTGCAGCCACAACAGTGACACCTATTAACCTACAGGGCAGCAATGAAATGGAAAATCATTTACTTACATCATTTGAGTTTCAATATAGTCTTTCTCATAAACAAGATTAGCATAGTAAAGATTATACACAGTTCAGAATTAATAACGAATAATTAGTGTTTTCCTCTCTCATAATAGGTTAGAGGAATAGAAACAACTAATATGTGTACATGCTACGGTGCTGCTTGATCTGTCCATGCTTTTGGTATGTTGTCCTCAATCATATTGAGAAAAGTAAAATAAAATATGTTTATCTGCTAAAAATGGCAATTTTTTGCCCACTGCTAGGCAACATGGTGATGTAAAAAAAACTGATATGGAGAATAACACTAAGGGGGGGATTTAGGTGTATCTGGATGTTATACTTCTCAGACAGTGTAATGTGTTGTTGATGATGTTTAGCAGAGCTTCTACTCTCCCTTTATGTTTATTTAGCCAATCAGTGGATGATCTTCTAGTTTACTGAACAGCAACAGAGCATCAAGTGTGTCAAACAGGCGCACATTTGGAGACTCCCAGTGCTGGAGAACAACAGAGTCCACAGACCAGGTGCAACTGTGACCTTTTATACACAGAAAATTTGTTTATAAGACCCAAGCTCGGTTGACACTGAGTACTTTTGATTTGATGATAAAAGTTGCATTTTTCAACAGAATAACGTATACTGGCGTTTCTTTTCCTAGCAGATTATGTTTGATGTCCCTTGATGTTTAACTAGCTGATGGCAGCAACTGTCCATTTAATGTCTGGGAGATGGTGCAAGTAATTCTGGTATAGGGCAAATCAAATATAGAGAGACTATATTGCCAAGACTGTGCAGTCAATGATCCAAATCATTGAACTCAGGTGTTCAAATGTCTTCCACGGCCACAGGTGTATAAAATCAAGCGTGGTACCGTGATAGGATGCTACCTGTGCAGAAAGTCCAGTCCTGAAATAGATATTCCACAGTCAGCTGTTAGTGGTATTGCAACAAACTGGAAGTGATTGGGAACAACAGCAACGCATCCACAAAGTGGTAGATGACATAAAATTACCGAGGGGAGTTAGTGAATGCTGAGGCACATAGTGGGCAGAGATCACCAGCTTTCTGCAGAGTCAATCGCTGCAGACCTCCAAACTTCATGTTGCCTTTAGATTAGCTAAAGAACAGTGTGTAGAGAGGTGAATGGTATTGATTTCCATGGCTGAGCAGGTGCATTCCAAGCTCTACATCACTATATCAAAGTTCAATGAAAAGGGCTGGATGCAGTGGTGTAAAGCGTGCTGCCCTATACTCCAGAGCAGTGAACATGTGTTCTTTTAAATAAAAGTCCACTTCTCCATCTTACAACTCTGGTTTTGGTGGTTGCTAGAACAATACTTGTCTGACTGCACTCTGCCAAGTGTAATGTTTGGTGTTGGGGGGATTATGGTGTGGGGTTGTGGGGGAGCTGTGGTTGATTCCTTAGTTTCAGTTCAAGGAACAGGACATTTTGGAAAAGTTTCATGTTCCCAACTTTGTGGGACCAGTTTGGAGATGGCCCCTTCCTGTTCTAGTATGACTACACAGCAGTGTACAAGTAAGATCCATAAAGACGGATGGGTGGATGGATTTGGTGTGGAAGAACTTGACTGGCCTGCAGAGTCCTGACCTTAACCCGATAGAGCACATTTGGGATGAATTAGAGCAGAAGCGAGCCAGGGCTTCTCGTCCAGCATCATTGCCTGACCTCATGAATGCGCTTCTGGAAGAATTGTCAAAAATTCCCATAAACACTCCTAAACCTTGAGGAAAGCCTTTGCAGAAGAGTTGAAGCTGTTAAAGCTGCAAAGGCGGGGCCAACATCATATTAAACCCTATTGATTAAGAATGGGATGTTACTCAAGTCCATATGGGTGTGAAGGAAGACGCATTAAAAAATACACGTCACTATTACGCCATCCTCATAGACAGATTCCAGAAACTTCCAGGCCTTAGTTGGGATTAGTTTTTTATTTCTGATCCATAACTTCTTGCTGATATAAAGCTTGACAAAAGATAACCATCACATACTAAAACAGAGCAATGGACTGCAAAGTTAAGTGATTTACCACCATGAGGCAAATAAAGGGTCCAATATTTTATCAGCCTCTTTTTATAAGAGCCCACTCATCATCCAAATCATCATTCATCACATTAAACTTTAATCATTTCAGAGGAGTCAATTCTTTCATGAAGATTTATGACGTTTAAATTGTAACAACAGGCTCCGATGTGCCATTTTTTGATTTTAAGCATGCATTAGAGATACTACCACGATTATTTCTGTTGTGTACAAGTTTCACTTAAGGGAACAGGAACTGTCAACAATCTGAATGTAAGAAGGAATTTTGTTGTGCTGAGACTAACTGATGGCCGTGCTGTTTTTAAATCCTGCTGGGACTCTTTTTGTTTTCAGTTTTTTTTTTAGATTTCCAAGAAAACTGCTCATCAAAGCACTCAAAATCTTCCCTTTCTCCTCACTCTCTCCCCTCCTCCTCACAGAAGCCGAGGAGATTTAAGCGAGGTAAACTGAATGAAATGTGATGTGTGCTCACAGAATATTTATCATGCATCTCCGTCTCTCTGTCAAATACATTTATCTCTTCCTCTTCTAGGTGCGCTCACTCAGTCACCCTCCAGATTCTGAAGTACCTCAACACCTAAAAGATGCGACAGTCACCAAGCACGAATGCACACAGACACACACACACAGTCATGGGCATCATGCAGAGTTAACAGGCCCATTAATGCTGAATGGCAGCTCCACATTGAGCCATGTACAAGTCCTTTCCATCTTTGAAAACAGAGCTTTATGAGCTCTGTCATGAAACTAGATGGGATATTTCAGGGCCCAGGCCATTAAATGCAGTCAACAGTGTGTCGCACACACAAACAAATACATACACATGCAGGGACACACACTCCACCCACGCAAACACAATGCCTTATTACACCTGTACCCCCTTTGTTTTTCTTGATCCTGCATAATAAGCTGCAAAACAACAGATCCATGTACAGCTGCAGGTCACCTTGGAAACAGCTACCAAATGATTCTTTCGGCATTATAAAAATAAATAAATTAAAAAATCATGCACATAAGCATCTGCAAGGTTGCTTGGAGTCCATTTATCAGCCCCCTCATGGTAGGAATGCCGATTCTTTTTTCAGTTTTTTAAAACCACATTTTCTTTTCATTCTAGACGCAGGATGAAATCCCCGGCTAACACCACATGGGGATCTGAGCATCCATGGCAGGCCAACCACTGAGACCGACTGTGAATATCAGAGTGAGAGACAGAGACAGGAAAACCAACAGTGTGTTGGTGGCGGCAGAATCTGCTTGCTTTGGCCCTAGCTGCATTTCCATATCTACTCTACTTTAGCACTTTCTTTCTGTTAGGCTATCTGTACTGTCTGCCCTTCTCTTTGTAGCATACCAAGTGCTTTTAGTTGCAAATCACACACTTTAACTATACATTCACACAGTGCTGCAACCGCTTTATCTACCTCACATCCATGGCCTATTTACAATCACCAATTAACCTAAAATGGACATCTCTAGACAGAGGAAACAAACGTAGGCCGAGGAGAACGTGCAAAATCCAAACAGAAAGGCCTCAGCTGGGATTTGAACCAGGAGTCTTCTTACTGTGAGACAATTGTAATAACCATGCATTACTGTGCGCTCATTTTTGCATCAAGTTACCATCTCTCAGGCACCCTGGGACTTCTGTATGACCTCTGTATGCGCACCATATAAGATCTCTTTGTTTCACTCTTCCAGTGTTTGGAGATTTGACCCTTCTAAGAGCAGAAGACCCCTGTCTCTGCAGGAGCCTGGGCAAATGTGTTGAGATCACAAAATTAAAAATTCCCTTGAACTCTGTCACCACTTTTGGATTGAACAGTTTTAGTTTCAGATTCTTATTAAATCCATAGTTTCTATTGATTTGACCCACACTAGTGGCTCAAAAATCACCTGAATGGATAACTAAGCCATCTATCCAGGTTAATGTAAAATAAAAAAGCCTGAGGTTGTAAAAGTAGAAATCACCTGTACAAGATTATACATTTTTAAATGTATCCATTTTGGTGTTTTTTTAGTCACTTCAAGCTAAAAAAAAAAAAAAAAGAAGAAGAAGAAGAAAAAAAAGCTATTTTAAAAAAGCTATTCAAGGATTTTTATTTTGTTATTTTTTTACTGCTTTAAAAAATCATTAAAATTGGCAGCACAGTCGTTAGCACTGTTGCCTCACAGCAAGAAGGTCCTGAGATCACTTCCACCGCCAGGCCGAGGCCTTTCTGTGTAGAGTTTGCATGTTCTCTCTGGCTTCCTCCAGCGTTAGAAAGACATGGAGTTAGAAGGAAAAGGTTGGTTGGAAACTCTAAATTGCCCGTGGGTGTGAATGGTTGTCTTTATCTATGCGTTAGCCCTGTGACAGACTGGCGAACTGTCCAGGGTGTACCCTGCCTCTCACCCTAAAACAGCTCAGATATACCTGGGACAACCAGCACAAAAAACAGTACATATGTGGTTACCATTTGAAGTATTCTGATGACTTTTATTGCAAAGTTCTTTTCTTCTCCCCAGCTTTTCCAATGAGTGCATTTCAGAGCTCCTAGCATCAGTCCTCTTTATTCTCTGACTCTTTGGCTCCGTCTTGTAGTTATTTGACATTTTATTGTCATTTCTATCAGACACCACGGTGGTGCCCTTTAAAAGGACAGAGACAAATCACTGCATCCATCAGTGCAGCGATTTCATGCCACTTGAGCTTGGCATCTTTGCTCTCACCAGCCAATCCAAGCGAATAAAAAGGTGGCCAGATAGCATCACAAGAGATATAATAGCAGCAGAACAGTGAGTGCCCCAGTGCTAAGGCACAGATTTTGTGCTTCAAGGATGGAAATGAAAAAGCTCAATCAGGCTGAATTGTATGCATATCTGTGACATCATACACCTGAAAACTATTCAGAATTTAACTTAATCTGCATCTAAGAAAGATACTGACATGTCAATTGTCATTGACAAATTTTCTCCTCCTACCTAATCCTACTCTCCTCTCATTCTTCCATATATGCAGTGAAATAACACAATATATTTTAGATAAATTATTTGGCTTGAAGTGAAAATTGGTAAATTGGGAGGCCTCTCTTGCCAGTAAATTGACTATTTTCTCATATTCTTATTACCTAAAATCATATTAAACGCAAATAAGCACAATAAAAATGATCTGGTTCATGATCTGCAGTGTCACTTTTTGTTTCTCTGAGTTTGTGTCTATAATGGTCTTTACTGATTTGAAAAACATCTCGACCTCCATGCGTTTTTTTCCTGAAGTCTGCTGCCACCATGTGGCAAACACAGAGCAACACTCAGTCTTTACATTTTGAAAACACATCCACTACAGATGTCGAAGAGGACCAAGAAAAGATTTCTATTATGCCACAGTATGGTCATCTCAGGCACACAGTTCTGGCTTAAAGGAAGGATGGTTTTAAAGAAAAGGAGAGGATAAACTAATTGACTTTACCAAAGCCCACCCTAAGGTAAAAGAGTTATTTGGAACTATGAATCATGCAAAGCTTCTAGAGTTGGTGCCTGTGACTGACTGGTTTTTTCGACAGCAGGACTTACAGCTTCACATTTTCAACATATGTCCACACTTCAGGAAGCAGAGGGAAGGGTGAGGCAGAAAGGATTTTCCCAAAATTGAAAATTGTGGAAGTGGAGGCAGACAGAGCTGTCAGCAGATGATGTGGAGGAAGGTGGTGGAAGCTCAGAGGAAGACATACCAGCTTCTGAGAAGCCATGGACAATGTGATGGCACCTGCCATCTGATTCCAGTATGGATAGAAAAATAGGAAAAACAATGTAATTTAGGCCTCTGAAGTTTTGCATAAGAAAAGAAATGTCAGAGCACACAAACCAGAGCATACTGCTCATGTCTGAAGGCAGCATTAAAACTGAAAACATTCTGGAGCATATATGTTCACACCATGACTCAGATAACCAAGATATCCCAGTTATACCCAAATCATTCTTCAAGATTATGTAGTCCATTAAGGCAACAAATGATCATGATGTCCCTAATAAGGTAGAAAAAATAAAGCCTTCTGTCAGCTATGTAAAGAGTGGTCAAGAGTGGAGCCACAAGGAATAATTCCACCAGGAGTAGACACAGTCGGAACACACAGCAAAACGATGACTCAAAGGACAAGGGGGCATGAAGGCAGTAAATATAAATGATAATAAGGCTAGGGGAAACAGATCAGGTATAACAAGACAAAGGAATATAAGGCACAGGTGAGAAAAAACTACCAATGTAAAACAGGAAGTATCTAAATGGAGATGACAAATTAAAACATACAAACCTGACACAGCGGGGCACAGAGGGAAACTAGGACAAACAACAACAGACTATACAAACATGCCAAACAAGAATAAACAATGAACATTAAAGATTAACAAAGGCTCTTTAATTATTGCACTTGTCACTCAGTTATTTCTCAGAGCTCACGTCTCCTGCCAAGTTCATTGTTATAGCATTGTCAGCTGGGAAACAAAATAATTTCACATGTAAATACAGTGAAACACATGCATGGTGTTTGTGAGAGCATCGGCTGCACCACAGCAGACGCTCCAGCTGTGGGGAAAAGTTCAAACCACAGTTCACCTGCTGGAGAAATGTTTAATAGATGCATCAGTGGAAAACTTGACAGAAGCTAAACTTCCCCTGTTGAGTTTGCAGCTGAGGTAGACTGATAAAATGTCAGTGCCTCTGTGGCTTTCTTTGATATACTAATATTGTTGATATGGTTCGATCTGCTACGGCAAAGTCTGCGACTAGTGATGTTTTTATTCTCTGATGGGTTAAGCATTTGATTTTCTTCTGCAAATCCCCGTCCTTTCTATTTGCACCTTTGTCAGATTGAAGTCAATGCTTTCATCTCTTTGTCATGTTTCTCTGTGAACACTGTGTATTTAGCGAATAGCTCTTAGCCAACAATCAACCACAATAATAAAAGCACCGGCAGATGAAGTGAATACTTCTGATCATCTTTTGAAGGACATAGTTCTGCGGGGGAACCCCTAACATTCATGTGGATGGTAGTTTAACAGGCACTGCCTACCTCAGCAATGCAGCCAAACAGCACACCTTTATGGGGCATTCCCCAGTCACAGGAGAGTGCACCCTACCAGGAAAACAAAGGCTAAAATCCAAGGATGTCATCTCATCTATCCAGCCTAACCACTGTATACTCTGTATATCTTCTAATGTGCATTTTAGGACATGTTACCAACTTTTAGATCATACTGTCAGGGAGCTGGGTCCGTGACTCAGCATTTACAGTTAGGTTGTATTTTTGATTTCTTATGTTATATAGAAAGAATTTGAAGTTCTGGTGTTATTATTAGTTAGGGACTAGTTGAGTTTTAGTTTAGTCAGTGTTACCATCCATGCTCCCTGGTTTATTTGTCATGTTTCCTGTCCAGTCTGTCATGTGTTTCGTGTGTGTGTGTCCATGTTGTCAAGCTTGTGTGTCATGTCTACGTTCTATTATGTTTCCTGTTATATTTTGAAAGTCTTGTGTTCCCATGGTCAGTGTGTTTAGGTCAGGTTTTGTTATTTGGCTTACATGTGCTGGAAGACTGAGTCAGCTGAGTGCCAGAGTTTCTTCTCAATCAAATACAATTCAAAAACGCATTAAAGAGCTCTGTCTGTGAAAAAGCATTTTTAAAGCAAACTATTCTGCATGCTAGGTGAAAAAAATGTGACAATTAATGTGACAGAAAATCCATTTTAATGTGACGGGGAATTTACCACTTAGACAGTCTGACCATTAGGGATTTTACAGGCTGAGGAAAAAAGGGGAAAAATACATAGTTTCAAGTTAATGCCAAAATACGCTTTATCAGAAATGTCATACAAATACCACAAACTAAAGCACTTCCTCTGGGGTGAGTAAAGACCTTGAATGAGGCTTACCAGGGCAACAGGGACCATAGAAGGGGGATTTGGCACATGCGCACAACACACACTAAAACCGAGCACCAAAGTACTGCATAATAAAGGTCAAGCTATTACTGGTCAACAGCAGGCAGTCCTGTTCAGCGAAGAGGAAAAATGAAAATGTGTAAAATTACTGTCAGCTGGATTTAGTTAATGTCAGCTTGGCTTAATATTCATGATACTCAACTATTATGATGAAAGCAACAAAAACACTTGGACTTCAACCAATATACAAGCTTGTTGGGGCCCTAACAAAACATCTGCAGGGGGCCTCCAGCATTGGTTGGTCCAACCATTGTTTAATGTAGAGGCTAAGCCTATGCTTGTAGCCACTGAAGTGTTTAGTGGCCAGTTTGACGCGATGCCACTGTTATGAATGAAAACCCAATAACTCCAGTGTTGCTTATCCTGTCAGCTTAAGCATGCATTGCTCACCATTGATTGCATTTGCTGTTCCACAGTTCACCTTAATATCCAACATTATCCAACATAAATCACAACAGCACAGCGGTCACAAACTGTTTGGTCCCTCCAAACAACAATAGAATAGAATAGAATAGCTTTTTATTGTCACTGTTACAAGAACAATGAAAGGCAGTTTGTCATTTCTCCACGTGTGTGAAGTACACAATAGCGTAAGTATTTACACAATAACAGACAAATTTACATTTACACAAGAAGATATGTACAAGTTATACATACACCTGCAAACATACACGCACATACACAAATATATATATATGTGTGTATATATACATATATGCATCCGTACATGCCTACACACACACATATTTCCACATACACGCTTACATCTATATACATACATACATGCCATCTAAGTAGCAGTTGCATTGAGAGGTGCAGTGTGATCAGTGAGTGTCCAGGGTGCGAGAGGTCTTTGATGATGATGCTGGCTTTCTGCTGAAGTCTGCCAGTATAGATGTCTCTGAGGGGGGTTAGTGAGGTGCCGATTGCCCGCTCTGCTGCCCTCATCACCCGCTGCAGTTTCCTCTTGTCCTCCACGGTGCAGCAGTTGAACCAGAGTATGCAGCAGTAATGTCAGAAGGCTCTCGATGGTGGAGCGGTAGAAGTTTACTAGCAGTCTTTGGGGTAATTGGGCCTGACGTAGTTTCCTGAGGAAGTAAAGCCTTTGTTGTGCTTTCCCTACCTGGTGGGAGATGTTTGTGGACCAGGTAAGGTCGGCCGAGATGTGGACTCCGAGGAACTTAAAGCTTTCTACCCTTTCTACCTCCTCCCCATCAATGTAGAGGGTAGAGTGCTCAGATCGCTTTGTTCTTCTGCAGTCGATTACATCTCCTTGGTCTTGGCTGTGTTCAGATGCAGGTTGTTGTCATCACACCATTGCTTCAGATGCTGAACCTGCTCTCTGTAGGCTGAATCATCGTTGTTGTCGATCAGTCCTATGATGGTGGTGTCATCAGCAAATTTTATAATGGTGTTACTGGTGTGGATTGGTGAACAGTCATGGGTGAAAAGTGAGTATAATTACACCCTAATTAAATCGAATTAAATCTAATTAAATCACCCTAATTAAATCCTTAAATACAACCTTTACAAACACAAAAAGCAAAACTTAGCGACACACATAAGGTAATAAACAGACCATGTATAAAACACACATATACAAATATATTAAAAGTGTTGTTAGTCTGTCTTAGTTCCAGCTGTGTTCCCACCTATTGCCCATCCTCTCGTTATCCTGTGTGTATTTTAGTCCTCAGTCTCTTTCCCTGGACTCTGTAGTTTCCATGTTATCTAGTTTCCAGTACCCAGTTTCTTCCTTGTTAGAGTTTTTATTTTATTTTATTTTTATTTAGTTTGAGTTTCCAAGTTGAGCAATAAAGCTGGCTTCTGAAGTTCATTCCCTTGTCTCAGAGGCCATATCTGACACCAGGTGCCACTAACCCATCCTCTCTTACCTGGCAGTCCTCAGGTCCATTGCTTGCTTGCCTGCCTTGTCTGGTGGAAAACCTCTGACATGAGAAACACAGAGAATCCACAAAATAAACTTGGCATACAATGACAAGCTGTGTAGATCCAAGGAGAAGCAGCAATGGCCACATTAAAAAAACAAAGCTGTTATTGTGCAAATTTCAAGTAGAACCAGACAAAACTAACTCTGCGTAATGAAGCAACCTGTGAAACCAGAGTGAGGAAAGAGTAACAAAGCAACACCAGCCAAAGAAAGACAAAATAAAAATGAAATACTTCTACTTCTTCTTCTACTTCTACACTACTGTGCTTAAAATGTCATGGGTGCAACCACAAGCCAGCCATAGTATGTCGGTGAACGCACTTGTTACAACACCTCAGGCACTTGTGACAGACAGAGACTTAAATAAATAAACAAATAACTTTATCACAGCTGAAGGGCTGCCTGTCTGCTTCAGCTGGGAAAAGGCCAGTGTTGTGCTTTTTTAACCTTATTTTTAGTCTTTGTTTATATAGGTAAACAGACTTTAGGCAACATGATTTATAGTTACATATAAAATAATGACCTACATATTTTATCTATATTATAATAAATCCAGTTGATTTTGACTGTTTGCAGTAACTTTATAGAATTATAATATTTTCTTTGCTGCGTTTTTTTTGCCCGACCTCTCCAAAAACCCCAGACATTTTAAATGTCAATGAGACATTTAACCTAGAAAAATAAAGATATATAAAAGTCACTTGCCAAAAAGTGATTGCAGTATTTACTTTGTGATGGGAATATTTTTTCTGGCTGATCACAGGGAGCACACCAGCTCTGGGACAAGCAAATTAGGCGAATGAGTGAGGGAGGGGGAAACCTACCTGATTATAGCCCAGAGAAATGCTTCTCAGTAACTCACAGGTGAGCAAGCTCCAGCAAACAGTGAGGTGAACAAAATGGACATGTGACCTGATCAACTATGGTAAGTTAAAAAAAAAAAAACTAAAAAAAAAACTAAAGAAGTCTTTCAAACATCCAGTAACTATAGATTTGATAGATTTGTTTTTGGTGACCATCTTTATTACCACTAAAGTCACATGGTGTGGGTAAAGGTTGAAGAGAGCTATTAATACTCAGCTGCAGCACAGATGAGCATTAATAAAGGAGCATTAAAATTCAGCTGTCGTACACTGACATGTCTTCCACTTTATATTGTTAATTGACGCCGAGCCTGAGCTCCTATCTGTTTGTTTGCATCTCTGCACTGTGTGTATTTCAGTGCGTGTGAGTGTATGCTGGCCAGAGGTGACAGTGTGTTTCCTGTGAACTGACAGGGAGTTCGTCATCTCTCTTTGTAAATTTGTCACTTCTCTTCGTAAGCCGCATGAACTCAGCTCTGTCTGGAGAACAGTACAAAGGCGGGTGAGTAAACCCAACATTTTTGGCTCTTTGATGAGGTACTTGACAGGTCGTCATTTTGAGTTATGGCCAGCTGCCCTTCTGTTTTCCAAGCAGCCGCATTGCTCCTGATTCTCTGAAGACACATTGCACAGCCCTTCAAATAACACTGTTTGTGTGTGTGTGTGTGTGTGTGTGTGTGTGTGTGTGTGTGTGTGTGTGTGTGTGTGTGTGTGTGTGTGTGTGTGTGTGTGGACAAAATTCAAGGTGAGAACTTATGCTTTACGGGCACTTAAAGGATTTTGTTGTAGAGGTGCTAACACAGGTTGTGGTCTGGAAGGACGCAAGGGAAAAGACATAGCGACTGTCCTTGATTGAGTGGGGAATTATTCCGTCCATTAAGATACTAGAAGAGCACCAACTGATGTCAGTGCAATGTTTCTTTTGATTTTGACTTACACACGTCTGTTTTCCCAGCTCGTTAATCATTTCATCTGAACACACTGGAGTACTTCTAACCTTTTGTTTCTTCATCTCTTCTTAGGTTTGTCTACGATGGAGGCTACGGCCAAGTTTGACTTTGAAGCTAAAGCGGAGGATGACCTGAGTTTCAAAAGAGGAGACTGCTTGAAAGTAAGGATCACACACACACACACAGACATGCAAACACTTCCTTGGTTTGTTTTTAGCAACATCGCTCTTCACAAAAGTCATAAAAAGTTGTCAGCATACAAAAACATTCAAATGACCGATTTTATATATATGTTGAGTATAAAGCAGAGTATTTCCATGTAGATTAGTGTTTTATCACTCTTGTGTAACAATGGTGCACTGTACTATTCACTGAAGCGCTCTTCAGTTCTCTGTGCAGCCAACCACGACTGCATCCTGCTGCTTAAGTCCGAGTTTCCTTCCTGTTTACATTGCCATTGCAACAAAATCTTTATATCTTCTTGACAGAATCACAAAGTAAAATCATATAGCAGAGGTGAACGCACAGATAACATCAAACTAGCAGACAAACAGCTACAATGACTCAACGCAGCTTTCACACATCGCTTTTGTTAACTCAGCACCTTGCTGAAGCATTAGTTCATGTATATACACCTGCAAACTTAATTTGGGTGCTTTATTGTTATAATACGTTTCAAACTATGTGAACAATGGAAAAACATTTCGATGTTGTTCCGGTGTAAACCTCTCAGAAAAGCTGTTAAAAGTGAGGTCTCCTGTAAAAAGGTGTTGGGTTTTGTAACCCGCTGCAGGGCGAGCCAATTTTATTTGTGCACTGCAGCATTTAGCTCATGTAAATCCACTGCACCCGGCATTAAAACACTTCCATCGGTGTATTGGTGTATAGCAGGTGGATATACACAAAAGGTATACAAGGAAATGGATCAGCAAAAACTCAGCCTCTAAATAACTCTCACAAACACCCACAGCTATCTCACACAGGCAAACCACAACACACACACACACAGAACTAATCATAACTGAGAGAAAAAATATTCTCAGTTTCTACAGTGTAGGCCATCTGGTACTTTGGCCTAGAAAATGGCTTAAAAGGACCCATCTATATCTATATCTATATCTATATCTATATCTATATCTATAAACACTACTATAAAGCTTTACTGGAACACTTGAACATCACAGTAAAACACAAAGTCTCTACATAACCATGCATCTTCAGGGAAACTTAAAGCACGGTTAGTGCACGTGACAGTGACAACCAATACACTTGAAGAAGTAACAAGACAACCCCCAAATAAAATGGTTTTGCAGGCGATTTCTCCGTAGCTCCCCTGAATTTTCCTAGAGTTTTGCCTTTTTATTCGTTTCCTTGTCACTGCTGATAGCACCAGACAACACCTGCAGCACATTCAGGTTGTACATGTAGTCTGACTCTTACAGGAGGGAAGTGTTGCTGTGTCTTCCAGCACAGTCTCAGGAGTGTAGAAGGAGATACAAGGAGACAGGCTGTTACACGAGGACAGTGTTGGACAAGTTACTTGAAAAAAGTAATTAGTTACTAATTACTGATTACTTATCCAAGAGGGTAATCCTGTTACTTTACTGATTATTTATTTTCCAAAGTAATTAGTTACGTTATTACTTAGTTACTTTAAAAAAACATGATACACAACCTGAACATTTTATAAAGCAATAGACCTTTCAGACCAATTCTATTTTTTCTATATAGTCCATGATATAAAATTGAATCAAATAAATGTCTCCTTTTAAAACTTTTTTATTAGTTTAATCTTTAAATTTTATGCACATTGCATCAAGCAATGTGCATAAAAATATGCATATAAATATTCCAGCATATAAGATAAAACAATGTTTTGTGTTTACACTCACTTTTTCCAACAGACTCAATTAAAACACAACAAAAAATAAACAAAATCGAAGATTCAGCCGCACTGAGTCCTGTTGCTCTTAAATCTATTTTCACCTGTTTAGCAGCAGTGGGGCGGGTGGAGGCTGCAGCGATCATGTCAGTGGGGGGATCTGGGGGTTTCTCTGGGAATTTCACATTCCCATGGCGGCTTGCTAGGTACTTGCTCTGATTTGAAGTTAAATTTTTTGCTGTAGAAAAGTTTTTTCCCACACAGAGTGTACAGCTAATGTTAATGTTTTTGTCACTTTTTACAGAATCAAACTCAAAGTAATGTCAGTACTTCCAAGCTTTAAACGCTGCATGGTCGTTCTCTCTCACACACTCCATATAATCCATTGTTGATCTGTTGCTGCCACAGACGTCACATGCTCGTATGTCATTTTCATGAGACACTCTCACAAACAAAATCATGATTAAGTAATGCATGCAATAGTAATCCCTTACTTTACTCGTTAATAGGATTACAGTTACTGCCCATCTCTGCACAGGAAGATCTGAATAGGGTCACAGAAGGGCATCAGCCCAGCAGCACGACCCTTATGTGCTCCTTTCTGTGAGGCGCAACAGGAGGACAGTAGTGTTTTTTTGATACGGGCAACATGGGCGGTTGCCCGGGGTGGCATCGTGGTGGGTGCGGCATCATGGGCGGCACCGATCGGTGTTCTCACTGCCATTTGCGCGGAGTAAGGACGCCCTCTGTTTGGGAGGTGCTGCTGAAGTCAAAGTAAACTTTATTGTCATCTCCGCTATATACAGTAAGTATATAGAGAGACGAGATGACGAGGCTTCAGTTACAGCAGTGCAAGTAAAGAAACAATAAATATAAGAAGACTAAGAAAATAAATATACACTTTAGGACCAGGGGTAAAGGGATCAATAAGAATTTAAAGTTTATAATTTACAGTTTGATGATTTAAAGTCTCACACACAACCTGTCGATAGGGGAGGGGGCCCGGCTGCTTCCAAATAGAGCACATTTCATTCATAATGTTGTAAATCCAAGCCCATTATGTATTCATGATTTGAATCCTGGGTTGTGCGAAATCCCAAAAATAAACCCTAGACAAAGTGAATCTGGGAACTAAGGTGTAGGTCCATTAGGTTATGTTGTGGTGATCCTCGGGTTGGGGGAAGGGTGTTCATACTGGATTGCAAAATTAAAACCAATGGAAGACGGAAAAGAAAAGTTCAAAGCCATCAGGTTTTCAGTTTAGAAAAAAGAGAAAAGAAGAGGAGGAGAAATTAGCAAAAGATACAGGTAAGCAGATGTGTCACTGGATAATGGCAGGTCATCCTGAAACAATCAGAATCATATTAAGAATATTTTATTAATCCCTAAGGAAATTATGTGGGTTACAGTTGCTCCAAGAAGAAATGGTAAAAATAGTAACAGTAACAGACTAAACTCCAAACAACACATTATGTTACAGATTTTACACATTTAAGAAATTAGCACTAATATATCAGATCACTCAATTATAAATATCAAGGATTAACAGAGGTGATTATAAATAAATATGAAGAAAATTGACAAGAATATTACGGAGTAGAAAAGCGCATGTGTGAAAAGGTTGTAACTACTGCAGTGTTTACAGTGTGTTAGATGGAGGTGTTGTACAGGGAGATGGCCACGGGCAGAAATGACTTCCTGTGTCATTCAGTGGTGCTTTTCGGTAATCTCAGTCTCTCACTGAACGTGCTCCTGTGAGTAGTCAGTACGTCATGGAGGGGGTGGGAATTGTTGATTTGTCCTATTCTCATTGTATAATGAATTATAATGCCTGTTTGTTAGCTGTTTGCATACTATGCATACTCTCTCTCTCTCTTCATATATATATATACCGCCACTGCAGGAGGAACACTGCCAATGAAATTACCTCCAGTGGGACACTCGAGTCCATATTTCTGCCACACTGTTAGGAGCAGAGCCCAGTGTCATTAAGTGAGAACCTGTGTTCACAGACCAGGACCATGCAACTTGATTGGCATTCACCAGAGATCAGTATAACTGTAGCTTTTGTGTCTGTGATATTATTTTCAGTTGTACTCCAAAATCTGCATTATGTATTGTCAGAGTTTAGTTGGCAGCACACAGGGATCTGCAAATAAGTGGAAAGCTGTGAGTATACACCAGTAAGTGACAACTTTAGCAAAACTGGCCTAATATAGTGGAGAACCCTCTTGTGGCACTGAACTAGAATTGTTCTATCGGCACATGGACACAAAACTGTTGTTCAAGACAGGATAACAGAGGATCCTTTGGGTCCTGTGGGTCGTGGGGTGGGTCCCACTTTGATCACGGTTATTTAGCTGAATCCCCTAGATGCCTGGATCATCTCCAGTTGAGCAGTTTTGGACTGTTGTCATTACTATGGAGGGTGTGGTTGGTTTGCAGCAGTGTATAATCAGGTGATAGGTAAACAAAATCCATTTGAATAAATGTCAACAACCAGTGTTTCCCAGCAGAATCATTAATGTTCACATCACCTGTCAGTGAATTTAAGCTTGTGGCTGATTGGTGGACATGTATGCATGCTGATGCACAGAGATCAGGCATTGCTCCGGGTGGGAGTGGCTGTTTCACCATTTTAACACACTTCATTTTGGCATAATTAGAGTTATTATTTTTTATTTTATACTATGTGGCTTTTGTATGTTTGTCATATTAATTTTATCATTAAGTAAATTAGTTTAAATGTTTAATAATAGATAATATGTGAAAATGTTTCTGATCACTTTTTTTATTTTTCCCCAAAATACAAATTGTTCAAATTGTTATGTATTTAATGTACCTAATAAGGTCATAATAAAATAATGCGATATTTAGAATCCCTATATATTATTCCCTATTGCCTGTATGTTGTCAATACTAACAATGGCAGTAAAAAACATAGATTTCAACAGCTTTATGGAGAATTATTATTACTTTGACCTTCAGACCAATCTATTAACCTTAAAGGAAAGGTCAGAGGTCAAATGTGACATAAATCCTTATATCGTACTTTCTATATGTTGGCAATAAACACCACTTGTAATAATCATAGTGTTTTTAAGTAATAAGACTTTTTGTTTGTTTTTGACCAATAAATCATGATGCTGGCCTCACAGACAGATTTTAATGGATCGTTAACATGATCTGACTGTTTTCATGTATGTGTGTTGTGTGATTGTGCAAATTAGATTCTGCAAACATCTGGGAACTGGTACAGAGCAGAGCACAACGGAGCTATGGGCTTTGTCCCAAAAAACTATATCGACATTCACATCCCCAGGTAAAACCATGTTTTCATATGTTTTTTTTTTTCCAAATTAACCTCCTTCTAGCTTCTGTATTTACGTATTTACACCTGTTAATAATTTCAAAGTACATTATGTAGCTGACTTACATTTACTTATTTTGCTTACTTACTTTGGCATGTGATCACTTTATCCTATATTGTTTCTTGCCAGCAAATTATGCATTTTTACCACCTCAGCTCCTTCAGCACCATCAGGTTTTGTGTCACTGCTTGAACTTTATGTTTCCTGCTCCCCATCTCCTACGTCTGTTCTCCCCTGTCTCCTTAATAACTCCAGCTGGTATCAGGAAAACACCAGTCGCACTGACGCCCAGGAGATACTGATGTCACAGCCCGTGGGGGCCTTTCTCATACGAAGCAGCCGAAAACCAGCTCCAGGCGACTTCTCCATCTCTGTCAGGTGCATTTAGCATGTTTGAGTTTGCAGGTTATCTTTACCCCACTAACTAAAAATCATGTATTCAGACTGATTAATCTATGTGCCTAACAACTGCTAACAGCTAGACTATTAACATTTGCAATTCTGTGCCAACTCTACACGTTTGCTGTTCTTCCATTTCACAAACATTATATATATCTAACAGTGTGCAGTGTAGTTTAAAAGAGGCAAATGTTTCTTCAAATGGAGTCACACAGGGTCACTGTGAGGGGGAGCGTCGCCCACTGGTGGTGCCTTTCATGTAGGAATGTAGTGACTCAGCCTTTGTCTGGGGTTTCCACAGAGCTCCTATCTTTCCAGTTTTTGGAGAAATACCTCACATATTTAACATGCCTTCTCCCCTTTGCAAGACATGACATGTAGTCTTGTATTTAGGGTGAAGAAATTACAGTAGACATGAATGGCTCGCTTTTGTCTATAGTGGTTATCATGTTGGCTTCCAGTACAGCAATTTACACAGTGTGTGTGTGTGTGTTTATTTTTTGTCCCGCACCTTTATTTTGCTTTGCATGTTCACTGCTCACCATTTAAGTTTGTTCTTCTCGGAATTCTTTTTTTGTCGGTGTTTCTCACCGTCACACAGTTGTGGGCAAGAGTAAGTATGAATATGTGCTAATTAAGAGTCAACCACTTCCTTCAGACGATTCACTTTCGTTCTTTCTCTAAAACTTACCTGCTTGCAGCAGTCTGATATTGATGAGCTAATCTTTTAAGGTCCAGACCGATACTACTAAAATGATGAATACCTGAGGCATTCAAATTTTATATTGAAACAAAACTTGTCTTTAAGGTCTTTTTTGTATGCTTGCCATAGGTTGATCAATGTTTTCTCTTTCACTGCACTGTTGAGTGCTGATGCAATATAGTAGCAGCATATATTTGTGTGTGTGTGTGCGTGTCCGTGCGTGTGTGTGTGTGTGTGTGTGTGTGTGTGTGTGTGTGTGTGTGTGTGTGTGTGTGTGTGTGTGTGAGTGCGAGTGTGTCAGCGTGTGTGTGTGTGCATGCATGCATGTCTGTGCTCTAAATTGTTAATCAGACAACAGCGAACCCTCTGAGCAAATGATTGAATATTTAATTTTGAAATAAAAACTTTATGTAACTATTATAATTATAATTACAATTATAAAGATGTTTCATCTTTTAGATTTGCATACATTGTTTTATTCACCTCATCTACCTGTCTCCCTCTGTGTGGCTAGTTGCTGCAATGAGATAGTGGCTGTTTGTTTGAGGACAAAAGAAAAAAAATACTCTGGCCCAATTACAAAGTAGTAGTTTCCTTTATGTGTGAGGGACACTCAACAGCTGCTGGGTAAGTTTTAACTTGCTAATACCAGGCTGAAATTTTGCCTTCTGAATGGACAAAGTGTTGGAAACATTCAAAGTTTTTCATTACACTGACACAATAGCACAGTTGCTGTACATTTCTTGGCTGCACTTCCATGATGTGAATCTCCCTTTCCACCACTTGCCAAAGATGCTCTGCTAGGTTGAACTCTGATGACTGTGGAGGCCATTTGAGTACAGTGAACGCACTGTCATGTTCAAGAAACCAGTGCGTGATGATTTCATGGCGTGTTATTCTGCTTGAAGCACTCGTCAGAAAATGGGTACACTATGGTCATAAAAGGATGGATATGGTCAGGAACAATACTCAGACAGGCTGCCTGGTGTGGTCTTCTGCTGCTGTAGCCCATATGTTTCATGGTTTAATGACTTCTGTGCTCAGAGACATTCTGGTCATAAGTGGTTATTTGAGTTACCGTTGCCTTCCTAATAGCTTGGAGCTCCACTCCACCCAGAGAACAGCAGCTCACTGGATTCTTTCTCTTTTTCAGAACATTTTCTGTAAATGCTAGAGATGCACACCAACGATCATGCCATGTTCAAAGTGACATAAATCCCATTTCTTCCCCATTCTGATCCTCAGAACAGCAGCAGGTTGTTTTAATCATGTCTAATTGCTTAAATACTTTCTGCTGCGGCACTGTGATTGACTAAAAAGATACTTGTACTAATGAGCAGATGAATAGGAGTACCTAATAAAATGGCTGGTGAGGGTATAACAGCACAATGTCTCACATTTTTTTAAGGATGGAACAAACATAAGTAGTCATTGTAGTCATCAATGAAGTCATTGTAGTACATGGAATGAAATACGGAAATGCAGATAAAAAGGATCCTACTTTTCATCTTATACCCTTTTAGACATCCAGCAGATGTTCAGCACTTCAGGGTGATGCGTGACAGCAGAGGGCAGTACTACCTGTGGTCAGAAAAGTTTCCCTCACTCAATCAGCTGGTGGAATACTATAAAAAAAAATCCATCTCCAAACAGAGTCTACTATTGCTCAAAGAGACGCAAAAAGAGGTAAGGGCTAAAGATTGAAACCTGCCTGGAAACGTACACAGTCATTGTGTCATTATTAGTGCTGTCACTATCTGGTGCTGTCAGTGGATTTAACAGGAGTCACAGAATGACAAGGTAGCCATAAGGGAAACGCTAACGTGACTTGTTTATGCCCCAACAGGAAAGAGGAGACTCAAATAAGCTTCTACCTCCTCATCCTATTTTTCCACGTTCTGACCATGCGCCTTCTCCAGCACCACGACAGGTACACAACTCTGTGCGTAAGTCTGTGGTTACACTGATGACTGTGGACTTGCGATCTGTGAAATGTGTGTAAGATGCAGTGTCTCCCTGTCCATATAGACTGTGTGACTGTACAGTTTCAGTTTCAGGCGTGCATGCACAACTTTTAGTCAGAGTAGTTAAGTCTTTGACCTTTGATTTGCTGTACACTTTTATGTAAATGCCAACTTCTAAGGAGCCTAGAATAACAATTATAATACTTTTTAAATTACATTTGGCTCTTCTTTGCCCAAATTCAGACAGGTCTGTCTCTTTAAATCTCTGCACATAGTAAATAAAACTTTGAAAATTGGGCTGAAAATTAGCCAGTGACAGTGAGCTGATAACATATAGAGTACTGATAAGTTTCTATCTTCCTCTGTTGTATCTAGCGCAAAACCTCCCACACAACGCAGGTCAGAGCCATTTACGATTTCAAGGCAGAAGAGGCGGACGAGCTGGAGTTCAGTGCAGGGGATATCATTGAGGTTTTGGAGGTCTCTGACCAGACCTGGTGGAAAGGTCAGCTAAGGGGCAAAAAAGGCCTTTTCCCCTCCAACTACACCAAACCCATCTGAGAGGACGGCCCACAGGCAAACATCTGTAAAACTACTGCAACTTTTTTAGTCAAACATCTAATGCTGGTTTTGTTTGTGTTTTTGAGATTAAATTTCAAACTTAGAGCAACTCAAAACTGCTAGCAGGAAAAGGCTCACCAATACACCAAACATGAGAGTTTTTAATTTTCATCATGTCAAGGATAGCGTTCATGTTTGTCATTGACAAGACATAAAAAGCCCAAGTCAAGATAAAAACATGTTTTTTTTCTGTTTTTTAATGAAAAAGTATTTCATGTATCGATCTGTCCTGCCCAGTGGTGATGTCTAATTCAGTGCTATTTGGAAAAGTATATAAGTTTCAATTGTAAGGTACCTAATGCTATTATTTCTGAAAGAAATCATCCATTTACAAATGCATTTTATGCATGATAAGTGTCACCGCATGAACGCTACTCTGTAAACTTTTTTTTGTCAGCCTTATGATTAAGTTTGTTGTACTTTTTGATCACATCGTGGTGTTGGATTCCTAACAAGGCCCACGTTTTAGTACTGTAATTTATGAACTTTTGAAGTTGTTGCTGATTGCTCAGACTCCACACAACAAAAAGGTATTGTGCAGACATATTATAAGTAAACCATCCAGAGGGTTCAGTCATGTGTGTGTCCATGTCTGAAAAGTAATAAAAGCATTTTAGGACACTCTGACATCTAAAAGTAAAAGTTATTGTGTGTCATGTCCCATATACTAATAATAAAGCAGATCTGTATTTCAGTATTCGGTTGTGACCAGAGTATTTTAAGAACAACACAAATGTGTTTTAGACATTCTCAAAATAGCCCCTAGAAGTTGTTTCACTTTATTTAGGGCATATGACACTGCTTATCTTGTTTGGCCCACATATAAAGTGCGTGTTTGTTCGGTTTATTACCTGGGCTGACCTTATCAAGGCTGCTAAGAAAGAAAAGAAAACTCCCAATAGCTTCAGAGTACGTGTTTCTATAGCTCTCGGGACAAACGTGTGCTGCATTCAATGTCTGTGTGTAATTTGGTCAATCTGACTGAAAGCAGAAATCTTTTCAAATCAAATCAAATCAAATCACTTTTTATTGTCACATCACATGTGCAGGCACACTGGCACAGCACATGCGAGTGAAATTCTTGTGTGCGAGCCCCACAAGCAACAGAGATGTGCAAACACAACAACACAAACGAGCAAAATACAAGAATTCATCCTCACTTTTAAATTTAAAAATGTATATTATTAATCATATTCATTTCTAAGACTCTCTGGATGTGTTTTGGCATGATTTGGGCCTCCACAATGAAAATTCCAAAACGAAAGTTACACAAAGGTTTTCACAGACGTTAACGCCCATTGCAGTGCGTCGTCTTCATCATTCCAATGGCAAGTGAAGAGTCCAAAGTCTCGGCTCAATCTCGGTGAGAATTCCGGTCAGGTGAGAAAAGTTTCCCAGTTTTATTGTAGTCTACCTGTATGTAGGTGTCACTCAGCAAACCCTGCTCGGGGTTAAGAAAGCTTCTGACCTTTATTGGTGCTAACCGCGAAAGCCACCATGGCCGAATCCCAGCTCACGGTGATGGAGGACGGGCGCATAGGAGTCAAAGTCCCGGAGACCAAGCCGGAGTTTTACTATAGTGAAGAGCAGCGAACCGCTGTAGAACTGCTGCTGAAGGAGGGCGATGGCGCCTTCAAAACAAGACTTAAAGAGGACAATACGAAGGACTTTCTGTCTGCCAGGGAAGTCAAGCTATTAACGAACACTTTCAGACCGTACGACTCAGGGGATGACAGCAAGGCATCCACCTCCGGGTCGGAGCAGGGCGCCACCGGCACCGATGCGGATTCAGGGGTCCACTCCACCTACTGGCCCCAGATGTCGGACACAGAGGTGCCGCCGCTGGATATCGGGTGGCCCAGCGGGGCTTATTTCAAAGGGGTGACCCGGGTTTCTGTGCACACACACCCGCCCAAAGACAACGGACCGCACATTAAGGAGGTGGTGCGACGGCTCATCCAAGAGGCTAGCAAGGTGAGGAGTGTGGGTCCGATTCAACCCGTTTAAAAGTTTATGGCTAATAACGGGCATCCTTATAAATTCATAACGATCATAGTCTTATGTCAGTCTATGATAGTACTTTAAATACAACCAGTAACATGGGCAATACTAAAAATGTGGAGTACATTTACGACAATTAATCACATTTCTGCTAATAGGTAGTTAGTCGGTAAAGATTAATTGCCTGTTAGAAGACGAGTGTCCAATGCTGCAAGTTTTGGTATCGATCAGATACCAGAATTTGGTAAGCCACAGGGCTGATCAATACTTGAACATTGAACATGTAGCGAAGAGCAATGTATAATTATGAGAGATGTCAGTTTTTTGGTTCTGTTTTAGATCTGGAAAAAGGAAAAAGAGGCAAGCAGGTTCAGAATGCAGAGCTCAAAAGGCTAGTTTGGTTATGGTTGTAGACATGATTTATTTTTTCTTTTAGTTAGTTTTTTCTTTTAAAAAGATAATTTGGCTTGCAAACTATGATCATACGAAAATACCCAAATGAGACTGAGAATAGGTGGAGGGCGGGAATAGTGCAGGTGATTGTTTGCTGTGATTGGCAGTAGCTAATGCAAAATTGACATTAATAATACATACACGAACATAGGTGGGTAGTAACTGTGTAACAAATGGATCCAGGGTGCTCTAACAACCTCCAGCACTTGTGTATGTTTTTCATCAGATAGACTGCAGGAATTTGTTCTAGTTAAACAGGCTCTGTGTGGGAAACTTTAAAGCTTTTATTTAAAATGAGGGCTCAGAATCATGAAACTCAAGCCCGGTAAAGAAATGTGAAACCACTGTCCACGCTCTTTTTTTGTAGTGTGATAAAACTACAAGGCTGCTGCTCTTTGCAGTGTCCCGTAGATCTAGCTCCACAGGGGTCAGGGAGGGGGGAACACCAGTTTGAGTGATTAATAGCTCCTCACATAGCAACTAAAGGCTTGAAGTGGGTCTTTAAATGTGAGTTGGTGATAGTCATGTTTACTCATAGGGTGCCGGATCTATGCTGAGTCATCTGTTCCGTGCTCAGTCTACAATGCAGTGACAGGCTTTGCTGTGCACTCGCTTCCTTAGTATTTCTCTTTAAAAGTGGGTCAGGGAGGGCTGCAGGAACATGTCACATAATCACCCTGGGTTTTGTGACTTGTGCAACTTTTCTCAGCTTTTCTTTGAAATTCCCGGTCTTTCCTTTTCACAACACCCCTTTCCTTCTTCCTGGGTACAGATCAGGTAGTGGAGGTAGTAAAAACAGGATCTCTGGCTCTTAACAGAATGACACACTACCTTGTTTCCTGGTTGCCCTGCCTACTGTTCTTTCATTTGATAAAGTAAGACATTGTTTAGTAGTTCACTCCCTCTTTTCACAATTTGCCATACCGAGACCTTTGGGTGTTTTCCAAACTTGGCAGATCAAGAAGACAAACAGTTAAACAGTAGGTGCTTTAGGATTGGTGTACATGAGCAAAAAGTACATAAAAAAGACAAGCAAAAATAACACTCAAGATAACACATGTTGACCAACCAGTTCTTCAGATACTAACTTGTTTGCATGTGAACAGTGATTTAGTTTTTGGTTTTTATTTGTTTTAGTGATTCTTTCATTTTTCTTTCTGATGGGATGAAAGAAAAATGAAAACATACACAAGTGCTGGAGGTTGTTTGATTCCTAACTGTCCTCAAGTCTCAGCCTGTATCTCTGCTGTTGAGCTTTCAGGTTGGCTCAGCATTTTTCTGTAGTGAGACCATGAGTGGAAACACCAGGCCTTTTCTGTGTAACAGAGGAACATTTGTTGCAGATTTAAAGATACATTTTTTCCATGACTTTGCTTTTCAAGGACGACGAAACAGTCAAATAATAAACATTTCCATACTCTCCACCTCTGCCTTGCACGTAACATGTCCATTCATGTTTGAAAGGACCGTGTCTTGTTTTTTGCCCTCCCTTGGGCTGTGTGGACTTTACATAAAACTTGTGGTTTAGTATGGTGCCTTTATGTGTTTTTCTCATAAATCTGACTCAACAGGGATTATGTTGTACTGATTTATTCAGAGGCAGAATCAGAATTGGGTTTAATGGCCAAGTTTGTGTACACATGCAAGAAATTAGGCTCCACTTTTTTTCTTGCTCTCAGTGTAAACAGAACAGGCAGGGCAGACAACAGCAACGTGACACAGGCATATTCATATATGCTGAATAAATTATGAAATAACGGCTATTGTATAATATACACGCAGATGTCTGGTTGCTTTGGTATACAGTGTTCTGTAGCACCTACAAGGGGGCAGGAGTTGGAACAGGTTGTGTACAGGGTGTGATGGGTCTGCAACCGAGGATTTGCAGGATCTAGTGTAGACCTACATTGATGGTATTGTCCACTGACCTGTTTGACTGGAAAGCAAACTGCAGAAGGTCGATTCCACTAGTTGACCTTCTGCAGATTGTGATGTCCTGCAGGTATGTTAACACCAGGGTGACAGCTCTACAGCATTTAACCAAGTTATAGGGGGTTTCTTGGAGACAGCGATGACTGGAGTGCTTGAAACAGCAGGGGACTGCATATAGCTCCAGGGATCTGTTTAAGGTCAGTGTAAAGATGGGGGCTAGCTGGTCAGTGCAGACTTTGAGGCCAGAGGGAGACGCACAGTTTAGGGCTGGTGCCCTTCTGGTCTCATGAGTTGGTCAGGTGTTAGAAAGGATGGGTGAGGGGCTGGCACGGGGGAGTTGGTTGTGTGATGTGGCGGGAGAGGGTGAAGGGTGTAAAGGCAGGATTGTTACACCTGAATAAACACATGCAGGTCCCCTGTCATCTGTAGTTGGTGGTATCCTGGAGACCCACACCGACACAAGGTCATTGGCTGAAACCTGTGTTTGTTTTTTCTGTATATCATGTTCACGTCGATATAAATGTGAAATGTACATGGTGTAATTATTTAGCCTTTTTTTCAATGAACTGTTAGTAGTTGGGTTTTTTTCTATTGTGGCACTCTGTCTTCCTTCTTTGTGTTTGAGTGTGTGCATTTTTCCTCCATTGAATTAAAATATGTTTAATGGGAC
Source organism: Aulonocara stuartgranti (assembly GCF_965226115.1). Lineage (NCBI taxonomy): Eukaryota > Metazoa > Chordata > Actinopteri > Cichliformes > Cichlidae > Aulonocara > Aulonocara stuartgranti. Next base: position 34,568,929 of record NC_138944.1, on the reverse strand, counting down.
AGTACCATTATAAAATAATAATGTATTCACTTTTCAGATGTTACTGATACTTACTCAACGTCATTTTTTTATTTTGCTCACTTCATCCAAATAGTGCACAGATGACAAAATCAGCTTCACAAATGTTCTTTACCAAAACAAGTTTTATCCGATAGGGGGAATATCATTTTCTGTTTTAATTATGGCCTAACAAGAAAATATTTTTTGAAAGGAAATTGTCCTTTTGATAACTGAGATCAAAGGTAAAACTTTATTGCAATCCTAAAATTAGTTTTAAAGTGTTTCGACACACTTCTGCAAACCATGATATGTACAACAATCACAATGTGTAATACGTCAAGGACTTTTATTGTGAAAAGAACTAACACAAACAAGAGGAAACCAGCAAATCTAAGGACCCCAAAGCGCTTTACACTACATTCAGTCATTCACCCATTCACACACACATTCACACACTGGTGGTGGCAAGCTACATTGTAGCCACAGCTGCCCTATTAGGGAAACTACCATCGAGAACATCTCTAAAAAAACAATTTTTGCTAGAAAATTATGAGTGTTGTGTAATGTGTCCCTTTTTTCTGTTTGTTCTGTCTCTGTGTGACAGCAACACTGTTCAAGTCTGCTTGCTACTAACCAGTTACCCACAACCCTCCACCATCTTCAACTGGAGTTTTTGTTAATCCACAATATGAGAAACTCGGCTTAGAGACGGCTGGTCCTTGTATTCTTTGTTGTTAAAGAGTATATGGGGAGAGCATGATTTATTAATCTACTTAAGAAGGTTTACATGCTCCTCCTTTCACAAGCACAGAAAAGTCAGGGTTGGATAAACACTGAGCACTCTGAAGCCGGAGCTCACAGTGATTATACTTGCACATACACAGACTTCAGTATTTTGGCTATGTTTTACATAAAAAGACACGCTTTAATGATTGCTATGCAGATGTTAGGTGGCCTTTTGGTAACACCTTATGCATCATAGGATGCATCATAGGAATTTAGCCTAAGAAAGACATTTCCAAATTGTGTTGAGCACAAAGCAATTAATTGTCTTAAGTGTCTTTTTCACTTTGATTCCTAGCTCAGCCTTAAGAATATGAATATATCTGTAAGCACAATGTCAGATTAAGTCACTGTGTCAACAGTTCATGCTGTGACCTGTCAGAGAAGATAATGCCCTCTGCACAGTATGCTAACTAGTTACAGCTTGTCGCCTAAACTATGTGGGCTGTATGTAAATATTAAGCTGCCAAGAATTTCACTGTCACACCCGCAACAACAACAACAACAATAAACACACAGTTAGTCCTGTCTTCATAGTCCTTTGCAGGCAACGTAAACCAAAAGATTTATATATCATGTCAAATGAATCAGTTGAAACAATTGCAAGGCAGTAGTAACCCCAATGCCCTCAGTGTAAAATGTTAATGGACACAATAATGAACATGGCACATAACAACAACATGTGACCATTGAATGTTGCTTGAAAACCATTAGAGAAACATAGAAACATTGTGCTATTAATAAATCCACTGGTCAGCTTGTTTTGTCTCTAAAACTATTTCCAGTTGAGGCGCACTCTGTCGCTGTGGGCAAACATGACAGGACGTGTTGAAGAACAAGACTTTTGTGATTCTGTACTAGTCACAAGGTGGTTTAGGTGTTCTGCCAGGATGTACCTCCTCGACTAATTCCAGCGTACTCACAGAACAGAAAGAGCTTTATGGGTCAGTGACAGACCTAAATTCCCCAGATGATCTTATTTTGTTGTTACAAGATTTTATCTGTGTGATCTGTCAGTCTGAGTGGAACACAGCCGGAGGATAACACAGTGGCTTCCCCCACTCTTATTGGACTAGCAGCTAAGACTCTTTCATAAGGCCCAGCAGTGCCTTCAATGTTGGTGTATTAACAGGTGGCAAAGTGCTTCAGCTAGACAGATTAGCTTCACCTCATGGTTCCTTTGTTAGGTTTGTTGGAGTCATTCTGCCCTCAAGCAATGTACTGATTTTTGTCCCATCCTCCTATAGAGAGGTAACATGGAGGAGTAGCTGACAGTGAACTTAAGCTGAGATTCAGGTTTCTCAAATGTTGCAACATTTTTTTTTCTCTCTGTGTTGCTGACTTGTTGGTGCACCTTTGTTTCTGCCAAGGGGTTATTAATTTAAAGTGCTGTAAGGGGTTAAAAGAACGTGTGGCAGTCCATAACACAAAGAGACAGACAAATGTTCATGCTCACATTCACTCCTATAACCAATTTAGAATCATCAGTTATCCTGACATACTTTGGAGAGTACTCCACACAGTCACGGGGAGAACCACCAATCTCCACACTGAAATGCCCCAGCCGGCCGGCCTTGGAATTGAACTCAGGCCCTTCGGGTGCTGGATATAAAATACTAATGCTTATTTCTCCTGCAGGTGATCGCCATAGTAATGGACATCCTCACAGACATCCACATCCTACAGGACCTGATGGATGCAGCGTCACGTCGCATGGTGCCTGTTTACATTTTGTTGGATCAGCAAGGTGTGCCGCACTTCTTGGACATGTGCTCCAGGCTGCAGATTGGCTCACAACACCTTCGGGTAAGACTATACTTTTAGACAGTATATCAGCGACGCAGAGAAAAATAATAACCTCATAATCTGAGCTTATTTTAAAGAGTTGCGTCTTCTAGTGTAGGTTCAGTTATTCAGAGGGTCATGGATTGTTTTATTGGTTTGTTTGTAACAGCACTATTGTTGCTTTTTTGCTTGTTTTTTTCTGGATAAATTAACTCAATAATTTGGTTCAACTCAATAATTCATGTCACAACCAATAACCGTTGTCAAATATTGCCTAAACTGGAAGGGCAGTCTTGTAATCCCACTTTACTTTGATATAAATGATGGCGACATCACAGAAAAATCAGATTTCATCACTGATGCAGAATTTCAAAGTGCATCAGTGCCGTCATTAAATAGTTAACTTTGTGAACGCAGGTACAAAATAACACACATCCTAGTAATGAAATGACCAAATCTGACATGCTATTTTCACCACTGTATTAAAGCAGTTATACATAGAAGTGTCCCATTAGTTAAATTATTAATTGTTTCCACTTATGTCTTGAACTCACACAAAATCAGTAACAGAATTGGAAAGGACACCTATTATAGAGCAATCAAGTGTATCCTTCTCCTCCATATTTAGCTGTAGGAGATTTTGGGGTTCAGGTGTAGCCAGGAGTTATCTCGAGAATGCACTTCGTTCAAGACGTAACTCGTTTCATGTGCTGATCAATAATTACTGTGTGATTATGAATGGAGATAAAATTTAAAAAGCTAACAAAAGGCTAAATCGTCACTCCCCAGTGGTTTTAAAATTAACTTTCAGCTGATGTGGCTCAATTGTCCTCTTCAGCTGATTGTATATCTGGATGTGGCCCAAGACCATCAAACTTGGTCAAAAGTAGTAAAACGACTTGCTTAAAGATTGGACGATTGAATCAGTTGCTAGGATTGCTGAGCCACATATTTCGTAGGCAGCCAGTAGGAGGTTTGGGTGGACTGATTTTTAAGAGTATGGCTGTAAAAATCAAACTATGTGCTGGTTCCATCAAAAAGATTGTTAAACTGCCTGCGTCTTGACATTGTTGGTTATGTTCTCATCCTCATCCTGACCCTGTGTCGTTGCAGAACATCAGAGCCAGAACGCTTCAGGGAACTGGTTTCAATTTGTCGTTTGGCAGGCTGCCTGGTTCACTCTGTAATAAATACATGCTGGTAGATGGGGACAAAGTTGTGTTCGGTTCCTACAGGTGAGGAGGAAATATTGTGCAAAATGTTCCATTAAACGTAATAATCTGAGTTTAAGTAATTTTATCTGCCGCTGTGTATAAGATTAGAGACTGATAACTTGGGTTCCTTTTGTCAAATGATGTGAGTGAAAGACTCAGACTGTCTCTGAATACTTTCATCATTCTTGGATATAATTCTTCACTTTCTCTTTTAAGAGAGCAATAATCACTCTGATGCCATTTGTGTGTTAATTCTATTTTAAGACTTACTGTAAAGACATGCTTGTGTCTCTTAATTGGCAGTTGTAGCAGCATTCTTGTAACCATGCACGCTTAACATTTTAGTGGCTTCATTGTGCCATGACGTGCACTGAGTCATGTCGTACTGCATTAAAGTCTAACAAAGCACCAAGTGTAGCGCGATCTGGTCAGAAGAGACATGCAGCTAGATAAGTGGATAAGCAGGTGTTTATCCACTTATCTGAATACGGTTGATTTACTTTTGATTGTGTATACACACACACACACACACACACACACACACACACACACACACACACACCCCTATCTATCTATCTATCTATCTATCTATCTATCTATCTATCTATCTATCTATCTATCTATCTATCTATCTATCTATCCAGCCAGCCAACCTAACTTGTCTGTCTTTGAGCTGTGATTCATGCCTCTGTAGATTATCTGCTGTGCTATTGTTCAGGCTGGTCTTTTCTAGCCTGAGTACAAAATGTAGCTTTCGTTTTATGACAGCCTCCATCAATAGCTCTGCTAAATTCTGTGTAGGATTGAGACATTAATTATTCTGTTTGTGTTTGGACTTTTGTAGATGATCTCTATAGGCAGCTTGTTATGCTAGCATGGGTGACCTCATTTTAGGGGAGTACATTTAGCGGTTGTTTAAATATTTTAACCTGGACAAAAAAGGTCATCAACTAACTTTGTTCTGGTAGCATGCTAATGATACTGCTAATGCTTTTAATCAGAAAAATGATGATCAAAGCCATAGGAATGTGGTTGTAGTCTGTTTGATACCTGCTTACTGTGCTAGAGACACGAAGATTTTCCATAGAGAATATGCTCGTTCCTAACTGTTAATGCTGTGTCCTCCCAGCTTCTCCTGGTGCACGTCTCGCATGGACCGAAACATGATCACTGTGATGACGGGACAGCCAGTCGACTTCTTTGACCGGGACTTCCGTGAGCTGTATGCCATCTCTGAGAAAATGAACCTCTACAAAGAGTTTCACGTCAGCCCTCCTGCTGCCCAGGTGGCCTCCACAGTTCGCTCTAAACCGAGTACCAAACGCCCGCCATTAGCAGCAACCACATCCCGCTTCCAGGTTAGCTTAGGGGATTCACGGAATAATGAAATCCAGGTCCCAGCACACAAATATTACAACCCTAAATACGCACTAGCGTTTGGGGATACTCCCCGTCCAACAGGATCTCTGCGCGAACCCAAGAGGGGTTCAGGTCTGGCTGAGGTTCCCGAGGAGGCAGATTCGGGGAGCCCACGGTTGGCCAGCAGCGAGAAGATGGATCGATTGAGTCCGCTGCCGGCAGAATCCCCAGGCGAAAGCTTCAAGAGGACAAATGGAGTCAAGTCAGACATAAAAAGCCGTCCCACACTAAGGCAGAGACTTTTTAAGAGGAAATCCCAGAATAAACTTCCTGTTAACACAGAACCTGTACCCCCAGAAACTAAACAGGATGAGGAGAATGAGGATAACTGCGAAGTGGTTGTGTTATCTCCATCCAAAGTTAGTAAGAAGCCGTCTAGACTGGGACGGAAGTCAATGTCTCAGCAAACTGTCAATGCCTCACATGACAATATGAGTAAGTCACGAATATTAGCTTGTATATGAAGATTTAATCTGCAATGAACACATTTTAATCCAATGAATTATAACCTGTAATCTAACCTGAGTGATGTGAAGAGGTTGAGGGTAATGTAATCATTTCTCTATTTTCTTTTTCCTGACAGGTTTAAAAAGTCAACATAAAGGAAAGTGTAAAGTGAGCTGAAGCTGCCCATCTCCACAGAAGACAAAATGACTTTAGTCACATGAACATTAACATCACGTTTGATTGTGCTGAAGAATTTTACCCAGCGTCTCACAGAGAGACAAGATAAAATCATTTTGTTGTTTGGTGCCAAATGTACAATAAATGCGTTTTAAGTTTTATATGATATGTTAGAATGCAGATTGGGTTAATAAGAGATTTTGTTATGAGCACTTTCATCGTGTTTTGCTTTGAACACTGTTAGCTTCCAGGTTCTTCTCTTCTGGACACTGAATGTACAGTTTTAAGGTGGATCAACGTGAGAAGCCTGTCTGTCAAAGAGTGAAAGAAATCATCTAAGCTGTCAAAAGTTGTCTTTACATTCCAAATGTAACACAGCGGGAAATTTAAATCCCACCAGATGTGGGGCTATTTGTCACTCTTAACCACACACATTCACCTCAGCCATGCACTACGAAGCGAGTTTAGCATAACCATGGTGTCTTTCCATTACATCCACTTACCCTTAAATCAGTAACCAAGATATGCTTTCACATGAACGTTTGCATGAAGGTGTTGGTGCTGACAGCATCTCACCAATCAGATGGATAAGTAATGGCAACACAGTTAAGCACATGATAGAGGCTCAAAGCAGCACAGCTGCTACAGACAAAGCAGCAGTGTGATCATGTGTTAAATGAAAAGCTGTGTGCAGTAGTTCAGTATTAAATGTTCTGTATGGACGTTTGTGTGCTTGAAATAGTTCAGTGTGAGTGGAAGAGAGCTGCAGTATTAATAAAGTTTAGCCTGTTTGAATCAAGGAAGGAAAACTGGCACCAGTGTGAGTTAACATACAAGTATCACAGCTCTCATTAGGTTAGTCTGAATAAATAAATATAAAATCAGAAGTCAAACTCAGACTTTGACTACATGCAGCGTCCACTACAAATAGGAAGCACAGTAAAATAGTTGTGAAAATGTTTGCAGCCAACAAAAAACAATCAAAAAACCCCCAAGGAATAAAGTTTTGTTTAATAATCTATATTTCTTACTGCGTTTTGGGGAAACGGAAAAACTTCAGACACTCCTACAGTCCATGCACAGACGCTCCACAGGATCTTCCAGGAATGGATATGGAATAAATTGGTCAGAAAGCGGTGATTTCGTAGCTGTAATAAGCTCTAATCCAGCTGCAAGTTAGGTTAGGTTACTATGGCAGTATACCCCAATAAGAAGAGAAGCGTTTTCATAGTACAGAAAACCCAGGATGGACACTGAACCTATGAAATCCTGCTTCACAATGCAGGCCACAGTTCAGATTGATAGCCACTCATGGTCAGCCCAAAGCAGGATATTATTAGACAGTGAATGAGTTTAGGCCCGGATTACAGTTTAAATATTATACTACTTACATACTTTTTGTTTCATGTTGCAACTCTATAATAAATATTGCCTTTTATTCAGTTCTAGAAGTGAGGAAATTGTCATGTAAAAACAAATTGCAGCAATACAGAAAAAGCATAAAAATGTTCATAAGTAAAAGTCTCTGAACAGGCATAAATTTGAGTGCAGCTCCCTCTAGTGGTGATGCGCAGGTACTAGTCTATAATTTGTCCTTTCAAAGTCTCAACCGTGAAATAATTGCCAGAAAATTGTTTTTTATTTTTTTTGCAAAAGCAGAAAAATGAGTGTTTATTGAGCCTTTTGAAAAAAATAAAAACATTTCCATACAATATTTTTGCTACATCTGCAATTTATTTTTAATTTTGTATACATATAACCATATACATCCATAAATTATTGCTGTTGTTGCAGTTTATGACTTATAAATGATGCAGAAGTTTGAAAAACTCACAAAAAGTCATCTACAAAATATGATACACTTGCTACAGGGTTAGGATGAGGGGCAAAAACTAGTGACTGTATTACATAAACCGTCCGCTGGGTGCCGCCATTGCTTCTCCCTCTGGTTCTCTTATCGGTTAGCGTTTGCTAACCACTCGGAAAGAAAAAGAGGAACCACAGGCCTGATGACAAACTCGGGGCTGAGTTGAGGGTAGTGTGAGGGAGGTTAGGCTCGGGCTGGGGGTGGGAGGGTTGATGGTTGGTGTAACACTAAAAGCAGTAAAACAGGAAGTCAAGGCTGCAGCAGGAAGAGGTGTTCTCACACACTTTGTGTTGCCAGTGCACAAGGATGAAAATACATTGTTTCCTGTCACTTGCATATTCATGCTTCCTTTAAAGCCCTTCATGTTTATTTGTTTTCAACAGACATTTAGACACTTCAGTCCATTCAGGTGTGCAGATTTAGAGTACTGCTTTTGTGCATTTTGCCTTGAGCACGAGGCTGATGTTCATAGTTTGATGTAAACATAAATGTTTGATTTACTCAATACAAAGATTGAAGGGATGCACGTTATCATAACCATAACAACAAGTGTAAATATGACGTTCTGTATATTCATCATGTTATCTCAATTACTGATGAAGCAGTAACCATTAATTGTTGAGTTTTCTGCTATCATTAATGATCAGAATTAAAGACAAACTAATGATCATAATCACACCAAAATTCATTCCTGTCATTACTTAGCCTGCACTGTGAACCGAAGCCTTGGCTATGAAGTCAAAATGCACCTGTTGGTTTAAGCATATGAGTACAACACAAATAATATTATGTTGTAAACATAATAAACATTTCCACATTCTGTAGGTATAATCTATATGTTAGCTTTTAATGATAAGTTTTAAGTACTAATCTGAATTGTTTCCAGTTTTACTCTGGACTATGATGCTCACAGACGATGCTGTGATCTGAAAGTGAGCGTAGGGAGCAGGTGGAATGGTAAATTTTTATATAACACCTTAATACTCAAAGCACTTTATACAACATGCCTTATTCACCCACTTTTTCATATGCTTAAGTTCTGGCTGTCTAACATTCATGCATATTCATACTCTGATGAATGCATCAGAGAGCAACTTTCAGTATCTTGCACAAGGATGCTTTGACATGCATACTGGAACAGCCAGGGGTACTATTAGCAGATGACCTGCTTTACTTCCTGAGCTACAGCCACCCCAGAGCGAACCTGGTTGTATGCTGTGCAGAAAAAAGAAATGAAAGTCAGCAGACGTGAGACAGAATATGTGTGTGTGAGAAGACCTGGTGTAACAGTGAAGCTGCAAGGAGAAGCTGTAATGAAGAGAACAGGTTTAAATGCATTGGGTTGACCATTCAAATCAATGGACAGTGCCCAAGATAGGTGAAGAAGAGCGTGTAGGCAGGGTGGAATGGGTGGAGACAAGTGTCAGGGGTCATTTATGAAAGAAATATAGCAGCAAGGATGAGTCGGTCACTCTGAAGCCAAGCTGGAGGTGGAAGAAATGAAGCTGTAAAAGAGCTTCGCTGGGAGTGACCAGGATGGACTAGATTAGAAATGAGCACATCAGAGGGACAGCTCATCTTGAGCAGTTTGGAGACAAAGTTAGAGGCATGGCTGAGAGGAAAAAAGTCTAAACAATTGATAGAATAGCTGCATGTTACAGGAGAGTCATTTACAAGTTTTATGGTTGTGAATCATCAAGCTTGTTCCTCATGATTTTTTTTTTAAATCTGGGCCATGAAAAAGGATGGTTTTGACAAAATTCTCACACACACAAGCCTGCCACATCAAACCACAGAGGTGGTTTTAGGTGCTTCACCCAAGGATGTAAACCAAACATATCAGCATACAAAATAAATATGAGGAAGTAAGGTGTGGCTGAATGGTTTCAGTGCGTATTCAACCGAAAACACAGCTGTCAAGATCAAAGCATGAAAACAAAATCCTCCTTTTTAATACAAACGCATCGATAAACACTTTTTTTTTTATTAAATAATCATTTCGTGAGAGCATAAAAAATAAAGTACTTACAGTGATCAAACATATGCAGTATACAGACTGACACAAAACACAATGAATGGTTAAATGATTTCAATTTACACAGTAAATTTGTTACAAAGCGGATATAAAATGCATGTTCCTATTGCACTGTCCTTTCAATTTACATGACAAAAACATATTAACATGCATTTGATGTGACTGTATAAGATCCAAACAACTGAAAAACATATTTACATACGTGAAAATGATTCTGTACAAACTAGACACTTCAACAGGTCACTGAGATAACACCATACCCACCAATGGATTTGCAGTAAAACTTAAAGCTGTCCACCAGAGAGAAATAAAATCACCCTATAAATGTCCGCTTCTGAGCACTATGAGAACTGAGTAAGACGCTGTGCCCTACGCGCGCCTTTTAATAGCATTCAAGGAACTGCTGAGACATCACATGTTTAATTTTTCTTCCTTAGCTGAGATACTTGGTTAGGTGAAAATCAAACCAAAAGAATCATCTTCTCACTGCAGAGAGGAAAACAAGTGCAGTAAACACACACACTGTCAAATGTGTTAACCTAAACCGAGATATCTCCTCGTGTGGGCCCAGAGAATTTGTTGCCAAGCGCTCCTTTGCCCGCCGTGCTGATGCCATGAACAACACAAATGAGTCATTTTTTCACCCCTGACACTGTGTTTCTCAGTCTATGAAAGGAGAAGTGGAAAGGGAAGTCTCTTTTTTAGTCTAAACCACCACCGTCAGTGTGTTTCTGAAGCCTCCATTGCCCTTTTGTTGCAGGGTGGTTAAAATGATTTTCAAAAGAAATTACAATCCACAGTGCACGGTGGAGTGAGCTGAACATTCACGAGGTCGGATCCTGCTCTCCTGAGTCCTGGGGAGTTTGGTGTATCACCTTTTTCTTACGGACTGAGACCAAGTCGTAGAACGGATCCTTGGTGATACTTGCCCTATTTGAAGATAGAAAAAAGGCTGACATTAGCTTATAGGAGGTTAACAAAAGCTTATATAACAATATACAGTTAAATAACAATACATAACTATGTATTGCTCTTGGCTTATTGAAGAACATATTTTCCATAGGCATTCGGATTAATCCTGGTATAGGCAGAAGTTTATTGTTTCATTGGTTTAAAGCAGTGTCCTCAGTGCTAATGCTGCTGTTCCAAAATGCACCAGGGTGCTGATTTCAAACTAAAGCTACATGAGTCAGACATAAAACGCTGGCACTAGTGAACAAAGACATGCATCTTCCATTAGAGAGACTCTCTCTGAAACTGCTGAAAACCAAAATATAGCTAAAAGAAGAGTCAGCAACAAGCATGACTGCAACCAAGTACTAGTGGTTAGAGTGGGAGACTGATCCAAATACCAGCAGAACTTTATAATAATGTCTATTTAGCATTATTGAGGTATAAGCAAGTGCTTAATACATCAGTTATACATCATTGTTCCTCTTTAGTATGCCATTTATGAATATAGCTTTATTACTATGAGTAATGATTATGATTATTACTGGGAATAATAGCTGTACATAGTTACATGGTGTAACAATAACACATGGATAAATAAACAAATCTGTAATGACATACTAAGGAGGAGTAAAGATATATAAATGACGAATTAAGCACTTGCTAATATCTTACTTACACCTTACAAATGCAAGTGTACAGGTGTGTGTGTGTGTGTGTGTGTGTGTGTGTGTGTGTGTGTGTGTGTGTGTGGTCTGACCTGATGGCCTCAATCCAGGAATCTCTCTCTTCTGCGCTGGAGGCACAGATTGTGTAGGACTGGTGTTTCCCCTCCACCACCCTGCCATCCGTCTCTGTCTTACATGCTTTGATCTTCTGCCCTCGACTGTTGGGGTTGTACAGCTCCAGACAGTACTACACGATGCAAGACCATCAACATGAAAGTCACTCTTAGAAACTATCAGTTTATCAACTTGCAGAATGTGTTTGTGTTCTGCTTGAACAGCTGACAAGATCTTACCGGTTTACGAGGGTAATGCACTTCTCTAACACAGAGATTCTCCAGGGGGATGATGCCTCGGGGCTCTTTATCCTACAGGCAGATCCAAAAGACATTTATTGATGAGTCAGGTGGGTAAAAAAACAAAAAAAAATGTAGAGATGAGAATAAAAAAAATGTTACCAATGTCAGAAAAAAAGGGAAGCAGAAAAGATAGGGATAGATACCTGATATAAGATTATTAAGTGACACTTTTACCGGAAATAACATCACATTTTGGTTTTCAAAGCCTGAGTAACACCACGTAACTCACTGAGAATTTGGTCAATCTTCAAAGGTTAAAGACATTAATGTGTCATTTTTATCTGTAACATTAGGCAAGAAAAAAAAGACACGTAATAAAACATGGGCGTTTTCAGCACAACCGTCTCTATGGTTACGTTCCAGTTAGGTTTTCATAACTACAACTTCGATGTCAGTGATATGTAAAAAAAAACTGATTAAACCCTACCACCTATGATGCCATTCACCTGATTCATCAAAAGAGCTTAGCAACAGCTAGAGAAGGACAAATATACAGTGACAGCATGATGAGTTTGACAGAGGCCTTACAGTGGTGTACTCGAAGTAGTAGAGGCAGTTGTCTGTCAGAATGAACCATCGCCTCTTCCACGTCTTAACTCGACCTCCTAAAATAGAGAGACAACAAAAATGTGGGCTGTTGGTTGGGGATATTATGTCACTTACGTGCAAGCACACATGAGAATCTTCCAGTATTGGGTCATTCTCTCCGTGCTTCCTCTGTACTTTCCTGTTTGTGTAGCAAATTACTAAGATGTGATGCCACACAGCAGGGCAAAGCACGCTTAACATAAAAAAAAAGTCCACTGTTTAAGCATGTTTTCTGGGTGGGATTTTACCAAGTTTGAGGAGCCATCCTTCTCTGTCGGGGTTGAAGAAGGTGTGAGTCAGATCATTCCCATCGTCCTCTGGGATTTTGAAGGGCTCGTTGCGTATGCTCTCGTACAGTTTCTGTGTGTAGAGAGAGTGAAATGAAATGCAACCATTAAATGAATTGCAGGTGAATATAAAATATGATCCTGAGCCTCCTGTAACCCGCTGACGGCCTCGACTGACCTGTGGGTGGAAGATTGGCATGAGAGAACCTGGATGTTTTCATGTCTGTGTGTGTTTCAGTTCCACATTAGTGGCGACTATGAAATACAGGTATTACTTTCTCGAGGAGGAAAGGAACTGTGTGGTTTTACTTTTTGTTACAAATACTGTAATAAATAATATTATTGTTAGCTTCTGTTTCATTTTGACGTTTACCAGTCAATGACTTAAAAAAAAACTTTTAACACAATCTCTTCTTGTTCACCTTCCTCTTATTATTCACAATATGAGCTAGCCGTTTCTTTTACATCACTAGGGAGCTGAAAATGTGTGGTGAATGTATGCAGAGGCTAAAATGTTAGCTGTGTGTCCATTTAGGTAATTGCTTCTTGGCGTCTACGTGGGCGCTGTGATTGTGTTTTTGAGAGGTTCTCACCGACAGCAGATCATTGGGTAGGTCCTCTCCATTGTTGATGCCTCTGTTCATGGAGATGAAACGCTCCAGAGTGGTTTTGTCCTTCACGTTGGGGTTGTGAAGGCTCGTGTTCAACATGATGATGGCAAAAGACAGGATGTAGCACGTGTCTGGGGTTAAGAGGAAGATGCACACGCACACAAAGAATAAGAGGAAGCCTGAACCAGTGTTTCACATATGCATTTTTGGTACTGAATAGAGAAATACAGAATTAGTGACAAGGAGAAAGCACAAAAAAAAGTAGAAAGGAAGACGTGAATATCAAAAATACAAAGATGGTGTGGTAATTTAAAAAAAACAACCTCCGCTCTCTCACACACAGTCTCAAACAGGAAGTATGAATATAGAATGCATATTGAAGCCCACCAGTTGACTGGAAGACATCGAGGTTGCAGTCGCAGTAGCGGGTGGCGAAGGCCTCCATCATACGGTCAATCTTCTGAGCTTCACCAGGCAGACGGAAACTCCACAGAAACTGTCTGTCACATACACACCGCAAAGGCAGAACACCTCAGTATGTTAACAATACACGTGAAGCTGTTTATCAGCAAGTAGACAGGAGACGCACTGTCTGTCTGTAGCAAGTCTCAAAGTCTGGACTTTATAGCTGCTTTTTGTGCTGAAGGACTGATTAACAGCAGATCGGTCAGTGTGACCTGTGGTGGAGTCATCTATACAGCATGTTAACATCAGCATACAAGGACAGGAAATGTTACATTTAATGTGAGAATCAAGTTTGGCTGTTCTGCTTGTGAAATTCTGACAAATTTCATCTTCAACACTTGGGTTGGAATTGCTTGGTCATCAGGGAAAGTTATTAATATACTCTAATTTTGCCAAGTTTGGTCATTATGAGTTGTGGCCATATGGGAAGGGCTCGTTACATGAGTTCAGAGAAGTGCTCTCCATCAAAATAGCTGTATGAAAATATAGTTTCACATTTGCATTGGTTATGTCCTCTTTTTAGGTTCATTTTACATGTCAGTTAAGTTTGTGTCATGGGTGCCTTTATACAGTCAGGCATTGAAGTAGATCAAATAACTAAAGGAATCAAGTCATTCACTGGCTTCTCCATGTGTCTGTGCCCTGCAAATAACACAGTAAGAACTCATTTCAGATGTATTGTATCTTTAGAACAATGTGGTTTAGAGCGGACCTGTGTCAGAAATAGCTGCTGTAAAATGAAAGGGTGAGACTCTAAGCACCATGGTTCTTATTTCTCCTTTACTTTTTGTTTTAAAATTATTTGTCAGTTCCTTTTCAAGGTGAATTTTACTTGATCCTAACAAGGTCAAGGAAAGGAGGGATAACCAGACAGGATAACCCCGATGACATCACTGTTACTGTGCAACATTAGGTAGATTTTCTTTTTGACTTCTCAAAATGCCTGGAAGCATAATAAACAACAGTAAATAACTGTTTCCATCCTGAGTATTTATCACCAGGATGACTAACCTTATACATTTTTTTGTTTTGGATAAAGGACATTTTAATTTGCTACACAATCTTAACATTTTTGATCAATACCCTTTTCTTTGGAAATCAAAATTTTACAAATATTTTTGGAATACTTTTTTTCCTCCATACCACCGTAGTCATTTGCAATCTAAATCTGCCTGTCTCTGTAGCAAAAGGTTTGGAGTAATTTTACTGCTCCTGATACCTCTGAGTGAACATTGGGCCTGTCCACACTGTGAACAAGTTATATATAGCTGCTTGTCTGATAACAGTTACAGTTTAGTGACTGTGGAAAGACTTTCTGATTACATATTACTCTTTTTCTCTGTTTTTGCTCATAAATAAGTGCAAATATTACAATGTAGGTACATTTAAACTTCAATTATGCCCTTCTATGGCCTTTTGTCTTTGTTTAGCAGTTAAAAGGTCAAGTCTGCAAGTCTACATTTAGTCAGGTTCCTATTGGTGTTATCCATTATACTATTACATATGTGTATGCAAACATCCTTGTAAAATGATCATGAAGAAAAATTGTGTTTATGACACAGCAGATGAAGAGGGGCTGACCTGAGAGCCTGGACCAGGTTGAGGTCGGAGAACTCGTGCAGCTCCACAAAAGCCTTCAGGGTCTGAAGGTGGAGTTCTTCCCTGTGGGGCGGAGTGTGAGGGAAAAGGCATGAAACAAAAGAAAAGTTTTCACCTTTTCCATACAAGACCTATCCTAACTTATCCTGTGTTTTAGCCTCCTCACGCTCTGATTCTACACCTTTTCATTTCCTTCACTCTCATCCTCATTGCCTCCCTTCTACTGCCGTCTGCACACTCCCTGGCCTCACTCACCTTTCTCCAAGGAATTCTCCAATGGCTGTCTTGTTGAGTCCTTCTTCCTTGTAGAGAAACTCAGCGATGGATTGAGCACTTCCATCCAGCAGCTTAATCTCCAACAAGTAGTTGATTCCCTGCAAGCAAGCGGATCATTTCACAGAAGTTCACATTTGGGCTCTATTTGTCCTCACCACTAAAACTGCACAGGTAAGGAGAATTTTTAGCTTCTGACATAGCACTTAAAATATGCACAGGAACACATGCGCTGCCTGCTGTGGCTAATGTGTGCTACTTTCACAATGATCTCATCTCATGCTGGTAAAACACAGCAAGTTCACAGCATCTGTAATCCTAATTCCTTAAATTCAGTTATCTCTTCCTCTTTCTCCTCGATACTGTGCTTGAAGAGGAAAACAATGTTTAGCATTTAGTTATTGCCTGCATGCAGCTACATGCTGCCTTAATTCTCTTCTGTGTAATCCAACGTTGATTACACATTGATTGTCATGTTTATATTACTTTAGACTGCCTATGGTTCAAAGTGGAACACTGTTATATAAGTGTGTCAAGTTATATTAAGTTGTAGTAAAGTTAAGCTAAACAAAAAAGAAAGTAAACCATGACAAGAATTATTCATTGTATCAGTAGTTGCAAACATTTGCACGCACAGCAGTCATAACTTTGACCTCCAAGCAAAACCACAGAAACTCTGGTGTGGGCCAGGGTGTCTGTTCTGTTCACAGACACGGCGGCCCCTTCAGTATGACACACATGAAAGTTAATACAAGCTGCTGTGCTGGAGGAAGGTGCTCAGCTGCAAAAGCTCAGACAGCGAAATGCAAAAAGGCTTTTTTGTTTGTTTGTTTTTTAATTCTTCATAACAAATGGTTATTCCTTGTCGAGTATGTTGATCCAGCTTACCTTTTTAGGGTCCATGTTGAATTTCTTCTTCCCATTTGCAAATTGTTTGTTTTTCTCTATTGCTTTGCTGAAAAATCAACAATAATGAGAAAAATGTCAGTTGTGGACAAAAGTCTTACACTTGTTCTTTTTCATTTTCTTTGCACACATGCTCGGTGCAAAACAACTGCACAGGATTGCATGTGTAGCCTTCTTGAAGGACATTTGAATGTTGGCTGTCTTTTTTTCCATTCTTTATCAAGATGATCCCAAACTGCTTTAATAATGTTGAGGTCCAGCCTCAGTGGAGGCCAATTCATGAATGATAGTGCTTCATTGTATATTTTGTCTATCCAGGTTTGTTTTACTGCACTGTCAGTTTGTTGGGATAATACACTTTCCAGATGGTATTGCATGGTGGATCAAAACCTGACAATACTTTTCTGCATTCATAATTCCTGCAGTTTTGAAAAGAATCCGTCACCCCTGTCTGAAATGCAGTCCTAAACCAGGTCAGAGCCTCCACTATAGCCGTAGAGACTCATTGTTGTGCCTCCTTTCTTATTTCCCGCATACATACTGACATTCAAACTTTAACCATGACCATGACCTGTTTTCACTGATTTTCAGTCCAGGTCTTTTCTCCTAGTTTCCCTTCCTTAAGAATGACTTCTTGACAGACACGCCTCCACAGAGACCATTTCTGAAGCAGCTTCACCAAAGAGTAGATAGTCGGTGTAGTCGATGTGTCAGTTGTGTTGTTTTTTTCCTATTTCTTAAGGACATGACAGTACTGTCATCTGCTGTAGATTGTCTTTCAGGCCTCAACTTCCTCTTTTTTCCTCGACTTTTTCAGTTTCCTCAAATTGCTTTAAGGATATGATGCATGCCATGCCGAGATCGTGACAGATGGCCGCCCCTCCCTGAGCCTGGTTCTTCCAGAGATTTATTCCTGTTAAAAGGGAATTTTTCCTTCACACTGTTGCCAAGTGCTTGCTCATAGAAGGTTCCCTGATTGTTGGGGTTCTCTTTGTATCATCTTATGGTCTTTACCTTACAATATAAAACACCTTGAGGCAACAGTTGTTGTGATTTTGCACTTTAAAGATAGAATAGAATAGAATTGAACTGAATTGAATTGAGATATGCCATGCTGTTGATGGGACAGGACAGAGAATAAGTGAAAAAGCAGCCAATTTCTAATGAAAAACTTTAAAAGACTTCAGAAAGCTCGGAGAACCACTGCAAAAGTTTGGCTCTTTGGAAGCAAAATATGACTAAATTACACCTGCCTCAAGCCTTTTGCACAGTACTGTAAAATTAACATCATTAGTCCATAATTATTTTTTTGGAAGTTGCACAATATGGCACATTTGATGCAATATATACATCCGAGACTCATTGGTTGCAACAGGTTTCATGCATCTCATTCTATTGACTATCAGCCTAGTTTGGATCAGTGATTGTAATTAGGGGGGAAGTGTTGCATAATTTTGCCCACAACTGTGAAACAAAAAACTGTTTTCTCATCAAAAAAAATAGCTAATCAATATGTTATAAGTGGAAAACTCTTTTCAAGTGTTAGTAATCATTGGAAGAAGAGAAACTTGTTTGAAAGGCACTGTGTCACTGAGTCATGTAAGACATTTACATGTTTTTTGTCAGTGGCATTGTGTAGGTGTTCTAAATACACGACAAAGAAACCTCCGTGCATGATGCAGGTGTAGGGTTTTTCCCATTTTGCACAAAAAAACAAAAAGAGTCTACTTACTTTTCTTCTGCAGACTCAAAACTGAGTATTTCTGCCATCACATTGTCTATCTCCATTTTTAACTTCTGGAAAAGACAGAGAGAAAGAAAAGTATTTTATATTGTTTAAAAAAACGTGAAAAACACGAAAACACAAAAATAAGTGCAATGATTGTATAAACTTTTTTTTTATAAGAGTGCCATATTGATGGAAGATCACCCAGGGGCCCCAATCCTTCTCACCTTTTTTTTTTTTTTGAAACATTATGCTTCTTTTTTCACATTTTATTTTTTTAATAATGCAAGAATTGTTGTTATGGTGATCAGGTGTTCAAGCCTTAACAAAATTAACCTGCTTTTCATTTACACATGGAGTAAAATAACATAAAGATCTGCTGAAGATGCATCTCAGGTTCATTTGAAACTGGTGCTGCTACCATGAGGTGAAAAGACAAATGACACTTTATTAATTCTGTCTGTGGTGGTGGGAGCGAGGGGCCATATAAAATCTGCCCTAGGGCTGTTATTGGCCCCTGGACTGGACCTTGGACATGCCTGGTATATGTATACAGGTTACCTGGATATCATCCAGAAGGTCTTTTTTATATGTCTTGATGGTTTTGATCTCCATCTTCTCTTCTGGTGTAAAATCTGAGGAAACTAAACATACAGTGGAACAATATAATTCCAGCAATTCCAACAACAAGTTCTTCAAATACAACAATATCTACTGTAAAACAAATGTGCAGAACGGAGCTGTTCTTGAATAATTTGAATGATAATTTGCATATTGAAAATGTGGAGTATATTTAAAAACAACCACAACACAGGGAAGATGGCTTCTCTGGAAGATATGTGAGACAGGTGCTGTGGTTTTTTCATGAATGATTTCTGTCACCACAAAACAGTACTGTGAATATTTTTCTCGAAAACAGAGACACTCGCAAATCCATGATGAGTTTTCTCATATTTCCATTCCATTAAACAGAAACAGAGCCATAGCATGACTTGTGTTTTTTTTTAATGATCATTAATTCTAAGGAAGAAAATAGTATTTGGAAATTTGCTCGGTTATAGATAATATTTTACCGTATTATGATTTTAGATTCAATTATCAGTTGCATGTGGTCATTGCGTCACAGGGGTTAGTTATCTTAATGACCCAGAGTTTCCTTCATCTTCACATTGTAGTGATAGACTGTTTTCCACTGGGGAAACTTGAGGGCCCCTTTTAGAGCAGCCCCCACACTTTTGCGCTTTGTCTCCTCCAGACCAGGCTCTGGAGGAGAAAAAGGCGCCTCCACTGGAAACAGCTGCTTCTGACTGTCTTTCAAATACCTCTGGGTATGGATCAGTACTGATCAGTTTTAAACTCAAACATGGCTATCAGTTTGCCATATAAACACACGTAATAAACAGCAAATCAACAACCACATTCATTTGCCTCACTCCTGTTCCATGTTACAAACTTGAATGTGACAGAAACATGAAGAAGCTGTGGCCAGCTTAGGCGGGGGTTATACTTTCTCACAGTCACAACTGTACGAGGGTCCTCTTGGGACTGAACAGCCCTTTTCCTACGCCCACAACTGAGCATAATTGAAACATTACTGCAAAGCCTCAGAAACAAAAAAGAGGCACCATTACTCTTACCATTTCTATAAATGTTCATGCCAACTCACAACTCTCTGCTGTAGAAACATGTCTAATGATAGCCAGTGTCACCCGCCTTCACATATTCAAGGGCCAGTGTTAATATCAAGGTAAGGTCAATTTTTAGTAAGGCGCAATTTATTTATTTTTTTAATTCTTTGTGCACTTTGAATTTTGTCTTTGTGGCTTTATTTGTAGCAGTGTCAGTTTGCAAAGCAGCTCCATTGCAGCTCACCGAAGTTGCATCATCTTAAAACAGCACTGACCTCCTGTTTGGCTTAAAAATGAATCATTAACGAAAGCGTCATACCATTTGGTGGTTTACCCAACATCCTCTCTCGGCAAATTCCATTTAATTTTCTCTGTATTTGTGTTTTACATGGATAAAGACAAAATTAAACACCTGTTCTTTAGATTTTAGAAAATGAAGAGACGTAACTTTAAAAAAACAACAACAACAGCAAAGCAACATATTTTTATCATCAGCATAGATGATGAGATGTTATGATAAGCAAAGCAAAGTGTATGCATTCTGGTTCCTCAGCAGCATTCAGGCCATACTGACCTTTTTTTTTTTTTTTTTACATTGATCCTTTGAGAAAATAAATATTTTTTAGAATATTTAAAGCTAAAAGACTGCTAACTGCCAATACTTCCTGTAGAGATATGTTGTTTGCTGTTAATGATGTGACCACAGTGCTTCCACTTCCCCACCCTTCCTTTACACATCTTGTGCAACAAAGCTGACAGGCTTAAATCATTGGAGCCTTTGTTTAGGTAATTTAGATACCGAATTACCAATCTGAAAAATAACCGCTGACTTTAAGTTACGTTTTTAAGTAGTTTAGGCATCTTTGCAACTTCCTTTTTAATGTTACAGTCGGTGACGTGCATGTGAATGTGAGTCTCTTCCCCATTTCAGCTGCTAAGACCCACAATGTATGACCACAAGGTTAAACAGTGAGAAGTGGTATATGCTGAAGTGTACAACCATCACTAAAACGTTCCACCAGCTATTCTCAGCATGCATTGAAGGTTTGCACCAGTAATAGCAGTATTTATTTCTAATGATTTGTCTTCAAATTACAGCTGTTTAGTTAGAAACATGACAGTGTGAAACTTGAAGCTTCCCTATAAAACAGCTGGGTAACTTTTTAAGATCCAATTCATGTCATAAGGTCAAGCGTCTTTATAATAAGAGTATCACACATCAGGAGTATACTAAAAGACAATTATGAAGGTAAATTGCATGAAAGAGCCTTTTAATTTTAAATATCCAGTGACAGTCTCTGAAAATCACACCTACATTTAAATATCAATAATTTAAACGATCCCGTTCTCTGTAAATATGAACTAAATAAATACATATTAAAATCAGTAATAAAAAGGCAACTAAACCAAGTCTTACCCATTTGGCAATCAGTCATTTATATCCAAGGATAGAGGGGAAAAGAATCAGTACAAAAACAGCTAAACAAAGTCGATGTATCAAGGTACGCAGGCTGCCTTGGCACACAGTGAATTAACAGCTGAATGAAGTGGATGCTGTCTTTCAACTCCACCTCTTCCCCATCTGTCACAATACCACTCATACACGAGACCGCAAACAGGTCAGCCTTCAAAATAAAAGGGTTAATAAACGAATTTGTCAGAGATTTAATTTGATCAAAGAGGGTCTTTTTTTTTCATGTTTCATTTCAGGATGCAAGAAGTCAACTTTTCCATTTATGTTTTTAAACGCATATTAACAGAAACAGTCGGGGTAAAACACAGGTGTAAAAAAGAAAAGAAAAGAAAAAAACTCTTTTGCACAGGTTTGTGGACCTGAGATATCTGCAAATATCTTCCACTGTTATGTAGTTGAATCTTCGAGTGTTTTCTGTACGTCAAAGCTGAAAAAACTAGCTAGGAGACGAGTTTGGAAAGCATTACTATCATGTTATCATATGATGAGGTGAGCCACGAAGCCTTGAGATATATTTATCGCAATTACAGGTGACTTTATTTAACTAAAATGTGATACCTTTATTTTGAAGGCTGTGTGGCTTTCCTGCTCTGCTTAACGCAGTGTACTCTCTCTCTCGGGCTGATTTGACAGCTGAAAGCTCGCACTGTTGAAAAACCAACAAGTAGTTAACGGGTTGAATTTTGCATGTTGCATCCTGCCAAGGTAACCATACACAAATTGAGGTTTTACAGCAGTTTAAACACACTTTGGAAACGGAAGTAAAATTATTCAAGGAATTATTCAGGAGGAAAAAATAGCATGTGAATATAAAGTCCTCATAATTAAACCTGACATTATAACTATTATAAAAGCGAGGTGTTAATGTGTATTCTGAATAATGGTTTTTTTTTCAAAAAAAGTGATGTGAGAAGTCGAACAAATGTAAGAAAAACAATAGTTTAAATAGCTGTGAAAGATAAAGGAAGAGCAACTGTGCTGTACAAGCTCAGGGTTTTAAACGTGAGTCAATAGCAAAAACTGTTGCTAAAGTGCCATCTAGTGGTTGGAGATGAACATCACAAATGCTGTTTTTCTTGCGTGGTTGTATGAAGGCGTGTTTTTGTCTTGCTTAATGGAAATAGTTCAACATTTGCCGTCATCTTACAGCTTCCTGGAAACAGTATCTTTGGGCCAGGTATTGTTGATCTAATGCTTATAAACATTTAGTAGTATCTCTGAAGAAAATCTAGACTGGTTTCAAGCAGAGTATTACACCGAAAAAAAGCCCTTTCAAGAGGTTTTAATGACAGGCTTTTAACTGTTTGGGGTAACTGAGGGCTCTCTCTGTTTATATGATTGCCTTGGGGTCATTTTGGTGGTGGTCAGAGGGCCCGGTGGCGCCAGTGTCCGGCAGCCTCGCCTCTGTCAGTGCGCCCCAGGGTGGCTGTGGCTACAATGTAGCTTGCCATCACCAGTGTGTGAATGTGTGTGTGAATGGGTGGATGACTGGTTGTGTAAAGTGCTTTGGGGTCCTTAGGGACTAGAAAAGCACTATACAAATACGGGCCATTTACCATTTTTTAAAAAACACAACTTCTCCTTACTTTGCATTGCAGATGATCTACAACTATGTCTGCCTATACAAACCATGTTGCTTCATCACCTGCAAACTGTACACAATGCAGCAGCTTGTCTTTTGAGAGGAAAGAAACAGGATGATTACAACAGCATTGCACCATCACAAGACCCACCTCAAAACGCCATTTTTTATTTTAAGACTACAGTGAGGCCAAAAAACTAGTTCATGCTTTTATTACTTCTAGGCTCAACTATTATAATTCTCTCATAGTACTCATAGGCTGTACTAATGATCCAACATGCTTCAGCTGCTTCTGATTTTTGGGGTTTCTCTGTTTTCTTTGTATTATTCTAAAGACTTACCTTACAATATAAAGTACATATATAAATAAAACTGCACCTACTGCACCCTACTACTGAACTTTTATAGCCATACACCCCGACTACATCAATGACGTCTATGAACCAACTGCTCTTGTAGATTCTTAAATGTAGGCATAAAAATGGGAGGTGAGAGAGTCTTTTTAGTGGTGGCCTCTAATCTTTGGATCAACCTACCTTTTCACATAAGAGATGCCCAGTCACCCAAATATTTTAAAACACCTAAAAAAAACCTACTTATTCTTGTTGGTACAGTATATCCTGGCCTTTATTGTGCAAGCACGGTCTTGTTTGTTTCTATTGTTTTATTTGATGGTATTTTTTAAATTTATTAGAGTTCATGATTTATTGTGTTTTTCAGGGCATGTTTATTGTTGATTTGTATTGTTACAAGCTGGAGAACTCAGGAGTGGACCATCACCCCACTACATGGATACTGGACTACCTCACTGACCGACCACAGTATGTGAGAACTCAGGGCTGTATGTCGGACAGGGTCTTCTGCAGTACGGGGGCCGCACAGGGAACTGTTCTGGCTCTGTTCCTCTTCATCATCTACACTGCAGACTTCTCCCACAACTCCACCCAGTGCTTCCTGCAGAAGTTCTCTGTTGACTCTGCAATAGTCGGCCTCATCTCTGATGGGGACGACAAGGAGTACAGAGAACTGACCCACAACTTTGTGGACTGGTGCCAGCAGAACTACCTCCAGATCAACACTAATAAAATATAAGGCACAAACATCCTCCACTACAACCACTAAACATTCAAGGTATGGACATTGAGGCTGTGGACAGCTACAGGTACCTTGGTGTTTATCTGAACAATAAACTGGACTGGACTCATAATTCAGATGCCTTCTACAGAAAAGGGCAGAGCAGGCTGTACCTGCTGCAGAGACTCAGGTCTTTTGGAGTGAAGGGCCACTCCTTCTATGTCTCTGTGGTGGCCTCAGCCACCTTTTACAGGGTGGTCTGCTGGGATGGCAACATCTCTGCCGGGGACAGGAAGAGACTGAAAAGGCTTTTCTGGAGAGCCAGTTGTGTTCAAGGATGCCCTCTGGAGCCAGTGGAGGTGGTGAGTGATAGAAGAATGGTTGCCAAGCTGTCATCCCTGTTAGACAACATCTCCCACCCAATGGAGGAGACTCTGACAGCACTGAGCAGCTCCTTCAGTGGGAGACTGCGGCACCCACGATGCGGGACGGAGAGATTTCGCAGGTCTTTCCTCCCCACTGCTGTCAGACTCCACAACAAAGACTTCAACTGATCAAGCACACACATCCACACATGTGCAATAACACTAAGTGCAATACTCTTTATCTGACAACATTGTATTTTACTCAGTTGTATATGGTATTTGTATTCTATTTCTATTCTATTAGATAGTATTTTATTCTATTAAATTCTATTATGTACAGTATTTTTATTCTCATTCTTTTGGAGATTATGTATCGAAATTTCAGGAGAGGGACCACACCTCCAAACACGCTCCTTCTGGCTGTCATCTATATAGGTTCCCCCAGTTCTGCAAGCTGTTCATTCTCGTTTACGTGCCCCTCCCTCCCTTCTTTTTCTCCATTCTTTAACTTCTTCGCTTCTATTTAGTTCATGGGGATCTGCCAGGCCTGGGAGCCATTGCCAGTCCCCTTCGAGGCCTTCCCCAAACCGCAGCTCAATTCATGTCAAAGCCATTCACCTTTACCTACTAAAACGCTGTCAAACCTAAAGATGAGGACGTGGCCCAGCTAGTGAAGTTATCTTATTCTATTCCTGTGTTTTTCTAATTTTTGCTATGTAACTTTGCACTGTCCACTTTCTGCTTTAACAAAACAAATTTCCCACATGTGGGACTAATAAGGGTTTTATCTTATCTTATCTTATCTTATCTTGTGTATATATTTTGTATTGCGTTCATGTGCATTACTTGTTGTTTTAAATCTTTAAAAAAGTAAATTTGAACTTGACTAGATGCATGTTTTTGGATTATGATGAGGTGGGAGTGCCCATGCATACATTAGGACAGCATTTAGGATGCTGGGTTAGCATCACAATACCACATTTACAGACACATAACTTGAAGTTAACCGACAATAAACACTTATTTTCAGGTGGGTACTTGTATCACTCACACTGTGAGGACATACATGTCTTTTATAGTATCAGGAGTGCACCAGGAGGGATAACAAGGTTTAATGTTGTTTTAAGATGAAGGTAACCATTAGACACATACTGCAGAAAACACCAGGAAGTGAATGTGAGTAAGTGTTATGTTGTGTAAACCAAGGGAAATGTGTGAGTGCATGTCTTTAATTAATGAGGTTTATGGAATTCAATCTTTTATAGTAAATTGAAATTTGAGGTAGATTAATTTTAACTTCCATATGTTCCGGACATGCTGGTCTGCATTTACTGAATGGTAAATGCCCAAAAGAAGAGGAAGTTTAAAATAAAGCTCTTATTGTTCGCAGAATCTTCCTCTTTGTAGCAATTTCACAGCTTCTTCTCTCTTGCAACAGAGACTGCTTTTCAACACCCTTCACATTAATTTTTTTATGGGTGTCTTTTTTATGGGTATTGGTATCTTTTCAGCTTAAGGTCTGTTGTTTGAAAGAAAAAAAGAACAAAACAGGAAGAAGGCGATGAGTGCAAAAATGAAGGGAGAGAGGCTGAGTAAGAAAAAAAAGAAGCAGCAAAAGAAGGGGGAGGGAGGTGTGCAACAATTTCCTGTAGTTGCATGCTCTTCAGCGTCTCTCGGCCTTCCTCTCTGAGTCTGTTTCAGAGTGAAGAGCACAGACGAAGCTGAGCGGAACAGGATGCAGGCTATCAAATGTGTGGTCGTGGGAGATGGGTATGCTATTATTTTACTAATTTTAACCAGTGTGTTATAAA
The DNA here is from genome assembly GCF_965226115.1 of Aulonocara stuartgranti. Lineage (NCBI taxonomy): Eukaryota > Metazoa > Chordata > Actinopteri > Cichliformes > Cichlidae > Aulonocara > Aulonocara stuartgranti. The sequence goes on along the minus strand of NC_138944.1, from coordinate 34,542,778 downwards.
TTAAAGGGGCCTTCAAGCTTTGAATTACACAGTGGTCGCCCAGCTGACGCATAAATGGGGATTGGCCCCAGGCTCTGAATTTCAGGGTAATCAGATAGAGCTGTCAAAGGTTGTCACATGGTAGGAGCAACAGTTTGATCCACTTCAGCGAGATTACTGTGCGGTTCAGCGTAAAAGTGTAAAAGAAACTTCTGTACTTGTGTTTTATGTCCAGTGTTAACATGTAGATCTTAAGGTGTGTATTTGACAGCGGTGATTCACACTGAGCGCGCTGGATGAGCCATGCAGGCCACAACATGCAGGAAAATGCTTTAAAGCAGCAGAACTCCTCTTCAAAGATGAAAATCCGATAGATGCCACAAAGATCAGTTGAGAAAATACAAACAAAGTGAGAAAAAAGTATGACTAAAAAAAGAAGAGGCAATAAAGAAGCAGAAGCTCAAACGTGTAAATGATTAACCTCATTGTGTTTTTGACATCTGAAAAGTTGTTGAATTTATTTGCCCTAAAGGGTGAAATGTGCTCGCGTAAGAAGTTTGGATGAGCCACCGTCTGCCATCAAATGCGTTTATCGTTGAAGGTGGGGCAAAATGGCTGGCTGTTAAAGTGAAGGGAATTGTAAAGCGGAAGTTCTACAGTTGTTTCTCAAAAATAGTTCAGTAAACACTTTAACACATGCAGTTCACCATCCAGAGGTAGCACACGGGTACTGCAGCGTGTGTGCAGAGCTTCCTGGTGTGTGACACTGATTTAAAAAAAATGCAGAGAGAGAAGCCGTAACAGTGACGTGTGTAAATATTTGGAAAGGGAAACATGTGGTGTTGGCTCTATTTCATTTACCACGCTACATTTACATAAAACCCTTTTTTTAAATTGAAAGCCTTTGATTGTCAGCTAATGAAAAAGACCTTGCATGAAAAATAACAGTTCAAGTGATTTAAACAAATCCAAAACATGATTTAAGTTTTGACATTTAAAAAAATTAATTGTGTGTTTTCTCAAATATTCTTTGTAGTGTTCAAAACAAGCATCAATTATTGGCTGTTGACAGGAGACCAACAGTAGTCAGGTTTTATGTTAACCATACTTTGATAATTTTTTTGTTGTGTTTAAATAACTTGTTTTGTTGTTTTTCTTAAAAAGCTGTTTTTTAGTAGCTGCCAATCAAAAGCTTCCATTAAAAAAAGGTTTTATGTAATTTAAGTGTGCTAAAGTCAATAAAGACAGTTCACTAAAAAGAAGTGACAAAATGTGTAAAACAAACAAACAAGCATTAGTAATAATAAGTCACTGACGTGAAAATATGCTGCTACAATAAACACTGCAGAGGTAAACATGCTGAACTTTTTGTAGATCTTGTTTCATTACTTCTGACTCCGCTCCAGAACTTGACCTAGATTTCAGTTCCGCCTTTATTACTTGTTTCTTTACAACTAGTGCTGTGTACAAACTAGTACTGCAAATTTTACAATCCAGATACCAAGTAAATACAGGGTCAGTACTGCGGATACCAATACTCGCACTTTTAACCTATAAGGAAAGCCTATATAGGTAAGTGCAGTGTATCACGACTTATGAGACATGCCATTATTAATTTGCAAATTCTAAAAACATTTGAATGATTTTTACTTTCCACAATAATTAGAAAAAACAAGAAAACACACCTTTTAGTTTCTCGTGAATTTTCAAACTGGGTTTTTTGGAGACCCAGAATTTACTGTTCATGTCTCAAAAGCACGTTGGGTCAGCTTCTGTTATTAAATATTCTATAGGGTACAAATAAAATAGACTTGCAGTCAACACAAACAGGTTTAGACCTTTTTTAATAGGTTGTTTAAGGAATATTATGTCATGTGCAAAAGAAATAATTTATTTAACAGATTCAGTGGACTACAGACTGAACTTAAAGCACTTAATCAATCTGATACCAATATCTGTGTCTGTATCAATATTTGGATTAATTCGTTCACCTCTATTAAAAACACAACACTAAGACAAAGGCAGTCAGTTCACTTCAGTGAGTTACACAAGCAGGAGGAAGAGCTTGGAGATGTGCCCAGTTTTACACCTGCGTCCATATGAATAAAAGGAAATATTGTGAAAAGGTTTTCAAAATGTTGCCTTTTAAAATATTTGAAAGCTACATTGCAAATACCCAGCCAGCCCTTTTGAAAGTCTGTATCGTTTCATGTGACAGCCAGAAAGCTAATGATGGTGGTGGTAATTTCCACATTTATTTCTCATTTTTGATCACCTCTGCTAGGCGCTAACAGTGTATATATAGATACATACACACAGTAGTTAAACTTAACTGCTGATGGAGAAGAGGAAGTCGGTTTCATGTTGTAGGGAAGTCCGCTTCAAGAGTCGTGGTATTTACAGTTTAACAGCACAAGCATTTAAATGCAATCAGAGCTCATCAGCTGTGTTGCAAAATCCATCTTCTTTAACCCATTTTACTCCACAAATAAGAGTTTTAAATAAGAAATAATTATTTGAAATAATAATAAATAATTTCAAATAAGAACAACAGAAGTAATGTGAATGATTTAAGCGTATGGTTTAATTAGCAGCCAAGTTAATGAACATCCTACAGTCTGATGACTGACTCATTAAAACCTTACAAAACAAACAGGTGCGTTTAAAGGCAAATGGGGCAGTGGGTTATAAATGTTAAATTAAATATAACACTAGAAAGAAAAGAAATTTGGAGAGCCACACCACAGCTATTTGTATTGTACATAATTTGACAGGTTTTCAAGATAGTCCTTGAAAAGTAGAGATGACAGCAGCTAACTTGCTGTTTTTCAAAGAAAGCATCATTAATGTGCCTGAACTGAAATAAAATGAAGTTTCTGTCTATTCTGATTCTTATAGCGAAGTCGCTTTTTCTCGGAAAAAGCTAGCGTTCTGTTGCTTTCTGCTGGCAGGGCAGTTAAGGACAGAAACACGTCCCTGTGCAAGTGTATATAAACATTTCTGAAACTTACATGGGTGTATAAGCAGTAGCTGGTTGTGGTGGTTGAAGCTGACCTCTGTCAGGAAATTGTCTGCTGCTGCTGTTTTCATGCCTGAAGTCAAAATGTCGGATGTTAGAAAGTGGCTCGTGGTGCTGTCACATTCCTAAAACTCAGAGAAAGACAATTTACCACTGGTTGCTGCACATACAACATTTTTAAGGACTTGTGAGCATCCCGGTGAAGGTGGAAGCCCAGATTTGTACTTCTTGTCTCTTGCATGCCTTCTTTCCTGTCTTCCTTCTCTCACCCCAACCGGTCGCAGCAGATGGCCCCGCCCCTCCCTGAGCCTGGTTCTGCTGGAGGTTTCTTCCTGTTAAAAGGGAGTTTTTCCTTCCCACTGTCACCAAAGTGCTTGCTCATAGGGGGTCACATGATTGCTGGGTTTTTCTCTGTATGTATTATTGTAGGATCTACCTTACAATATAAAGCACCTTGAAGCGACTGTTGTTGTGATTTCATGCTGTATAAATAAAATTGAATTTAATTGACTTCTCCTGCTAAAGTGAGTGCTGAGTTAGCAGTTATATGTGTTAGTCCCCATAGGGAAATAGTTCCTCTGCATTTAACCCATTCACGCAGTGAAGCAGTGGGCAGCCACCAATGCAGCGCCCGGGGAGCAGTGTGTAGGGACAGTACCTTGCTCAGGGGTACCTTAGGGTAGCCGTTCAGTGGAGTTGAACCCCCGACCTTCCGATCATGGGGCCACCACTCTACCTACTGAGCTATATGACAATTAAAGCACAACAGTTATACAGCTACAGATATAATTTGTAAAATAAAGTAAACCTAATGAGTAACAAAAAAGTCAAGCCCCCTTTGAGAAATTAAAGTTTACTCAGTTTTATTTTTTCTTACATGCAGTTGTAGAGCTATGCAGCTAGCTAACTGACACCATTTGGCCTCAGTCTGGTTGAAACCATTCATCACCATATATTCACTTTTTATTCTTTTTAGACGGGACCAAAAGAAATGAAATGTCACAATAGGTTAAAACGATAGGATAAAACATGTTCATGGAAAAGCAGATTATGAAGCAGACAGAGAGAGATGTGAGGCAGAAATCTTTTTTCTTTCCTTTTTTTTGAAAGCTCGGTGTGGCCAGTTCCTGTTTTCAGCTCAAACCGATGCTTCTGAAACAGCGCGGTTCCTTTTTGACTCACACACGACCACAAAGCACACGCATGTAATGCTATACTTATGAGACCCTTTAATGGCATTATTTAATGTGTGACCCACATCCCTGACTCAACCTCTGCATTCGACCTAAACCCTGTTTTAACCTTAACAGTGAGACTAAATCTTAAACCCACACGAGCCTTTGGAAAAAGTTACAAACTGACAACATTTCATCAGACTCGACCTCTAAAACTCAGAGTTGTCCTCACAAAGACAGAAATGCTCACAGGCACTCTGACGCTTATCTGCGTTGCTCATATCACTACTGAGTCATCTCGTCAGCAGGGCTGGTCTTTTTTAAAATGCTAACTTTTGGAATGACTGTCATTTTGTAGTTTCTGTGTCATGCATTTTTTTTCTAGTCAGAACATATTTGGATTTTATAATTAATAAAAAATTTAATTCACTAGCCACAAAGTATAAAAGTTTGTTGTTGTTGTTGTTGTTATTAATGTTGGTGCTGAAAAACACTAAAATATATACTCAGTACACTTGTACTATAACACTAAGCAGCCATGAAAGTAAAGAAACGTGCTAACAAGTGCACCCACAGATCCCTCAATGGAAGCGTCAGTTGATAATAATGATGTGTCATCCCTTCCATATTTTTGTATAACTACTTTTAATAATATACAATATAATAATAATACTTAAAAGAATTAAATATGAAAACCAAAAATTATTTTGTATATGAGAAATATGCCAACATGTTTATTTGATTTACATATTAAACATAAAAAGGTTTTTGGGGGGAGAGAATGGGGGAAGCTCAATTTCTTCTGTCTGATAATAGTTCAAAGTTCCACAAAATTATTAATCTTATTGTGGGATTTTAAAATATTTCTATTGTGTTAATGTGGTTTGAGTAAAAGGTGGGAGTATGTGAGAGTTTCGAGCAAAACCATCGAGAAGACCAGTATAAACCTGCTTTATTTGACAAACGCTTGTACGTCACAAATGTCTTTTATGGCACAGAGTCACAGGCAGACTGAGAAAAAAGGACGAGCTGATGGTTTCCTTGCAGACTGGATTTGCTTGGTTATTTATGTAAGCAAAAAAAAAAGAAGGTTATTTATCAATAAGTGTGATAAAGACTGATCCAATCAGGGGTTCTGATCTCCGTCTGTCAGATAAGAGACTCTACAGAATTCTGTTTATTTATTTATTAACCTTTATTTAACCAGGAAAAGTCCCATTGAGATTAAAAACCTCTTTTTCAAGGGAGTCCTGGCCAAGAGGCGACAACACGTTGAAATTTGATGAAACAAAAAGACTGAAGCCACTCCTCCTAGCATATGACCAATCAGATGTATCCAGAGTGTAATCAACGTGAAATATGAGTGCTGCAGTGAAACCAGGCCTCGAGTTCTTTGTGCTGCTGTTGAAAATGCTGGCAGCAAATCTGTGGAAACTAAATAAGAAGCAGGCTAGCTGATACTTGCTGGATCACCTTGCAGGCAGCCATGCAGTTTCATCACTGTGGATGTTGGGACAAGCTGAACACAGATCACTGAATTTCTGCAAATTAGAAACACAAAAACACTGTTTACAGATGTCAGCGTGCCCATGAAATCTGTATTTGTTGAATGTTTTGTTTTTGACCGTGACAGTATTTTCGAACAATGACGTCAACAAAGGAACTGGGGGAGTTGCTCACAGAGTAAATATAATGCACTTCCAGAAAACATTTAAACTTGGAGTGTGACTGATGTGTATAGGCGTGTATATTGCATCATCTCCTGTCAGTACTATATATTTTTTTCTTTATATATATATATATATATATATATATATATATATATATAGGGTGCTTGCACAGGGTGCAAGATGCTAGCAGGCAAGGCATACATGGAACGCCATAACCAAGTGGCCGGCATAGTGTACAGGAACATCTGTGCGGAGTATAACCTGGAAGTCCCGAGGTCAAAATGGGAGATGCCCCCAAGGGTGGTGGAGAATGACCGAGCTAAGATCCTGTGGGACTTCCAGATACAGACGGACAAAATGGTGGTGGCTAACCAACCGGACATAGTGGTGGTAGACAAACAGAAGAAGACGGCCGTAGTGATCGATGTAGCGGTTCCGAATGACAGCAATATCAGGAAGAAGGAACACGAGAAGCTGGAGAAATACCAAGGGCTCAGAGAAGAGCTCGAGAGGATGTGGAGGGTGAAGGTAACGGTGGTCCCCGTGGTAATCGGAGCACTAGGTGCGGTGACTCCCAAGATAGGCGAGTGGCTCCAGCAGATCCCGGGAACAACATCGGAGATCTCTGTCCAGAAGAGCGCAGTCCTGGGAACAGCTAAGATACTGCGCAGGACCCTCAAGCTCCCAGGCCTCTGGTAGAGGACCCGAGCTTGAAGGATAAACCGCCCGCAGGGGCGTGCTGGGTGTTTATATATATATATATATATATATATATATATATGGAATAGCAACATTTACTGTCTCTTGTGTTTTTTTCTTGTCATTCTCTATGTCTCTTTCCTGACTTCTCTTTGTCTTTTTACTTGTGTTATACAGAGCTGTGGGTAAAACATGTCTTCTCATCAGTTACACAACCAATGCCTTCCCCGGAGAGTACATTCCTACTGTGTGAGTACTACAAACAAACATCTACACACACAGAAATACAGACATAAACACTTTCGCGGTCTCTCTGTGAGGCACCTACAGGTACATGCGCATGTCTTCATTGATCAGTTGTGCACTGTGTCAGGACACACGGACAAATATTATAGAGAAGATGCACACATGTGCTGCAGTCCATCTGGAGATGTCTGACTGTAACACAGGCAGGTTTGGGCTGGCAGCAGCCTGCAGGTTATTAAAACATATTTGTGGTTCAAAGCGTGTTTGATCAAACGTCAGCTGCTTTCTGCACACGGTGAAAGAAAAGAGGAAAGAAGTGAGATGGGCTTTTCTTTTTTTAAAACAATAAATATCGCTGTGCACCTGAGGTCCTGACAGCGCTGGAATTGAACAAGTCAAGTACTAGAGTGTTGTATGTCCATGCAACACAATAGTTTTGCTACATTTTGAATGGACATTTGAACAGCTTAATGTAAAATTCAGTTAAATATGAATCTAATATGTGAAGTATATTTAAATGCATTGTTTTTATATAAACTAACCTTCTCCATAGTAAATGTTTAAAAAAGATAACAATATTACTCGATTAGCAACTGTTTTTCAAATCCAATCTGATCCATTTTCCTGTATACATTTATTTATTATTATTATTATTTATTATTGTAAATATTCTTGAGGTTTGGGCAATTGGTTTAAAACACTATACAACCTTTTTGGCCATTAAGTCTCATTAATCACTTTGCTTGTTGTTTCTACAGTTTTACAAACCAAAATTAAAAGTTTTAATTGGCAAATTAATAATTAGCACAATCTATAATGTAAACAGTCAGAAATTTAAGCCCAACTTGGAATATGCAGGACATTAGAATATTGAAAGAAATATTGAAAGAAATAAAATGAATATTTCTACAATGATCAGCACTTTTACTTCAGCAAAAAATTGAATGCTTCTTCCACCAGTGGGTGCTGGTGCCTACTTCAAACTTTCACATAAAATAAAAAAAATAAAACCATATAAAGGAACACAGTCCATAAATATTACATGTAAGCCATATTAGAATGAAGGCAATAAAAGATCTAGGGAAGCACAATAAATGATTATTAGACAGGTTATATTAAACCTCAGATCTTCAGTGATGTAATGCTGCACTCTGCAACATGAAGGACCAGAACTTCATAAAAATGACTATGAGTCATCACATTTACTTCTTCAGGTGCAACTATTTAGCAACATGTGAACCCACCGTATATTAAACTGGAAACCCAGAAATATAAACACCAACATTGAGAAATTAAACTGTTATGCTTCTTTGTGACCACACGAGGGCAGCCCTGCCTTATTATGTGTCATTGTCGTGTTGAGGCTGTGTGCAGGCAGTAGTGATGGCAAGGAGGACCCAATGTGCAGACACTCGGACCCAGAAAGTAAACTCAAACTCAGTTTTATTGTTAGATGGCAAACAGAGAACTGGCAAAACTGAGAATACAAAAACTAAACTGAAAATAACAACAACCTGAACTGGCAGACGGACAGATAGAAAACACAGCATGAAATGAGGGTAGATCGCGACACAAGAACACTAAAACTCTAAAAAGAAAACACACAGAGAACCTAAACTAAGAATAATCCTATAAGCCATTAGGCAAAGCTAGAATATAATGAAATAAACAAAATCAAAGAGCCAAAAACACAAAACACTGGGTCGACGACCCAGGCACCCTAACAGTTATGCTCTTATACTAGATATGACTTGTGTGTCAAACTAACCAAAGTAATGTTGTTGGTTGATGTTTTCGTGAACAGTGATATTTCAAGTATGGTTGTAGTTTTTTCCCCCATTATAGGAGTTTAACTGGTTAAACAATCAGTGAACTGAAGGATTGTTTAATTAATAAATAACCAATGAAATGAAAGGCTGCCTGAGACTGGTTGACCAATCGTTGACCTTCTCTTCTCTCCCCACAGATTCGACAATTATTCAGCTAATGTGATGGTGGACAGCAAGCCGGTCAACCTGGGCCTCTGGGATACAGCTGGACAGGAAGATTATGACAGGCTCCGCCCACTGTCCTACCCACAGACGGTACAGAATCACACATACACACACAAAGCACTCGTACAGCTCATTAGAACAAGGGGGTTTTAACATTATGTGTTATAAACAATGTGTATCATATGTACCACTTACTTTCATGCTTTTAGCCATGAGATAACTACGATAAACACACAACATGTGGTAGAGTAGCTGAAGTAGTTGTTTTACATTTAACCTGATCTTCTCCACAGTAGAAACGAAACATAATTTCGTCCTTTCGAAATAAATATTTCAAGTCAGCACTTGTGAAACTGCATTCTCAAGGACATTTCAAAAAACCTTTGTCCCTAATAAAATAGCCGACTTTAATAGATCCAAAACGTCCAAAACAGGAGTTACGCTTAGTTTTCAGTAAGGACACAGGGGTCTGAATCCAGTGTTAGACCATTTTTATTAGTTTCTTTATTAGTTATCATGAGTTATTAGTCAAGTTTATGACTTTATGACTTGCAGTTTAGTTTTGCAAGTTTCTGTTTATTTGGGTTTAGGCACCATGACTAATTGATTAGTTTTAGGTTAATATAGACCTTCTGTCAGTATTACAAAACTTGCCAAAAGTGATGAGTGCTGCTCAGTCTGATATCTGCCCAGATGTCTGAAAAGAAGAAACAGTAGAAAAATCAAGAAAATACATGGAAAACATGTTGTTTATTGTAAATATAAATGTTATAATAAATATAAACAAATGCAAGCAAGATATGCTTTCTTCCAGATGTAATGTGGAAAGCATTTCAATTTTGTGAGAACTCAACTTTTAGAGCTTGGCAAGAAGTAATGGACATAAAGTTACACAGACAGAACTTATATAACATGTCAGCTAATTAAAACTGCAGCAGCTATTCTAATTCTTTGTCTCCTTGTCTCTCCATCCAGGATGTTTTCCTAATCTGCTTCTCCCTGGTTAGCCCGGCATCCTATGAGAACGTCAGAGCTAAGGTGAGTTTTGGCTGTTTTTTATGAGGCCTGTCTCTCAGCTGCCAAGGAACAAAATGTAAAAAGGAACAAAAGGAACAGAAATATGCAAATTTCTAACTGTGTTTTATTAAAACTTCCACAGTTGGTTAAATATTAGCATGGTAAGACGCTGAAAATAAAGTGACTGAAAGAAACAGCAGTAGATCTCATCAGGTAATACCCCAAAACTCCATGGAAATAGCTGCTTTGTGAGCAAGCTACTCCACAACAGATTTACCAGTCATAGCCCACAACAATCACTGGCTTGTGGTTTACCTGAGAAAATAAGAGGGAGGAGAAAAATAGTAATTTATTATAGAGAAAAATAATAGGTACTTGGATAAAGAAATGGAGGAAAAACCCAAACAGATCTGAAAATAAATATGAATGAATGATTGATGCTGTGTGTGAGAGTTGGATGATGTATTTCTCTCATTTCATAGCATTGTTTTTCGTGTTAAGCCTTCATCCACCTTTCTGTAACACCTGGCATCAGAGCTTCATCTCCCTCCGCCTTTGATTCTGTTTTTTGCCTCTAACACGTTCCTTGATTTTGCGTGTTCCCCTTTCTTGCCTCTTATTTAGTTTTCCTTTACTCTGTATTCTGCCAGTGGTACCCTGAGGTCCGTCACCACTGCCCCTCCACGCCCATCATCCTGGTTGGCACTAAGCTGGATCTGAGGGATGAAAAGGATACCATTGAGAAACTGAAGGACAAGAAGCTGGCGCCTATCACCTATCCACAGGGCCTAGCTCTGGCTAAGGAGATAGGTCAGTCACTCTTACTTTATTTGCTTGAAAAGCACTTTAAGATTTGAAGCTCTCCTCACCAGTGAAGATATGAAACTAGCAGATGAAGATGCTAGAGAACTTTGTAGCCTGACTGCCTCTGCAAATTTTTGTTATTCCCCTCATTTCCTGGCATCACAGTAAAAGTATAGTAGCTGTAGTTGACTATAGTGTTCTTTGAAAGTTGAACTTATTCTTCTCCACTACCAGCAAACCTTTCTTCTCTTACTTTGTCTTTGTAGTTCTTTCTCTTCTTTTATTAACATATATGTGTCTTCGCATGTATAGATGCAGTCAAATACCTGGAGTGCTCAGCCTTGACCCAGCGTGGTCTGAAGACTGTGTTTGATGAGGCCATTCGTGCCGTCCTCTGCCCTCAGCCCGCCAAGGTCAAGAAGAAGCCCTGCTCGCTGCTGTAAACGGTACGACTGAATAAAACACAGAGGAAGAGGAGGAAGAGAGATTAGACGTTTGAGAGAAGAGAGAAACAAAGTGAACTCGCTCATTAAATCAACACATAAAGTAGAGTAGAGGTTTGAGGGCTTCTTTTCTTTTCTTTGAACATAAGTCTGAAGCTATTCAATCAAGCCTTTTATTTGTCACATGCAATGTTTACATCTGCAGTGAAATTGGACCCCCCGAACATACATACGTATCAGCTCCAGCCTTGAGACCACAGCTGACACCGATATGGTAGCTGCATGAAATGATGGTGGTTTTCCTTTAGTGCGAACAACTGCATGTCAATTTCACAGTTGGTCTAACAGTCCGTCACTGGTCTCTCAGTCTCCCGTTGGAGAGCTTCTCTGAGATGTTATCAATCTTGTGCTCAGAGAGCAGAGACTGCCGTGAGCTTCTCCAAGATCTTATCCGTGCTGCGTTCAATGAGCCCATTTTGAGAAGTCACGACCCGTCCCATCATTTCCATCACAGCGGGCAGCCTTGTGGGGTTTTGGAAAGCCAATTCTGCTATCTCTGATAAGCCAGGGCCAAGCCAACTCCGAACAACAAGAACCCTGTTATCGTGGTTCCGAAAAGGTAGATGTCTACAATGTTCTCGATTGACAGTCCCGCCAGGCACACGACCCTCCAGTTCCTCCACCTGTCCATTGTGTATCCGGCAGGAAAGGACACTCGGACTTACTCAAGCCCAGGCTTCTCGTTGAGAAGAGCGTGTCAATTGCAATCAGGGACCAGTTGTTCAAATCCATAATTCCTCTTTTAGGTTGTAACAGACCGTGAGAGTCATCCAGGGCAAAAGTAGAAAAGTAGACGAGACTAGACAAGGACATTGAGAAGCCAAGCAGGAAAGAGAAGGAAGAGGGAGAGGAGAAAAGTGCGACTGCCTTCGTCCAGAGCCAAACGAGAAAGGAAACTATAGACACTTATCACTAAGAGGTGATTCAGAAGTTTGTTCTTGCACATATAATGGACAGAAACATTAAAGAGAAAAGAAAAGACATAAATGAACACAACACAAGACAGAAAAGTTTCACATGCTTTGTACTCAATTTCATTTTTTTGCAGAGGAAAAATAAATTTGTCCTGAATATTGTTGGAGTAATTTTGTCCCACAGGCATCAATTTAACCCCATGATTTATGTGACCTTTATTTTAGATTCTCACAGGAGCACAGAAGAAGAGAAAAGGACTGCAGACCCTGAAGAATATATGCAAATCTGCCATGTCTCTAATGTATATCTACAACTTTAAACAAAACAAAAAACCAAACAATGTATGGTGTGCAGGTTTGCTATTGTTTTAGAAATGCCAACGAGCTCTTAAGTCCAAATCCAGACGCTGCCCAGACAGGATTTCTTTGTAAAATATATCAGTTTAGAGATTATAGACCCTTTGAGTTTAAGTGTAAGTCTGAGAGCAGCATGCTGCCTTCATCTAAAGTACTGCCAACAATATATATGTGTTTCATGAAACCTAAAATAAAAATAACTTTTGTAACTGAAATAAACACAGTGTTTCAGTATGATTTGTTCACTGTGCTGTTTTCAGGGTGATGAATGTAAGGAGCAGAAATGGTCGTTTGTGAGGAAGCAAGCAACAAGCAAACTTGTGTCTGAATAAGATTTATTAACAAATGTATTATTTGTTGTGCTATTAAAATAAAAATAAAACATTTGATTGCACAAAAGATTCACATTATTTCTCCACAACATGTGACCTTTTGGATTGAATGCCTATACTCAACTATGGGGGATATAAAATTCTCATTTTGATACAGCTGCTGATATCGCCTATACTCTATCCTTATTTACATATTGTGGAGAACAGCATCTTTTTCTGGTGGTGGGTTGAAAATGTTCAGACTCAAACAGCACTTTCAGTTTTGCAGTTTAATGTTTGACCAGCTTTTTTGCCAAAACACCTTCATGTTTCAATCATTTTAGTAATCCTGTGAACAGTTAATCATGTCACATGGTGCTCAAGTCTTCAGCTGTGATTTTATTTGTTATTTAATTAATACAGTTTAATGTCTTATAATATAGATAGCTACACAGGCATACAGAGAGATTGTTTACTTTATTAATCCCCAGTGCGACTGAAGATTAAACTGAATATAAAGCATTTAAAAGAAGCTCAATCTTAAACTCATAACAGAACAGTAATGTTAGTCCATATAAAACTGATGTGGAATATTTTCCTCTTGAATTATTAGGTTAACTTTGATATTTTGTGGTTAGTTTGCCAGGATGATGACTGTCACCTCTCTGCCTTTCTGCAAGAGGCTCCATATGCCGCTGTTCTAGTGGATACTGTAAAAATAAATAAGCAATGATATATGATAATACATTATCATTAAACTCTTAACTATACAGTAGTAGTAAAAAATATTTTACTACTTTCCAAATATCAATGAAAGTATAGGCATTCATGTAATAATAATAATAATAATAATAATAATAATGAACATGAATTATGTTTCATTCACAAAATATTTTCTCTTGCCAGTTAGTATTGTATTGTAGTGGTATTGTAATTTTCAGGAGACTGACAGTAACAGAAATTAATTCCATAGACAAGAAATCAACATGGACGTGGACCGCCACACTGCAAAACATTTGGTAATCTTTTCTGAATGGTTTATAGTTATGACCCTATTAAGGATACACAGAAGACAATGGACGAATGGACAAAATAAAGCATGTAGAGTACTTTTCAAATTCTTTTTGGTGTTTGCTCAAATATGGGACCTTAAATAATTTTTTTTTAATAATATAATTTAACTAGACCATACCTAGAATTTTTTTGTGGTACATTTCCCTGATGACAGATCCTGATTTAATTTCATGGTTGGAAGGACCAGGAAAAATTCTAAAAATTGTTTGAGTTGAGACAAAATGACCCTATTAGCAAATCACCATCGGTTTAAGAAAGGACACAAAAAAATTCAGTTAACATACAAAATCTGATATGAAAGAGGCAACACACAGTCTAACTCTTTTGTTTTTATGTTGCATAATACAGAGAAAAACTGTTTTTACGACACTAATGATGCCAGTAACAGTCGCTGTTGGGGAGGACAGTTTACACTGAGCATGTGCAGTTTAAAGATGCCTTTTATTTTTAAGGAGGAAACCATCCTGAGCTGCTAGCTGTCCAGTTTAAAATCTATAGTGAAGCACTTTCTGATGTCTTCTTATTCCTTTTCAGTATTGTGGATGTTTTGTTCAATATTTCCTTTTTGATGTTTGTTTACCAGCCGTATTGGTATCAATACTTCCTGTTATTTAGCCGTAAATAGCCATTGTAGTGTCTTTGATTGAGATATGACTTATCGATCGTATTGATAATTTACGGAGAGCTTAGAGATGGATATCTGTGTAAGTAATGGCACAGCTTTTTTCCCCTTTTTTGTTTTTAGAATTAAGATTTTAAGAAAAGAAAAACAATTAAACCGTAGCTGAATCTGATCAGAGGAAAAGAGGTATCCGTCAGCTGTGACGCTGCGTTCTCGTTGATCTCCTTGAGATCTGAATGACATCAAACTTATTTTTGAAGTTTGCATTTACCCTGTTGTATTAAAAGAATACCTAAAGTTTCTTTTCCATTAGAGAATTTTTTGTTAACCTGTTTACTGGTCTTGATTATGCATCAAGTCAGAATCTGAAATTCATTTTTTTTAAAAAGGACGTAAAAACTCCCACGTTTTACAGCGTCGGCTATGCGGAGGCTGCCAGGCGTCGTATTTACACACCCATGGATGTTTAACTGTATTTATTGCGTACAAATAAATGTGAAATAAAGATAGCTTAAATGGAACAAGACTCTGTTTTAACACTTAATTCCTGCATCCACCTGTTTAAAATATATTATTTTAAAATAATGTGTTACATGACTACACAGAAGGATGTTTCGGCTCAGTATATAGCAAATAGAAAAAATATAAATAATTCTTCATTTTAAAATAAACATTAATCTGATTATTAAAAAAAATTATTGGACAAAAAGTACATGGAAAAAAGAACTCGGTGAAATGGAAAAAATAAAGTTCAATATCTTGAAAATCAAATAGAATACAAGCTTTGTTTTCTTCCTTGTTTTCTGTATTTATCTGTTTGTATAAGACAAACAGTTTATCATAAGTAACTGAAAGTCTTTCGGCTCTTCGAAGAAAAACTGATGGAATCCAACAAATAAACATAACTAAAAACTGCAGCCTCAAAAGTAAAACTCATTTGTTGCTGATAACGAACGCAAATCCAAAGTGTTGTTGTTCCCACCCCAGAGCAGCAGGTGGCAGCAGCACGATACAAAGGAACTGTACTGTACTGGGATTTCTGTTCGTTTTTGTTTTTATTTTCCAAAAGAAGAAGCTGTTTTTAACGTAAACTGTTGATTATAGAGTTTTTTGTTGCAGTTTGACCTTCAGCTGAACTTAATGTTGGGTTTCTATTGATTTTAGAGAAGCTATTCGCTGAGAGGTTGTCATAATTCATGCATGAAAGGGTTAAAACATATCCTTTGTTTCATTTTTTAGTGAAACTCTGGTAGAGTAGCTTTGAAACTGATAATTCAGCATATACTAAAAAATAAAGCCTTTTCTTACAGTATATTTGTGTGTATTTTATTTTGCAATATTTCTAATTACCACACTTAAAAGTGAACAGCCTATAATGCTATCATGACTCATCACTCAAACGCATCTTTTTCTCTCCGTTTTGGCCTTCCGTCCACACTGAGACAGCGTTTTCGGTCAAGGAAAGCGCAGCGTTTTGAAAACGCTCTCCAAAGCGTATACATTTGACGCCGTTTTCGCATAGCATTGTGGAAAGCGAACTGGAGCCTTTTTAAAAACAATGACACATTGTAGACTACGTCCACACATACACGGGTATTTCTGAAAACTGAGATTTTTTGTTTTTTTTTAAAATCCCATTCACACCTCAACACCAAAAACGAAGGAAAATGCTGCCAGGAGCATGCCAAAGCAACAGGTGGCGCTATATTCCTAACCGTGTAGAAATGTTGGCCAATCAGATGTCTAGACGCCTGGGCGGGAAAGAGTAAACAAAGATGGCGGCGCAAAGAAGCAGAACCGAGTACTATGTGTGGAGGGACCGTAACTGTCTGTGTATGTAAGCATTTAAACACTACAGAGAGTAAAATTAACAGTATTTTGTCTAAGTCCGCCATTGTAGAAATTAATTTCACCGAAACAATAACTTGGCGCACAGTGTGACGTCAAAAAAGGCGCACACCTTTGACCCTGCGTTTTCTCCGTTTTCCTTGTCCATAGTAAACGCAAAAACGGAGTTCTTGAAAATCTCCACCCAGGCAGGAATTTTTAAAACTCTCCGTTTTCAGTGGACGAAAGGTACAAACGCATAGATAAATCTACGTTTTCAAAAATACCCATACATGTGGACATAGCCTAGTCAAGTGATGCAATCATGTGATAAATTGTGACAGCCCCGTTAAAGATTAATATCAGTTTGTACATCCTCCAGATAGCTTTTCTTCAAATTCTTTAATTCTCAATCGCTTTTGTAACTTTGTACTTTTGTATTACTTGCAGCAACAACTCCACCTCATTGTTAGTCCATTTAAAAAACTAGTCGCTTTTCCTTTTCATTTTGCTGCATGTTTCAAAGAGCCGGAAAGTAAATAAACGGCAGACAGAAATGAGGCAGGTCGAGTCACCTTGCGTTTCACGCATGCGCAGTGCTGGAACAACTCTGTCAAAACGGTAGTTTGGACACGAGCATTTTCAGACAAAAACACCTTTTTCAAATTGATCCGGCCTAGTGTGACGTAAGATCACAGGCCGTTCCAATGACGTCACCAATCACCACACTTCAAAGCACAAAGCCTGCGTTGTCACAGTAACGCATTCTGCGATAGGAGGTCATATATAGGAGTGAACTTGACTCTCACACAGCCTTAACTGTCTGTCTGTCCTCATGTCTGCAGTGCTGCTGTCTCCTGTCACCCTGCATGTTTCTAAGGTTAGTTTTCTCCATATTTATATTGTTCTTGTAGTTTTTGTCCTCTGGTTTTTGTCCTTGAGGTTTGAATATATGTGTGTGTGTGTGTGTGTGTGTGTGTGTGTGTGTAAATATATATATATATATATGTATATGTTTTTTGTCCACAGATGAGGTTTGAAGTGTCTGTGTGGTGCAGCTGGTCTGGTCTGTCTCTGTACAGTCGAGGCTGCACCCACCCATAAAACGGTGGAGGCTCACCAGGACATGCACACCTCACAAGTTCCCGGCTCTCTCGACTCGGTTGAAGACGGGTTTCTTGGAGAAGGGGAGGGCAGTGAGGCACAGTCCCCCGTCCCCACTTTCTTGCACTGAGGTCTGTTTGTTGCAAATATTTTTCACTTTGTTGAATTCTCCCAATTCTTTGAATCTTTGGGCTGAAGGAAGGACAATACTCGGTGTATCAATGCTCAATCAACAATCATTTATTTCCATACAATTCAACAATAAGAGCATTACAACGTCCGGACGGGAGAGATGCTACCAGAGGGTCAGGCACATGTCTCAGAATGGTGACGGGTTGCTCAGCTTTTTATAGTCTCTAGTGGCCCCCAGCTAGTCGTAAAAGCCAAAACATCACATTTTTTCTCTGTTACAGCGCCTAAGTTATGACCTCGGCAGTTGTTTCTCTGCTTTCTGTAAGGTTGTGGAATGTGGTCTGTCTATCTCCCCTGTCTTTAGACACAGAGTCTCCTGCTTACAACCTTCTCTTCATGATTCAACAATTAAGCATGTCAAGAAAACAGTGTAACACATTCCCAGCAGATCAAGGATACAGAGTGATGCACATTTATCTAATGAACTAATATGTGAATATGTTATGTTAACTCAAAAGTATAATGAGAACTAAACTACATACAGCTCACACACTCTATATTAAAGGGTATAATGTGATCTACAGCAGTATTCTAATTCAACTACTTTGATTACATATATAAGGTAACATATAATAACAGAATAATCTAATAACTTGTTTTTATGTCTTATCATGTTTATATGTGTATTTATGTCTTGTATTGCTGGTAAGTAACTTTCTTGCACTGAGGTCTGTTTGTTGCAAATATCTTTGACTTGTTTTTATGTCTTATCATGTTTATGTGTATTTATGTCTTGTAATGTTTATATGTGTACTTATGTCTTGTATTGCTGGTAAGTAACTTTCTTGCACTGAGGTCTGTTTGTTGCAAATATTTTTCACTTGTTTTTATGTCTTGTAATGTTTATATGTGTATTTATGTCTTGTATTGCTGGTAAGTAACTTTCTTGCACTGAGTTTTGTTTGTTGCAAATATCTTTGACTTGTTTTTATGTCTTATAATGTTTATGTCCGTATGTATGTCTTGTATTGCTGGTAAGTAACTTTCTTGCACTGAGTTTTTTTTGTTGCAAATATCTTTGATTTGTTCTTATGTCTTGTAATGTTTATATGTGTATTTAAGGTGGGGGTGTGGAATGTGGTCTGTCTATCTCCCCTGTCTTTAGACACAGAGTCTCCTGCTTACAACCTTCTCTTCATGATTCAACAATTAAGCATGTCAAGAAAACAGTGTAACACATTCCCAGCAGATCAAGGATACAGAGTGATGCACATTTATCTAATGAACTAATATGTGAATATGTTATGTTAACTCAAAAGTATAATGAGAACTAAACTACATACAGCTCACACACTCTATATTAAAGGGTATAATGTGATCTACAGCAGTATTCTAATTCAACTACTTTGATTACATATATAAGGTAACATATAATAACAGAATAATCTAATAACTTGTTTTTATGTCTTATCATGTTTATATGTGTATTTATGTCTTGTATTGCTGGTAAGTAACTTTCTTGCACTGAGGTCTGTTTGTTGCAAATATCTTTCACTTGTTTTTATGTCTTGTAATGTTTATGTGTGTATTTATGTCTTGTATTGCTGGTAAGTAACTTTCTTGCACTGAGGTCTGTTTGTTGCAAATATCTTTGACTTGTTTTTATGTCTTATCATGTTTATGTGTATTTATGTCTTGTAATGTTTATATGTGTACTTATGTCTTGTATTGCTGGTAAGTAACTTTCTTGCACTGAGGTCTGTTTGTTGCAAATATTTTTCACTTGTTTTTATGTCTTGTAATGTTTATATGTGTATTTATGTCTTGTATTGCTGGTAAGTAACTTTCTTGCACTGAGGTCTGTTTGTTGCAAATATCTTTGACTTGTTTTTATGTCTTGTAATGTTTATATGTGTATTTATGTCTTGTATTGCTGGTAAGTAACTTTATTGCACTGAGGTCTTTTTGTTGCAAATATCTTTGACTTGTTTTTATGTCTTATCATGTTTATATGTGTATTTATGTCTTGTATTGCTGGTAAGTAACTTTCTTGCACTGAGTTTTGTTTGTTGCAAATATCTTTGACTTGTTTTTATGTCTTATAATGTTTATGTCCGTATGTATGTCTTGTATTGCTGGTAAGTAACTTTCTTGCACTGAGTTTTTTTTGTTGCAAATATCTTTGATTTGTTCTTATGTCTTGTAATGTTTATATGTGTATTTATGTCTTGTATTGCTGGTAAGTAACTTTCTTGCACTGAGGTCTGTTTGTTGCAAATATCTTTGACTTGCTTTTATGTCTTATAATGTTTATGTGTGTATTTATGTCTTCAATTGCTGTTAAGTAACTTTCTTGCACTGAGGTCTGTTTATTGCGAATATCTTTGACTTGTTTTTATGTCTTGTAATGTTTATGTGTGTATTTATGTCTTCAATTGCTGTTAAGTAACTTTCTTGCACTGAGGTCTGTTTATTGCAAATATCTTTGACTTGTTTTTATGTCTTATAATGTTTATGTGTGTATTTATGTCTTCAATTGCTGTTAAGTAACTTTCTTGCACTGAGGTCTGTTTATTACGAATATCTTTGACTTGTTTTTATGTCTTGTAATGTTTATGTGTGTATTTATGTCTTCAATTGCTGTTAAGTAACTTTCTTGCACTGAGGTCTGTTTATTGCAAATATCTTTGACCTGTTTTTATGTCTTTTAATGTTTATGTGTGTATTTATGTCTTCAATTGCTGTTAAGTAACTTTCTTGCACTGAGGTCTGTTTATTGCGAATATCTTTGACTTGTTTTTATGTCTTGTAATGTTTATGTGTGTATTTAT